>NC_045777.1:42838434-43438434 GCF_008692025.1 Phocoena sinus
CCTGACGTGGGGCTCAGAACCTTCACTCCAGTGGGTGGACTTCTGTGGTATAAGTGTTCTCCAGTCTGTGAGTCACCCACCCAGCAGTTATGGGATTTGATTTTATTGTGGTTGTGCCCCTCCTACAGTCTCATTGTGGCTTCTCCTTTGTCTTTGGATGTGGGGTATCTTTTTTGGTGAGTTCCAGTATCTTCCTGTCGATGACTGTTCAGCAGTTAGTTGTGATTCCGGTGCTCTGGCAAGAGGGAGTGAGAGAACGTCCTCTACTCTTGAACCAATCTCCCTGCCTATGTTTTTAAATTCCATAAATTTGACCTTATGTAAAAGTGAGAGCAAGAGTATATATGACATGATTACATTTATATAAAGAACAAAAATAGGCAAAACTGAAAACCAACCTCTGCCTTAAGAAGTCAGGACAGAGGTTACCCTTGAGGGGAAGGGCAGGCAGCACTGGGAAAGGAACATGAAGAGGAGTTTCTAGGGCGCTGGTAACGTTCTGTTTCTTGATGGAATGCAGGTTAGATGGGTAAATGCAGCTTGTGAAAATTCACTGATACGTATACTTATAATACGTATAATTCTTCAATGAAGAGTTCACATGTATGTATATATACATATATGTGTGAATATAAACCACTACATATATATCTGTATGTCTGTAATCTATGTAGTAGGAGAAGCAAATACGTGTCAGAATCTTCTGCCGTACTTAAATTGTGCTTTGAAACTCTGATACACATGGCATTCTGCATAAGCAAATAAAATTATTAAAAGTAGGAGCTTTTATTTGCCTGTACTTAAACAAATAACCCCGAAACAGAACTCTGATATGAGTAGCATTTTCAGTGAATCATGGCAGCATCTGCAATAGGATATTGTGGGAATAGACCAATGTCACTAGAAAAATTTACACTTAAGGACACCTGCTGGACTTTCCTGGTGGCACAGTGGTTAAGAATCCACCTGCCAATGCAGAGGACACGAGTTCGAGCCCTGGTCCGGGAAGATCCCACATACCGCGGTGCAACTAAGCCCATGCTCCATAACTACTGAGCCTGCGCTCTAGAGCCCGCATGCCTAGAAGCCCATGCTCTGCAATAAGAGAAGCCACCGCAATAAGAAGTCCACGCACCACAACGAAGAGTAGCCCCCACTCACCACAACTAGAGAAAGCCCATGCGCAGCAACAAAGACCCAACGCAGCCAATAAATAAATAAATAAATAAGAAACTTGTGAATGTTACCTTTATTAAAAAAAAAAGAACACTTGCTTATCTTATTGAGCATCACAAATTTAATTAATTTTGGATAAGCCTGTATTGTCTCACAACAATTTTTAGCTTCACAGTGTGATAAATTATTTTAAATTGGACTCTTGTTTTTATTGTAATGTATTAAATTTGTCAAAGAATTTTATCTTCAGTTTATCCTAAAACAGACAGCTATCTTTTCCATCCTCACTCCCAAAACTACAGTAACAAAAATAATCCTTTAATGACTGTGGTGGTCTTTGGCTATGAAAGAAACAAGACAACAAAAGATCACAAAGTATAAGGCAACTGGCATATACAACACCTCTGAAGACGTTCCTCAGACAGAATGTGTAAAAGTTTTAATAAAGTTTTTCTGTCCATGTGATAAAGCTCCTTTCGAGGATTTCCTCAGTTTAATTTTAAAAGGCTGATCTTTCTTTTCTCATAACTTATTAACATAGTAAGTACAAGAAATTAAACCAAGAATTTTCCAAGTACTTCCCTTCACATGTAGTAGTTTAGATGATCCTTACATATTTACTTCAGATAAATGTTGTTAAAACATTGAAAAAAGATCCCAATAATAAGGGGTATAACTAAAAATGACTACTGTGGCTCGTGCCATAAGTGATTCAAGCCTGACAACATCACGTGCAGCTGGACTCTGTGCTAACGGTTTCTTTTCACACACGGGAAAGCTCCACATCAAAAAGTACAATGTATGTGGAGATATCTTTAGGTGCAGAGCAAGTCCTGGCCCACTGCAGTCCACCAGCTTACGGGACAGCACTGTTGGGTGTGTTCCAGGACTCAGGAAAGTCCGCAAGGTTCTCGGCCTGTCGATATTCTCACAGGTCAAACCACTCACGGGATGTCAAGGACTTCGAGGGCCATATTTTCCTGAAGGGAAAGCTGCTCTGGAGAGAGCAGTGTGCATTTAAAGAAAAGTTTTGGGTTTTTTTAATGATACACTTCAGACATCCATTCATGGGGTTAGGAAAATAGGAAGAACTGTATCTTTATTTCTAACTCCAATTTAACCTAAATTTTCTTTTTTTTTTTTTTTTTTTTTTTTTTTGCCACACCATGCAACTTATGGGATCTTAATTCCGCAACCAGGACTGAACCAGGGCCGCAACAGTGAAAGCACCGAATCCTGACCACTGGACCGCCAGGGAACTCCCTAACTCAAACGTTTTAAAAAGTGCTCCTTGGAATCTAGAAAAACGGTACAAATGAACTTATTTGCAAAGCAGAAACAGAGACAGAGATGTAGAGAACAAATGTGTGGATACCAAATGGGGGAGGATGGGATGAATTGGGAGATTGGGACTGACACATATACACTACTATGTATAAAACGGATAACTAACGAGAACCTGCTGTACAGCACAGGGAACTCTCAATGCTCTTTGGTGACCTAAATGGGAAGGAAATCTAAAAAAGAGGGGATACATGTATACATATAACTGATTGACTTTGCTGCACAGCAGACACTAACACAACACTGTAAAGCAACTATACTCCAATAAAAATTAAAATTAAGGGACTTCCTTGGTGGTGCAGTGGTTAAGAATCCGCCTGCCGATGCAGGGGACAGGGTCCAAGCCCTGGTCCGGGAAGATCCCACATGCCGCGGAGCAACTAAGCCCGTGTGCCACAACTACTGAGCCTGCGCTCTAGAGCCTGCGAGCCACAACTACTGAGCCCACGTGCCACAACTACTGAAGCCCGTGTGCCTAGAGCCCATGCTCCACAACAAGACAAGCCACCGCAATGAGAAGCCCACGCACTGCAACGAACAGTAGCTCCCTCTCGCCACAACTAGAGAAAGCCCATGCGCAGCAACGAAGACCCAACACAGCTGAAAATAAATAAATAAATAAATTTGTTTGTTTTTTTAATTAAAATTTTATAAAAAAAAGAATAGGGCTTCCCTGGTGGTGCGGTGGTTGAGAGTCCGCCTGCCGATGCGGGGGACACGGGTTCGTGCCCCGGTCCGGGAAGATCCCACATGCTGCGGAGTGGCTAGGCCTGTGAGCCATGGCCGCTGGGCCTGCGTGTCCAGAGCCTGTGCTCAGCAACGGGAGAGGCCACAACAGTGAGAGGCCCGCGTACCGCAAAAAAAAAAAAAAAGAAAGAAAAAGAATAAAGTTTGAACAGGGAAAAAATAAACAAATAGAATTAAAAAATAAATAAATGAAAAGTGCTCCTTGATTCTCTCTCACTATAGTACCCAAACCTAACAGCACGGACCACACTATGAGCACAGAATGCAGCTCAGTACGTGCACCATGCAGATTATAAGGAAGTTTTCTGTGAAAAACACAAAAGGACAAGGCTCCTTCACAAAAACCCCAAGAGATCCTGAAGTGAGGCAGTTTCAACAGTCAAACAAAGACCCAGGGAAATCGCCTGAGCCAGGCCACAGGGATGTCACACGTGTCCCTGCATCACCATAACCACTTCTATAATGGGCGATACAAAACAGAGATTCAGGAAGGTGCTCAAACGAGTCTTTCATTCTGTTAAAATACATTTTCAAGTCATAAAATGCTTGGGTAGAATCTTAAACATTACTCAAGCCCCTCGATTTCCTTCCACTAATGGAGATTATGCTGCTAATCCTATTGCATGCTAAATGTCCATCCGTAATTGATAACTATTAGATAGTTAATCATTTTGGGTTTAGTGGATAAAATCTTACACACGGAGCACATAATGAATGCAAAGGCCAACGGGAGCGTGCTGTAAAGGAAAGGCCGGCAAACTCATTCAAAGCTTTACTTAGCACTTATTTACTCAAATCAATACAACCACGGAGATAAGTGCCTCGTTAAGATCTAGAAATTGGTGCCATTACTCAAAGAAAATTACCCATAAGTCTCAGAAAAAGCCAACCTGATTCCCTTGAGCAAGCAGCATTTTCAGCCTGGCTATTTCAGCTCGCAGCTCACGGATGAGCTTGACGTTGGCGTCCTCATTAATGGTAGGCTTGTTGATGATGTTTTTGGCTCTATTTGCATAGCGAAGAGTACTTAGGGTTTCTCCGTAATTGACATCAGCAGGTGAAATGGCTGTGAAGAATGAATTCAAAAAGTAATTTATCCGGCGCTCCGTTTCATTTAACACAAAGTTGGTTTGTAATTTAAAAGTCTGATTAACCCCAGGTCATTGGATAGACTAAATATTCATTGCCACAGTCATGAATATTAAAAATTATCGAGGACTCATAGGAAAAGTGCTCACTATACGAAATTAAATGCCATTTCGCTCTTTTTAAGTTTAGAATCAGCCATCTAACCAAATCTCCTCTGCAGCTTAGGGAGTTTTCTCCGTTGAAAATATAAGAAGAGGATTTCAAAACTATGTACGCTTCCAATGTAAAGTAGAAATTTAAATCCTTTTAAAAGTTCTGGCAAAACCTACCACCTGTAAAACTCCAGAGCATTGTAATTTTTGAAAAGAGTCAGTAGATCAGCTAATTCTTCTCTGCCTAAAGCTCTGGTTAATCAATCACACCCCAATGCCAACAAACTTCAGGGCTTAAGTGACTACACAACCACGTCTAGGGTGCATACCCCCAGGTAGAGCCCTTGCCTCCACAGGGACTCCATGGCATGGGTGTAGGGAGACACGGGGACATGGAAAGGACATGGGGGTGTGGTTAGGAGGAAAAGCATTTCTGAGTTCTCCTCAACAGTTACCTCCCCTTTGCACATTTTTTTCCTCTTTTCTGCTTCTTCCTGTTAATTAGTGAAAAGATAGACATATATCACTGTTATTATTTGCTAGATTTACTGGGCTTTTTCCTCTCGATTCTTAAATTCCATATTTTCTGCTTTGAAATAGAAAAAAAAAAGTGGAATTATTTTTACTCTATGTCCCTACAATGATTTTCTCCCACGAGTTAGCAGCGTTAGAAGTTTCTGTCCTGTTCTTTCAGCAAAGCTAAGAATCATTCCCCATGGACGTCGGCTTGCATAACCAAGAACATGGCAAGTTAATGTAACTAGGAAGAGGGAAAAAGAGTCAATAATACAATACTGTAGACTGGATCGCAGAAGGTGCTTTTCTTTAGAACAGAAAACCTTTTTTTTTAATACAAAGGTGCTATTTCCTAATGAGACATTTTAAACTTCAGTAGTTACAGTTAATTCACACGAAACACTGTAGGCTGAAGAAAAAGAATTTAAAATCCTTACTGGCAATCATGATAGTTTTAGAGTTTCCTCCAAGGCTATCTTTTAACAACCAAGTCAAAACAGAATCCCTGTAAGGCACAAAAACTTGCTTCTTCTTTACAAGAGGGTTTGCTGCATCCTGAGATAAATCAGCTGTAGGAGAAAAACAAAAGGGGGGGGGGGCAGTTAAAGGCAATCATTAAAGATTTTTTTCTCTAATTCGGCTTCAAAAAACCTTGAGGTTATTACTCCGGTTTGTGACACAAACATTAAACCCAAGTGCTCCGCGCTGCTATGACACCACCAAGAACGAGAAGAAGCAGCAGACAAGTACGAACCCACCTAAGGCAGAAATGACATTTCCCAGAGTCACGAGGGATTTGTTGATGTTCCCCCCTTCCTTCAGCCGGACCCCGGTGGCACCAGTGGCATCTGCCCGCTCACTTCCGGCGAGATCGACTAAGTGGATCTTACTCACGGTTTCACATGGCATTTCAGAATCAAATTTTGCCTGTGGTGAAATATAAAAGCAAAGTGGAAGAGGTATAAAGAGCCCCAGTGTTTATATGTTTATATAACATTTTTTCTATGTTTTATGTGTTTATGACACAAATTCTAATTATTTTCCGCTCCTCACTGTGGTCTCTCAGGGTAGATTTTATTTTTTAATTTTGTTGTTTCATTGGCCTTCTTCCTGATGACAAAAATTAAACTGAATACAACAGAAGCCTACCATATGTGATTCCTAAACTTTCTGAAGAACTACGGATTCCATTACCCAAATCACTGTCATTCTCAAAAGGGCTGAGTCTGACCACGGCAGATGAGGAAACTAGGCCCTGAGGGGCATTCCACAAAGAAAAATATAAGTAAACAAATAATTAGTTTTGTTCTCATCCAAATCTGCAACATTACAAGCACAATGGCTTTCCAAAATATGATAAATACAGACAATTATCTGAAAGATCACTCAGCCGTTATTCGATCTTAAAATTCGATTTGTTTCACAATTATAAAATAGTGAAAATCTTAAATTCTGTATTCCTTGATTCTGAATTCTACCGAAATTTTACTTTCCCAAAGACTTTTAACCTACGTTTTACAGTCTGAACCAAAACGCCAAAAAGGAATTACCATATTGTGATCGAAAAGCAAGCCTCTTAGAAACTAGGGACGGCCACATCCTAATCCACATTAACCAGAAAACAGGAGGAAAAAATCCAGTAAACGACAGTAAATCAAAAGAAAAGGTCTAAAGAAAGGTAAATTTGTAGAGGATTTATCAGGAGTTGTTTCGACTGACCCTAGAGACTTTTTTCATCCTCTTTGCTCTCTGAGCCTCCTCATTAATGAAAGGTTAAGTTTTTCTATCTGATGTGTTCAATGGTTAATACAGGCCAGGTCCTCTCCAAACTCCTAACATGTGCGAAGCACTGAGAGGACCCAACACCTTTATGTTCATCCGTTCCACCGGTCTCGGTCTGGGTGTTAACGTATTTGCCCTGAGTCATTTACACACGTTCAAAATGCGCTCCACCTCCAGATCATAATGAATTCCTACATTAACACTTAAAGACGTCCCTTGTCCTTTAGTATCTCTCTAATTATCACAAGCAGCGCTGCGGGTGAGTTCCACAGAGCCATAATGGACCACGATGAGTCACCTTGGCCTCCAGCTGCACTGCCTGGCAACCCTGTTATCTCCCACAGAGCTGGCAACGATGAAAACTTGGACTTAATTAAGCACAAAGCAAGTTCTTTAATGTCTAGAACACGGCAGAAGCCTGCTAAATATTTCTTACGGGTATACATCAGGTTGATTTCAAATGTAACCGCGGAGAAATCAGCACACAGCACACGTTCACGTCTAATGAACAAGGAAACGGCAGTCGGCCACCTCTGCTTCTCCTGGCTCACCACGAGTCAGTCCTCAGCTGGTGCCAATCAGCCGGGAAAGCCCTCAGGGACAGAGCCAGCCCCCCCACCCCCACCCCACAGCTGCCCTCACCTGCGTGAAGTTGATGGTGAAGATGGCATGAGACCTGCTGCTGACATCATTCATCCCTGTGGCAGCGGTGGTCCGATTGATGTTTCCTGCATCCATAAGCTCTTCGACATCACCGTAATTCTGTACTAAATGTTTGGATAAATCTGAAAAAAAAAAAAAAAGGCGGGAGGGTGAAGAAGTCTCCCCAGTATCTAGTAAATGGAAGAAGAAATGTACCTCTATGAGATAGTACACGACTGTACAAATCTGTGGTGGTTTATAACACAGACTCAGGAGCTGGGCTGTCTGGGGTCAAGTCCAGGCTCTGCGACTGACTAGTGGACTTTCACGGTTGTGAACAAGTCACTTAACCTCACTTAGCGTCGGTCGCCAATCCTGATAACGCATACCTATCGCATATGGTATTTAGGATACCTGTGAGATATCTTCATCAACCTCATTAGCTCTAATCATAGCCAGGGAAATATAAACACTATCTCCATGCAAAACACACATTCTTTTAAATCCCTTTTAAAGAAACTTTCCATTCATTTGTTGGGAAACATTCATATGGTTCTAAAATCAAAGGCTACAAAAAGTATATTGTGTAAAGGGTCTTCCCCCTCCCCCATCCAATAACCCACCCCCAACTTCCCCTTCTGTCAGGCAACCCAACATTATTAGCTTCTCCAGACCCTCCCAGAAATAACCTATATGTATACAGGCAATTACATATCTATTAAGCCATCTTTTTTTCCCCTTTTATACATAGTAGCATACCATACACATTGTTTCGCATCCTGCTTTTTTCTGTGTAATAACACATTGAAGAATATTCTGTATCAGTTAAAGTGATCCTTCATTCATTCTTTTTTTTTTTTTTGCGGTACACGGGCCTCTCACTGTTGTGGCCTCTCCCGTTGCAGAGCACAGGCTCAGCGGTCATGGCTCACGGGCCCAGCCGCTCCGCGGCATGTGGGATCTTCCCGGACTGGGGAACGAACCCGTGTCCCCTGCATCGGCAGGCGGACCCTCAACCACTGCACCACCAGGGAAGCCCCATTCATTCACTTTTATGGCTGCACAGCATTCGATTCTATGCATGTACTGTAATCAACAGTCTCCTATTGAGACTATAGAGGTTGTTGAGAGTTTGCTTCCAACACAAGTAACGCTGCTACAAATAATCTTGTATTTCGGTTTTTACGAATATGTGTGAATATTTCTGCAAAATAAATTCTTAAGAGGTGGAATTGCTAGATGAAAGCACATTTGAAATTTTGATGGATATCACAAAACTGTCCTCCACAGAAGGCACTTTACACCCAGCAGTAACAAGGTATAAGACTGTCTCTCAACACTGTCTTACCAGGTTCCTTACATCTGCCGGGACAGTTAACAGATGCTAGCTTGAAGAATTTTTGTTTTGCTTTTCTCTGATTATGAGGCTGAGCCTTCTTTCCTCCATTTAAAAATCATCAGTATTTCCTTTTCTGTGGACAATCTAGTCACATCCTTTGTTCATTTTTCTCCTTGGTTTTGGAGCTGCCTTTATTAAGTTATAGGAGCTCTTTATATATTAGACTTAACAAGTCCTTTGTCTGAAACTTGAATTGAAAATATTCCCTCCACATTGTAAACTGGCTTTTTACTTTGCTTCTGGTGTTTCTGCCAAGTGTAAAGTTGGTTTTCTGTTTTGTTTTGTTTCACCATTTCAAATTTAACACTTTTACTTCATGGCTTCTGGATTTTAAGTAAAACATTTTTAAAGGCTTCCCTTCTCCAAATTTCTAGGAAAAAAAGTAATCCAGGGTTTCTTGCAGTCATTATGTCACTTTTAACTTTTAAATATTTGATCCATTTGCCATTTACCCTAGTATAAAAACTGAGCTCCAGTACCAAGTTACTTTTTTTTTCTTCCTAGACAGCTTAATAACCCATATTCCCCCAATGTTTGAATAGCAGATTTATTAGAAACTAAATCCCCATTAAGTATCTATACCAGATTCTGGATGTTTCACCCTGCTTGATTATTCTGTCTCCTCACAAACCCAGCTTTGTAATATGTTTTAACATCTGATAAGACAGTTAAAGGGAAAACATGAAGGCACAGTTAGGCTAAAAACTATTAACAATAATAGTTATCCCACGCTCCACAGAACAAATACACAGTTACACATTTCACTTTGGGCATTAAAAAGCAAAAGTTCAATTGAAAATTTACTAAAATGCAGATGAGGACCTGTTGGTGCACCCGGTATAACCAGGTAAAAAAGACAACGGAAACAGGAACATCTTTAAATCCATGACCAGTTCTCAGCCTTGCCTCCAGCGAGACACACAGGAACGACAATAGCCACAGGAAAGCCGATCTGTGTGCGATTCTTATAGGCCAGCCTTAACTCAGCAGCCGTATACAGAGGAAGTGTGTAGAGCTGACTGTTCTAGTCCAAAGACAGCCTTCAAGCCAGCCTATTTTTTAAATAATTCGCAAGGGCCAGCCCTTCACCCGTCATTCCCTGGGACATTCCTCACAAAGGACCGTGACACAACTAGTGTAGCACAATACAAAGGCCGAGAACACAGCACAGGAACCTGCAAACAATCTTCCCAAAGGCGAGAGGTCTCAGAGTCGCCCTATAATCATGTTACCATTAAGGTCAGCTAAAATGCAAGGCCATTTAAAGAGACAGGCTGTAGGGTTGCTTATCTTGCCTGGGAACTTGGAAAAAACAAGTTCCTGGAGTTCTTAAAGCCAGAGGAAATCTACTGGCAAGCCCCACAAAATCACCAAACGCCCAGTGAAGTATAAACGCGTTAAAGGAACATCGTGCAGTGACAGCACATGCAATTTTTACTATAATGATTCCAAAAATAAATTTTTAAAATCTCGCCATTATCCTACATTTTTTCTCTCTGAAACTATTATTTTTACAAAAATTCCCAAGAAGAATAGGGCTGTGAAAACGTTCACTCTTACCCTCAACATAAGGTCCTTCTTTTGGATGCTCACGGACTCTTAAATTGAAGGTTTTGGATGACTTCCGTCTAAGCAGATCTCTCACACGTTCATTATAAATTTCTAAGTAGCTAAAAATTTCAAATAGAGTTGAATTCAGTAAGATGATTTCAGACATTAATAACAACAACAGTAACATCAGCAACATACATTTATGGGTGGTAACCATGTGTCAGGTACAGCACTTTACGTGGATCATTGAATCCCTACAATAGCCCAGAGGTAGGTACTACTACTATCTCCATTTTACAGGTTAGGCAATAGAGGCTCAGGGTGATTTAAACAACCTATCCAAGGCCTCACAGCCTCTGCAGGGTCAGGCAGCCAGGAGAACCCTTGATTGCCACGTCTGCCCCCAAACCACTGACGAAACTGCCTCCCCACACAGGTTTAGGTTCAAGGAGGAAAAAACACCACAACCACCCAGATTTATTTAAATACTAGATTTATAGTGATCCTACCAACATAAAGAATAACACAAATCCTATTCAAATAAAAGAATAAGGCAAGTGGGTATACACTGAAAGGTCGAAAGCTCACTCCATTTGAGGTGAGCATCCTTCGTTAGTTTCTGACCAAGGCGGGTTGCCTCTACCGGCCTCCCAAACCCCAATCCAAGTGGTACCCAAGGAAGTCACTGAACACATATGTGCTTTAAGCTTGCCTTCCAACCGGCACAGCACAGGAGGGGGAGAGGCAGACTCTCCCCTAAGGAATCCAAAGGCTTTATCCACTCCTTGTGCCTTAAATCAAGCTCACACTCAGTTACTCAGGCCATGGGCCCTACCTGACTTCAGTTCGAAAAGATGCCTCGTCCCATCTGGTGGTTTCATTTATCCGACTGAAGAGCCCTTCGCAGATCCGGGGTATTAAGCCAGAATCGCCCTGCAGTGGGAAGGAGGGACGCCTCAGCTGTCACTTGAAATAAAAGCAACCGACGATTGCATCTGCAATTGGCTGGGGTGGACTCAGGCTCCAGGGGCCTGCAGGCCCGGCCCAGGGCCCAGGGCGCAGCACTCATCCCCTGCAGGGCTGCTTCCTACTCTCTGAAATGAGAGGATTGAGTTTTCGAATTTCTACCTGCTGGGACCATGATAATATACAGTTATCAGCTGTTCAGCAGCTAAATCGTGGCTTGCAAACATAAGACGACTTATTCTCTAGCTTTCAAATAGTCACGTTTCGGTTGGCGCTGACACGCTGACGAGCTTCAGAACGGTACCAAAGGCGAGGTAAAAATGTTCTCGTTAGAAAGCCAGACTTTAGGGCTTCAGTGTTTTCTTCTGAAATCCCTCCCTACTTTCACCCAATCTCCCATCCCCAAAATAAATATATATATATATATCATCACAGGTTTAGGAGAATTTTTTTCCTTGATACCATTAAATCAGTATCAATTCTTATAAAGAAAAATTGGGCCTTTCACCACATTTTTTCTTCTTACTTTAAAAAATAAAATAAAAAAGAATACCCAAATGGTACTCAACTGTAAGGTCAGAGAAAAACAGTTGTAACTTATGAGTGCTTTGCTGAACTTACATAAACTAGCTAAGAGGGAATCAACATGTAAATTTCATTTTTAGAGAAGGCTTTTTTCTCCAAAGGCACGGTAGGAAAGTAGGAAGAGAGAAGTAATGGTAAAAGGAAATATGAAACTCTTGAAATTGTCTGTTCTTCTCTTATTCTTCCCTACTTCTCAGCATTGAAGATTCACTGCCCAGCGTTTATTTTCTTCTCCTGGAAAGAAAATGCCTGGATTTAAGAAGCCAGGACACATGCACTCGAAGGCTTACATCTGGAAAGACCTGTCCTCCTTTAATGCATTACTTCTTCCACTAACCATCGAGCCTGTAGCATTCAAGGCACCACCGAGCCTGTCAGCAGGAAACCCAGCCATCCTCTGCTAGTCCCCCCACATCTAGAACAGGCTGGCACCTCTCAGACTCCGTGAACAGTTTTCAAAACCACAACATGAGAAAAGTAAAACACACAAGCACTGTCCAGGTCTGGAGAAAACACAGAATGGGATAAGTTCCTACAATCACGTCTAGTTCTTCCTCTGCCATATTTTGGGGCAAGTATAACTTTAAGGTTCCTAATTTATACAGCATAACTACTAGACTCTACATATTTATAACTACGTAGACTCTACATAACCTGTACAATTCTAACGTATTTTATGTATTCACTGGATTTATGTAGTACCTTTCCACCAAAGAGACTCTTTTTTTACATTTTTCTTGGGGAAAAATGTTTTGAATAATTTTAAATAGAACAGAGTTCAATAATTTTATTCAAACTGTTGGGTTGGCAGAAAAGAAGAATAAATTACTTGTAGGCCCAGCATACTTTTTTGATAAGATTATAAAGCTTTTAAAAACAGAAAATGAACTGAGACTCCCATCCATTATTCATGCTTATAAACTTAAAACTATTTCTAATTTAAAATCTCTCAAAGGAAATTTCGTCCAACTTATTACTGAGTTTTACCTTATCGCTAAAGAACGATCAGAACATGAAAAGCAAGTTAGTACAGACCACGTAGATAAGAGATACTTTTATCAGTCCAAAGAGAGATAATGAGAAATTTTCTTCCCACACAGTGTAAACAACGTACAGAATCTCCCATCATAGTGTATGACTTTCCTGATCCAGTCTGCCCGTATGCAAAGACACATGCATTATAACCTTCAAATGCAGACTTCACGACATCTGTGCCAAGGGTTTTGAAAACCTGAAAGAAGGAAAAAAAAAAAACAAAAAACCACAAAAGATACAATTACCATGGATTTTAATAAAAACTCCTTCAGTGTTGACAGTATTCTTGAATACTACTTTCATAAGGATTACACCATGCAAAATAAATCACTACAGAGCTGTTAACAACAGAATAAGTGTATACCCCAGTTTTTAATCAAAAGGAAACTTTTCTGATTTCCTTCATTTGATTTAATCAAGCAGAAAGCAACCCCATCCTTTTTCCACTTAAGTTAACAAAAAATTCCTGAAATAGAAAAAGGTAAACAAGGCAAAGTGACAGTCATATCTAGAAACAAAGACGATTTTAAAGCGTGATGATTTACCATTTCAGAATTACATAAACTTATAAAGTGATTCATGCTACCAGACCTTCCAGAAACTAAATATTCAATGTCACAGCAGCCAGAAAGTTACGGCCCAAAAACCATGTCAGATCAATGTCATCATTTTAAGGATACGGCCATTCATCAAAGTAAGTCTCCGGAGGCTCTCACAGAGCTGAGTGATGAGTGGGTGCAGATGAGGCTAGGATGCCAGGCTCTCCCGAGTCAGAATCCAGTGCATTTTCCTGTTTGGACATTTGCCCAGGATGGAGAGGGCAGGAAGACGAGCTGTGTGGGGCCTGGGTTGGCACTTACGGTGGCCTGAGTTCACGTCCACCGCACCACACAACTGCACTAGGATGCTTTGGGGAATGGAAGGAGGGTGAAGGACAAATACTTGACCCACACAATCGATGTAAAAGAAGCAAATCAAGATGCCTGGTCATCCTCCTTACACCCAGCTGGGGCGGGGACCAGCCAAAGCTTTCTAACCCCCTCCTGCCTTCACACTGGCCCCCGCCCCCTCCCTGCAGGGGAGACCAGGACACAAAGGGCACACAGAACACCTCCCTGCTTCAAAAACAAGGCACATCAGCAGCTGAAGAGACACCAGAGAGGGAATACGATCAGGTTCTCAGTCAGAGCCAGGAAAAGGTGTGGGGTCCCCCGCAAAGGCCAGGGCGGGAGCCTCACCAGCCCCTCGGGAGGGTACAGTCTCCGTGAGTGATGCCGGGTGAGCCCAGCTCAAGACACACCATCGTCTCCCCATAGGGATCTGGGCCCTCCAGCCAGATACCACCCCGGGACGGGGCTGACAACAACTGGCCATCGTGCTCTCCCCTCCCCACACAGACATCCTTGCTACCAACACAGCTTGTCAGCCAAGGACGCTCCAGGCACCGTCTTCCTGCCATCTTGTTTAGACTTCGTCTCCTCGGTGGCGTCAAAGATGTACAGACTATCCTTCCAACCCAGCCACTTCCACAGAGGACCCTCTCATTACTCTCCTTCATTCTGAGTTAAGTTTCATCCGTTTCAGCTTTACGAGCTGATATTTTCTGATCCTTTTTCCACATTCAGATGACTAACTCAACCTTCAACTAGAGCAGCTCACACCATGTCTGTGATCAGTCCTCGGGGCGAGTAGTGTCCTAGATCCACTGTCCAGGGGGAGAGGTTAGGTCACTGGGCACACAGAGGGCGGCAGAGTGGGATCTGCACCCGGCCTCCCTGAAGCCAAAGCCTGCGCTTCTACAGGAGTAGACGCCGCGTCCTCTTCCCACGCTCTCGACATCAATCTGGGAGCCCCAACCCTACGTGGAACGGCCTCCCCCGACAGACCCCACACACACACACACACACACACACACACACACACACACCTCTGTGAAGAAGCAGAACCAGGAATCCCAGGGGGACTCTGGGCTCCAGACTAACCATCTGAGGTTCATTTTCACCACTATATATGGAATAGGAGGAAAACTAAATATTTATTTAATTCTTTCTGATTAGACAAAAACCAAAAGGCAGATGTCACTTTTAACCACTTCACAGAGTGCCACTGGAGAGAAAGAAGAGCCTTCCAAAAGCTTCTGGAAGAATAAAGGAAGGCTCTTCTCTCATACTTTTGTCTGGGGCTAAAACAGTCATGGAAAATATCATATTTAAACCAAACCCCAAAGTTTTCAAAATGGAATTCTTCCCCAGGGTTAAAATCCACACCTGCTACCTTACTCCTCATTTAGTCTCTAGAAAGCTAACTCAGCTGGAGTTCCTCCAGACTCAGGGGGTCCCGGAGGGGGCGGGGGGCCTGGCACTGGTGGACGTGACCGCACGACAGGCCTAGAAAATGCAGGTCCGGAGGCGCTGAGACCCAGGCCTGGCTTGGTCCCAGCTTCAAGTCGGTTGCGGACCCAGAGAAGCAGCAGGACGGTGCCCACACCTACGGGGTTCCCAGCAGGGAAAACCGGCTACCCCACTGCAGCTCCCACCAAGGACTGATTTACCATCGTCTACCAAACCGAGGTGGGGAAGGAAGGGCTGCTCGACTGGCTGACGTCCTGCCCTCCTGGCCAGGCTCCCCGAGAGCCATTTCGCTGCTTGTCTGAGAGGCTACAGAGCTGACTTACAGAGCAAAGGGAGGCATCGCAGGGCCTCGCTTGAGGGGAAGTGCCCACAAGAGGGCGCTGTGAAAACAAAAGACTCTCCATCCAGCTGTCAACTGGGAAATTTTAGGTTTCAAGTTTCTCCGAAGTCGAATCAAGGAACAGGCAGTGCGAGATCAAAGCCTCCCTTTGTAGTCTGGAGAACAATTAAGAAAATTAGACCTTACTTAATGGTCTTTAATTGACACGAGTATGGACTTAAATGGCTCACTGACTTTTTTTCTAAATCTAACATTAATTTGGAAGGAAGAAATAGTAACGGTCATCTTATTTGGAATTTGTTTAACACTATGGGAAACTTGACTTGTACTATAGTAATGGGCATGATATATTGTCTCAAGATGCCTCTTCATTTAAACGATTTTTAAAAAGAAGAAAAAGACAAGGGCCGACATCACACTAAGCCTGAGAACTGTCGGCTCAGTTCCCGTGCAGGATCCGGCAGCGTGAAAACTTTAGTCGATACAACACCAGCTATTCAAAGTAGAGATGACGAAGATTACCTTCTCTTTAACAGAGTGTCTAAAATATAGGTGTTTTCCCAAAAATGCCAAACTCACAGAAAAAGAGATCGGATTTGTGGTTACCAGAGGCGGGAGGCTGGGGGAGGGAGACTTGGAAGAAGGCGGTCAAGAGGTACAAACTTAGTTACAGGAGAAATAAGCACTAGGAATATAATAAACAACAATGGTGAGTACAGTTTACACTGCTGCATGATACACAGGAAAGGTGTTATCAGAGGAGATCCTAAGAGTTCTCATCACAAGGAGGAAGTTTTTTTTCCTTTTCTTTTTATTGTATCTATATGAGAGGATGGTTATTAATTAAACCTATTGCGATAATTGTTTCACAAGATACGTAAAGCGAACCATCATGCTGTATACCTTAGACTTATACAGAGGTGTATGTCAATTATTTCTCAATACAACTGGAAAAGAGGAAAAAAAAAACACTAGGAGTGTTCCTGGATCTCTGCTGGTTTTATTAACACGTGGTTCTGCTAGAAAGCAGTGTTTACTAACATATCTCAAAGGCTTTTTCAGTTCTGAACTGAATGTACGATATAAATAACCTGAGACTGTTCCATGACTTTGGGTTCCAGAGTCAAGGAACCCAAAGCCTCTGAAGCGCAGACACCTGAAGCGGGAAAGTCTCCTCCTCAGCTGAAAACTCTTTTCATTCTCAAACTATTTTTAAACTCTGGGCAGCTATTTTTAACTCCCAAAAGAGCTAAACGTGGGCTTCCCTGGTGGCGCAGTGGTTGAGAGTCCACCTGCCGATGCAGGGGACATGGGTTCGTGCCCCGGTCCGGGAGGATCCCACATGCCACGGAGCAGCTGGGCCCGTGAGCCATGGCCGCTGAGCCTGCGCGTCCGGAGCCTGTGCTCCGCAACGGGAGAGGCCACAACAGTGAGAGGCCCGTGTACCGCAAAAAAAAAAAAAAAAAAAGCTAAACGTGTTACTGCTTCCCTGACCTTGACTCTCACTGAACCCAGGATATGTGACCTGTTCCATAAATGAACTACCCACCCGTAGACAAGGCCTCTCAGTCAGCAAACGCCTGCTGAGCGTCTCCAGGGAGCCAGGCCCTGCTGTCCACCCCACCACTCCCGTCCCTGGGCTTTCCCTCGGCACAGCCCCTGTCCCCAAAAGGCCTCAAATCCAGGTTAAACAGGGGGGAAATCCAGCGGCTCGCTGGGTAACTTAGGAGGGAAACCTTCATGGCCCTCATTCATCCTCTAATGAAGATGTTCTGAGGACCATGTAATGAACCAGCTTTACCCTTAAACTCCCTCGTACCAGCCACTTCATTTGCATTCCTACCTGAAAGCCAAAATCTGGATTCCACTAGCTGCAACATTCTGTTCCTCACCAGACTCCTAGTTACCAACACTGACTGATCCACTTGCCTCAGGACCAACGTCATCTTCGCTCACTCGCTCATCCATTTATTCATTCAACAGGGCTGCCAATCCTTAAACCCTTAAGACCTTCCAGGGGTATCTCCACCGCCGTATACATCAGCCCCAGGATCTCAACTCTGCTACTATTCAGTCGATTAGACCTACAGACTTGAGAAGGTTATTTTAGCTGAGTCTCCTTGACAAAGAAAAATAGAGCTAAAGTCGACCTCATTTGGTTCTTTGTGAGGATTAAACGAGGCAGCACCCCTGAGCACCAAGCAGCGTTTCTGATTCCCCTGCAAACTCCAGCAGCATTAGTTCACCTTTCCTCTCCCGGCCCCTCTCTCATGCCCAGCACCCCATCTCTCCTCACGGCCCCCATTCCTACTGCTGTCATCCTTTCTGTGTTTCCCCAGTACTGAATCAACAACTTGCAGATACTATCACTGCAGGCCTCTCCTTGGAACAACTTCTCCACGTTCACAGCCAATCTGAACTCCCAACACTTACATCGCCTCAGAAAGCCAGCCTCCTCCAACAAACCATTCCTAAACCAACTACGTTTCTCAAATGCTAAGGATCGTGCAACTCACCTGGGGATCTTGCTAAAAAATGCAGTTTGATTCAGCAGGTCTGGAGTAGTTCCTGAAATTCTGCATTTCTAACACTTTCCCAGGCAACGCTGAGATTCTAATACATGGACACACGAAGTTACAAGAAACTACACCAGGATACCACTTCAAGATGCCATCGTGTGGGTCACAAGCCTGGGTGGGCAGGACAGGAATTCACGTTCATTTTAAGACCTGGAGAGCTGAAGCCATGCCTCTTAAGAAGCTGTTAACAAGCCAGGGAGAAGCCCCGCCATGCGGCCATGCTCTCCCCCCTACCCCACACCGTGTTTCACCAGAACCCCGCTCTGCTCCAACACCCTGCTTGCCCCAGCCAGGGAAATACACTAGTCCTTCTGGTCACATGACACACCATCAAGCGACGGTCCCCTGGGAGGATCTTCAGGTCTGTTCTTATCTGCCCATCTCATGTCTGCATTTCAGATCACAAAAGCCTACAGCACAGGTTTCCTGGACAAATTCCAGCTTCATTCTAGGTTCTAGAAAGATTCTGAACAAAACGATCTTGCTTTCTAGAATCTTTCTTTCTAGAACCTACAATGATGCATCCAAGCAGGGGGAATGTGACTTGGGTGTGAAGTGTACCTCCTAAAGCTCTGCATCGCAGCAGGACTCAAGGCCAACTGAGTTATGTGCCAGGCTTAGCAGTACACACAGGCAGACATCAGAGTTCCTGCGGATTCAGTTCAGACCACAGCAATAAAGAGAGGCACACAAATGTTTTGGTTCCCTGTGCAAATAAAAGTTATGTTTATAAGATACTGTCGTCTATTAAGTGTGTAGTAGCATTCTGTCTAAAAAATAACATACATACCTTAATTAAAAAATACTTACTTGCTAAAAAATGCTAACCATCATCTGAGCCTTCAACAAGTCATAATCTTTTTGCAATAGTAACACGATAGATCACTGATCGAATACTAATGATAGAGTTTGAAATATTGCGAGAATTACCAAAATGTGACACAGAAACATGAAGTGAACAAATGCTGTTGGGAAAATGGCGCCAACAGACTCGACACAGGATTGCCTCGACCTTCAATTTGCAGAAAAGCGTTAACATCGAGCACAGTAAAATGAAGTATGCCTGTAAATGTCCCCCCCAAAAAAATGCTTTACTTGCAAAGCTCCTTTAAAACAGTCATCACTGCCGAGTTCTGAAACAAAAATGATGACCATCATGCTCCAAAGTGGGAAAAAAACAAAATCAACCTTTTGGGGATGGAATTCATCTCAGGCTTAAGATAAACGGTGCTATGTAATAAGCAAAAAGCTGAGTTACCAAAGGCTAATTTTACATAAATCATATTCAGAAAAACATTAGCAAGACGTTTTAAAGAATTTTAGGGTAGGCATGTTTTTTCTCAATATGAAAATAAACCAAAACAGAGATTTTGAAAATACCATACCATTTCTTGTGAAACATAATCTGGACTTTGTGTATCAGCAGAATAAAAAGAAAAGTCATAGGTGAAGGTCTTGGTCCGTTCTCTTCCTGAGTCCCCAGTCCCTCCTTCTGGTATCTAGAAAGAGATGATTATGACAATAACAACAATGTTAAGAGGAAAATAATAATAATGTGAAGAGCTCTGTCAGCAAACAAGTAATCTGTCCAAGTCAAGAAAAAAACTTCATAAAAAGTACACAGACGATCACCATTTTCCATTATTTATACCCTGACTCAAATCCATTTAATTCCTCACCTCCTGAATGAATGAATGAATGAATGAACAAGCAAGCAAACCTCAACTCCTCCCAGCAATTCAGGCTCTCTACGACATGCCCCAAGGCTACTTTTCTGGACTTCTTATCATGATTACCTTATATGAACCTGACACTCCAGCCAGACGCTGTGTTTTTCTGACTTCGATGCTTTTTATTGCTGGAGTCTGCACAACTCCACGGGGTGCTGTTCACAGAGGTGACAATGTGAAAGCAGTTGTGTGATCCTGTGGCCCCACTGAAAACTCCAGGCCTGAGGCCTCCTCTTCCACAAAGCTCCCCTTGGGCACTGCATCCAGAAGTAATTCTCCCACCTCTGAGAGACGACTCTCCCAGGGCACATCGTATTATGAGTCTATTGCATATGTTTGCATACATCTTGTCTACCTTGCTATATACCAAAATTGAAGCAAAACCCTGTTTAAAACTCTTCATATGCCACCAAGGCCTCGCACAGCTCCCTGGACATATGCCGAGTAAATGTAATGGGCATCCTATTTTCCAACATAATTCAGATACTATAGTATACATACTATAAAAGAAGGAAATTGTTTAAGGTTCTTATTATTAAAATGTTTAAAAATCCAGGCATCTATTCTGGTTATATCAGACAAGGCAATGTTTTGTAAAACTCAAAAAGCAACAGAGTAATCAAGGAAAACAGATTCCATAACACACAAAGGAAGGAGATTCATCCAAAGCCACGGGTCTCTCCACTCCGTTCCGGTAAATATGATGTCTGAATGACTTTGACCGCAGCACTGTGAGCACACAAAGGTACACGAAGCAGAGGTAACTAACAGCAGAGAAAGAACAAGTGACCGTGAGAAGATGTGGGAGGTCAAAGGAGGGAAAGCCAGGTGCGGGCCAAGCAGAGCCAGAAGGTAGAACTGCGGGCAGCAGAGAAAGAAAGACATTCCACTGGAGAATGCCTCAGGCCAAGGGGCACCAGAGCCTCAGAGGAGGCCTCTCGAAATGCCCAGAGCACGGCCCATGCGAAGATGGGCACATTCCCCAGCTTCTATCACTGGGGATCAAGTTGCACGACTTTGAAACTGGATTTCAAAGCGTCCAGTCCCTTGAGCCACGAATTAACAGAAATCCAACCAGAGGCTGATCTGCACTTGGCCGTGGGGCACCAGGCCTCTGAAACCCAAACCTGTGAGCTAATGACAACTATCGGAGGAGGATGGGGCTGGGTTCATAAGGGACATGATTTCTTTATTATTGATTTTACACACTTATTTTTCCCCTAAGTGAAAAGTATTCAAGGTCCTTAACAAATTCACTAACCAAAGAAAGAAAAACAGGATACTTTAAGTACAAAAAGAACTCACCATCTCAGAAAATTCTGGGATTTTTTTTCAATTTTCTTTTTTCCAGAAAAAAATTTCAGTTTTTTCAATTTTTCATCCTCTGAGTTTTGAATAATAATACCAGCTTCTCTTGCAAAGTTTACAAAATTATTTTCATTAAAAATGAAAACAAATCTAGGGCCAAAGCTTATTTAATAATTCACAATGAGCCAATTGCCAGGCTAAGGATCCACCACAGGATACAGGATAGAAATGCCTGGGTCAGGGCTAAACCCATGAGGTCACCTCCCAGAGCTGCGGCTCAGGCCCGGCTCCCAGGTCAGCGAAACCAGGGACGGGACAGGAGACAAAGCATCAACCCTTTTGCTTTGTGACCAAGCCCAAGCCAAGTGCAAGCTGACGTGGTGAACTGAACGGAGAAAGGAGGGCTGTGGAAACAGCAGATGTGTTGTATTTACCCACAAGCCGTCGGACGCGGAAACAAACACACAATCACAGAACTGGAGCCAGCCCAGGCCGCTACTTGCCTTTAAGTTTGTGATTGTTGTTTTGCTTTTCTCCATTTGAATAATGAATTTGGCTTCCAAGTCCTTTTCCCTGCAACACAAATAATTCAGCGTTGGTTAGGAGAGAAAAGACTGTTTTTACAATATTTGTTGTATTTACTTTTTACATATGGCAGTTTGTTTTTAAATGGCACGTGAAGCACAATCTCTGATACACCCCCGTCCTGAAACCTTACGAACGTAAACTTGAGGACGCACAAAACAGATGCCACCATCAAAAACTTAAGACTGAAAATACTGTGTTGGCGAACCCTGGAAGAACTTCTACCTGTGAGTCAAAAGGAGGCTATGTGAAATGACAGAAACCAGGGACATTGTGTGACTCGGAAAAAAGAGAAGCCCCACCCACCCGGTACAGAAGAAAGTCACCATATCCCTCCATCCAGGATGAGAACTAAGAAGAAACAGGAGTAGTGCTCACAACCAGGTGCTGCTTCTAGAAGCAGCCAGGGCCCTGTCCCCTCCCCCCACCTCCTTTCTATACCCATCCAGAAAATGTACTTCCTAGAAGACACCAGAACAGGAAGTTAAGAGAAATCCTAAAAAGTACAGTTCTCTGAAAGAAACGAGACTACACCCACACAATGGAGTGGGATGTCCCTGGCAAAGGAATGAGGAAGGTCTCTATGTACTGCTGTGGACGGAGGCCAGGGTTCGTTAAGTGGGAAATGTGAGGTGGAGAAAAGTATACACGGGATGCTACTTGTATTTAAAGATAAAAAGGATAGTGTATCTATTTTTCGAAAGGTTACCTATGGAGAAAGAAGATGAAGTGGAAGAGACAGGGAGAGAAGCTAGATTTCTAGAAAAACACCTTGATCTATATAGATCATCTTTAGAATGATGAAAATAAGTTACACAAAAATAAAACAAAATTATTTTTATTAAATAACCTAAAACACAAAAGTAAGTTGAAGTAAATGAACCTGTGTGCCGCATGGTGAGAAAAGACCTCATGTGCTAAGTCCTTAGGCAGGGGGAATCTAGCCTAAGGAGAAAAAGAACTACAGAGCAAAGATACTGCGGGTTCAGGAATCATATTTTTGGTGATAAGTGTAGTTATCCTGGGATTTCTGTTTGTGTATTGTGGGATAATACATGAGTAATTATGTTGCTGCCGCTGAGGACCAAGGATTTTGGTTGAAAGGAGATACAAACATTAGATTTGTTAAAAAGAAACTATAGGGGGCCTTCCCTGGTGGCGCAGTGGTTGAGAGTCCACCGATGCAGAGGACGCGGGTTCGTGCCCCGGTCTGGGGGGATCCCACGTGCCGCGGAGCGGCTGGGCCCGTGAGCCATGGCCGCTGAGCCTGCGCGTCCAGAGCCCGTTCTCCACAATGGAAGAGGCCACAGCGGTGAGAGGCCCGCGTACCGCAAAAAAAAAAAAAAAAAAAGAAAAGAAACTATAGGGCCAAAATGAAGTCACTTATGCTAAGCCCCACCAAGATTTAACACCTTACTTAATGTAGTTTCAGCCTCTCCCAGGAGTAAATCTTGAACCAATCAGCCTGGAATTTCCTGGTCTACACTAATATGGTAACTTGCCTGGTAAGACGCCCCTGCTGTCTCCAAGGGAAGCTGACTTTGCCTGAAATAATACACTTTTTTAACTTCCTTATCACACCCTCCTTCTGCCCGTAAAAGCCTTCTATTTTGCACAGCTCCTGGCAGGGCCTTTCAACTTTCTAGGTGGGATGCTGTCAGAATCATGAATCACTGAATAAAGCCAATTAGATCTTCAAATTCACTCAGCGGAATTTTTCTTTCACAGATTGATGAGGCTAGGTAAAACCTCTGTAGTCCTGAATCTAAGTGGGAAATGCTAACATGAACTTTATCTGAAATTGAAAAAAATAAGTACTCCCTAGCTTTGTCCTCTGAAAAGGCCTAGAATCTTATGGCCAAATTATAGTATCTAAATACCATTTTCCACTAAGGTGAGCCAGGGCTCATGGAGAGAGCCTCAATCCAAATATACAGGCGGACCTTGGACACGCTGCAGGTTGGGTCCAGACCACAGCAATAAAGCGAATATCACAACACAATGAGTCACACGAATTCTGTTGTTTCTCAGAGCGTATCAAAGTTATGTTTAAAATGTTCAATAGCATGATGTCTAAAAAAACAAGGTACGTACCTTCATTTAAAAATACTTTATTGCTAGAAACTGCTAACCATCATCTGAGCCTTCAGCAAGAGGTAATCTTTCTGCTGGTGGAGGGTCTTGCCTCAATGTTGATGGCTGCTGACTGCAGTGGCTACGGCAATTTCTTAATAGAAGACAACGGTGAAGTTGACCTTGCCAATTGATCCTTCCTTTCCTGAACAATTTCTCTGTAGCATGCAACGCTATTTGATAGTATTTAAACCACAGACTCAAATCGGAGTCAATCCTCTCAAACCCTGCTTTATGAACCAAGCTTATGTAATATTCTAAGTCCTTTGTTGTCATTTCAACAATCTTCATAGCGTCCTCACCAGGAGCAGCTTCCGTCTCAAGGAACCACTTTCTTTGCTCATCCATAAGAAGCAACTCCTCATCCATTAAAGTCTTTTCATGAGATTGCAGCAATTCAGTCACATCTTCAGGCTCCATTTCTAGTTCCCTTGCTATTTCCACCACATCTGCAGTTACTTCCTTCACTGAAGTCTGGAACCCCTCAAAGTCATCCATGAGGGTTGGAATCAACTTCTTCCAAACACTTGCTAACGTTGGTATTTTGACTTCTTCCCATGAATCATGAACGTTCTTAATGGCATCTAGAATGTTGAATCCTTTCCAGCAGGTTTTCAAGTTACGTTGCCCAGATCCATCAGAGGAATCACTAGCTATAGCAACCATAGCCTTATGAAATATATTTCTTAAGGAATAAGACTTGAAAGTCAAAATTACTCCTTGATCCATGGGATGCAGAATGGATACTGTGTTAGCAGGCATGAAAACAACATTAATCTTGCTGTCCATCTCCATCAGAGCTCTTGGGTGACCAGGTGCATTGTCAATGAGCAGTAACATTTTGAAAGGAATCTTTTTTTTTTTGAGACGGTCTCAACAGTGGGCTTAAAATATTTAGTAAACTATGTTGTAAAGAGATGTGCTGTCATCCAGGTTTTGTTGTTCCATTTACAGAGCACAGGCAGAAAAGACTGAGCATAATTCTTAAGGGTCCTAAGAATTTTGGAATGGTAAATGAGTATTGGCTTTAAGTTAAAGTCACCAACTGCATTAGCCCCTAATGGCAGTCCTAGGTGGCATCTTCTTCCAACAGAAGGCTGTTGCAGGCACAACGCTGATTATCTGTTGTTTACTGCAGCCACCTTCGTAGATGATCTTAACTAGATCTTAACTAGATCTGGATAACGCGCTGCAGCTTCTACGTCAGCACTTTGCTTCACTTTGCACTTGGATGTCACAGAGACGGCTTTTTTCCTTAAACCTCACGATCCAACCTCTGCTGGCTTCAAACTTTTCTTCTGCAGCTTCCTCACCTCTCTCAGCCTTCACAGAACTGAAGAGAGTTAGGGCCTTGCCCTGGATCAGGCTGTGGCGTAAGGGAATGTTGTGGCTGGTTTGATCTTCTATCCAAACCACTCAAACTTTCTCCATGTGAGCAATAAAGCTGTTTCGCTTTCTTACTCATGTGTTCACTGCTGTAGCACTTTCCATTTCCTTCAAGAACTTGTCCTTTGCCTTCACAACTTGGCTAACTGCTTGGCACAAGAGGCCTCGTTTTCAGCCTATCTCGGCTTTTGACATGCCTTCCCCACTAAGCTTAATCATGTCTAGCTTTTGGTTTAAAGTGAGAGACGTGCGACCCTTCCTTTCACTTCAACACTTAGAGGCCACTGTAGGATTAGTAAGTGGCTGACTTTCGATATTATTGTGTCTCGGGGAAGAAAACAGGCCCAGACACATCATTTCCCTACCCGGCTTGTTCAATAACAACAATAAACTACAGGGAATATAAAGGTGGAAGCAGAACGTATAGATTAAAAAAAGTCTAGCGATATATCAACCGACTGGATCTCAGTTCACATAGAAGAACATTTTTAGAAATAATAAGACATGTAGGGAAATGTTAACACTGACTAGATATGTGATGATACTAAGGGATTATTATTTTAGGTGTGATAATAGTATCATGATGATTTTAAAAAGGCCTTAACCTTTTAGAGACATACTGAAACATTTACAAAAGAAATGATGCCTGGGATTTATCTGAAAATAATCTGGGTGGGAGGCTGGGGGAGTAGAGGCAGGAGAGGGTAGCACCCTGGCCACCTCAGGATGAACAGAGACAGAACAAACACCAGCCAGAACAATGAAGCCCAAAGAGGATGTTGCAGTAAACACCACTCAAGTGCTACAGTGGATCCCCATGGCCTGGGTTAACTTTTCCAAGCCAGTTTGAGGAAGTACAGGGCTGGGCGAACAGAACACTGGCTTAGAGACAAATAAATGAAATCCCTCCTGCGTGCGTGGAGCCTCCAGTCCACAGCCCAGGTCTTGGGCGGCTCCACTGTGGACCCAAAAGTGAGAACTGCCTCAGGGACACCCCGTGTTCACGACGCTGGAAAACAAACAGTTGACTCAATCACCCCGCTCCACCGCACTCAACTTCCAAAGTGCGCTCCGCCCAGCGAGAGAGCCACGCAGATTCGTTTTGTTAATGCCACAGATGCCACATCCTGGTCCCTCCCGTTGCCACCGGGGTCATTTCTCAGTCACTCATCAACCTACTGTGTCTAGATCTTTCACTTTAGAACCACCAGTATTATCAACAGATACCTGCTGGGAGCACAAAACCATCCGGGGATCTCAGAGGACCAGACGTGACCACGATGGGTGCTCACACCGCCTGCCGGTTCTTACTTACACAACACAAAGGAATGCAGGTCATACCATGCCCACCCCGCACCCACCCCTGTCGTGGGAAGCCAGAGGGTAAGGAATTCCAGGCTCGGAGCCTTACACCTTGGGAGCAGCAAAGTTTAAAGGGCCCTCCCCAGGATCATTTATCCCAACCTGTAGGTAACCAAGATAGTACCTGCCTAGTTTTAAATTAACATCCGCTCTATAAAAATACCAGGGAAGATACCGACTGAAAGGCCATTATGTAGCATTAGCGTCTTTTTTAACAGCCACTTCCGAAATCAAAACTGAAGATGCTCCAATAAAATTAAAAAACAAAAAAAAAAAACAACTGGAAATGCTCGGTGGGTTTCAATGGGTCCACAACCTTGAAATGGCAGAGGCTGGGGTGTGGTGGGGAGGGGGAGGGGCAGCCTCACTTTTCTGAGGGACCACAGTTCCCTCAGCTTCTCAAAGAGCTCTGTGCCCCAAAATACGGGCACCCCAGCTCAGACCTGTTATTCAAAGTGCAGCCCAGGCACCAGCAGAGCCCAGAGCTCGAGGGATCACAGGCTCCCTGCGGACCCACCGAATGAAACCCACTATGACAGGAACCCAGAAGGACCCCGACAACCCCTGATGCTGGGAAGCACGGCCCGGACACTATCAGAACATGACGGAGTCATAACCAGTCTTACAGTTACTCTCACGAAACGAACTCCACCATACATGACCTAGTTCGTATGCTGGGAAAACGCACTTTGTACTTTGACCTTTAAGTCTTATTTATAAAATCACATGACAAAACTGGATATAACCCCAGTCAGCTGACACTGTCTCGACTCTTTGCTCCGAGTTGTATGGTGGCTTCTGACCAAGAGCAGTAAGTGCCTAACATCATCAGACCTAGGGAGTCATCTGAGTGTCGTGACACCCAGGCTCCCTCGTCCCAAGCACCCGGCCAAGCTTCCAGCCCTTCCTGTACCCGGATGGTTTTCCAACATCAGTGTGGCGCTGCTGCCAACAGCTTAAAATCATTCTAAGTGACAATCACAGCCCATCAAGATTCAGACGGAAGCCATCTGTTCCGGAAAGGGAAGTTCACGAATAACAATTTCCTAGACTCCTTCCTTCTTAAGCATAAACACGAAAACTGTAAGAAAAAGATGGATATTTACTCTGAAAATAATCTCTAAGTATAGTGTTATAAATACAAGGAAGCTAGCTAGAGATTTGGCCATAGACAGCAAATCTCACTCTAGTTACTGAAAATACTTATGGAAAAGCCAATGTAATCTCCATAAAGCGGTTATGATGGCTGGAGTTATTAAACATTGAAACGAACCCTTTGGTGCATTCATCCCTGGTAGATTCCAGGAGGCCGTCAAGCTTCCAAGTATTTCAGAGATGGAAGAAAGGACAAAGGAGGCCCCAGGCTCCCTTTCCTTCCACACTCTGCCGACCTGTCCTGCTCGGGCCCCACGTCCACTGGAGACCGGCTTCTGCTCGTGGCCTTCTCTGTACCTCCAGGGCCTCTAACTATCATAGGTGACCTGACGGTCCACGTGACACTCCCTCTGGCAGCCTCACCTCCTGTCCCCCCCTCCCCACCCAATGGTCAGTTACCCAGTCCCATCCAATCTACCGCCGGGCTACCGACCTTGGCCACCTCTCCCACTGTCCCAGGTCGGCCACTACCACCCCTCTGGAGTCTCTTTGCCTCCAGCCTTGTCCCCTCTCATCCACCCTCCACTCTGCTGTCAGAGGGATTCTTTCCAAATACACATGGTACCGTGTGGCTCCCCTGCTTTACAGCGACTTCCACAGGCCACAGGGTGAAGACCGACTCCCAGCGGTACCCCAAATGCCTTCTGACAGACTCGACCTAACCATTCCACACTATCCATGCCACCCCTCCTCCGGCCAACGCTCACCCTGGCCTTCCTGAGCCTTCGTTGAGCCTCTGCCCCACCCCCTAGTCAGCTGACCAGCTCCTAGCTCACCCCCCAGACCGTGAACTTCTCAGGAGTAAGGACTAGGCCTACTCAGTTTACACCCCCAGGCCCAGGCACGGTGCCTGGCCTTGGAGGTGCTAACAAAACAGCTGTTGAATGTGATGGACCAACTGATGAAAGCGTTGAATGAATGCTCTCCCCACCAGCTGCCCTTCGCCAGGCGCATCCCCTCCTTAGGGCCACTTGCCCCGCTGACCCCCTCACCACCCTTGCTTCTGGCTTTCCCACCCAGGCCCTCGGGCGAGGCTTGTCCCAGGTCCGGTCTGACTCACCCACCCTGTAAACCTTCAGGAATGCCTACCCGGCTCATCCCACCCCCATGGGCTCCACCCCTGCTGGTGTCATCTCTCCAACTGGTCTAGAGGATCCCACTTCCTCTTCACTCCACAACCTGAGCCCTCCGGGCACAAAGGCAACGCCCGCAACCAGCGCTCGCTCGGTGCTTTGTCTTCCAGTCTTTCAGCTGAAAACTGTGCAACACCAGTCACTGAGAGGTCTCCCAGTCCCAGGTCAATTTCCTCTGACATTTACGAAACATGGGAAATAAATCTTGACATTTTTCTCATGCTGAGGAAAATAAATCATCCTAAAATATTATTTGAACACTGACTTGATAATAGAGCAAAATGAACTATGCCTCTGCCTGGCTACTTTGGTGAATTGGGTTTCTCAAGCGAAAAGTCAATTACGGTTCACTCATATAAATAAGTAATTTATTTAAAAGGTCTGGAAACTAGATCATAAGATGCTACAAATGAACCCGCTGGACTAAGTATGCTGAGTTATAGATCAATACTGAGGGGGGAGGAGGAGGGAAGGAGAAAGGAAAAGATGCAGAATATCCAGTCAGAGAAAGAGATGAATCATGTCAGCTCGCAGATATGAGAAGAGGAGAAAGCTTATTAGAAAGAAATAACCCTACGTTAATTCAAACATTTTGAATATGTTGTTAAATTAATCAGCAATTCAGACTGATTCCACTCACGCAGCTCATGGTGTCTGGTCACCCCATAATAAAACAGCTGGACTTGGTGACACTGAGATCCCCAAACTGGGCCACTAGCCCAGAAGATTATAATAAGAGTGGCTTATTCACCCTGAGTTCCAAAGTGAACCAGCATCCCCAAAGTCACCTGAAAAGTTACATACTATGAACCAATATTTAACTGCCTTCATTTTGGTGGCAGAACACCCAAGAGCAAAAATGTTAAACTCTATTTCTAAAAAGAATGCATGAACATAACCTTCCAAAATTGTGAGTCACTGTATTATGATATCACTTATATGTGGAATCTAAAGACACGGTACAAATTAACTTATTTACAAAACAGAAATAGAGTCACAGATGTAGGAAACAAACTTATGTTTACCAAGGGGGAAAGGTGGGGATAAACTGGGAGACTGGGATTCATGTATACACACTACTATATAAAAAAATAGAGAATAAGGACCTACTGTATAGCACAGGGAACTCTTCTAAATACTCTGCAATAAGCTATATAGGAAAAGAAGCTAAAAAATAGTGGATATATGTATACGTATAACTGATTCGATTTGCTGTACACCTGAAACTAACACAACATTGTAAGTCAAGTGTACTCCAAAAAAATTTTTAATTGTGAATCACTATATTGTACACCTGTAACTTATATATTACTGTACATCAACTATACTTCAATTTAAAAATAAAATAGAAGTACAAATAATTAATATAATTAAATAAAAATAAAAAGAATGCATGACCTCCATGGGTACTACTACGGAAAGAAGTCCAGGGAACACCGTTAAGTGGGGGAAAGAATCAAGCATGCAGACGACGTCCAGTTTGCAGTCCAATAAGCAGATAAATAACATGGAGAGAAATGCACATCTCTGCTTCTAGATGCACAGAACATCCCTGGACATTTCCGAAATGATAAGTGGGAAGCTGTTCGCAGTGAAAGCTGGTCACCTCTGGAGAGTACGTAGGAGCAGGACCTCAGGGGATGAGAAAATGAACTTAAAACACTTCCCTGTGGAAACTATTTCAGCGTGGTTCGATATTACTTTGATTAAAATAAGTTAGTTAATTAGAAGGCAAAAAGCCCCTGACTTTAAGCGTTGGGTGGCACCTTGGCGCTTTGGGGTGCGTCCAGGTCCTTAAAGGGCTGGCTCACCGCCCCTCCCCTCCTGACTGTCCGGCCACACAGAGGACAGCTCACCTTGGCCACAGCTCCCCCGCCGTCGCCATCCACCACCTAGATTTGCCTCTGCCTCTCCCCACCCTCTGCATGTCCACCAGGCTCAGTGGTGTCAACATTCAACCCCAGACCAGATGCCCCCTCTTCGGGTAGCGGTCCTGCTCTCCAAATGCTCGGTGAGCTGCTCAGTCCCTCCACCCCATCCAATGGCACTTCTCTTTTTCCCTTATTAGGGCTCCAGACAAACTACAGGGAACCCAATTAAATGTGAATCTCAGATAAACGAGTAATGTTTTAGTATAACTGTATCCCAAATATTGCCTGAGACCTACTCAGACTTTACTTCGGCTTGCTAACTTGCCACCACTGTGCCCCGGGTGCACTCAGTGGGCTCTCCCACTTCGATGCTCGTGTACTCGCCTCCCTCCCCCAAGCCCAGAGTGAACAGCCTCAGCCCCCAGTGCAGTAGCGGATGCTCCGTAAAGAGGGGCAGCCTCGCCCGTGTCAAAGTGTGAAATCAAACTCAGGGCGGGCCACTCTCCTGCAACCCTCTCTCTCCGGGCTGCTCCTCAGCCTTTCTGGCCGGTCCTAAACACTCAAAGATCTTGCTGACCTAGCTGCTGTCCATAAAAATCACAAAAGCATCAGCTCGACTCCTGAGAAAAGCCCAAGGGTTTTTCTCCTGAAAGAAATCCAGGAGTGGCTTTTTCAGGCCATCAACCTGACTGCATCTCGGAACACACCTCGCCACACAGTGCTCAGCTGGAGGTCAGCAGCACCATGACCTACATCCCAGCCAGGAGTCTGCGCAGCCCTCCTCCGCTCCCCGGGGGCTGCTCCGCAGCCGAGCCAAGGGCAGCAGTGCCGTCACAGCCTCAGATGCCATGCCGGGAGCATCTCGGGCCAAGTGAAAGCCTCCGCTGACCCCTGCCACCGCGGGACGGGGCCGTCAGGCTGTGCCTTTTATGATCTTCCCTGGCCTCCAGAGGGTGGAATAAACCTAAAAACTGAGGCAAACAGGCAACTGTTCCGGGCTGGGATCCCGGAGGAACAGACGATCGGGGGGCAGCCTGGCATGCAGGGTGTTCATTAGGGTGTGCCCTTAGGGTCAGGCCCTGGGAAAGGAGGAGAGGGCAGCAGGACAGGGCAGAGGGAGCAGCGGGCTGTGACCAGATCCAGGGGCAGCCCTGGCTGACCCCACAGACTGTTCTGGAGCTACGGTGGCCCCTTCACACCCCCGCATTGTGCAGCCAGGGACCAGGACCACAGGCTGCCTGGGAAAGGGGCTAGAGCCCCTGAGGGGCTGACACTGAAGGCCGTGCAGACAGCACTCCAGAGGCCGGGCAAGAAGCCCTTCAGCAAAGGATGCTCTGGGCATCAAGCACGGGGTCCACCACCCCAAGTCCCCTTAAATCGATGCTGCAGGGTGCTGACGGGCAGCAGCTTCAACCATCCCCAACTCCCCAGCAGGGAGCGAGGAGCTGGGGCTCCCAGGCCAGAAAGAAGGCAGACACCTGCTTTCAGTTTTCCGCTGAAGGAAGGACAGCCCAACAATCAGAAGTGTCCCAATACAAACTGAGATGCGCAGAATCATCACCGAGGACGTTTAGCCCGAGGCCGACTGATCCCTACCCAGGACGCCGGAGGGGGAGATTTATGTATTCGTTCAGTCCACGAATATAGGTGAGACCGTCAAACGCCAAACAGCACTCTCTCTGCACAGGGATAAAGCAGTAAAGAACACAGACAGAGTATTGTCTGGAGTCTTCATTTTAGTGGGGGGGTTAGAAAAAAATAAATACAATACCATTTTAGATACTGGTAAGTGCTGGGAAGAAATGAAAGGGTGTCATGGGCTAGGACTGGGGTCAGAGGCGGGGGGAGGCAAGTCGTCGCAGAAGACCTCTCCAAGGGGGTGGCGTGTGAGCCAAGGGCCGACTGGAGCGAGGCAAAGACCTGGGAAGGGCATGACAGGTGCAGAGGCCCCGGGGTGGGAGCCAGCCAGAGGCCTGGGGGTAGAGCAAGAAGGCCAGCGGGCCTGCAGGAGAGCGAGCAGGGAAGCAAGACGAGATCAGAAATGGGGCAAGGGCCAAATGATGCCAGGCCTCGCAGGAACTGAGAGGCGACAGGAAGCCACAGACACGGGAGGTCGTGTGCACGGGGGTGGCAAAATGCTTCTATATTTTTAAATGATCCCTCCAGCTGCTGCTCAGACTCTGGAGCGGGGAGAGTAGGGCAAGGAGACCAGTCAGGAGGCTAATACAGGCCACATGGAAGATGCTGGACCGGGGATGAGAGCAGAGACGCATCCAAAAGACAGCTCGGCCAGATCTGGGTCCCCAAGCCCTGCCGAGCAACAGAATAATGTGAAGAGCCCAACCCAGACCTCCCAAAAGAGAATCTCCAGGACGGGGACCAGGCATCTGTATTTAACCTCCTAGGAGACGCTGATGACCACGCCGGTGTGGGAGCTGCTACCCTCGTCGCCCGGTGATGCCCTCCTCAACTCTGAGAAGCTGGGATTCTAAAGAGCATGGAAGCCTAACTGCCTTTCAGCTCCTTCTGAGACGCGCTTTGCTCAGTGGTCTCGTCCCTTCCTCTGAATCCCCAGTTCCAGAACAAAACTCCAGCGCAGGGCTGTGCCTTCTGCTGGGTCCAGCTGGGGCCTCTCTTCTGAAGTCTACAACACCAAGAGAGAGAGAGCAGGTAGCAAAACAGCATGAAAACTTCTGATTCAATTTGCAGTGAAAAAGAAAGAAGGGGGCTTCCCTGGTGGCTCAGTGGTTGAGAGTCCGCCTGCCGATGCAGGGGACGCGGGTTCGTGCCCCGGTCCAGGAAGATCCCACATGCCGCGGAGTGGCTGGGCCCGTGAGCCATGGCCGCTGAGCCTGCGCGTCCGGAGCCTGTGCTCCGCAGCGGGAGGGGCCGCAGCAGTGAGAGTCCCGCGTACCACAAAAAAAAAAAAAAGAAACAAGGGAAGGGAAGGGAAAATAATATGTGCATACACCAAGTAACTATTTTTCCAATTCCCCTAAAGAAGGCACGTAACTAGTAGCATTCTAGAAGCACAGGAGCAAAGTTAATTCATGGCATATAATGAATGCCTTACTCCGGGCACTGCACTTAATTCTGTCATGGAACCCTGGTCCCAGTTAGGAAAAGCTGGAAGATAAATCAAGAATTTCATACATTACAAAACTCAAGCCCCAAACCATGAAGGACTAAATTTTGCTTGAGACTGAAGATGACAATGACACTTTCACAGGGAATTTTGGACACGCTGCAGGGGGAGCACCTGGGGCCCAGATGCTGAAGGCGAGAGGAGGCTCAGGGAAATGGCGGTGACAAGAAGTGGGCTCAGGAGACCCCACCACCTGGTCTCAGCCAGAGAGAAACCGAGGCCCTGGAGGTTAAGTGACCGGCTCAAAGTTGCTCCTATAGTCAGCGCTGGGAAAGGCTGGAGGAATTAAGCCACAGAGAACCGCCGAGGCCACACTAGCACCCCTAACCTGATTTCAGCTATGTCCTCCTGAAGGTAGGAGCACGGGATCCCAGTGGGCTAGGTCAGCACATTTAAGGGGTTCACGGGAAGATTAGTCTAAACAGGTCCAAGTCACCAACTGCACCAGGCGCCGGATGGGGGAGCGCAAGAAGCCCATCCAGCCTCAGCTCCACACGCACGTGTCACCCAAGCTCCCTGCCACATTCCAAACTAGCCCTTCTGCCAGGACACGCAAAGATCCCCCCGCTGGTCCCTCTGCCTGGAAGGTACTTTTCTCCTCCATCTCACTTACCCTTCAAAACACTTATAGATGTCTCCTCCTCCAGGAGGCCTTCCCAGAACAAGCCCCAGCCACCATCTTCTGTGTGATGGCCCATCACTCACCACATCTGCTGTGTGACAGCCCACAACACACCGCGCCTGAGGTGCGACAGCCCATCAGTCACCACAGCAGTTTCCACTTTCTACCCATTTACTGCTGGGCCACTACATTGTCTTCCCCACCAGCATGGATGTTTCCTGAGGGCAGAGATAATGCCCTGCTTTTGATACATCCCACAGTATGTAGACTGTCTTTATGTACAGCAAGCACCTGGATGAATGAATGAATGAACGAACGAACGAATGAGTAAGCAAATGAAAGAATGAACTGAAAACAAGACAGTTTTCTTAAACTCAAGCACTAAAGTGAAGGAAATGTTTCCAAGTTTACTACACGTTTTCAATTTTTAAATGCAGATGAGTTTTGCCCCATAAATAGCGGTTCGCTTGGCAGATGTTAACTCCAAAGGCAGACACGAAGCTCACTCTCCCCGCAGACCCACAGCTGTGACTGACTCCAAGACCAAGGCACAGGGACCTTCTGTCTCTTTTGAGTCACAGGAAAGAGGAAAAACAAGGATGTGCATGTAGCCAAACTTCTTCAATGTGCTTCTCCAAACACACAAGCAACATATTCATAAACAAAAAGTGGACGTTTCAAAGAGGTGGCGTAATAGAATATTGAGAACATAAGAACATCTATTAATACTTCTTTTGTTCTCCTGTGTTCAGACATTAAATCAACTATCGAATGCCCAAAGACATCCTAGTTTAGTGCTGCAGCCCCATGAAATACAAAGTTCTCTCTGCTCTTTACCCACACCATCACTACGATGCTCCTTCCAGATTTATCTCTATTTTAGAAAAATGTTCTCAGTGGCAGCTTTTGAAAAAAAAAAAAAAAATACTGTAACTGGCCTGTAAAGAGAAGACTGATTCCTTTTACAACATCACCAGCTAAGTATACCAGATAGAAAGGTGTGCTATGAAATACTAAGTTGCAGGACTTTTTCTCTAGAAGACTTCACTTGGAGTCAGAGTGGAATAAGATGCAGTCTTGGTCTCGAGTAGCATTTCCACCAAGCCCTGCATCTGGTGTTGCCCAGCAGAGTGGGTGAATCATTGTGGGGGGAGAATTAGGCTTCGGGGAGCTGGGTGCAAACCCTGGCTCTTAGTAGCTCTGTGACTTTCACACTTCATTTAACTTTGCTGAGCCTTTGTTTCCTCCTCACCTGTAAAAGTACTGAGCTTCCCTCACATATAATTTTTTGCTGGAAGATGTGACAGAGGAAAGCAGGCCCCACGAGGCCAGGCACCAGCAGACCACCGATGTGCTCTGTCATTTCTAGCACAAATCCAAGACCCATCCATTTATTCAACAAACGTTCACTGTGCCTCTCCTGCCTTCTGGGAACTTACATTCTGGTGGGACGATTCATTTTAACAAAACCTTTGCATTCCTTTCCCAAAAGAGATGGAAATGGAGGAAATCCAGAAAATATATTTTGCCAAATTTTCTAGCCAGATCTCACAAAAATGAGGAGCCACCATATAGCTGATCTTCGTAAATTTTATTTATAAAATGCTTATCTTCATTAACACAATCCAGAGGCCACAGTTCATAAAAAAGACAAGAGTATCGGAAACACCAAAATTCTTTCACTTATTTTTAAATGCCTGTGCATTACGTCTAGTTATTCTGACTTAATACACACTGTCTGACCTGAAGACGTGACACACGCTGTCCTTCCCGCACCGTGACCAGCAGCTCCCTCCCTGTCTGTCCCCTTTGGCAAGCGTGCAATGCTCATTCATACATTAAATTAATGGGAGCAACAGCGGCCAGGGGCAGGACTAGGTCAATGGACAAACACACACGTCTCCCCTTTACGAGGCTCTCTGGGGATGCAGATATATGATCACAGTTCTTGCCCTTCAACGGCCCACAATCACCCGCTGTGGGTGAGAGCAAACAGAATATAAAAGCAAAGCCAGCTTGGAGGTGGGGTGAGTGGCAGGGAGGCCGGACCAAGGAGACGGGGCTTCAGTTGGCATCGTAAGTGAAACAAAGTCGGCCCAGAAAAGAGGCCCAATCATTACCTCAACAACACCCACGTTTTTATACTGGGAGAGAGGAGGAAGGGCCCCAGAAAGTTTCACCTGCAAAACATCAGGCCATCAACAGAAGAGCAGGCTGACCTTACCGAGGGCGTCCAGTCCCTGGAGCACATGTAGTCAATCACCTCCCGGCAAGGCCTCCCGCCCCAGGGCTCTCGAGCCGCTGATGCCCAGCTGCACCCCATATTCATTAAATCTGACTCTCCGGAGTGGTAAGCCTCAGCTCGAAACGGAGGCCCGTGTCCCAACCTTCTACTGAATGTTTCAGAGGGACAAGCTGGGGCTCACCCATACTCAGATATCACCACCAAAGCCTGAAAAGGAAAACAAACCATAACCTGGACCTGTGAGAAACCAGGTGAGAGAGAGGGAAACAGACCAAGCAGGCCACCAAAACCCCAGGCAAAGGAGAAAACGCCCCCTGCGCGGGCAGGCAGCGTGCTCAGAGCTGCAGCTGAGGTTCGGGTCCGAAGAGCCGGGCTGAGGTTCTGGATGTGTAACCGACCAACCCTTTGAGGACCACTAGGCCTGTCCACCCATCCCCAAACCCGCCTCTGAGGGGGTGTCAGGTTCAGAGGGCAGACCCCACGTCCGTGGCGGACAACTAAGCCTCGCAGGCACAGATGCTGTCCTTACTCAGTGCCCCGGGCAGAGCCCACAGAAGCTCCCTGCCGAGCCACATCTCCCAGGGGCACACGTCCCCTCTTTTCTGATCTACGTGGCAACCAGGAGAGGACCAGCATCTCTAAGCACTCAGTGAAATTCACAGATGCTTGTGGCGCAACAGTGGGATGAGCAAAGGACACTCAAAGATGACACCTCCCCAAAACAAAAACGGACAACACTGACACTGTAGGGAGGTGGGAGGGGGAAATGTGTAAAGTGAACAACAGTCTTAAACGAAACAAGGAAAGGAGGAAGATTTTTAAACCTCCATTATAAACCAGAAGTTTTACAATGGCATCCCAGGGTGAGGGCTGGTACATGCCATGTTCTAAAACACCTACCGGGGGAGGGATAAATTAGGAGTCTGGGATTAACAGACACACACTACCATACATAAAATAGGTAAACAACAAGGACTTACTGTACAGCACAGGGAACTATATTTGGTATCGTGTAGTAACCTATAATGGAAAGAATCTGAAAAAGAATATATATCTATAATATATAAATGAATCACTTTGCTGTACACCTGAAACTAACACAACATTGTAAATCAACTATACCTCATAAAAAATTATAAAAATAAATAAAACATCTTTAATTCATTGTATTTTTTAAATCAGAAGGTTTTACATACAAATCTGGGTTTCCGACTTCTCTGGAAGCATCTACAGGAGAGCAGGGCCTGCTCCCTGCTCCTCGCCTGGCTCCCCAAACCTGGGAGCCGAGACACCCTCAGCCCCCCACCTCCCCACCCCCCCCCCCAGGAAACCCAGAGACTTCACAGAAGGGACTGTGCCTCTAACAGCAAAATCCTTTTTGTAAATTACGAACTGGCGGCAGATTTAAAGGATCTGATCGTGGTTTCTCAAACTTCATGCACTTTCTGCTGGATTTCATTACCTCCCCCAACCCATGGTGCCTGGACAGGGGACAGAGCCATGGAAATGCTGGCAGAGGCCTCGAAACTAATCAAGCTGACTTTTAACAACATGTGGTCTCACTCAGCCAGGAGCAAATAGGTTTGATTTGTTCAGGTATTGAGGGTTTATTACAGAAACCACCAGAGAGGGGCTTTCTCTCTCATGTCCTTCTATCTTTTCAGTGTGGGCTGCACCCTCCTTAACTCTCACAGCTCCCTGACAGTATCTTCACCCCTGCTTGCACTCAAGACACCTTTGGAAGAATGAAGCCGCCCTTCCCCGGAGCTGTAATGCGCGTGTAGCATTCTAACGTTCTTAATTCGAGAATTCATCCCAGATGCCTTGAAATTGAATACTCTACCACAATTTACAGGCAGAAATAAGAGCAATCACCTCATCAAGCCAGAAGGGCCTGAGGTAAGAAAGCCCTCTGATACCCCCAGGCTTTTTGCAATAAAACAGAGACAGAGCGAAACAGGTCTGGCCTCATCTCTGTGGCTGGCTGAGCACGGAGTCCACGCACAATAAAGCAGGCCCCTCCTACGACAGCCACACAGGGCGAAGGAGGTCTCAGGTTGCACCTGGCCAAGACCTACACCTCTAGTTTGGACGTCATTTCAAAGGCAGAGGGGAGGAGGGGGCGAAAGCCAGCCCCTCCGTAAGGAGTCTCACTGATAACGGGATGACATCAGAGAGCAGTTCTGCTTCTGTTTCACTGGAGGCCTCAGCTCTCAAGTGTCGCCTTCCTGTTCTTTGATGATTAATCGAGCTTTTCCATTTGGCCTCCACTCTGCTGCACACCTCCATGCTGCCTCTGAGCCCCTCACGTTCCGTGGCTCTGCTGTTGGCATTTTCAAAGCTTGACAAACCCGCTTCGGCATCTGAAATAGGAGGCTCTCCAAAAGGAGTGCAGAGACCTGGCCCCGGGCTTGCCACAGTCACACAGGGAAGGGACTTGAGAACAGCTGTGTCTGCCTCTGAGATTAAATGAGTGGATAAAATCACATCACGCTGAAGTCACACAGAGAAAGCAAAGTGCTGGTCTCGTTCTAGCAAATGCAACATTAACATACAGCTACAAGGAACTGCTCTCGGCCCTCACGTGAGGCCTCTGGGCCTCCACGTGCTGTTCCCTCCACGTGCTGTTCCCTCCACCCGCTACACCTGTCCTCCGCCGCCAATGCCCATTGCAGCCCCAACTGAGCCGTCTCTCCCTCCGAGGGCCTTCCCCCAACACCCCAAGTCTCAGTGAGACCCCAACATGGGCTTCCACATGCACCACAGGACCTGGTCCCACACAGGCAAGGTCTGTGCCAGGCTCGTGGCCCACCGTATCCCCAATATGCAGCCCAGCGGCTTTTCATGGTGTGGGGGCCTCTGCAACATCAAAACTATTTTCATAATGGCACCAGGACATTATTATTTGCCTTTTCACTCTCACTCACGACTGCCCAGTGAAGTTTTCCAGAGACTACAAGGTGTGTGACGACGGGTCACTCTGATGGCTGAGGGACTGTGTGCTTGTGTATTCTTCTGTTCTAAAAAGAGTCTGTTTTAATTTCTAATGTGGTAACGATATCAATATAACCCACAAAAGCTCTTTGGGGTCCTCAATAATTTTTAAGGGATCCCCAAAACTTTGAGAACTGCTGGTCTAGCACAAGGCCTGGCATACACCCAGCAGAGTTTAAATACTTTATGAATTAATCAATCAATCAATGATGGGGAGATGAAACCTCTGTCAATATACTGATGTCTACTTTGTAGTCTGGTATGGACAAAGGATGGAAAAAAGAGGTGCCCAGGGGTCAGTTCACTCTTTCCTGGTTAAGAAAGGAAAGAAACAGATTCCCCAGCTGTTTGGCTGGGTGGTAGGTGGATGGCTAGGTAAGGAGATGAGTGAGTGGATAGATGGGGGGAGCGGAGTGGATGTATGGGTGGAAGGATGGATAGGTGGATGGATGGGTGGGTGTGTGGATAGGTAGATGGATGGATGGGTGGGTGGGTGGATAGGTGGATGGGTGGATGGCAGGTGACAGAGCAGGTGGGCGGGAAAGTGGGTCCACTCCAACTGCAATGCACTAGTTCCCACCCCTCTACGTTCAGTCACACCTGATGGGCCCCCAGATCAGCCTGGCAGCTGTTGGTCTCAACTCTCTGGCTTTCTAACACAAAAATCTCATCATGTTACACCCATTTGTAAAATGGTTCCCTTTATCTACAGAATCAGCTTTAAGTTAAATCATTTTAGAGCAGTAGAAAGGAAGAAACAATAATAACGTCCAGACAGCACAACCTCCAGAATCTGGACCTCTCACCTCTCTGCCCCCTGTGCTCACCAGCCAGCTGAAATGTCAGCAGTGTCTCAACACTGCAGCTCCCCAATCTCACTCCACAGTTTAGGGCCTCTGGACACTTTCTGCTTAAAATGCCATTGCCCGCCTTGTCTGCCTGGCCAACTCACTGTAGAGTCCTGCCCTCAGACACAGAATCCTCCAGGATACTCCACTGTGCCCTGAACACCCATCGTCACCCACACAACAGGGGGCATTCTCTTTGTGGCTACTGCTCCCACTAGATCATGAGCTACTGGAAAGCAGGCATCATGCCCTTGCTCCTCTCTGACCAAAGAAAAAAGCCCAATAAAAGCTCAATGGCCAGACAGATGCCAAGGTCACCAGGAAAACACCTGCTCTTCACCATGCGAAGCCTAGGCAAACCTCAAAGCTCCATTTCTGCCATAATGTCTACCTGTAGACTTGAGCTCACGTTGATTTTCCTTTCTCCAAACACATACTGTACTTTATTATCTACACAGAGAACCTAATACTTGGTGACGAGTGGACAAAGTCCACTCATTGCTGAGTTATGTAAGATTCTGCTCCATCGTCACAACATTCATGGGAAATCCGAAGAGGTACAACAAAAAATTATAAGTTACCACTGACTGTGCCTACTCTGTACAAGCACTTCACAGCCATTAATTCCTTAAGCCATTAAAATAACCTTACAAATAAGGTAATATTGTACCCATTATACAGATGAGGAAAGAAGAGACCAGAAGACTAAAGTAGCCTTTAGAAAACCATGTAGGTAGTTCGTGGCAATGCCAGGATGCAACCCTGGGACCACCTGATTTACCTACCCTTCAACACCCATGCCTCTCTCGCGCCTTCACTGAGCACTGTGTGAAAGTTTGGGATCATGGGGCAGTGAAAGCTCTGTCTTCCTAATTTAATCCAGCCACAGTCCAAAGGCATGCCCTCCAAGGAAAAGCTCACACACACAAAAAAGCAGTTTCTCTTACACAGACAGCACTTACTGTCTGCTGAATGAGGGTATGAATGAATAAGAAATGGCAAATCAATAACTAAAAGCACGGTCCAAAGGCTAAAGAAAGATGGTAGAGAAAATAAATGGGATTTATCCAGGACTGATTATCAACAGCTGTCTCTCAAAAGTCAGAGTAGAATAAAAGGAAGAGGGGGAAAGATGGTAAAAGCAGAAACAACCACAAGATCCTCTGACTTTTTAAAATCAAAAGAGAGAGGAATTCCAGCCAAGCTCAAATTAGAGACAATCAAATCAGCTTCAGAGCACTTATGTTCCAGGAAAGAAAGAATAAATTCCTTCCACTGGTCCTTTAATTCATTTATTACTCATCAGAAAGAACAGAAAATCTGAAACCTGTTTGTTAGTAGAATGTACAGGCTAAGTTAACACTTAGGTTATAGGAAATAAGGTTCTCTTGGGGAAAAGCCCCATCAAGGATTAAAGGTCCCCACCTGTCCTTTGCATTGACATGTGGAACAATTAATCCAACCAAGGTGTTAACAGCTCAAACAACCAAGGACACCAGGAGGCAAAATTCCTCAATCCTTTGAGTGGACAGAGGTACTGGGGTGGTGGGTGGGGCAGTTACCTATTCTCATCCTTAATATATCAGTATAGTCAAAGTTGACCCTAAGAACAAGAAAAGCTAAATTAAAAAGGAGATATTTTACAAGACAAATAAATGCCTTGTGTCATCTTGGACTGAATCTTGGACCAGAGAAAAAGACACTATTGGGCAACTTGGGAAATCTGGATGAATCAGATCAGTGGATAATACTGTATCAATGTTACTCGCCTGGTGTTTCATTAGACTACAGCTGTATAAGGTGAAAGCTACACGAGAACTCTGCACTATTTCTGCAACTTGCTGTACATATTTCAAAATGAAAATTTTTTTAAAAAGAAGAAAAACATCTCAATTGGATCATCATATATGAGCACCGGCCCAGGACTCCTGACATTTTTCTCACAGTTAGTTGCCCTTCTAACTGATCAAGCAGAGATAGCTCCTATAAAAACACTAACTTTACGAAAAGAAAGCCAACAGACCAAAACCCAATATTTTTAAAAGCTTTATCTCTGCAACTTGTTTCACTTCCGAGCTAGCCTCCATCACCTGGAATCAGTTTTTCTGGAAAGCTCCCTGGGGAACTTGAAGTCCCACTTAGAGAGAACTCACAAAGTGGTTTACCTGTGCCCCAAGCTGAGTCACTGTGATGGCTCAGACTCTGTTTAATAAATCCTGAAAATAAGAATCAGTAGGTGCACTCAGGCAAGAGACCACGACACCATGAAGCCACGAGAGCTTAAGAAAGCAAGCTCCTGATACCGGGTATCCCATGGTGGACTCAGAATCCTAGACTCTTTGAAGTTGAAAATTCTCATTCTAAGCTTTATTTATCCTCCTGGGATCATAAGCCCCACCTTTCAGCCCCAGCTTCCAAGAGGAAAGAGGACTGACTTTCTAACAGCATCCTAATTTCAATGTTCCCTCATGTGGAAAAATCACATTTTACCAAGTTCTGCTCTGAATAACAGATTCACTACACTAGTGTTTTCAAACTGCCGATCATAAATTCAGTTTAGTGGATAATTTTTTTAATGAAATAGTAGAGAGCAGAAACATCAGCATGCATTGGGCTGATAAAGGTCTTACTGCAGATGTTTTAATGCATAGTTCTGTACAATCGTCACCAACCTTCCAAAGTACAAATGTCCTTCATTTTAAATGTGATTAATCCTTTTTCACTAAGTCAGAGGGGGAAAAAATGTTTTAAATGAATCTTATATTCACAGTAACTTTTATTAGAAAATCTGAAATGTGTTCCCACGGGCAAAAAATAAATACTGTTGCAAACTGAAGTCAAAAAGTTTTCCTGCAAAGTATTTCCCTCAGATATGTATTAATTACAAAGAGGAAAAAATATAACAATACAGCGGAGAAACCCAGCAGACACCACCTTGACCAAGGGACTGACGTGGACATCACCAGTAACGAGACATACTGGCATCATGACCCCCCCATGATAGGAAATGAAGGACACTTCTGTGGCTTTCTTGCCAAAACTGCATAACTTCAGTTTAATCATGACAAACCGTGGGAGAAACCCAAACTGAGGGACATTCTACAAAATAACTGACCGGCACTCTTCTGAGACTTAGAAACTGTCACTGACCAGAAACTGTCACTGACCAGAAGAGATTAAGAAGACATGGCAACTATATCCAATGTGGGATCCTGCACCAGCTCCTGGGACAGAAGAAGGACGTTCTCAGGAAAACCATGTCCAGTTACCAGGGCTGCACCACGCAGATGCCTTGGTCCTGACAACTGCACCGTGGTTACATAAGACGCTGATGTTAGGGGAAGCTGAGTGAAGCATATATGGGAACTTTACTGTATAATTATTTCAAGTTAAAAAAAAAAATCCTTCTCTAAAGGAACAAGTGTGTTCTGTCCCATAAACTATATATCATTGAAACACAGTGTTTAACCTCCAATTCTCTAACCTTAAGAGATAAACATAACACGTATTTGATGTGTAATTTGTGTATAATTAACTTAACACACAGGGAAAGCCTGAAGCTGTCCTTTCCCCAGGCTCTGCCTCAGCTCTCGTCTACCTCCCCAGCCTAATACTCAACAGCAGGATCATCAAAATTCCCTTCTGCTCACGGGAGCAATGCGAGGCATCCCACGGATGCTGGGCTTCGGATCCCGGATTCCCTATAAGCATCCACATACTGAAAGACCGGGGAGGAGATGACAGCTGTTAATGCAACAAATATGTTCTGAGTATATCTCTGCCAGGCACAGTTCTAGGCCCTAGGGAAACAGACAAACCCAACAAGGTTACCAGCTCTCACGGAGTTTATGTGCAAGAAGCAGAGAGACAAGAAACAAGAAAACAAAAACCGTTTCACACGCATACACATGCCCACGGATGTGTGCACACAAACTCAATAATGGTAAATGCTGTGAAGCCAGGAGACCAATGCAATGTGATAAAGGCTTCGCAGAAGAAGCGACATTTGAGCGGGGACCTGATCTTTCTCTGATCCCCAGTTTCTTCATCTATAAAATGGAGCTAAAAATATTCACCCCTGTGGGATTGTTGTCAAGAATTAAATTAGATAATGATGGCATAAGACTTAACAGAATTCCTAATAAGTGAGTGAGTGGCTAGAAATAGTCACTGGGGACAAAAATTACTTGCCGGGGCTTCCCTGGTGGCGCAGTGGTTGAGAGTCCGCCTGCCAATACGGGGGACACGGGTTCGTGCCCCGATCCGGGAAGATCCCACATGCCACGGAGCGGCTGGGCGCGTGAGCCATGGCCGCTGAGCCTGCGCGTCCGGAGCCTGTGCTCCGCAAGGGGAGGCCACAACAGTCATAAGCCCGTGTACCGCAAAAAAAAAAAAAAAAAAAAAAAATTACTTGTCAACACCATTACGGTGAAAGCACTTTCTCAGTTGACTTTAAATTCTACACATCCCACTGAAATTGCTCCAAGTGTCTATGAGTAGATTGCTGGTCACAGAAACAGTTATTTTCCCTCCACTGGGCAGCAACAATGAATAATGAATATACTTGGAAATGGACAGAGCAGGAAACACACATGCTCAGCCCAGAGTGGATGAGAGTGAAGGAAAGCTCCCGGCAGTCGTGCCTGATGCGAGTCACTGGGCCGAACCCAAGGGAACAATGACAACCTTCCCAGGAAGGACTTCTCCATCACGGAAATCAGCCAGAGGCTTCGCCCTGGGGATGGGCCTGGGCGTGGTGGGGCACTGTCACATCTCTCCTAGGCCGTGTAAGTCTAGCTGTAATGTATTTCGTTTCATAAAACAGGCCTCAGCAAGACCGCATCGCAATTCCAGGACCCACAAAAATAGAAAAAGCTATTGAAATAATTTAGGAAGTTGATCATGAAATGAGAATGTGTAGGCTAAATCAGCTCAGACCAGAGTGCTATCTACGTACTGCACAACTGGACATTTCTAAATAACCTCTCTCTCTCTCTCTCTCTCACACACACACACACACACACACACACACACACACACACACAAACTTCTCTGCCAGGCCCAGGTTTGCGATGCCCAGGTGAGGGCTGGGGTCTGAGCGCCTCACACAATCAGTAAAGGAGATTAGATTTTATTACAGGAGCCAAACTGCACAGGTGAACAGGGGTGAGCTCTCTCCTTCCTTTAATTCCTCCGTTAACTGGAAGGGCAGCGACAGGTGCCACCTCCAGGCCCCCACGGCCAGCCTCCCGCCCCCAACCCCACTAGCATCCCCTCCCACCCCTCAACTAAAACAGTTCCCTCCAGAGACAGGAGCCAATCACCTCCTCAGCCAGCTGAGCTCGGACCTCGACCTGCAGTACCTCCGATGCTGGTGACCCCCTCTCCTCTCCCTTGATGACCAGGACGTTCACTCTCCTGCTTTTCTCCCTTCCTGTCTCCATTGCCTGGCCCTCCACTCCTGTCCGCTTAAGTGTAGTTGTCAGTAACAGGTGATTATAAAAAGTAATAGCAGCTCTGATTTGTTGAAAGGATATTACATGCCTGGAAGTATGCTGAACACTCTATATACACCCTTCCATCTAATCCCCTCAACAACTCAGGCACTACCATTGTATAGCTGCAGCTCTCACATGCTGTGGCTTCCGTAGCCTTTTACAACTCTTAAACATAACTGAAGAGCTTTTATTAATGTTGATATACCCATTTATAGTTACCATATTAGAAATGAAAACTGAGAAATGTTTGACACAATGCACTGCACACAGACTCACGACATCATCACACATCATGTAGCTTCTCGAAAACTCCACAGTACCCTCGTGAGAGATTAGAGTAAAAACAGCAAATATCTTACTATGGGTGTGAAAACAGTTCTGACTTTGTAAACCCCCTAAAATAGGCTCAGTGAGTCCCTGTTTACAAAAGAAGAAACTGAGCCCAGGAGTAAAACCAACCTGCCCAGGTCACTCGGCCAGCTACCGACAGCTCAGTCTTAACCCACGTCATGCAGTTCTGCTATCCCACGCCTTCTTTCTTTACCATGGTCCTCCTCAGAGACAACGTTCACTGCCACCACAGCCGCTACCACCTTCAAGCGACCCACCTCCAAATATGCACTTGCAGAGCTGATAACTCACCTGAGTTCCTACTGCCTGCAGCCCCCACCAGCATCCTGAACCAACTCAACTGACCACCATGGCCCTCCACCCCGACAGGCTCATCCCACATCCTGACCTTGGCAAAGGTCATTCATCCACTTAATAGGGCCCCAAGCCTCTCAGTCATCTGACTCTTTGCCTCTCTATGTCCTACTGATTGGTCTTCAGAATGTCTCTTGCAAACGTAAAAGACAGGATATAAGATAGTTATACGTTATGCTGCTACACAAACAGGAAAAAAAGACTGGATTTAAATGCACCAGAACTTTAGGAGGGGTCATCTCTGGATCCGTGGAATTATGAGCGATTTTCAATTTGATTTCTTTGGTACACTTTTCAGCACACGTTTTTTACAAGCATACATTATTTTCACAATCAGAAAATACCGTGAAGGTTTTTTCAGGGTTTTGTTTGTAAGTTTCATCCTTTGACTCGTCCTTTCCTGTTACTTACATCGCCAGCCTGGTCCAGAATCCCATCCCTACCGGTCATACTCCAGTTCTCTGAATGGTCTGCCGGCACTGGCCTCTGCCCGCTCTAAAGGACATCTGAGGTCTCAGGGTCTTGCACCCCAGAATAAAAGGCATAAAAGGCACTTAGCACAGCACTTAGGAAACAGTCAATAAATGTTCACTGTTGCTGGAATGCTGGTATTATTTCCCTACACTGCTATATTTCTGAAAAGCCATCAGCAGCTCCCAGTGCCTAATAATAGTAGCCAATATTTATAGAGCCCTTACTCTGGGGCCCAATACTGTTAGCAAGGGTTACTTCATTCAGTCATCATCTCAGCCCCACAAGGGGGGTCCTGTGAAGATCTCTGTCTTACGGGTGAAGAAACTGAAGCACAGAACACCAGAGTAAAGTGCCAAGACCCAGAGCTAGGAAGGTGCAGAGCCGGGATTCAAACCCAGGTCAGGCTTACTGTCCAGTAGAACTTTCCACGAGGATGGACATGATCTATCTGCCTTGTTCAATATGTAGCTACTGAGCATTTGAAATGTGACTTGTGCAACTAAGTAACTACATTTTACATTTTATTGAACAGTTAATTTAAGTAGCTGCATGCAGCCAAGGGCCAGCACAGGACTGGAGTATAAAAGCCCAAACTCCCAAGCTTAACAAAGAAATGTCCTCACAACACCCTGCCCACCGACCTCTCAACTAATCCTTACACAAAGCTCCAGTTAGTCTAAGATCCCGGGTAACTGTACTCGGTGCCACCTGCCAGCCATCCCCACCCTCCTCTTATCTGAGTCTTCTGTACAATGGAGGGGCTTTAGAAATGAGAGTAAGAGAGACTTCAGCTCCAACCTGGACTCCACCGCGACCTAGCTGTGTGACCTCAGGTCTCTGAGCCCCTCATCTGCAGAATGCAGCCACTGTGCTAACTTCCAAAGATCACCAGCCAAGCACTTCACAGACGCTCTCTAAATGGTAGCTGGTTACACCCCTTCTTCGGGGCTCAATTCAAACCCCACCCTCTCATCCAAGGGACCCTGGGAAGCCCCGGAGACCTCTTCCTCCAGCTTCCAGAATCCCCTCACAGATTCTGTGTTATTTGCGTGTGTGGTGTGCCTGCGTCTCTCCTCTGCCACCAGTCCAGCCGTCCCCTGAGGCCGAGGGCTTCTGTCATCAGCGAGCCCGGGGACAACAAGTCACCAAGCAAAGGGCTCTGGAGGGAAGTGGAGCTGGCTCAGCCGCACTTTATTATCTGAGGGGTCTCAGTTTCCTGTCTGTAAAATGGGGGTGAAAAGACCTCCATCAGTGAGCTGGTGTGAGGGGGAAAGGAAGTTGCCAAGGTGAAGAAATGAGCACGGTGCCTGGTGCATAGCACCATCTCGACAGACACCTCCCACCCTTAACACGAGAGACTGGCGTCATCACAGACCCAAGAGGCTACCACTGAGCTATTTTCCCCAACACTCCTGCTCTTAAAATGGGAAAACTTCAGCAGAGTCTAAAGACATCAACTACAGTCAAACTACCACTGGCGTTTTTTTCTTTTGTTTTTAACTTGATTGACATGACAGCAAATTCTACCTGAGAGGCTGATCGGGAAGAGAAGCTGAGAACCCTCACAAATAGAAGGCCTGGGGCGGACCTGCCTTATAAGACGAGAAAGTACATTATAACGCTAACATCTGGCCTGTTGCCAGCACTCAGCAAATTTTTTTCTTTTTGGTAAAACATCTTTTAAATATGTGTTATGGAATAAAGGTACCATCATTAAATTCTAAAAGTAACAGTAGTAATAACAGCCAATCTTGGGGCTTCCCTGGTGGCGCAGTGGTTAAGAATCCACCTGCCAATGCAGGGGACACGGGTCCGATCCCTGGTCCGGGAAGATCCCACATGCCGCAGAGCGGCTAGGCCTGTGAGCCATGGCCACTGGGCCTGCACGTCCAGAGCCTGTGCTCCACAACGGGAGAGGCCACAACGGTGAGAGGCCCGCGTACCGCAAAAAAAAAAAAAGAAAACAGCAATAAGGTAGTGTTGAGGTTCAGGATGGGCCACCACAAAATGCACCTCCACGGCGTATTAATTGTTTTAAATTAAAGTTTCTTAAGAAACGGCCAATCCAACAGGGTCACTCTCACCCTCCTTTCTGTTTCCCTGAGAGCGGGAGAATCAATCTCCCATGTGAAGGGCACACTCCCTGCATCTGGAGGTAGAAGGACACCCTTACAGTCAAAAATAGGGAATTCGGAGCCTTGTTATTTCTTTAATTTACTACCCCAAGCCCAAACTCTGTTTAGGCTCTTCAATAATGGGGCACACAAAACCTAAGTTTCTCTGTCCTGTCAATTCCTTACAAATTTGGTTCTTTTTCTCCTGTTAAATCTTGGGTCAATTTTATTATTAGTCTAGCCACAAGAACTCAAGAGAGAAGCAGAGGGAGAAATTTCCTCCTCTCGGACAGTAGTAAAAACAAATTCATCACATGTTGTCCTTAATCAAGCACTGGGTGTTTCTTGCAAGGAGGACTGGTGACCGCAACAGGCTCCTCCTCAGAGTCAGTATTTCACCACACTGCCCCATCCTTCAACAGCCTGGCTGCAACGGCCAACCTCACCTCCCTATCACTCCAGGCCTTTCCTTCGGGCTGGTTGCTTCCTCTTCGCCTTCAGCGCCTGTACTCTTATTTACAATAGCCAAGACATGGAAACAACATAACTGTCCATTGACAGATGAATGGATAAAGAAGACATGACATATACACGTGTATATATATATATATATATATATATATATATGAATATATGAATATTATTCAGCAATGAAAAAGGAAATCCTGCCATTTGCAACAGCAAGGATGAATCTTAAGGGTATTATGCTAAGTGAAAGAAGTCAGAGAAAGAGAAATACTGTATAGATCGCCCTTATATGTTGAATCTTAAAGAAAAGAAGCAACAAAAAACAAAATAAACAAAAAAATAACGTAGAAAAAGAAATCAGATGTCTGGTTACCCAAGGCAGGGGGTAGGGAATGGGAGAATTGGGTGAAGGGGGCCAAAAGGTACAAACTTCCAGCTATAAAATAAATAAGTCATCATGTACAGCGTGATGACTATAGTTAACACTGTTGGATAGTATACTTGAAAGCTGTTAAGAAAGTAAATCCTAAGAGTTCTCATCACAGGAGAAAAAAACATTTTTTTCTTTTCCTTTTTTTTTGGAAAACTACATGAGATGATGGATGTTAACTAACCTTATTGTGGTAATCATTTCACAACATATACAAGTCAAGTCCTTCTGCTCTACACCTGACACACAGAGCAATGCGTCAATTACATCTCAATCAAACTGGGGGAAAATATTTTTAACAACTTCCTTCAATCCTCCCAGACAACCAGCTGAAAATTCTTTCTCCAGTGTCAGTGACTTTTTAGATAACTTTTTTAAATTACATACACAAGTTTTCAATTATTAATTATAACACCACCAATGAGCAAAGTAAAAACTCAAACAGTAAAAGGAAAAAACAAAAAAAGAAGCCATCTATCTTCACCTGACAGACTCTTCATCAGCTCTCCTCCCCAGAGTTACCACTGTCAGGCTTCTTACGAATCACTCTGTACAGGTATGGCCGTGTGTGTGCCTCTACGTATATACTTTTCAACACACACATTCACACAACTCTACTGTAGTAAGTGTGTATGTGGGTATCTTGCTTTTCTCACTTAATCCCCTATCTTGGAACTCTTAAGATCAACACATTCTTTTTTAAGTACTACAAAGCATTCTGCCAAATGAATAGGCAATCATTTAACAGATCCTCCATCACTGTACATTTAGATCATTTATGATTTTTTTGTTGCTGTTCCAATGATGATGCAGAAACATCCTTACACATACTTCTTCGTAGGTAGGAATTTAATCCATAAAATAAAATCTTAGAAATGAAATTCCTCAACCAAAGAGTTTTATAAACCTCTAATCTTGACAGCTACTGTCAAATTTCCCAGCATGGAAGTCTCAGAGGTCTTGATCCTTTATGACTCCATCACCAACACTCAATGTTCAGTTAATATTCACCAATCTCACTAGTAAAAAATGGTTTCTTATGGCCATTATAACTTGGAAGTCTTTCCTTATGAGTCAGGCCAAGTACTTTTGGTTGGCCAATTGTATATGTCTTTCTATTTCACTCCAACTTCCAGATCACTGTCTCCCCATGAAACTGCTCTTTGGAAGGCTACCAATGCTCTTGTCTCCAAGAGCAAGGACCTCATCTTACTGGCATCCTCAGAGCACCATCTTGGCAACATCTGACAATAACCACCACCACCTCCTTCGGGAGACCCTTCTCCTTTCCTGCCATGACCATTTGCTGTGCTGGTTCTCCTCCATGAGTTGCAAGCCAATCTTCTCCCTGGAATCCTAAAGAGAAGCATATCCCAGTGTCCAATCCCTGAATCCCTTTTCTTCTCACTGTAAACACTGTTTTTTTAAAATCTACTGAATATCTGTGCTTTATACATAAAAGTAAGATTTTCTCCTGCTGAGAAATTCCTCCTCACTATAACATTCTTAAACTGTCATCCACGTGCAAAAGATTTCCAAATGTCAATCCTCAGATCACCTAAGACCCATGTTTCTTACAGTCTACTGAACACCAGCAAAGAGATGGATGTCCTTCCCACACTTCGGACAGTGAACAGGGTCAACACCTCGGACAGCACTCATCCTGTGCTAGATGCTGTCCTTGTACTTGACACTTACCGCATCTCCTATAACTTTCAAACGCAAGAGAGAATGCACCCACCTGACCGTCCACCTTCCCCAAACCTCTTCTACCTCCTTGAGCATCAAACCTCAGTTAATGACTCTGTGTTCTTCCCCTTTCCCCTCCTTCTCACCCAATGAACTGCCAAATCCTGTCAATTCTGCCAGCAGACTGTCTCCGTGGATCTTTCCAGGCTTCCCATCTCCACCTATGGCCAGACTACTCCTTCCTTACCTCTTGCCCTAATCCTGATGCCACCACAAGAGTTCTCTGCTGAGAGCACAGACATCATCACATCCATCTACCTGGCCAAAGCACGTGGCTTTTGGACACGTTTCCCGCCTTCTCTCCACATACCTGGGCTTCGGGCCTACACTGTCAAGGCATGCACCGGTAGCATCCCTCCCAACCCACCCAGGGTTTTATGAGAGTCCCACTAGTCTGTAGTCCCTCCCTCACCAGAGAGACACTCAACAGACCTCATTTACCTTGTCCCACAGACAGCACCCAGCACAATGCCCGTGCATTTGGTAGGCGGCACTTAATAATTGTTTTCTAAAGCTACTCAATACAATCTCGTAGCATGTGCTCCAAAACTTCTTTATTTCAAAGAAGGAAAGGAACGTCGATATACATGTAAATCCAAAATAAAGAACAATCTTTCAAAAACATCTCAATGACTCTGGGGTCCATTTGTCTTGTAGGACTGAATATACATAGAAACCTACGTATTTTCTTAGGACTTACAAAAAAGTCAAACTCCTTCCCTAAAAAGCTTTAGAGATAACTTAAAAATCACAAAAGCACTGGTCTCCAATAGTTATAAACCAGAATAATGATTCCCTATCTGCCAACAGAAAAACAGATTCAGATGAGTCAAAGAAGGCTCCGGCAATCTCTTGATTTTATGATCTTCTGATGACCTCCAAAGTTGATACAAAGAAAATAGCAAAGGCCATATGGTAAGTCAAATGTCCAACTTGACTGAGAAGCCAATAAAAACAAATGGCCTTGTGTGAACTGCTCCTATCAATTGGGAAGGACACATCCCATTTAGATCTACTTCATTCTTTAAAGTTCTTTAAACCAATTTAAAAAGCTAACTTTTGTAAAGCCTCTTTGTAAACTGATTATAAAGTAGTCACCGAAAAGCAAACTATTCCTCAGTGAACGCAAAGTCAAATCATTCTGAAAAGCATTACTTCGTAGAAACATACAAGATTAAATTCTAAATGTGTTTATAATTCCCCCCCAGCTGTTAACAACAGCATATTTCAAACACGTGTACTTAAGTGTCCTTAATTTTTTCTTCCAGGAAACAAACGTTTTTAAAGTTTTGCCATCCACTCTTTAACCTTAAGAACTGCTAAACTACTGATTAGAAGTTAGGGTTCAAGCTCAGGGAACTGAAATCACTTCTTCTTAAGAGTTGAAAAAAGTAACACTGATAACAGAGAACTTCTGAGTTGGCATAATTGGGGGGACTTCGCCTAACAGCTCTGGTGCCCTCAAGACCACGCTCATGGATTTACACCCTCGTGAAACTGTTCCCTTGATGTTTTTTTGAAGAGAGAAGCAGCAAACTTCTTCAAATTAATGGGACCTGGAAGAGTTAACAGGAATCTCCTCCGTGGCCTCGTGAACTCTCTACCCCCCAGGGCCCCTCCAGGGCAGTGTGAAAGGAACAGCAAAGCGTCAAGTGGTCCAGGCCCCCAGAGGCCACAGCCAGGGCCCAGTGGGCCGGAGACCGGCTCTTGACACGTAAGTCCAGGCTGGCCTTGGAGGGGAGCTGGAGACCAACTTCCTCCGGGTGAGGACGCCTCAGGGGGCCGCCTGCGCCCCGCCCTCCTACTCACCTGCGATTCATGGGCCGGACCCTCACGGCCACCTTGACCGATGCCATTGCTCATCGCGGCCCGGACCACGCGGGTTCCCACCTGCCCAGCGTCCCGCGTCTGCCGGCGGCTCCCGACACTTGGCCCGCGGCGCCCGCCCACTTCCCCCTCTGCCCCCGCCCCTCCGCTCCCGGCCGGACCCGGCGGCCCGCGTCGGCCCCACCTGCCCTGCCACTGAGCATGCCCAGAGCCGCTCCTGCCCGCGTGATCCGCGCCCCGGGCTTTGGCGGCGCCCGGGAGGCGCGGAGGGGCGGGGCCGGGTTGCCTAGGCGGGGCCTGGAGCACGGAGGGGCGGGGACAGGATGCCCGAGCGCCGCCGCCTGAGGTCGACAAATCTAGGCAGATCAAGTGGACTGGGAACGGGGATGGAGTCATTTCAGGGAAGCTTAAAACGCAACCTCATTCCTTTAAAAACTGGGGAGGAGGAGGAAAACGAGGAGTTCACAGTAATTTAGGGCCAGCGCAAGGACTCCAATCCTGGGGTCAGATCACCAAAAACAGTTTTTCGGCCCTTAACAAGGACCTGGCTTTACCCCACTGTACAGGTGTTAGCTCATGCGATTTACGGAGCAAGAAACTGAAGCACAGAGATTATCACAGCTTGATAGTGGGCAGCTCCTCAGGTCCTCTCTGCTACTCTAAGGCTGTCCGAGCGCGTGTGCTCTGGAACCCTAAATTCAGGGATACAGAGAAATGAAAATAAAAAGGGTACTGGAGGTTTTAAATGTGGGCGAGAATGGCTATATTGGCTGAAATCAGATCTTAATTGGACCTTTTCCACACTTACGTTACAGTTTAGTAGTTTTAAACTTAAAGGAGTTTGGGATGGGGACGACCCTCTCCTCCGGGCCTAGGGTTTCTGGGAGAAGCGAGGTCCGACCCCGTTTCTTGTCGGGAGGCCCCGTCCCCGCCGCCCTCTGCCGGGAAATGCATATTCATTCATTCAGTCCGTCAAGCATGAATGCATTCGGGCATTCTTTCACACACACTCAGTGGCCCACCTGTTAACTGCGGGCCACATTAACCAAGGCATCAGCTCTGCCTTCCTCCTGCTGCCCCAATCTGGGCCGCTTAGCCCACCAACCCCAACCCCAGTACCCCACGCTTCCTGCCTCGGTTCCCACAGCTGCCCCCCACCTCGGGTGGGGGCAGGAAGGCCCACTGAAGGCAGTGACCATACTCAAGATCCACTGCGCCCCCATGTTCCTAACGGGGCCACAAAGGGATGCTCTGCCCTCACCCTCTCCCCGCCGGTATTTCACGCCCACAAGGGCAACCAGGAGCTGCTGGCAGCGTCCCTAGTTCTAAGGAAGGCGGCCCGACTGGGTCGGAAGGGCTACTCCCCCAGCAAGCCAAGCTATAATGGAGGCCGCAAGAAGTGGAGGTTGGACTTCTGGGTTTGAGCCTCAGCTCCAACACTAGCTTTGGGAGGCGTCCAGTCTGCATTACTGGGCATCTCTGAGGCTTTTGCTTTATCTACAAAACAGGAACAACTCCTTGGAGTTGGTTCATGCTTTAAGTGAAATGATGTCTGCAAACATGTAACCCACTCAGACAAGGAATCGTCGCATCAGCTTCCCTAGAACCCCGAGGCTGAGCCGGAAATCAGCAACCACGTGTTCCTAGAGCCGGGAGAACCCCGGCTTCTCCCCCTTGGGGGGCGCGGAGCTGGGTGCGGATTTGACCACCGGGCTACGGGGAAATCAGGAGCGCCGGATTCCGGAGCGGCCCGGGCATGCGCGGTAGCGGCGGGAGGGTTAAAGACGCCGTTAAGGAGCTTGCGCGGCGTCCCGGCTGCCCGGGCAGGGGCGGGCCCCGCCTTATATGGGAGCTGCGCCGGGACAAACTCCGCGGGCGCCCTTCCCGGAGGGCGTGGCCCGACATCTCGGTGAGCCACCGTCACCCCTGTTCACTACCACCCTATCCGGGTCGGGGGCCTCAGCGCACAGAACGTGAGAGGGCCCCAGAGCCGGCAAAGCCAGCCCAATTCTTAAAGACAGCAAATTACACAAACTTTGTAGGAAGAGTTCTAGTTTTACTCATTAAAGCGATTTTCTGTGTCTGGGGCTTTATTGGTTGGTAGTTTGGAATGTTTCAGCATTCATTCATTCATTCATTTTTCCAACATCCTATACTTGCCTATGAGCCCTCTGTCCCTTCGTGACTTTGCCATTTGACAAAACAGACCATCGCAGTCCTGCAGACACTTTAGTCCCACCTACCACTCCTGGAGCTTTTGAATATGATGCAGTAAGTCTGCAACTCACGCCGGGCAGGACGGAACAGAGACTTGGCCAGAGAATATTCTTAACCGAGAGTGAAAGAAGTCTCTGAAAGGGCAGATTAATTACAAGGTAGAGAGTTGGCTAGTCTTCTCAAACGTTAATGTGCATGCTTCCAAGTACTTTGCAAACGTTAACGCTTATACAAATCACCTGGGGAATCTTGTGAACTTGCAGATTCTGATTGGGCAGTTCTGGGGTGAAACCTGAGATGCTGCATTTCCAACAAACTCCCGGGATTGTGGTTGCAGCCGGCTGCGACCCACACGTAGGGGAGCGAGGGGTTAGTGATCTCAAAAGAGTGTGGAAGCTTTGAAATACTGATAGTGGAAAACACTCACGTGTCTCCATCTGGGATCCCAGGGGTCAGTGGAAAAATTCAGGGGTCCACATCAGTTGTGTATCCCGGCCTAACAGCCCCAAATTTAGCGGCTTAAAAGAAAAACCACTTATTATTTCTCACGGTTCTGTGAGGTTCAGTTAACCTGGGCTAACGGGTCTAGGGGCTGGAGGTTGGACTCAATTGGGATTACTGGGAAGCCTGTGCTTCGTCCTCTTTCTCATCCTCAAAAAGGTTAGACCGGGTTTCTTAGTTGGGTAAAGAAGCCTTCCAGGAGGGCACACCCAGTGGCTCTGTTGAAGCTCAGTTTGCTGATTTCCCATTGGTCAAAGGCAGCAAGCCCCACATGGGTGTGGCAGGCGGCACCCACCAGGAAGGAGCAGGTATTCATGGGAGCCACTAAAGTTACAAATCTGACAGAAGATCCATGAACTTGGATGAGAGGGAAAAAAAATTACATCTCTAACATAAAATATATTAACTTTAGTAATACCAGAGATTTTGACACCTCTAGAAATTAAAGATATTTTCCTGTTAAATTATAATTGTTGCAGCTTTCTAAAATTGTTAAAAATCATTACTTTGAAATTATGGTAGACATTAGACTGACACTAAATCTTGTAATTTAATATAACCATGTGTTACTCTATCACAAATTTATTTTTCTTATATCTTGCTCACTGTATTTCATTATAATTGATTTTCCTTCCCAACCCATGTATTTTATTTTTTGCATTTAATAATGTTATTCTGAAAATGTTGCTTTCACCTGACAACCAAAAGGGTCCAGGGCACAAGAGCATTTAAGAACCTACAATTTGGACATTCATTTGGGTGAATGAAAGGCATTTCTATTTTCCAAAAAAAGATTGAATGGTGATGGAAGGAAGAAAAGATTCTGAGACCTAGGTTAAAACCCAAATAGTATTAAATGAGAATGGAGTATTAATCCCATCACCATTAAGGCCTGTGTGTGTGTGTGTTTGTGTGTGTGTGTGGGTGTGGGTGTGTGTGTTGGTTTAAATTTGTTTGCTTGTTTTGATGTAGCTTATTTGGGTCTTATCTGGGGCTTATTTATTGTTGAATTTTTTTTCCTGATGTTTAGCAATCTCATTACTGCCAAATAGTTGTGAGTGATTTAAACTCCCTGAGACTTAGCTCCTTCATTTCAAAGTGAGAAAGCACTGAAATAGAATGTTCACTCCGCCTCAAAATATTTGAATCATCTTGAAATACCATTATCGGAAAAAAATACCATATTCCTATCAGCTATATGTACAGTTATATATTTTTCCTCCAGCCCCTAAGGAATAAAGTTGATTTACACTCTCACAAGTACGACTTTTTAAAAACCTTGATAAACAGCAGACTGGCACACTTAAATTGGAACAAAGAATATACTGACATCTCAAAAACCCATCTGTTTTCCTACGTGCAAGTACTGACCTCAAGCATTATATCACACAGTACACTTATTATCATCACGTGGGAGTACCTTATGTCATAGGACTTAAGTTGAATTTCAGAGGTATGAAGTAAGCCAATAAACTAAGTATTCTGGTTTTCAAACAAATGCATAATCACATCAGAGACAGAAATCAGACATCCGATCCAAGCACAAAACAATTTTCACGTTCTAAGTCATAAAATTTTAAAGTAAATTTAGGATCTCCTAAAATACTAAATATTAAAAACAAAGGTAGGGCTTCCCTGGTGGCGCAGTGGTTGAGAGTCCGCCTGCCGATGCGGGGGACACGGGTTCGTGCCCCGGTCCGGGAGGATCCCACGTGCCGTGGAGCGGCTGCGCCCGTGAGCCATGGCCGCTGGGCCTGCACGTCCGGAGCCTGTGCTCCGCAGCGGGAGAGGCCACAACAGTGAGAAACCCGTGTACCGCAAAAAAAAAAAAAAAAAAAACAAAGGTAACTTGAAAAAGTGTACTTTGGAGCCCGAGAGAGAAACCTGAACTCCAAAGTAACAATAAAGATAATCATGAAAGTCATACATAGTAATTTGCCGCAAAGCTATAGGCAGGTAACTATGAGTGGCAGCTTTCTTTTACAGCAGAAGTGAATGAAGAAATCACAGCAGATTCAATTTAATAGAAGCTATCACCCTAAATCACAGTCATTTTATATACCAAAAGACAGAAGACGGATTGTTTTCGATTGCTTTTAACTAGACCTATGGTCACAAAGAGTTCAGAATAGATGGACTTTATCGAGTCTGTGGAAGCATTTCAACTTCTTCAGAATGAGAAACCACATTTAGTTGGAGGGATGGGGAAAAGTTTCACAGATGAATTAGTTGTGGAGACAAGCCTTGCAGGAGGGCTGGCATTTGAACCTCAAGATGGATGAGGAGCTGACTTTTGAGGCAAAGAAATGCCTTGAACAAGTATTCAGAGATGGGAAATCAAGGGTCCTGCCGCAGGAATAGTGAGGAAGCCTCTTTACCTAAAGCCGTGTTGGAGGTTTAAAGATAGTGATACATTCTCTCCACCTGTTCTTGTACTTGGCACTTTGCAGTGACCTTCCATCAGGGATGGAGGCTGTTTCTCCACCTGTTTAATATGGCCAGCCTTGTTACTTGCTTTGTCCCATCGAATGCAGCAGAATTAACTTTGTTACTTCCAACCTAGGCTTCAAAAGGCCTTACGTGCTTTCACTCTCACTGCAGGGATCTTGCTGCTGTCATATGGAAGCAAGCTCAGGCTAGCCTGCTGAATGATGGCATGACCAGTCAAACCCAGTGCCACAGCCAATAGCCAACCAACCACCAGACACGGGAGTGGGGCCACCTTGCGCCAGCCAGCCCCTGCCAATTCGAGAGCTGATCACAGCCTTATGAGAGCAGCCCAGAACGACAGAGCCTGTCCAGACCAGAAGAACCACCAAGCTGACCTGTAGGCAGAAGGGGATCAGAATATGCCACCCCGAAATATGCCACTGTGGCATGAGAATTATTGCACTCTGAAGGCAATTAAAAAGACACCAACACAGAAAGAGCTCTTTGCCCTTCGCCATAAATTTCCCTTTGTGAATGTGCTCTCCTCTCCCCCATACCAAGAGAAGAATAACCCTTATTACTAGAGACAGAAAGTCAGCAAACCCTCACTAAACAAATCTTTATCTTCCATTCCTTTCCCCCATATATTTATCTTCCCACAATTTATAACCACTAGAAGACCAGAACCCTTTTCTTTTGTGTAATGACCTCTCCACGATGTATCGCACTTTGTTAAAATAATAAGCTCCCAGCCCTGACCGCTTTCGGGAGTTTTCATTCCTTTTCTGTGATGCCCTCCGTGTGCATACAATATAAACCCTTTCTTCTGTTCATTTTTATTTTGTCAGTTTAATTTGCACACCCCAGGTTATCAGCTTAAGAGGGTAGAGGAAAAGGGTCTGTTTCCTTGCTGACAAGATTCATTAGCACTAAACCAACGGTTGTTGGTTAAGCCATTTGGTTTAGGGTACGTGTGTGTAATCGCTTGCATCCAAATACATCCTATCTTATCTAATGAGAAAGGTTTTGGATGGATAGGACCATTCAGGAGCCTTGTTAATCATGTAGAAATATGAGGGACATAAAAATTACCTCTGAGCTGGGGCCCTAATCAAGGGCCTTTGGAGTTGTTGTTTGAAGCTGAAAGTCTTTAGGTTCATTTCTTACATTACACATGAGGAGATCAAGGCTTAGACAGGCAACATGACTGCGGACACCACTTTCCCCATTGCCCACTCCCTCAGGAACTTAAGTCAATGAAGCCGATTCATGGAAGAACAGATGCGCTCTGAACACATTGTCGGCATTCCCACCGCCATACTGTGCGCCCAGCAGAAATGCCATCTCCTCTCCTCCTCTCCTGGGTCCACTTCTCCCTTTGAATTTTACCGTCCCCAGTCTTCCCCCACTGCACCATCTCAGGGCAATTGCTCCCTCTTCCAAATGCTTTATAACACGGTCAGCACCACTCACTTGTTACTCACTGGAGAAATTTCAACCTTGGTTTTCTGTGTCACTCTTCCAATCCAATTATAAATCCTTGAAGGGTAAAGAGCAGATCTTATAGTTGTCTGTAATTCCAGTAGTGCCAGATTATCATATGTTAACATTGACACTTAGCAAAACCAATAAACTCATTACACTGTTCTGTTTCTGTAGATGGCCAGTATATAAATATGAATTTCTATGTGATGATTCTTTGGCCCATTTTTGTCCTTTTCTGTTCCTCTAACCGGGTCATAACATAAAGGTTATGCCCTCTGTTACTGTCAAGCTTAATTAAACCCATTATGATTCATTAACCCCTGTGCTTGCTTTGTAATTAACATTGATTAACACAAACAAGTACAAAATAGGCCATCAGCACTTTCCAAAAGTGCTGATGACAATTATATTGGTAATTCAATATAGTCTAGAAGATGATGGGATAGTGATATGCACTCCCTTCACATAAGGAGACAAATATGCTACCACACAGATCTAGCCTAGAAACAAAACAGTTTGTTCATTGGATTCACCTGATTAAACCTTCACCCTGTGAACCCACCTATGACGGTTGAAACCTTGGGTAGAACTGCTGAACGCACAGATCCAAGTAACTTACTTCATTGCATCACTGGACCAAAAGAGGGAAGCGTTTCAAAGCCAACAGAAGGATGGCAGAGTCACCAGTCACGGCAAAGCAGCCCCAAGGTTCATGACAGACAATTTGAGGCCAAGATCACATAAGCCCTGGATAAGTCCAGGGCTTGATAGAAGCAGGTTGAAGTTTCACAGCAATAAGTGTCCAGCGACCTTGCATCCCAAAAGCTCTGAGTGACTAATTACTTGAAAATAAACTATCTGCCTATCCAGAATATAAAATACAAACAAAACAAAACAAACAAACAAAAAAAAACCCTGCATTCTAATATATCTAAGACTGTGTTTAAGCTCCCTTTCTCTCTGATCTCAGAGGTCAGGGATGTATTCTTGGCATCCAGGTTAAGAGGAAGCCACCACGCTTACCCGTGACTCTAGTCAACAGCCAGTGGTGCTGGGCAGAGTTGAACTTTTGCATATTTGCAGGAATAAAGTTAGGTTGTTTAGGAGCTGCAGCAGTTTTTGTTCTGTACAAAATAAGTAACTGGGACTCTGCCCCACTGCCCTCCAGGGAAGGATTATCAGAACTGAAACCATCCAAATCAATGGGCCCTGTGCAGATGACTTCATAAGGGGGCCATGGAGTTCTTACAGCTCTCTGTTACTGCTGTGGAAATCATTCAAACCCTAAAAGGGGTGTTAGTTCAAAATAAGGTGTTTCAAAGTCGTTACTGAAAGAGTTGTAATGTTCATGAATATCCCTGAGACACCGTGACTTCTGTATACATGTACGGCTCATCGAGAAAAAAACTTGCCTGATGAAAAAACATGGAGAATTTGCCGAAGTTCATATAGCTTCTAAATATGGAAACTGGAGTCTGAACCCAAATGTGTGTGTCCTCAGAGCTGGGCTTTCTCTTTTTCTACCCCTCCTCCCCAGCAGAGGATGTGTTGGAGAAAGTGCTAGAAATGGAAAAGCAGCTGTCAGAAGCAGAATTCAATAGAGAGAAAAGCCACAAACACACATTGATACAAAGGGTCAGCCTTAAGCAAGACAGTGACATTGGTGACATTTGTCCTGGTGTTCACAACCTTCCTGCCTGCTATTATCAGACATCATATTTGGGGTGTTATATCCATGCCAACAGGGTTGTAGAGAGTCATTTAATCCCCCCCCATCCCTCTCTCTTTCTCTCCTAACTATGTTAAAAAGAGAGAGAGAGACTACAGACCCAAAATGGAGTCACTTGTGCTAAGCCCCATGTCACCGAACCGAGATTTAAAATCTAACTTAAGGGACTTCCCTGGTGGTCCAGTGGGTAAGACTCCATGCTCCCAATGCAGGGGGCTCAGGTTCGATCCCTAGTCAGGGAACTAGATCCCACATGCCACAACTAAGAAGCCCGCATGCCGCAACTAAGAAGCCTGCGTGCCCCAACTAAAGATCCCGCGTGCTGCAACGAAGATCCAGCGTGCCGTAACTAAGACCCTTTGCAGCCTAAATAAATAAATAAATATTTAAAAAAAATAAAACCTAACTTAATCACAGTCTCAGCCTCCCCCAGGAATGGAATCTTAAACCAATCCATCTGGAATTACTGGTCAGCACTGGTGAGGTAAACTGCTTGATAGACCCCTGAGGCCCCCTAAAATAAGGTGACCTTGCCACAAACAATCAGCTCTTTGCTAGTGTAACTTCCTTGTCATGACCCCTTTTGCCTAGAAAGCCTTCCATTTTGTATGGCTCTCTGGAGCTCCATCCTTTCCTCTAGAAGGGATGCTGCCCGATTCATGATTTGTTGAATAAAGCCTATAAGATCTTTATAATTTACTTGGTTAATTTTGTTTTTTAACAACTATGACACTTTTTTCTTCTTCATTCATTTTTTAAAATAAGATATAAAATACATTCAGTGGGGTACGTAAAGTATACAAATCTTAAGTGTACAGCTCAATGAATTGTTTCATACATGTACATCCATGTAACCCCCATGCAGATGAGAGTCAGAACACTTGATGGCATCCCAGAAATCCCTGTCAAGCTACAGGCTTTTTATCTGAAAGTCAGGTTTAGTGAGGTATCATTCTCATACAGTAGTATTTTCCCCTTTTTGTAGGCGGTTCTATGAGTCTTGAAAATGCATATTGTTTTGTGGCTACCAATAAAATCAAGACATAGAACTGTACCATCACTCTCCCCCCACCAAAAAAAAAAAATTTCCCCTCTGCACCTTTGTAGCAAATTCCTCCCTCCTTCTCCAACCCCTGGCAACCACTAATCTGGATTCTGTCCCTAGAGTTTATCTTTTCTAGAATGTCTTATAAATGGATCATACAGCATGAGTCTGACTTCTTTCACTGAGCATAATACATTTGAGATTCATCCATATAGTTGAGTGTATCATTAGTTCCTCCCTTTTTATTCCTGAGTAGTACTTAATTATACCACATTCCATATAGCCATTCATCAGTTAAAGGACACTTGGGTTGTTTCCAGTTTTTTGACAATTATGAATAAAGTCACTATAAACGTTCACATACAGGGTTTTGTGTGAATCTAAGTTTTCATTTCTTTCGGGTAAACACCCAGGAAATGTATTTCTTGGTCTATGCTAAGTACGTGTTGAACTTTATTACATTTTTTTTTTTTTTTTTTTTTTTTTTACGCGGGCCTCTCACTGTTGTGGCCTCTCCTGTTGCGGAGCACAGGCTCCAGACGCACAGGCTCAGCGGCCGTGGCTCACGGGCCCAGCCACTCCGCGGCATGTGGGATCTTCCCAGACTGGGGCACGAACCCGTGTCCCCTGCATCGTCAGGCAGGCTCTCAACCACTGCGCCACCAGAGAAGCCCCTTATTACTTTTTTAAGCCGAAAGTTTTCCAGAGAGCTGGTACCATTTTGCATTCCCACCAGCAATATAGGAGACTTTTAATTGCTCCATTTTCCCATCAGCACTTGGCATCACCAATTTTTTTTAAGTCACTTTACTAGGTATGCAGCACAGATTTTTGAAGTTGAGCAAACACGTTCACAGACTTTATTGCTGTCTTCACAGAAGACTTAAAATCAATCTAAAACATCTAACTATATATATATATATATATATATATATATATATATATATATATATAGGAGCTACTTGGCTGCATGCTAATCAGGCAGTTCATATTAATGATCCTGACTGGAATTACCTGTACTCAATCAGTCCAGTTTTGATTAGTTTGTTTATACCTCAAGCAGCATCCATGGCAATTCCCTTAGCACACTTGCTAAGGGCAAGAGTCCTGTATCTTACTTGCCACTGCCCTGCAGGTGATGCCTAAATGTTAGGGCTCCTCACTTCCTTTGGCATCTTTAAAACACTTTACAACCTAGCTCTAATTGCCTTGTTTATATGTGTTTTCTGTACCCAGAAAATGAAACATCCCTCCAGCTTCTACTTTCAAGAATATATCTATCAAAAACACCCTAAGATGGAGGAAGGAAGAAAAAAAAAACATACTTCATTGCAGCAGTCACACTCAGGAGATTGCTAGAGAATTCAATCACTTTCCTGCTCTGCCTTCAATATGCACAGACCATACGTTGTTATTTTCTAGAAGTAACCGAGGGTGATTCTTCCGACCTGGGCAGAAATCACACGTAGTCAGAACATGGTCCTCTCAGATCTGTCACACAAATTCCTCCCTGGCCTGTTGCTTCTCTCTGGATCTCACTGCTAATACCTTATTCATTTGCATCCGTCCACCCCATCTGCTGGTTCTAATGCTGTGCTGTCAGCAATTAGCCTGTGATGCATGTGTTACCTCCTACACATTACGTATGTCCCTCCCCTCCCTCTGCCCCAGCGATTTCCATCTCTCTGCCTCATCCCCAAACAGGAACAAACAGACATCCTCAGCTGCATCTTCTCATTTTTTCTAAATCATATTACTTATTGTAAATAGATAATACATACACAAAGGATAAATTCAAAATGTACACAAGGGGCATAGAGCTTCAAGTCTCTTGCTCCCTGGTTCCCCAGTTTCCTTGCTCAAAGGCAACTACTGTTACCAGTGTCTTGTGCCCTTGCAGAAAGAGCTAATCTACACATCGACAACATACAGTCTAGCGATTTTTATTCTTTGCAGAAATGGTAACAATTCATAACACTTTTTGCACTTTGCTTTTTTCACATAAAACATGTATCTTGTAAAACATTTCACCTCAGCATACCTGCATATACTTCTGTGTGTACCTCAGTGGATTTGCCTCATTCTTTAAAAGAGTTGTTTAATGTTCAATGTTGTGTATGTTCCATAATTTATTTTACCAAAGTCTTTTATTAAATATCTAAAATAATGACTTAGTGGCTTAAACAAGATAGAAGTGTGTATCATGAAAAAAGATGAGCAGAGTTAGGTGGCTCAGGGCTGGTGTTGGTAACCACAATCTCAGAGACTGAAGGTCCTTCTATCTGGTTGTTCCTCTCTTCCTAGCTCATGGTTTTCTACTTGTGTTTGAAGGTGGCTGCTTGAGCTCCAGCCTTCACGACTGCATTCCAGCCTGAAGACCAACATGCTCCCTGTCAAGAAGGATACTTCCCAGCTCACAAAGTCCTTTCACTTACATCTCAGTTTCCAAAACCTGTCACAAAGCTACATCTAGCTGGAAGGGAGGATGGGAAATGTCATCACAACCCAGGGAGTCGGTGGAAAATTTGGGGTTCTATTAAGAAAGAAGGAGAGGAGAATGGATATCGAGTTACAACAATCAGTTTCTGTCCCAGAATTGTTGCCACTCTTCTAACCCATACATTTGCTGCCGAAGTATGTATCTTTGTGAACATTCTATTTCACACTATGCAGGAGGATCTGTAGAATTTCTAGGTCGCGTGGTGTGTGCATTTTTATTTTCATGGATATTACCAATTGCCATCCATTGGCAAAGGAACAATGCACACCCGTACCGACACTTTGCGATAGGGCCTGTTCCCCCACATCCTCAACAATTCCACGTCTGCTCACATTTTTTTTATTTTTTGATCTTTACCAGGATGATATCTAAAATACAGTACTCCTAATGGTCTTAATTGGACTTAATAGCACTTTCTCTTATTTTTAGTGAAGCTGAGTACTTTTTCGAATGTCCAGGCGTCATTTGTACTTCCCTTAACTCAACTGTTTCCATTGTTTGCCCACTTATTTATTGGATCATTTCCTTGTTACTCCATAGAAATTCTTCATAAGTTGTGGAAATTACATTTTTCAGTAGTATACATGATGAATATTGTTTCATAGTTTTGACTTTATTGTTTTTATTTTCATGACTTTTTTTTTTTTTTAACCAGAAGTAAGCCTTTATTTCCTTGTTTCACAAGTAAAGCTTAGCTGAGTTGGTTGCTTTCTGGTGATTAGTCAGAGGGATCAAATTCCATATCCTCCTTCCAATCTGACTCTTCTTTTGCTACACACTTGGCTGGGGCTGGCACAGCAGCCACAAATAGAGATGCATCAACCCAAAGGCCTTGACTTTCGCAGCAAGTGGTAAGGTATAATCAGCTTCCACAGACCAAGCCAGGACTGCTTGGACCTGCTGATGACAGAATGTGTTACCGATGCAATAGGCGGGCAATCAGTCTGCTGACATATGCTGGCGACACTGCGGACACCCTCCAGGAAGCAAGAACAGTTTCCTCTGTGCTGTCAAGGACCTGGGGGCTGTTGATGATAGATCATGAGCCTAAGAGAGAAGGGCTGATGTTCAGCATGTTCGTCAGTGTGGTTTCACGGCTTCTCCCTTTGTTTCCAATCTTCATAATTAGCTGCACATCATTTCAATGGTGATTCTTTTTTAACATTGTCAAACTGATCCGTTTTTAAAAATGCTTTTGAGTTCTGGGACATTCTTAGGAAGGCACTTTCCATACCAAAATCATAAAATAAACTCTTCTATGGTTTTCTTTTTCATACTAATAATAATTACGAAGAGACTCCAACTTGATTTATTTTAACATGACTCTGGTTATCCTGACCCCCGACCCATCCATCTTCCCCCACTGATTTGATAGCTTGTCTACATCTCAAAGGAAGATAGCAGTTCTTCTTCACTTAAAATGGATACATCTTAATTCCACTTTCTGTTTTATATATCCTGTACTGTCATTGATATTATTTACTACATTTCAGAGTTACACTTGGCAGTTGTATCCAGTCTGCAATGAGAAGAGTCAAGCACTCGGACTCATCTGCTCACAGCCTAGATTCCAAACCATACCATGCGAAGCGGTAGACTGTTGATGGGGAAGGAATTCAGGCTTTAGAGGTTTTTATAGGCTGACTTGTGTCCACCCCAAATTCATTTGTTGAAGCCCTAATGCCCAGTACCTCAGAATGTAACTGTATTTGGAGAGAGGGCCTTGAAAGAGGTAATTAAGTTAAATGAGGTCACACGGGTGAGCCCTGATCCTACATGACGGGTATCCCTATAAGAAAAGGAAATCGGGACACAGACAAACCCAGAGGGAAGACCACATGATGACACTGGGCAGAGACGGGCGTCTACAAGCCAAAGAGAAAGGCATCAGAAAAAACCAACACTGTCAACACCTTGACCTCAGACTTTCAGCCTCCAGAACTGTGAGAAAATAAATGTCTGTTGTTTAAGTCACCCAGTCTGTGGTACTTTGTAATGGCAGCCCTAAGGAACTCACACAGAGGTACACAGAGCTAGCTGAATCAAATAGGAGTCTTCGGCAGCAAGTCATAGACGTTTATCAGAGCTATGGTCTTAGGTCGTGTTCCCTGGGCTCTGCGATAGGGATCTGCATTCAGCAGGTGGACTGAGAGTGGTCACAGGTGTCACACCTGTGAGGGAGTGAAGGCAGCAGGGAGAAGAAGTTGAACCGTAATTGCAGCAGAAGCCTCATTTGATCCGACGGGGAGCTCTGGACCTGAGATGGTCTTGAGGGTTGTCCAGATTGAGGCAAGGGGGCTGGGTCTTTGTACTCCTGCAGGCTGCCCCCTGGACAAGGTCTCCAACCAGGTGAGGGGGCTCTTTGTGGCCAAGGGCAAGTGCTGGGAGGGCCTCAGCTGTGAGTCATCAGGGCCAGCGCTGCTGTGGCCCAGGGGAAGGGATCTGACGGTGCACTCCTGCATCCTCCTACCTCTGCAGAAGGGAACTTCACAGCTCGGAGAGGCAGCCTGAAGGAGTAGCCCTCAGGAAGGACTGGCCCGGAGTGGCCTGGAGAGTTCGCAATGCAGGAACAAATGGAATAGTTTCTCCCGGCAGCAACTGCTGGGATGAATCGGCCCCAACCATTGCTGTGCCATTCCTTTCAGGATTCAGATTCATAGGAGACAGAGTCTACTTAACGACTTTGATCACCTACTTGCCAGTTGGGCAGAGAAGGGCGTGGCCCCTTGACTGACAGTCACCGGAAGTCTTCACAACATGGGGGAAGGCTGTTTCCAAAAAAAGGACAATTGCAGTGTCATCACCAGAAGAAAGGAGACAGATACTGAGCAGGTGAAAATGTGTGTGCATTGGGCCCAGGCCATCTGATTTGGAATCGCAGTCTTGGGTGTCCTTGCGCAAGTAATTTGAACTCACAAAACTTTAAGTGCTTCGTCTGTAAAGTAGGAATAATATTACCTACCTCACAGGATGTTTCAATCTTAAGAGATCTCTCTCTCTCTCTGTGTATGTATATATATGCAAGTGTCTACATGAACAAATTACACATACATACATATATACACACTAATATATTCATGGTGCCTATGTAATAACAGCCACAATTTATTTGAGTGTCTACAGTTCCTAGGATCTCATCAAGTACAGTTGACCCTTGAACAACATGGGAATTAGGGGCACCCACACTCCACCCAGTGGAAAATCCATGTATAATTTATAGTCTGCCCTCCGTATATGCAGTCCCTTGTATCCGCAGTTCCACATCCCTGGTTTCAGCCACTCTCAGGTCATGTAGTACTGTAGTATCTACTATTTTTAAAATCCACATTTTAATTGGACCCACAAAAACCCACGCTGTTCAGGGGTCATCTGTATTTTCTATCATTTCATCTGTTTTCATTTTGCTTCCCTACCTCTTCTTTGAGAACAAGAAGGGCATCTTGTCTTTTTGAAAGTACTAATCCTCAAACTCTAGATTTGGAAAACCCCTTAGAGATGCTGCCTCCTTTTTGCAGAGGACTGTGGAGTTGCAAAGTTTTACAACGTTATATTCCTCATACTGGGTGTGGGGTGTGCCTGATTTTGCATTTTAAAAATAAATAGAAAATAGGAGTGTAAAGAGAAAACCCAAAGTGGAGTTTACCTGATAGGTCATCTGCTCACGGGGGGATGTACAAACAGAGCCTTCCCGGGGGTTCTCAATACCAGGTGGTCCAAGGCAGAGACATGATGAGAGCAGGGTAGCCTGGTGTCAGGACATGGGAGGCTACCTAACAAAGGTCAGATACCAATAAAGTTCCAAAGATGCGCACCCAGTCCTGTGCTTTCTTTGCTGATTCTAGAGAGCGACACCTATCATAAGACCAGGCAGAACTTGAGCGGAGAGGGAGCTGGTGAGGAGAGGGCAGGGCGAGGTGGGAAGAGACTGGCATTTTCTCCCAAACATCTATTGTCAAAAAGAAATCTAATTCCAGCAACAGGGTGTCAACTTCACTCCCACACACAGCCACAGAGGGATAGCTTCTGCGGATGCTTCTCAGCTTGCAAATGTTTCCCCTCCGAGGTCACACAAATGACTGATACATCCATTTCCATCAAATAAATGCCGTCCTGGAGGTCTTCTTGTCACTGTCAGAGGTGATGAATGGCATCGATGGAGCGGGGTGATGACATCGCAGCGTGATTGAAAGGGTTTGGGATGGGGTTTCCTATTTGGTTCAGACAAAATAAAACCATTATCTGTGCTTCATCTTTTTTGAAGAGATTGTTTCCTGAGCTCTCCTGTGCTTAAAGCCTGTTGCAGCACTCAGGAACAGTATTAGCCTGTCACAATTATAGATCAGTTTATCACCACAGGCAGTCTCCAACCTCCTTGAACTCTTTCTAGGGGAAATGACTTTCCTGGGTCTCCCTTATCCCTGGGTATTTTGTCTTTTGAAAAAGTTGGTGCTGTAGTCATCCATGAGCTGCCGAGAGCACACACTCAGGGGCCCTAGGGAATTTGCAGGTGGCCACTTATGAGAGACCAGGACCCCCGTTAGCTTGTGGGTCAGCAGAAATGAGACCCTCAGACACATGAACACGGTGGGGACAAGTGTTTGCCTAAAGAGGTTAAGGAGATACTTGATGCTGAAGAACTTAGGGTTCCCTGGTGTATTTCTTATCCATTGCTAAGGCATGCCCAGATCAGTAGACTCAGGTGGCCAGGCCACAGTGAGGACGTCAGGAGAACTGTCAGTATCGTCACTCTTACACTTGCTAGCCTAGGCTATCCCCTGCTAACCTAGGAAGACACATCCTTAACACCCTGGCCCTTGACCCTGCTTTACTCAACAACAGCCTGTCACCAGACCCACTACACAGTTTTCAGCTATCAGGCTCTTTGCTGCAAAAAGTCTTTCCATCCCAGGGGCTTTTTCCAAGCACAGGCTTCAGTCTTGCCCTACACACATAAAATGTATACCCTGAAACTTTCAAAACATTGTTGAAAAGAAATTAAAAAGGTGTAAATAAATGAAAAGATATCTCATTCATGGATAAAAAGACATATTGTGGTAAAGATGGTAATACTCCCCAAGTGGATCTACAGATTCCCTATCAAAATCCCACCTGGTTTTCTTGCAGAAATGGCCAAGCTGATGTTAGAATTAATATGAAAATTCAAAGGATCCAGAACAGACAAGACAATCTTGAAAAAGAAAAACAAAAGATAGAAGACTCACACTTCCCATTTTAAAAAACTTACTACAAAATTGCAATAATTAAGTCAGGGTAGTACCAGTTAAGGATAGACATACAGATCAGTGGAACAGAACTGAGAACCCAGAAATAAATGGTTAATTGATTTTTGATAAGGGCGCCAAAACAATTTAGTTGGGGAAAGAATAGTCTCTTCAACAATGGTGCTGGGACTACAGCATTTCCACATGCAAAAGAATGAAGTTGGACTCCTTTCTTATACCATTAACTCAAAGTAGATCTTAGACCTAAATGTGGAGCTAAAAATTGTATAATTCTTAGAAGAAAACATAGGAATAAACCTTGTGACCTTGAGTTAGGCAATAGTTTTTTTAGAGATGATACCAGAAGCACAAGTGCCAAAGGGCAAAATAGATAAATTGAATCTTATTAACATTAAAAACATTTGTGCTTCAAAGGAAACCATTAAGAAAGTGAAAAGACCACCCACAGCAGCATAAAAAATATTTTGAAATACTTGCACATCACATGTCTGTTAAGGGAATCAGACAACAAATTTGTCAGTGAAAAGAACCCAATCTAAAAATGGGCAAGGTTCTGAATAGTAATTTCTTTAAAGAAGATATACAATAGTCCAAGAAGTACATGAAACATACTCAGCATTATTAATCATTAGGGGAATACAAATCAAAACCACAATGAGATCCCACTTCACATCCACTAGGATAGTTACAATCAAAAAAACTCACTGGGACTTCCCTCGTGGCACAGTGGTTGGGAATCCGCCTGCCAATGCAGGGGACCCGGGTTCGATCCCTGGGCCAGGAGGATCCCACATGCCACAGAGCAACTAAGCCCATGTGCCACAAATAGTGAGCCTGCGCTCTAGAGCCCACAAGCCACAACTATTGAAGCCTGTGCTCCCTAGAGCCCGTGCGCCACAACTACTGAGCCCACACACTGCAACTACTGAAGCGTGTGTACTCTAGGGCCCGCAAGCCTCAATTACTGAGCCTGCATGATGTAACTACTGAAGCCCACGTTCCTAGAGCCCGTGCTTCACAACAAGAGAAGCCACCGCAGTGAGAATCCCGCACACTGCAACAAAGAATAGCCCCTGCTCGCCACAACTCGAGAAAAGCTCACAGACAGCAACGGATTTCCAATGCAGCAAAATATTTCCAACGCAGCCAAAGAAAAATAAAAGGACTCACAATAACAAGTGTCGGCGTGAAAAAAGACGCGAAAAAATTGAAACTCTTTGCAAGTGAGAATGTGAATTTGTCTAGCCACTTTGGAAAACCGTTTAGCAGTTCCTCAAAATGTCACACAGAGTGTTACCATATGATTCAGCAATTCCATTCCTAGGAATAAATTCAAGAGATCTGAAAACAAATGTCCATAAAAACACTTATACACAAATATCCATAGCAATGTTATTCAAAATAGCCAATATGTGGAAGCAACCCAAATATTCATAACTGATGCAAAGGTAAACAAAGTGTGATCTATCCATACAATGGAATATTACTCAGCAATAAAAAGAAATAAGGTATGAATACATGGTACAGCATAGATGAAACTACTACACTAAGGAAAAGAAGACAGTCAAAAAAGATCATGTAGGCATCCATTTTTAAGAAGTGTGTTAAATAGACAAATCTATAGGGACAGAAAGTCGGGGGCTTGGGGAAAGGGAGAATGTGGGAGTGGCTTCTCATGGGTATATTTCTTTTAGGGGTGATGAAAACATTCTAAAATTAATAGTGAATTTTGCACAGTTCTGTGAATATATTAAGAACCATTGAATTGAATTCATAAAATATGAATTTTATGTCAATAAATTTACTTTAAAAAAACAAAATCCGGACTTCCCTGGTGGCACAGTGGTTAAGAATCCACCTGCCAAGGCAGGGGACACAGGTTCGAGCCCTGGTCCAGGAAGATCCCACATGCTGTGGAGCAACTAAGCCCGTGCACCACAACTACTGAGCCCACGAGCCACAACTACTGAAGCCCGCGCGCCTAGAGCACCGTGCTCTGCAACGAGAGAAGCCACCGCAATGAGAAGCCCACACACCACAACGAAGAGTAGCCCCCGCTCGCCGCAACTAGAGAAAGCCCACACGTAGCAACAAAGACCCAATGCAGCCAAAAATTAATTAATTAATTAATTAATTTAAAAATCCAAGCTTTATTTGTTTTGATTTTGTCTTTAACCTCACTGTATGCATCTCTATACTGAAAGTCAGCACTGGAGAGGAAAAGAGAACAAAATTAGAGCTTTTATAGGGAAGAATACCTAACACCTTGCTTTAAATGATCAATCACTTGGGGGCAAAGTGACACACAAAATAAATATGTAAATAAGCATTTTTCTCCTTCCATTCCATAACATGAACACATTGCTATGGAAACAAAAAATTCCAATAATGTTTGGCTAAAATATACAGTTATATTTAATAGTACCAGGAAAAATTTCGGAGTGCTGTGACGGGACACATACTGAAAGGCCCTTCAAATTACCTTTCTAGATTTGATAGTAATACTATTCACCTTGAAGAAAGTGAGGACATAGTATACCAGAAGGAAAATAAGTAAAGGGGCTCTTCTATGTGTGACTTTGAGAAGGATTTGTCCCCTGGTTGGGGATATACAGAGCAGAAACCCATCATGAGACTATTGCAAGTACACCTAGAAAGAGTAGATCCGTTATCCATGGCAGACCTTGGTCCTCTTCACCAAGATAAAAGAAGTCTCACTTCCATTTCCTTGTTGTGCCTCACATTTCACATGAACTGGCTCAAGTCCAAATCTTTATCAGTATCGTTCATTTACATGAGCCATTTCCACCAGTAAATGTCCTACAATTATCTCAGGGGAGTGCCATATTTACCAGGCTAACGTAGAGAGTAACTATACAACACATTCTATAATCAACGTACTGGCCTTTATAAAAGAACTTCCTTTCCAGTGGTGATGTGTTTGTTCAACCTGATCTAAATTAAATAAATAAGCACTTCAGGAGGCAGAACTGTGTATTTTTTTTTCACGTTTCTCCTAACCCCACGGGACCTAGAAAGAGGTCCATTAATCTATGTGTACTTAATAAGTTGGAAAGAAATGGTACAGAGTGGAGTGGAGCAATAGACTACCAAAACCAAACAAATGAAATGATGGACGATATCTAAGAGACACACCAACCATGCTTCTTGGGATGCTCACCCCCTGGCAGCTCCAGGAACCTTTGTTTACATGACAAGTATTTGTTTACAGAAGTTCAACATGGTAGGTAGGCGACATTATTTGTGGAATAAAAAAGTCCCAAATGAGGGACTTCCCTGGCAATCCAGTAGTTAAGACTCTGCGCTTCCACCGTGAGGGGCGTGGATTCAATCCCTGGTCAGGGAACTAAGATCCCACATGCCACGGGGTGCAGCCAAAAAAAAGAAACACAAAAAGTCCCAAATGATATGACTCAGAATTGTTTACAAAATCAATTGTCAAATTTATTTTCCTCAGCCTGAGGAATTTCTAATTTTAATGTCTGGCATCTTGTTATCTGTCTGAGAAGCCTCTGGGTTAATCACACATTTGGGCAGAGCTGAACTATTCAGCCTACCTACTTTTGTGCTTTTGTGACCCTAGCAAGCTGCCTGGAAAAAAAGATTTGGAAGTATCCCAGAGTATCCAGTAGACACAAGTAAAATAAACGAAATGAAAAATGCCTACATTTTAAAAATAATTTAAAAACTGTCTGCTAATCAGAGAAAAAGGCCCCATGTCCTTTTACAATCCAAGGTTGGCCCACTGTGCATATAACCAATATGAAAATACATAGATCATTGTCTGACTAGTTCGATCATTATATGGACAACCAAGTCAGATAATTTAAGTCAAAGCAAAACAGAAAATTTAAAAATGTCTTTTCTGGGAAGCAACCGAGCTTGGATGGACCCTGGATGTATGGCATAGTCAATTCTCAATATGACTATGACTATATAATTTCCTAGAGATTTTGGTTACCCAGAAAGGCCCATGTGCTTCAACACTGCAGTGACACGAAGGTTCCTTCCTTGTACACTGACCCATGGGCAGAGTGGAGAGATGTAGGAGGAAAAACAAAATCATGCCTTTTCTGGTCCCAAAGCAATGCCAAGATGGCACCAAAGACATAATGACACAGGGGGAAGGTTTAATTCAGCCAGGTTAACTGGCTGGGGAAGATGGGCAATTCATCACTCCAATTTTACTCAAAACAAGTCAAGAATTACCATTCAATACTGATTTAATTCATTCTTCACTGAATACAAACGCATTGAGAGAATTGTTTGAGTCATGACCTCTGATCTCATTTTCTAGCTTGTTTGCTGGGGGGAGACAAGTAAACAATTTCCACGCTTTGGGATAAGTGCTAAGGTAACGAGATATAGAAATCACATGCTTCCAACCCATCTGTGAGCTTCACGCCCACCTGCCACAGGGAAACTTGCTTTGTCTGGAGGAAAGAAAAGCATTTAATTCCTATCACGCTAAGGAGTGGCAGATGGGATGGATGGTCAGTCCATCTTGCTGAGAGCGCCTGAGGTGCACTGGAAACGAAAAACACATGCTAGGCTTCTGATTTGTCAAATGTTTGCCAGAGTGTTCTGTTTTTTGGTGGCAAGAATATACATTTCCAGGGAGTGGGTGGGGGAGATTCAATGTATCATATACCACCCTTCAGAGATTCAATTTTCCATTTCAGCAAATACTATTCACACAGGTGAAAAAAGTTCAGGTTTATTCCCTAAGTCCTACTGCTAACGAGGGCTGAGAGTGAGGGTCTCAGACTCAGTAACTGCAGGAAAGTGGTAAAACCAACACTGAAACCTGGCTCTTAAGCCCTGGGGGAGGGCAAGGGGGCCCTCGGAGGCTCCAGGGAACACAGAGGTGGGAGCAGCTAAGTGTGCTTCTGGGGCCAGGTCCGTGAGCACCTGTCAATCACCCTCTATATTCACTTGAGATAAGTGGAGAGGGGAACATTCAGATCACGGGAGAGCTTTAGAGGATGAGCACCTCAGCCTCACAGAGAGAGACGTGGTCTGCTTTGTCATGTTCCACACTTCCGGTTCTTTTATTTCTCAAGATATAATTGACATATAACATTGTATTCATTTTAGTCATACAACATAATGATTGATATACCGATTGTGAAAGGATCACCACAATAAGTTTAGTTAATATCCACCACTATATATAGTTACATTATTTTTCTTGTAAGATCTACTCTCTTAGGAACTTTTGATTATATGATACAGGACACACTATTGTTAACTATAGTCACCATGCTGTACATTACATCCCCAGGACTTATTAATTTTGTAACTGGAAACATACCTTTTGACCACCTTCATCCACTTCACCTCCCCTCCCCCACCCCTTAACCTCTAGCAACCACCAATCTGTTCTCTGTATCTATGAGCCTGTGTTTTGTGTGTTTTTGTTTGTTTTGTTTAGATTCCACATATAAGTGAGATCCTGTGGTATTTTCCTTTCTCTGTCTGATTTATTTCACTTAGCATAACACCATCAAGGTCCATTCCATGTTGCACAAATGGCAGGATTTCCTTCTTTTTCATGACAGAATTATGTATCTCTCACATGTTTCCATGTCTTGGCCTTTGTAAATAACGCTGCAATGAATGTGGGCGGTAGGGTGCAGATATCTTTTGGAGATACTGATTTTGTTTTCTTCAGGTTCTTTTTTAAAACACAACTTCTTTTAAAGTCTTTTAGATTTATACTATAATTATGCAAGATTTCAACATTGGGGCGGGGGAAGAGGGGTGAATGGTACATGGGAACTCCCCTTACATTTCTTTGCAAATTCCTCTGAATCTATAATTATTTGAAAATAAAAATGTTTTTAAAAGTCTGTTGTTGCATTAGGCATAAAGTAAAATAAGAAAAAGAATAGACTATCTCTGCATTTAAAACATAGGTCCTGGATGCATATTAGTCAGAGATGTGTTTTACCGTAAGTAATGTTTTTCATACAACTGTCATATAACATCACTTCCTCATCATACAGTCATCCATTTACTTACTAAATTCCTTCACTCTCTGAAGTTGAGCACCTGTTGTATGCCAGGGCATTGCTGTAGGTGCTGGGCATAGAATTCAGAGTGAAAATAATATTTGTCCTCATAATTCTTAGAGTTTAAAAGGGAAGGCGGCCATTCTTTTTTTTTTATACAGCAGGTTCCTATTAGTCATCCATTTTATCCACATCAGTGTATACATGTCAATCCCAATCGCCCAATTCATCCCACCACCACCACCACCACCCCCTGCCGCATTCCCCCCTTGGTGTCCATACGTTTGTTCTCTACATCTGTGTCTCAATGTCTGCCCTGCAAACCGGTTCATCTGTACCATTTTTCTAGGTTCCACATATATGTGTTAATATACGATATTTGTTTTACTCTTTCTGACTCACTTCACTCTGTATGACAGTCTCTAGATCCATCCACGTCTCAACAAATGACCCAATTTCGTTCCTTTTCATGGCTGAGTAATATTCCATTGAATATATGTACCACATCTTCTTTATCCATTCATCTGTCGATGGACATCTAGGTTGCTTCCATGACCTGGCTATTGTAAATAGTGCTGCAGTGAACATTGGGGTGCATGTGTCTTTTTGAATTATAGTTTTCTCTGGATATATGCCCAGTAGTGGGATTACTGGATCATATGGTAATTCTATTTTTAGTTGTTTTTTTTTTTTTTGCGGTACACGGGCCTCTCACTGTTGTGGCCTCTCCTGTTGCAGAGCACAGGCTCCGGATGCACAGGCCCAGCGGCCATGGCTCACAGGCCCAGCCGCTCCGCAGCATGTGGGATCCTCCCAGACCGGGCACAAACCCGTGTCCCCTGAATCGGCAGGCGGACTCTCAACCACTGTGCCACCAGGGAAGCCCTATTTTTAGTTTTTTAAGGAACGTCCATACTGTTTTCCATAGTGGCTGTATCAATTTACATTCCCACCAACGGTGCAAGGGTGTTCCCTTTTCTCCACACCCTCTCCACCATTTTTTGTTTATAGATTTTCTGATGAAGTCCATTCTAACTGGTGTGAGGTGATACCTCACTGTAGTTTTGATTTGCATTTCTCTAATAATTAGTGATGTTGTGCCTCTTCGCCATCTGCATGTCTTCTTTGGAGAAATGTCTGTTTAGGTCTTCTGCCCATTTTTGGATTGGGTTGTTTGTTTTTTCAATATTGAGCTGCATGAGCTGTTTATATATTTTGGAGATTAATCCTTTGTCCATTGATTCGTTTGCAAATATTTTCTCCCATTCGGAGGGTTGTCTTTTCGTCTTGTTTATGGTTTCCTTTGCTATGCAAAAACTTTGAAGTTTCATTAGGTCCCATTTGTTTATTTTTGTTTTCATTTTCATTACTCTAGGAGGTGGGTCAAAAAAGATCTTGCTGTGATTTATGTCAAAGAGCGTTCTTCCTGTTTTCCTCTAAGAGTTTTACAGTGTCTGGTCTTACATTCAGACCTCTAATCAATTTTGAGTTTATTTTTGTGTGTGGTGTTAGGGAGTGTTCTAATTTCATTCTTTTACATGTAGCTGTCCAGTTTTCCCAGCAGCACTTATTCTCTTTTCTCCATTGTATAGCCTTGCCTCCTTTGTCATAGATTAGTTGACCATAGGTGCGTGAGTTTACCTCTGGGCTTTCTATCCTATTCCATTGATCTATATCTCTGTTTTTGTGCCAGTACCATATTGTCTTCATTACGGTAGCTTTGTAGTATAGTCTGAAGTCAAGGAGTCTGATTCCTCCTTCTCCATTGTTTTCCCTCAAGACTGCTTTGGATATTCGGGGTCTTTTGTGTCTCCATACAAATTTTAAGATTTTTTGTTCTAGTTCCGTAAAAAATGCCATTGTTAATTTGATAGGGATTGCATTAAATCTGTAGATTGCTTTGGGTAGTATACTCATTTTCACAATATTGATTCTTCCAATCCAAGAACATGATATATCTCTCCATCTGTTTGTATCGCCTTTAATTTCTTTCATCAGTGTCTTATAGTTTTCTGCATACAGGTCTTTTGTTTCCCTATGTAGGTTTTCCCCTAGGTATTTTATTCTTTTTGTTGCAATGGTAAATGAGATGGTTTCCTTAATTTCTCTTTCAGATTTTTCATCATTAGTGTATAGGAATGCAAGAGATTTCTGTGCATTAATTTTGTATCCTGCAACTTTACCCAATTCATTGATTAGCTCTAGTAGTTTTCTGGTGGCATCTTTAGGATTCTCTATGTATAGAATCATGTCAACTGCAAACAGTGACAGTCTTACTTCTTCTTTTCCAATTTGGATTCCTTTCATTTCTTTTTCTTCTCTAATTGCCATGGCTAGGACTTCCAAAACTATGTTGAATAATAGTGGTGAGAGTGGACATCCTTGTCTTGTTCCTGATCTTAGAGGAACTGGTTTCATTTTTTCACTACTAAGAATGATGTTTGCTGTGGGTTTGTCATATATGGCCTTTATTATATTGAGGTAGGTTCCCTCTGTGCCCACTTTCTGGAGAGTTTTTATCATAAATGGGTGTTGAATTATATCAAATGCTTTTTCTGCATCTATTGAGATGATCATATGGTTTTTGTTCTTCAATTTGTTAATATGGTGTATCACATGGATTGATTTGCGTATATTAAAGAATCTTTGCATCGCTTGGATAAATTTCACTTGATCATGGTGTATGATCCTTTTAATGTGTTGTTGGATACTGTTTGCTAGTATTTTGTTGAGGATTTTTGCATCTATATTCATCAGTGATATTGGTCTGTAATTTTCTTTTTTTGTAGTGTCTTTGCCTGGTTTTGGTATCAGGGTTATGATGGCCTCATAGAATGAGTTTGGGAGTGTTCCTTCCTCCACAGTCATTTGGAAGAGTTTGAGAAGGATGGGTGTTAGCTCTTTTCTAAATGTTTGATAGAATTCACCTGTGAAGCCATCTAGTCCTGGACTTTTGTTTGTTGCAAGACTTTTTTCTTTTTTTTTTTTACGGTACGCGGACCTCTCACTGTTGTGGCCTCTCCCACTGTGGAGCACAGGCTCCGGATGCGCAGGCTCAGCAGCCATGGCTCACGGGCCCAACTGCTCCATGGCATGTGGGCTCCTCCAGGACCGGGGCATGAACACGTGTCTCCCACATCGGCAGACGGACTCTCAACCACTGTGCGGAAGACCTGTTGCAAGATTTTTAATCACAGTTTCAATTTTGTTACTTGTGATTGGTCTGTTCATATTTTCTATCTCTTCCTGGTTCAGTTTTGGAAGGTTATACCTTCCTAAGTATTTGTCTATTTCTTCCAGGTTGTCCATTTTATTGGCATAGAGTTGCTTGTAGTGTCTTAGGATGCTTTCTGTTTCTGCGTTGTCTGTTGTAACGTCTCCTTTTTCATTTCTAATCTTATTGATGTGAATCCTCTCCCTCTTTTCCTTGATGAGTCTGGCTAATGGTTTATCAATTTTGTTTATCTTCTCAATGAACCAGCTTTTGCTTTTATTGGTCTTTGCTATTGTTTTCTTTGTTTCTAGTTCATTTATCTCTGCTCTGATCTTTATGATTTCTTTCCTTCTGCTAACTTTGGGCTGTGTTTGTTCTTCTTTCTCTAGTTCCTTTAGGTGTAAGGTTAGATTGTTTATTTGAGATTTTTCTTGTTTCTTGAGGTAGACTTGTATAGCTATAAACTTCCCTCTTAGAACTGCTTTTGTTGCATCCCATAGGTTTTGGATCGTCGTGTTTTCCTTGTCATTTGTCTCAGGTAGTTTTTGATTTCCTCTTTGATTTCTTCAGCAATCTCCTGGTTATTTAGTAATGTATTGTTTAGACTCCATGTGTTTGTGTTTTTTACATTTTTTCCCCTGTAATTCATTTCTAATCTCATAGCATTGTGGTCAGAAAAGATGCTTGATATGATTTCAGTCTTCTTAAATTTACTGAGGCTTGGTTTGTGACCCAAGATGTGATCTATCCTGGAGAATGTTCAGTGTGCACTTGAGAAGAAAGTGTAATCTTCTGGTTTTGGATGGAATATTCTATAAATATCAATTAAATCTATCTGATCTGTTGTATCATTTAAACCTTGTGTTTCCTTATTTATTTTTATTTTTGGATGATATGTCCATTGGTGTAAGTGAGGTGTTAAAGTTCCCCACTATTATTGTGTTACTGTCAATTTCCTCTTTTATAGCTGTTAGCAGTTGCCTTATATATTGACGTGCTCCTATGTTGGGTGCATATATATTTACAATTGTTATATCGTCTTCTTGGATTGATCCCTTGACCATTACGTAGTGTCCTTCCTTGTCTCTTGTAACATTCTTTATTTTAAGGTCTATTTTATCTGATATGAGTATTGCTACTCCAGCTTTCTTTCGATTTCCATTTGCATGGAAGATCTTTTTCCATCCCTTCACTTTCAGTCTGTATGTGTCCCTAGGTCTGAAGTGGGTCTCTTGTAGACAGCATATATATGGATCTTGTTTTTGTATCCATTCAGCAAGCCTGTGTCTTTTGGTTGGAGCATTTAATCTGTTCACGTTTAAGGTAATTATCAATATGTATGTTCCTATGACCATTTTCTTAATTGTTTTGGGGTTTTTTTTGTAAGTCCTTTTCTCCTCTTGTGTGTCCCACTTAGAGAAGTTCCTTTAGCTTTTGTTGTAGAGCTGGTTTGGTGGTGCTGAATTCTCTTAGCTTTTGCTTGTCTGTAAAAATTTTGATTTCTCCATCGAATCTGAATGAGATCCTTTCTGGGTAGAGTAATCTTGGGTATAGGTTCTTCCCTTTCATCGCTTTAAGTATATCATGCCACTTCCTTCTGGCTTGTAGAGTTTATGCTGAGAAATCAGCTGTTAACCTTTTGGGAGTATGTGATTTGTCGTTTTTCCTCTTGCTGCTTTTAATAATTTTTCTTTGTCTTTAATTTTGCCAGTTTGATTACTATGTGTCTCAGCATGTTTCTCCTTGGGTTTATCCCGTATGGGGCTCTCTGCACTTCCTGGAATTGGGTGGCTATTTCCTTTCCCATATTAGGGAAGTTTTCGACTATAATCTCTTCAAATATTTTCTCTGGTCCTTTCTCTCTCTCTTCTTCTTCTGGGACCCCTATTATGCCAATGTTGGTATGTTTAATGTTGTCCCAGAGGTCTCTTAGGCTGTCTCCATTTCTTTCCATTCCTTTTACTTTATTCTGTTCCACAGCAGTGAATTCCACCACTCTGTATTCCAGGTCACTTCTCCGTTCTTCTGCCTCCGTTATTCTGCTATTGATTCCTTCTAGTGTAGTTTTCATTTCAGTTATTGTATTGTTCATCTCTGCTTGTTTGTTCTTTAATTCTTCTAGGTCTTTGTTAAACATTTCTTGCATCTTCTCCATCTTTGCCTGCATTCTTTTTCCTATGTCCTGGATCATTTTCACTATCATTATCCTGAATTCTTTTTCTGGAAGGTTGCCTATCTCCACTTCAGTTAGTTGTTTTTCTGGGGTTTTATCTTGTTCCTTCATCTGGTACATAGCCCTCTGCCCTTTCATCTTGTCTGTCTTTCTGTGAAGCAAGACGCCAGTTTTTTAAATCTCAGAAGAAATGCATAGCTGTCATTATGACAAATACACTGAAGGTGAAGCACATGGCAGAATAACAGAAGCTTACTCTGGAATTCTCATAAGGATTAAGTGATACCATATGTGAAATACTTTTAATTCCATTAGCTTCTTCACAATTGTTACTGGTCATTAATGTTTGGTGCAGACATTGAAATCAGTTTTCTTTTAAATTTGGTCCTTCTCAAAGTGCCCCAATCACTTGCAGTTTTAGTGGTCTCGTCTGTCTCTTTGGTTAGACATCCTTTCCCTATTCCACTGCCATAGGAATTGTATAAGCTACCTGCCCACCCAGCCAGGCACATACACACAGCCCTCCGCCATACACAGCCTGAAACATACAGTACACAGAAATGTAGCCTATCACAGGCCTCTGGAAAACTGGCCTTTGATTCTCCAAGCAGCTGGCTTCCCTCACAGAATATTTCTGGGCAATCTGAAGCCGGCTTCTTTAAAGGGCCTGCTAGCAAGGCACTGGAGAGGATCCAAGCGCTTTTGAGGAATCGCCAAGTTCAATTTTCAAAGAGCGGTGCCTCTGCTGACACCGTTATGTACTCCCAAAGGAAACACTTGACCTATTTGCCTGCCATGGAAATCCCTTGGGATCTTCAGTGTGGCCAGAGCCATTCACATGTGAAGCATGGAAAAGATTCTCAACCCCTGAGCTGAAAGACATGGGCGAATAGGTGGGTGTTCATGCAGGGACCCAGATTTTGAGGAATGAGGGGACAAGAAATGTCAGTGGGGAAATACACTTCTCCAAGGTGACTCTGGGAGTCACACTGTCATCAGACAAGAACCACAAGATTGAAGCATCTTGGCATTAAACAAAATATTTCTGAGATGCAGTCACTTACTTCATGTTGGGGCTGGGGAGGTTGAAGATGAATCTGAGATCCATGCCATGAATGGTGATGAGAGAACAAGAGAGAAACAGGAAATGGGGGCGGGGGTGATGAGTTTAGTCCTACTGAACTTGAAGGGCTGGACACCATTGGGTAGAGGCGCTCAGAAGACACCTGGCATTTCACAGCTTCAGCCTCAACAAGGGACTGAGGTGAGAGAGTGTCCGAACAGCAGAGGCCGTTGAAGTCGTGGAAGCAGTCATGCTCGCTCAGGGAGAGCCAGGGGCCAGGTGGTGCCAATAAGATCCCGACCCCACTGCTCTTGCGAGACCACCTCGTGTGGTACTGTCACCACCTTCTTGCTCCCTGCCTCTCCATACAGACCTGCACACCTCTGCCTTCCAAAGGATCCATTTCTCTATTGTGTTTGTTGAAAGAAGACAAAAGCAGACAGGCAGAGACAGAAGCTCCATGGTTGACTTAGGACAAGGTACTGAACTCACCTGGCCTCCATCCCTCATCAGGAAATGGGGATAATGGGAGTTCCTGTCTCAGGGTGTTGTTGGGAATATTCAAGCTTTTAACACAGTATCTGTTAGTGCTCAACAAATGTCAGCTCTTATTAATAGTTCGACAGGAGTAGGAGAGAGACTATGCACAATATCATATCAAAGTAGCAGTTCAGTTTACGTTGTTAACAATAAAATTCATGATACCCCTAAACTTAAAACATATGTTAGACATTTGTGTGTATTGATATGTGTATGTAAGCATACAAGTGTCTGAACACACACATGCACATGCCCCTGTATCCGTATATACATATGCCTTCTTCAGGACACATTACTGTACCTGTTTTTCTTGTTGCAGTTACATTTTTGCATTTCTGTGTGTGACTTTCCACTAGATTGTAAACATCACGAGGGCATGGACTTATACAGCAGCATGGACCCATTGCCTGGCACTGACAATGGCACACAATAAGAGATCAATGACGATTTCATGGCTGAATCGATGGTGGATAGAGAGGTTGGTAATGAGCGGAGAGCAGCACCCCCAACATTAGCTACAGTAGAAGCCTTCCCTAGGCAAATACTATTCTAGCATCGAATAACCTGAGAAAAGTGGGCTGGGTTACTTATCTAATTCCCTAATAGACTTTTTAAATTGAGTTTTGTTTTTTAAGGCTTGAAAAACAAAATGAGTCATGAATTAATCAAAGTGGATTTCTGGATCATGAATATGTGCTGTAACAACTGAAAAACCATATTTCTCCCCAGCCTTGCTCCTTTCCAATTAATGTGTGCACCAACTCCTTGAAGCGGGTGTTACAAACTCAACCAACTTAACAAGCAAGAATTTACTGAGCACCAATTATGTGTATGATATTGCACTAGCACTGCACAAAAAAGACACAAAGTATGACCCCAAAGGAGCTAGAATGTTATAAAGCTATATATTTTGAAAATTAGCATTTACACTTTCTAACAGTTTTTGAATTCTTCCTACCTTTCAAACACTGTTCTAAGCACTTTTCAGGAATGATCTCTTTCTAACTTCATGATGACTCTTTGAAGCAAGCTTAAATTGTTACCATTTTATATTGAAGAAGTTGAGGCACAGAGAGACTAAGTTACCAGCTCAAGATCACACAGCTATTTAGGGAGCCATCCCTTGGGAGCCCATGCTATTTACAACCACAATTTATTTTCTCTCAGCAGAGCAGCTAAAGGTGACAGTGGGATGTATTTTCTTTAGAAATTAGGTATACATAGTTTGGTTTCTCTTTTTTAAGTTTTCTTTTGGGCAGTGTACCCAAGATATTAAAATAATCTCCTGTTTGTTTTTAAAAAGCAAAACAACTTACTGTGTTGTTTCAGAAAATTGGAATGCAGAAAGCAACATTAGTCTAAAACATTAGTTTTTCATTGTTTCTGATTATATCAATGATTATCAGATGTAAATTGATCCCTTTAAATGTATATGGGTTTTATTCTCCGGCACATGGGATGACCACATCCCATTGTGTCATTCTAAAACTCATTGGACACCTCCATCTTCAAGGGACACTGGCAAACATACTTTTAAAAAAAAAAACCAACAACTCTGAGTTAACTGTCTAAAAATAGAGGGGTTCTGTTACTAAGAAGGTAAAAATAAAATCGAATTAGACAAATAGCAAGATCTGAATCCTCGTTTACGGTGATGGCTTTAAAACATGTCTACAGACATTCACAGAGAGATAGACAAAATGAAAAGGCAGAGGACTATGTACCAGATGAAGGAACAAGATAAAACCCCAGAAAAACAACTAACTGAAGTGGAGATACACAACCTTCCAGAAAAAGAATTCAGAAAAATGATAGTGAAGATGATCCAGGACTTAGGAAAAAGAATGGAGGCAAAGATTGAGAAGATGCAAGAAATGTTTAACAAAGACCTAGAAGAATTAAAGAACAAACAAACAGAGATGAACAATACAATAACTGAAATGAAAACTACACTAGAAGGAATCAATAGCAGAATAACGGAGGCAGAAGAACGGAGAAGTGACCTGGAAGACAGAATGGTGTAATTCACTGCTGTGGAACAGAATAAAGAAAAAAAAAATGAAAATAACCTGAGGACCTCTGGGAAAACATTAAACATACCAACATTCACAAAGTAGGGGTCACAGAAGGAGAACAGAGAGAGATAGGACCTAAGACAATATTTGGAGAGATTATAGTTGAAAACTTCCCTAACATGGGAAAGGAAATAGCCACCCAAGTCCGGGAAGCAAAGAGAGTCCCAGGCAGGATAAACCCAAGGAGAAACACGCTGAGACACAAAGTAATCAAACTGACAAAGATAAAGAAAAATTATTAAAAGCAACAAGAGAAAAATGACAAATCATATACAAGGGAACTCCCATAAGGTCAACAGCTGATTTCTCAGCAGAAACTCTACAAGCCAGAAGGGAGTGGCACAATATATTTAGTGATGAAAGGGAAGAACCTACAACCAGGATTACTCTACCCAGCAAGGATCTCATTCAGATTCAATGCAGAAATCAAAATTTTTACAGACAAGCAAAAGCTAAGAGAATTCAGCACCACCAAACCAGCTCTACAACAAATGCTAAAGGAACTTCTCTAAGTGGGAAACACAAGAGGAGAAAAGGACTTACAAAAACAAACCCAAAACAATTAAGAAAATGGTCATAGGAACATACATATTGATAATTACCTTAAATGTGAATGGATTAAATGTTCCAACCAAAAGACACAGGCTGGCTGAATGGATACAAAAACAAACTCATATATATGCTGTCTACAAGAGACCCACTTCAGACCTGGGGACATATACAGACTGAAAGTGAGGGGATGGAAAAAGATCTTCCATGCAAATGGAACTTAAAGGAAAGCTGGAGTTGTAATACTCATATCAGATAAAATAGACTTTAAAATAAAGAATGTTACAAGAGACAAGGAAGAACACTACATAATGATCAAGGGATCAATCTAAGAAGAAGATATAACAATTATAAATATATATGCACCCAACATAGGTGCACCTCAATACATAAGGCAAATGCTAACAGCTATAAACGAGGAAATCGACAGTGACACAATAATAGTGGGGGACTTTAACATCTCATTACACCAATGGACAGGTCCAGACAGAAAATTAATAAGGAAACACAAAGTTTAAATGACCCAATAGACCAGATAGATTTAATTGATATTTATAGAATATTCCATCCAAAACCAGAAGATTACACTTTCTTCTCAAGTGCACACTGAACATCTCCAGGATAGATCACCTCTTGGGTCACAAACCAAGCCTCAGTAAACTTAAGAAAATTGAAATCACATCACGCATCTTTTCTGACCACAACGCTATGAGATTAGAAATAAATTACAGGGAAAAAATGTAAAAAACACAAACACATGGAGTCTAAACAATACTAAATAACCAAGAGATCACTGAAGAAATCAAAGAGGAAATCAAATAATACCTAGAGACAAATGACAAGGAAAACATGACAATCCAAAACCTATGGGATGCAGCAAAAGCAGTTCTAAGAGGGAAGTATATAGCTATACAAGCCTACCTCAAGAAACAAGAAAAATCTCAAATAAACAATCTAACCTTACACCTAAAGGAACTGGAGAAAGATGAACAAACAAAACCCAAAGTTAGCAGAAGGAAAGAAATCATAAAGATCAGGGCAGAAATAAATGAACTAGAAACAAAGAAAACAATAGCAAAGATCAATAAAACTAAAACCTGGTTCATTCAGAAGATAAACAAAATTGATAACCCATTAGCCAGACTCATCAAGAAAAAGAGGGAGAGGACTTAAATCAATAAAATTAGAAATGAAAAAGGAGAAGTTACAATGGACACAGCAGAAATAGAAAGCATCATAAGAGACTACTACAAACAACTCTATGCCAATAAAATGGAGAGACTGGAAGAAATGGACAAATTCTTAGGAAGGTATAACCTTCCAAGACTGAACCAGGAAGAAATAGAAAATATGAGCTGATCAATCACAAGTAATGAAATTGAAACTGTGATTAAAAATCTTCCAACAAACAAAAGTCCAGGACCAGATGGCTTCACAGGTGAACTCTATCAAACATTTAGAGAAGAGCTAACACTCATCCTTCTCAAACTCTTCCAAGGAACTGTGGAGGAGGGAACACTCCCAAACTCATTCTATGAGGCCACCGTCACCCTGATACCAAAACCAGACAAAGATAGTACAAAAAAAGAAAATTACAGACCAATATCACTGATGAATATAGATGCAAAAATCCTCAACAAAATACTGGCAAACAGAATCCAACAACACATTAAAAGGATCATACACCATGATCAAGTGGGATTTATCCCAGAGATACAAGGATTCTTCAATATACACAAATCAATCAATGTGTTACACTGTTTTAACAAATTGAAGAATAAAAACCATATGATCATCTCAATAGATGCAGAAAAAGCTTTTGATAAAATTCAACACCCATTTATGATAAAAACTCTCCAGAACGTGAGCACAGAGGGAAACTACCTCAACATAATAAAGGACATATGCGACAAACCCACAGCAAACATCATTCTCAGTGGTGAAAAAATGAAACCAGTTCCTCTAAGATCAGGAACAAGACGAGGATGTCCACTCTCACCACTATTATTCAACATAGTTTTGGAAGTCCCAGTCACAGCAATCAGAGAAGAAAAAGAAATAAAAGGAATCCAAATTAGAAAAGAAGTAAAATGGTCACTGTTTGCAGATGACATGATTCTATACATAGAGAATCCTAAAGATGCCACCAGAAAACTACTAGAGCTAATCAATGAATTAGGTAAAGTTGCAGGATACAAAATTAATGCACAGAAATCTCTTGTATTCCTATACACTAACAGTGAAAAGTCAGAAAGAGAAACTAAGGAAACAATCCCATCCACCATTGTAACAAAAAGAATAAAATACCTAGGAAAAATCCTACCTGAGGAGGTAAAAGACCTGTACTCAGAAAATGATAAGACACTGATGAAAGAAATTACAGATGACACAAACAGATGGAGAGGTATACCATGTTCTTGGATTGGAAGAATCAATATTGTGAAAATGACTCGACTACCCAAAGCAATCTACAGATTCAATGCAATCCGTATCAAATTACCAATGGCATTTTTTACAGAACTAAAACAAAAAATCTTAAAATTTGTATGGAGACACAAAAGATCCCAAATATCCAAAGCAGTCTTGAGGGAAAAAAACAGAGCAGGAGGAATCAGACTCCCTTACTTCAGACTATACTACAAAGCTACAGTAATGAAGACAATATGGTACTGGCACAAAAACAGAAACATAGATCAATGGAACAGAATAGAAAGCACAGAGATAAACCCATGAACCTATGGTCAACTAATCTATGACAAAGGAGGCAAGGATATACAATGGAGAAAAGACAGTCTCTTCAATAAGTGGTGCTGGGAAAACTGGACAGCTACATGCAAAAGAATGATATTCGAACACTCCCTAGCACTATACACAAAAATAAACTCAAAATGGATTAAAGATCTAAATGTAAGACGGAACACAATATAACTGTTAGGGGGAAACATAGGAAGAATACTCTTTGATATAAATCACAGCAAGATCTTTTTTGACCCACCTTCTAGAGTAATGGAAATAAAAACAAAAATAAACAAACGGGACTTAATGAAACTCCAAATCTTTTGCACAGCAAAGGATACTATAAACAAGACAAAATGACAACCCTCAGAATGGGAGAAACTATTTGCAAATGATTCAATGGACAAAGGATTAATCTCCAAAATATATAAACAGCTCATGCAGCTCAATATTTAAAAAAAAAAAAAACCCAATCCCAAAATGGGCAGAAGATCTAAACAGACATCTCTCCAAAGAAGACATACTGCTGGCCAAGAGGCACAGGAAAAGCTGCTCAACATCACTAATTATTAGAGAAATGCAAATCAAAACTACAGTGAGGTATCACCTCACACCAATTAGAATGGCCATCATCTGAAAATCTACAAACAACAAATGCTGGAGAGGGTGTGGAGAAAAGGGAAACCCTCTTGCACTGTTGGTTGGAATGTAAATTGATACAACCACTATGGAGAACAGTATGGAGGTTCCTTAAAAAACTAAAAATAGAATTACCATATGACCCAGCAATCTCACTACTGGGCATATACCCAGGGAAAACCATAATTCAAAAAGACACATGCACCCCAATGTTCATTGCAGCACTATTTACAATAGCCAGGTCATGGAAGCAACCTAGATGTCCATCGACAGATGAATGGATAAATAAGATGTGGTACATATATACAATGGAATATTACTCAGCCATGAAAAGGAACGAAATTGGGTCATTTGTTGAGACGTGGATGGATCTAGAGACTGTCATACAGAATGAAGTAAGTCAGAAAGAGAAACAAAATATCATAAATTAATGCATATATGTGGAATCTAGAAAAATGATACAGATGCACCAGTTTGCAAGGCAGAAATAGAGATACAGACATAGAGAACAAATGTATGGACACAAAAATGAGGAAAGCCTGGGGTGGGGGAGGGTGGTAGTGGTGTTGGGATGAATTGGGAGATTGGGATTGACCTATATACACTAATGTGTATAAAATAGATAACTAATAAGAACCTGCTGTATAAAAAATAAATAAAGAAAATAAAATAAATAAAACATGTCTCCAAATTCTCGTATGTTCCTCTCATTGAGAGGTGGCGTCTATGTCTCATGCCTTGAACCTGGGTTGGCCTTAGTGACTGACTTATAAACCAATAGAATGCAGAGGAAGCGGTACTGTAAGATTTGCAAGCCTAGGTCACAAGAGGCCTTACCATGTGCTCCTGCTTCTTGTGGAGCACTCACTCTCATGGCACTCCTTCTGTAAGCTCCCTCTTGGGACCCAGCCTCCATACTGTGAGGAACTCAAGCCACCTTGAAAGGTGACCTGCAGGTTGTCAGTTTCAGCAAAGCCTCCTCTTTGAATCACCCCAGTCCAGGAGCCAGTCTCTCGATGACTCCAGTCCCAGACCATGAGGTCACCTACCCCCTTAGCGTCCTTCAAGATGTTGGTAGCAGAGATAATCTATTTCCACTGTTCCCTGCCTGGATTCCCAACCCATAGAACCTGTGAATTTAATACAATGGCTCTTTTAAGTCACTGGGGTTTGGGGTGGTTTGTTATGAAGCAAAACTATCTAGAACACCTCCCTTCTTCCGGAAGGAGATAATTGCTCCTAAATGTTTCTATCACTGTCTAGTCATACATCTATACTTTCTATAACTTCTGTTACCTAGGACACAGTCATCCTCACTAAATGTTTATTGAATGAATGAGCTATATACAGTGCTTACATTTTGTTCTAGTTGTTTTTTAATGTTTCATCTTCTCTGCTAGACTGTGAAAGCTAAGGTAGGGACCATCTCTAAGGGCACATAGTAGGTTCTTAATAAAACTCTGTGGGATTGAATTTGCAATGGCTAACTTTGAGGTTCTGTTTGAGAAGACACAGGGAACAATATGACTGCCTTCTATAACATTGACCACAAAGATTTATGTTTTATTTTTAGAGAAAAGCAATACAGGGAAAAATCAAATCAGGGCAAAGGGATATAAATTACAATCCAATAATGTACACAGCCTGGGCTCGTAGCCCAGACATCTTCTGAGCCTGATCAAGTCTCTACCTGGCCACACACACACTTGGAGGTGTCTGGCCCTGACGAGGAATGAGGCAGGTGTTACATGGCCTGGGCTCACTTTCTGACACTCCTTCCACCTTCAAGTCAATGAGTGCCCCCAATTAATACAGCTTAGATGCTGGGTGTACTCCACACGCCCAAGGCTGTGGCTTGGTGCATGGTGATTATAGAAGTCGGCTAGGACACAATGACATCGTCCATGTCCCCTAACTGTCCAGTGCTATTGGGCATGCCATTTTAAATGCCTGAAATTCCCCAGCCTATTTGTCAGCATGGATATGCTAGGTTATCCTGCAGTAATAAACATCCCCCAAATCTCAGACATTTAACCCAATAAAGTTTATTTCTCCCTCCCCTACAGGTTCTGTCATGGGTGAGTAGACCCACCTTGACATAGGTTTTCAACTGGTGAGGCAAGACAAAGAATGTGGCAAATCACACACTGGTTCTTAAAGTTTTCACCAGCAGGAACACATGCCACCTCCACTTACATTTTATTGGCCCAAGAGGGTCATGTGGCCACACCTGATTAAACAAGGAGGGAGGAGTTCAACTTTCCACGTGCTGAGAAAACAGGAAGTCGGAACACCGTAAATCTTACAAATAATCGTTTGAGGTGTGTGTGTGCCTCTAACGCTACTGAAATGCAAATACTCGGGACGCGGACGCCACGTTGCCTAACAGCAGCCATTAATAACCTCATGTGGTTATTATAGCATATTTTTCTTGAGAATATGTCCTGACGTGAACAGGAAAATATTCGTGGAGACTAAAAAACGACAGTGACTTAGATCACAGAAACATGACAAAGGATTATCAGAGAACTCTCACCAGAAGGCTGCTGAGAGGTAAACAGAGAAGGGAAACTTCACGTTAGGAGGAAGGAGACAATAGCTTCTGAAATTACCTAGTCCTGATTCTGCCCCTAAGTAGCTAGATGTTCTAGGACATACCCTGCTAGTTCTCAGGTCTGGGCTCCCAACCCATATTCTAAGGTTACTGGAGCCAGAGGCCATCCTGCCAATTCGTGAGATAGTCAGACTCTTGCAGACAGGGAAACTCAGAAACACAGAGCAAGCAGAGCCCTAGACTGGATGCCTGCAAAGAGAAAGCCGATGTATATTTTAGAGGCAAGGAGTCCTCCCCTTCCCAGAGCCCCCAGCCTCCCACTCCCCACAAGGCCCTCAGCCCAACAGGATTTACACTAGAGCCCTTTCACCTGGCAGGTCAGGTGTCTAAACATTTCCACTGCCGACTTCTGAAAGAACAAATCTTCATTCTCGGTCGGGAGGGAACAGAGCCAGCTATACTTCACGCCAGAGCTGCTCCTGAAAATACGAGCTTATTAACCTCTGAATAGGTGAAGGAAAGAATAGAGGACACCTGGGACAAAACTCAGGCAAGAGAGATTCCAAGGGTAGGTCTTGTTAGTGATACAACCTCTTCCTTCGGGAATCTGATGAGGAGCTGTCGGCAGCAGAGGCCTCGGCAGCAGAAACCGCCCTGCTGATCAGGATCTGAAGGTCTCGGTTTGAAAGCATATTCTCTGCAGGGACTTGATGTATTTTTATTATTTTTTTTTTATTATTTTTTTTTGCGGTACGCGGGCCTCCCACTGTTGTGTCCTCTCCCGTTGCGGAGCACAGGCTCCGGACCCGCAGGCTCAGCGGCCACGGCTCACAGGGCCAGCCGCTCCGCGGCATGTGGGATCCTCCCGAACCGGGGCATGAACCCCGTGTCCCCTGCATCGGCAGGCGTACTCTCAACCACTGCGCCACCAGGGAAGCCCCCCTTGATGTATTTTTAAAAAGATAGGCAGGAATTATTTATTCCTCCCAGCATATGATTTCTCATTCTTCTTTCAGCAGAACTGGGGAATGGATTGCTCTGGGATTTGAAAGCTTCCTGAGTGTTCGAGAGGGTGGCAGTTAGAATGACAGTAATGACTTAGGTCTCCTCTGAGGGTGGTCCCTTCATTACTGGGACAGGCAGGGCTCTGGTTCCGTCATTCACACCCCGCCACGCCACCCACTGCTCCGCTTCCCATTTTGTCCATCACAACTCCCCCTGCAAGCTGGCCTCTCTCCAGGAGAGCCTTTCGGCCTCACGGGCCACCACCCAAATGGGGCCCAGGCTGGAGCAAACCCTACAGAGTGCCATCCCTCTCCTTCCCTGCTGACACACACGCACACACTCACACACACATGCACACGTACATGTACACACATGTGCACAGGTGGACGGTCAAGAGACCTTGCACCTAAGTGAACATTGTAAGCAATCCGAGAAGTGAATAATGACTCTTACGGAGAGAGGTGGGGCGTGGGGAGAGCTGGCCCCGCCCATATAAATTTGGGGAGGGGTAAGGAGCCAAGGTAGCTGGCCAATTAGATGCACCAGGACTGCAGAGCAAAGGAAGGGACTGAGTTTCACAGTCTACTCATTCATACCTTGCCACATCTTCCTAACAGACAGTCGGAGAGTGACCAGCTAGTACTACACACAGCGATACAGAAGAATCTCATAGATGGAATCTTGAGCAAAAGACAGAAAACACAAATGAGAACCGAATACTCTTTCTTAATGTAAAAAAAAAAAAAAAAAAAGGCGGGGGTTGGGTGGGGGCTGAAAAGAGACAGGAGGGCTTCTGGAGGCTGGTCACGTCCTGTTTCTTGTTCTGTGTGCTGCTTAAGTGAGGGTAGCACATTTGTGAAAATTCATCACTTGTCTGCATGAAACCACAACCAAAAGCTGATCCTGTCCCTCCCCTGCTTCAAGGAATTTCCTGGCTGGCCATGGTGGATATGACAGATTCTAAGTACCCAGCTCACTCCATTGACACTTCTCCATGAAGCTTTCCTTGATTTCCGTCACCCTTCATCACTCGGTTATAACAGGGACTCCATCACATGGCTACATGTCTGATCTTTGGGTGTGTTTCCAATTAAATCCTGAGTATCTCTAGGGCAGCAACTGGGTCTTACTCATCCTTTGGGTCTGGGTGCCCAGCACAGGACTTGGCATATAGTAGACACTCTATAGATAATGTTTGATAAACACATGGATAAACAAATGAATGAAAGTCTTCAGAGTCCTTTAGAGCCCGGCTTGTCTTGGTCTTACTGCCAGCACGGGGCCACAGGCATGGGGTGGGGATGGGGGGTTAGAAGTCAGCTTCCTATGATCACGGCTCCCTCTCCTTGACGCACCACCCACACCGTTGGGCTCACCCCAATCAGGCCTCTCGCCCCACCACCGCACTGAAAGATCTCTAGCTTCGGTCAACAACAACCTTCTAAACGTCAAATCCAATGGACTTTTTTCCAGCTTCATTGTGGGGAATCTCTCTGAGGCATCCAGGGTTGTCGAACGTGTCCTCCTCTTCCGAAAACATCATTCTCTACCAGCCTCTCTGGCAATGCTCTCTCGGGTCTCCTCCTACCTCTCTGACAGTCCCTTCTCAGGCTCCTCTCCTGGCCCCTCGATCTTCACTCCCAAGCACACAGACCTAAGGCCATCTCCCACCCCTACACTCACACACCCAGCTCCACTTGTCCCTGTCTCTCAGCTCTGGGATGCTGAGGTCCCACATTCTACTGGAGAGCTCTTCCTGGGTGCCCCAGACACCCAAGATCCAATACCTGACACTGAACTTATCTTTTTCTCTCCTAAACCTATTCCTCTTCATCTGTGAAGACCCTGTTTTGGGAGAATGGTGTCACCAGCCACCTCTACCCAAGCCGTAAACCTGGGGGTGATGTTCCCTGCCCTTCACCTTTCCTAACAAATCAGCTCTGAGTCCTAACATCTCACCTACCTGTCACCTCTTCTTTACCCTCATTATTATGGCTTTCGTTCTGGTCCTTGCCCAGAATTTTGCAATAAACTTGTAATTATCTCCATTTCTAGCCTTCATTCTGTGCCAGCAGGATCTTCCTGAAATGCAAATCAGATCATATCACTTCCCCGTTTCAAATCCCTGTAGAGCCCCTCTACCTACAGATTTATACCAAAGTCCTTAGCGTGGACTGCAAAGGCCTTCCGAGATCTGGCCTGGCCTGTGATTTCTGCTTCTCTGCTTCTCTGCTTCAAATCCCTGTAGAGCCCCTCTACCTACAGACTTATACCAAAGTCCTTAGCGTGGACTGCAAAGGCCTTCCGAGATCTGGCCTGGCCTGTGATTTCCTCTCTAGCCTTACCTGGCACCACTCTCCACTTCCTCCTCAGCATCTGAGAACATACTGCTTCTTTTAACAACCCAGAATGATTGGTGCCTCTGCCCCTTTGGTTTTGCTCTGAGTACTCTAGGTCTGGTTAGAACACCACCCTGTAAGCCACTCGACCCGAGTGTCTCCCTGCTGAACCTCTACCAACCCCATCTTTCCAGGTTCGACTCAGGGTCACCTCCCGGAAGATGCTCTTCTCAAGCCTCCACTGCCTTGGCAGACCTGGCCATGCTTCCTCCGCCCCGCATTCCCCCTGCATATCTCTCCCACAGCATGAACAATACAGACTGCTGTCGCCGAGTTCCATGTCTACCTTCCCTTCTAAACCTTGGTGGCCGTGATGATGTATTTGTGCCTTTGTGTTGCAGTGACCAGCAGAGGGTCTGACACAGGCACTTAGTTAGTAAAATGCCTTGGGGATGTTCTTACTGAATGATTTACTCACAACTTTCTCTCTCTAGTTCACACAGAGGGAGAGAGAAACAGTACAGAAAGGCATACCCAGATCTAAATAAACGGGAAAACCTCAAATACAGCATTATGACCTCTGCAAAGGAGAACTGCTATTTTAACCTGCCTCTTGATAACAGCCCCTCAGCTTTCCTTTGGGGAACAGACTTCTGGAAATATGAAACTCGAATGAATCTTACAAGGACAGAAAATAGTTCCTTCTGTCCAGAATCTCAACACCATTCCGGTTCCTGTCCTCTCTGAGACATGGCAGGTCAGATCTTCTTCCTATTTTGTGGGCATCCATATCCCTCTAATAAGTTGCACTGCTCTCTTCACGGCGCAGAAGATGGTGTCTCTTGCTTGCGCTTAAAGAACATTTACAGCTTTAACAATGCAGGGGCTTGTTTTCTGTTCCTATTCCTGCTCCAACTGCTGCTTTCCCAGAGGTCCTACCTCATCTCAGGTGATTTACCTGTTGGCTGCCTTTTCCTGTCAACACCTGCTTCTCAACTCTTCTTGCCGGCCCTGCTTCTACTACCTACCTGGCTGTGATTTGAATAGGGGAGTTGTTTGAAAAGCAGAGGCTCCTATTCCTTAAAGATAAAGACAGTCTTTACTACTTCTTCCAGGCAGGGGTGCTGCCTGATTTGGCGGGAGTGAGTAGGAAGGGAAGACTTGTGTCGGGGTTGGAAGTAGGGAAAGGATGGAGTGAGGCGAGGGCGGGAGAGTCACAAAAGTGAATAAAGTGGTCAGAGCAGGAAAACGTTTAAACTACCATCTGGAGCCAAGGTTGAGTATTGTGGATTTTGCTTGAGGACGCCCCGACCAGCTGCTTTTATTTCACCAGAGGTGGGAAGATTGACCAGTGGGTATTGGTCCTGATGGAAAAGGAGCACCCTAGCCTCTGAATATTTATTTTCCAAATCCCATCTGTAGAGCAGTTGTGGGGAACTCATAATGTATTTTCTCATTGAAACGATGTAACAAAAGTTGGCCGTAAGAGTCCAAGTTAGGCTGGGCTGCTCCGTGTGTGTGTGTGTGTGTGTGTGTGTAGTCATCGACTCTTTTGATTGTCCCTGACGCTTGCTGAGCTCTGGAATCAGATGCAGGTAGTGGAAAGATACGAGGGGCGTGGAGTGTGACCCAGGCACCTGCTCATGGGCAGCTCCTGTGGTAAGGAGAATGGCGTTGTGAGTAGAGTCAGAAAGTCAAGGGCACAGGGCTGGATGCTCTGAGGGTCAGAGGGTGCTTCTGCCTGCTTCTGGTACCGACACCCCCTTTTTCTTGGGGCACCACCCTTCCCCCAACCTCAGCCCACGTGTAGTAGGCGGAGCTGGCTCCACCCCCATTCAGCATACTGGCTGAGCATGTGACCCTGGAGTGGCCAATAAGGGCAGACCCTGGCCTGAGGGCATGGCACGTGAACCAATCAGAGCCCATGAAGGGCTCAATTCCAGGACTTTTGTTAGAATTATTAAAGAAAGGAAACTCTTTCAGCTGGAGTTGCCTGGAGCCTCCATCTGGTCTGAAGAGGAGAGCTTCCACGGAGATGGAGCCCACCCCGGGGCAAGCTGGGCTTAGAGGTGAAAAGAAGGCGGCCGGACCCTGATGACACCATTTGAGCCCCTGCAGTTGTCACCTCCTCTGAAATGTACAATTGTGCTATTTTAGCCTGAATGGCCTTTCTTCTCCTAACCTTCCCAACACAGCTGACACAAGCACACAGGCACCCCTTTCTCCCTCTCCTGAATGCCAGTGACACTTACTGCCTGGAGATTCCAACTTAAAATGGTCACTTAGGCACCTTAAGCTCAATCAGATGCCACCAGAAGGCAAAAATGAGCAAAACGCAGTCACTGTCCTTAGCCCATAGCCTGGCAGAAGGGAGAGAACAAATAGAACTGGTTGATGAAGAAACTGAAGCACAGAGAGGTAGAGAAATGTGCCCAAGGACACACAGCTAGTAAAAGCTGGAGTTTGTATTCAAACCCATGAGCTCTGATTCCAGAGCCTGGCATCCGTGACTACTCCCCATACTGTCTTTCTCTGAACTGTGAAAGAATTATTATAGGCATTTTCCTCATTGGATTTCCTCTTTGAGACAGTTGTGAGTTGGGAAACCTTTGCCCAGCGGCACACAGAGACCCGGAGTGAGGATGGGTCTGGAAGGACTTTCCCTGGCCTGAGGCTCTGAGGTGATTCCTGGAGACCATTATTTGTTCTGCTGGTCCACACAACACAAGCTAAATGGATCTGGAGACGTTCAGCTCCTGCTTTGCCGTTACCAAGTTCAGCTGACAGTCAAGTGGAAGGAGTGATCTTTGTGACCTGCACTCCAGCCCCTCCCCTGCCCCAGCATGGTTCCCCAAGGAACTGATAGAAGACTTAGCCATTGACTGTAGTTCGGCTGCCACCGCGGAAGCAGTTACAGCTGTCACTCCAGATCCGTGGATTTCACATCCATGGATTCAAACAACCACGGATTGAAAATATTTGGGGGGGAAATTCCAGAAAGTTCCAAACAACAAAACTTTAATTTGCCCATGTGCTGGCAACTATTCACATAGTGTTTATTTACATTGTAGTAGGTATTATAAGTAATCGAAAGATGATTTAAAATATAGGGGAGGATGTGTATAGGTTATATACAAATACTATACCATTTTCTATAAGGAACTTGGGCATCGTGGATTTTGGTATCTGCAGGGGTCCTGGAACCAATGCCCGATGGATAGCAAGGGACGACCGTACCTAAAATTCCATTTCTTCTCTAACATTCTCAATAAATGCACTCCGGCAGTGTCCTTGTCCTGCCTTCCCTGAAGTGCGTCACCTTCAGACTTAATACAGCAGAGACTGTAGATGTTAGCGGGGTGGTGAAAAGAGGAAAACCTCTCAGGAAGTCCCAAGCTGGCAGAAGCCTTGGGACAAGTGCCCTCTTAAGACTTCATTACCGAGGCCGAGGGGAAAGCGGCCTATTCTGAATTATGCCTGCTTCAAAGCTGGCCCATTTCTCTATTGCCTCGACCTCAATAAAAAAAGAAAGATTGAAACAACATCTTTTGAAGAAGGCCACTAAATCATCTCAGCCTCGTGCAGGCTAAAGCAGCCAATTCCCTGATCTCTCTATAGAAGCTGTTTCTCCACTGCCTCAACAAGTTCTACTGTCTAGACCCTTGCTACTCAAAGTGTGGTCCGCGACCAGCAACAGTAGTGTCCTCTGAAAGCGTGTTAGAAACACAGACTCTCCACCCTCATCCCAGATCTACTGAATCGAAATCTGCACTTTGCAGGAATCTCAGGGATGTTTCTCTTTAAGTTTGAGAAACATGGGTCCAGCCTAGTGAGTCTCAAACTTTAGTAGGCGTTAGAAGCCCCAAGAGGACTCGTTAAAACCCAGCTTTCTGGGCACATGGTAGGTGCCCCATGCCTGTTAGTGGAGCGACTGATTCCAGGCTGGGATTGCAGGGATGAATTCTCTTGGAAACCAGCTAAATCCCTCATGTTAAACATCCCTGCCGTATGCGTCAAACACAGCTGTCCACTTTCATTTCCCTCTGCCCACACTGTTCTGGCATCTCCTCCAACGATCTGCCCATTGCCCCTGTCCCAGCTGACCCTTTCATGAAACCTCAGGAGCACCACCCGGGTAAACGGAGCATCACCCCCAAATGTCCTCTGCACCTCTGGCCTTACCAAGCCCTCCCAGCTCTGCCCCACGTTGGCCATCCCCCGAATGCTCCCGCATTATTGCTTCTCCCTCTTGTGTGACTCTTATACTTCAGGGCTGCTTGGATGTGGATGTGGCCTCCTGCTTCCTCTCAGACCCCTTCATCTTCCTGGGATCCCTTTCCATCCTCTGAGGCTTTCCTTCCACCTTCTATTCCATCTACCTTCTTTCTCCTGGACGACAGTATCAGTAATCTTCACCCAACCCTACCCTACCCATCCATCCTCCACCAGAGTAGCACAAACACCCATGCTAAAGTGCAAACGGACAGCTCCACTATCCCAAGAATAAAACTCTAGCTCCTTACCTTGGCTAGAGTTCTAAGATCTGAAGCCCAGGCCCCATCTCCTGCATCTCTGCCCTTTCTCTATGCTCCAGCCATTCTAAATGGCCTCTGCCCAGAACCATTAACACTCTCTTCCTCCCTTTGTCTCCCTAAATCCCCGCTTACTTTTCATGACTCAACCCAAGTGTTGTGTCCTCTAGAAAATCCTCTCTGATCCCCTGGTTCTTGTGCATTGTCCTTGATATACGTACCCAGAGAACCGGGTATCTCTGCTCTACCCTGCTGATAGCACTGTTTCCTAATTGCCTTTTAGGTGTCTGTTCTCTATCCATACGCAGGGCAGGGCTTGGAACTCATTCTGCTTGTACTACTTAGGATTCTGTTAAGCTGCAAGTTACAGAAACTACCCAAACAGTGCTTTAAACAGACTAGGAGGTTTGTTTCTCTCTTATACCAAGAACTCTGGAGGTCCATTTTTGTGATTTGATGCTGCTGCCAGTGACTGATTCTTTCAAGATTTTTGCTCCAACGTCTTTAATAATAGTCTTTGCCCCTCATGTTCATTTCACAGTCCTAAGGTGGCTGTTCCCCTCGAGCATCCCATCTACTTTCCAGAGATGGGGGAAGATGAAGAACAAAGGAGCCTGCAGGTCGAGCCAGCCCCGTCCTAGCTGCAAGGAGGGCTGGGACACGTGGTTTGTAACCAGACGTGCTGCTGCCCTGAACAAAATCATCATTTTCTTAACAGGAGAATGGACAGCAAGAGGCCGCTGTTGGTGTCTGCCGTATCCTAGAATCCTCAGAACTTAGCAGAACCAGCCAAGAGTAGAGCTCAGTAAATCGTGTTTGAATGAATGAATGAGCTGTAATAAATACACACAGCCAGATCATTGGGGACCTAGAAGAAAGGCATCAGAATCGGACAGGTGATGCTGGTGGGGGTAGGGATTAAATTATCCCTGCTTTGACCGGGAGGGAGACCTCTCACGCTCTCTCCAGGGACTTCCCTCCAGTTTTATGCTCTCAGGTCTCCAAGTCCTTCCCTAGGCCCTGGGTGCTCACATGGTGCCCTTCATGGGGCAGCCCTGGGGCTCGATGGAATCTTAGACCAGGATGATTTTCCCAAAGTGCTCTGGGCTCTGAGGTACTCCTTCTCCAGGCTGAAACTATTTCTCCTGTGGGAAAATCTGAAAATGTGGGAAATGTGCAAAAAAGCAAAGACTTCTGCAAAGCAATCAACATTTTGAGGTAGAGTCTTCTAAACTTTTTCTGTATATATATTTCATAAAACAAATTTGGAGTATACACTACATACTGTTTTGTAATTTCTCGATCTACTTTATTGTAAACATCTTTCCATGCTAATTAACAAGTCCTCGCGGTAATTTTAAGTGTTGCCACCTTGGATTCCATTGTAATGTCTTGTTTATGCTTGAACTTCACTTTCCACCCACAGCTCCACGGATCACCCCTCAGGGCTTAAATCCAATATGTCAGCTTGCGTCCTGTGAGGAGCAGATGCCAGGATGGAATGAAAAGGCTGAGAAGTTTCCTGGGGGAAATGCCTGCATTAGGAGTAGGAGTAGGCGAAGAGAGGCTTCAGAGCAGATACAGGCCTGAGTCCTGTGAAAGGAGGGAGGGAAGCGGAGGGGGTTGGGGTAGGGTGAGCTTCAGACTGCATTGCATCTCTGAGAAAGTCACAGCCAGACCACTGGGGAGCCTCATAGCAAGGGTTGCTCATTGGGAGGCTCCTGGCAGAAAGGACCTGACTCAAGTACCCTCACCACGTTTCATCATTTGCTGGCAGCTGCATGGTCACAGCGTGAATGTTGAGTGGATCTGAAGTTGCAGCAGCTGGAGGCTCTCAGCCAATGACATTCCTCTCAGGAGGTTCTCTTAAAAACACCCTGGACGCCTTAGGCATGCTCTCAGGGATTCAGTTATTTCCAGCAGAGTATGAACATGGTACATGACCTAATTAATGTAAAATAATGGGCTAGCCATCCTGTGCCCAGAAATTAAGCTCTTCTGCTGGGGCACATGTTGAGGAAGGCACCTCCCAACCCCATGCTGGCAGCAGTCAGGGATCATATTGGTTTCACAGTGTTGACTGTGGATGAGCTGTTTGCCCAGCTGATGACAGAGGAAGGACCCCCAAGAGAGGGCAGGCAATACTTAGGAGATAAGTAAGCCCATGGTGTATGGGACAAAGAACCATGTTCTTGCTTACAATAGTAACTCTCTCAGACCACTGCAGGAATGCATCCTGGGTCCCTCCTGATACCCATCTATCTGACAGCCTATATTGATCTCTGAAGATTGACTGCGACTACTTGAAGCATGCCTCTTCTGGCTGGCTAGGTACTACGGCCTTGCCTGGTAGAGAAGTTCTTTTTTAACTGTTTCAGCATGCTTCAGTTCTCCCTCTAAACCAGGGATTGAAGACTCTGGGGCTTTTTCCCTAGAAGCTGTACCTGGCATGGGAATTTTGGTGCATTTGCTTTGTTGCCGGGGCACTCTCAGGAGAGGGAGTGAGGGGGGAAGGGCAGAGCTGGGGAAGAAGCTGAACTGGGTATGGCCTGAGCTGAAGTGGAGCTTCAGCCTGATACCACGGGGAGCTCTGGAGCAGGAAATGTGCCACAGGGTTGGTCCCCCCTTGAGGCAAGGAAGCAGAGGGGGATGGGGTAGGGTGAGCCTTTTGCACGCCTGAGTCAGTCCATCATTAGCTAGGAGAACTCCTGATAGGAAAGGGCACATGACTTCTTAGGAGGCAGCCCCCATTTAGCTGAGAAGAATGATTTGGAGATGGGAAGAGCTATGAACTGTAGTCTTCACAGGAGGTGGAGGACGGGACACTGGACTGGGTCACAGCCAGCATCCACTACACATCTTTGAGTGAGGTATACCCCCAGTTTTAAGAAAAGGGAGAGGCAAGTACTGTGACAAACAAAGACTACAGGCTCTGTCTGAAGGAGCCACCTGGACCTCGGCTTCGGCCAATTATGGCTGGCTTGGCGTTGCCAGTTATCTGATGACAGCACTCGAAAGTCTGGATTTTTAAATGTTGAGCAAACACTAGGAAGGCAAACAAAACCCCGTGTGGGTCTCCAGTGTACCATTTCCGTGGACTCCTTCCTGCTCAGCACATCAGAGTCACAGTCCTGATCTCACTTGCTTCACATCACGGCTAGGAGCTGAATGGGGACACAGGGTCAAACACAGTTTTAGTGAAGCCATTAGAACTCAGTGCTGGGACTTCCCCGGTGGTGCAGTGGTTAAGAATCTGCCTGCCAATGCAGGGGACGCGGGTTCAATTCCCGGTCTGGGAAGATCCCACATGCCACGGAGCAACTGAACCTGTGTGCCACAACTACTGAGCCTGCGCTCTAGAGCCCGCGAGCCACAGCTACTGAAGCCCGTGCTCCTAGAGCTCGTGCTCCGCAACAAGAGAAGCCACTGCAATGAGAAGCCCGCGCAACATAACAAAGACCCAACACAGCCAATAAATAAATTAATAATAATAATAAAAAAAGAACTCAGTGCCGCTACACGTGGCAGAGAACCAAAAATAACAATGGTTTAAAGAAAACAGAAGTTTGGGGACTGCCCTGGTGGCGCAGTGGTTAAGAATCCGCCTGCCAATGCAGGGGACGTGGGTTCGAGCCCCGGTCTGAGAAAATCCCATGTACCGCGGAGCAACTAAGCCTGTGTGTCACAACTACCGAGCCTGCACTCTAGAGCCCGCGAACCACAACTACTGAGCCCGCGCGCCTAAAGCCTGTGCTCCGCAACAAGAGAAGCCACCGCAATGAGAAGCCCCGCACACCGCAACGAAGAGTAGCCCCCACCTCGCCGCAACTAGAGAAAGCCCGCCTGCAGCAACGAAGACCCAACAAAGCCAAAAATAAATAAATAAATAAATTTATATATAAAAAAAAAAATAGGAATTTTTTCCTCTCTAATGTAAATAGAGTCTAGCGATGAGGTCCTCAGTGCTGGCGGGGCATCTCCATAATATTCAGGGACCCAGGCTGTTCCTACTGTGTGCTCTGCCATTTTTAAAGTAAGGCTTTTTTCTTCTGATCTGAAACTGTGCCACCCAATGCAGTAGCCACATCACGGGTGCTCTGTGGAAGGGTGGCTGGTCCTAATCGATATTTCAAAGACTTAGTATGATGAAAAAACTATTTTATTAAAATTTAATTTGCCTGTTTCTTTCTACTTTTAAAAATGCGGCTACTAGAAAATTTTAAATTGTGTGTATGGCTCTCATGTGTGGCTTGCACTGTATTTCCACTGGACAGCACTGGTCATAACAGCAGGATCTGCAGCCATCACGTCCTCCCACATTCTACCCAGCAGGAAGGAGAAGGGGCAAACAAGGGCATGCCCCTGCCTCTTGAGCATGTCTCCTGGACGTTGCACACAGTATTTTTACTTATATCCTATTGGTTAGAACTAGTCACGTAACTACAACTAAGTGCAAAGAAGGCTGAAAAGCGAACTACACAATGTGGACACAAGCTACTGTTCCCACTTTATTTTCCACCACCCATTGGCGTGAATTTGCTTATTCACTAACTCACACGCTCACCTACACTTACTTATCAAAATATGTATTAGTCCCTATTTTGTGCTGGACCTTGTACCACCCATCAGGTTTGCCAAGGTAGGTAAGGGCTCTCACTCTTGAGGAATTTCCATTTAATAGGCATGGGCAACCTTGTGAAACGAGCGAGAGCTACAAACTATTACAGGCACTGGGATGGACATTTATAAGAGAGACAAAGGGCTTCTTGAGGCAGCCAGAAAATATTCATCAAGGACCTGGCCCTTGAGCTGAGTGTAGGCAGCCAGCTGTGTCCTGGGACTGCTGAGCTGGAGTTACAGCCATCCGGAGACGCCAGCCAGGTTCTCATGTCTCCTCCCTCCCAAGGTAGATGGAGCTGAGCCAAGAGACACTTCTACCCCCGGGCCATGGGGGAAGGGGGGGCCTGGAGGGCGTCCCTTCCTTATTTACTTTTGTCCACTTGACGGATATTCTTTTTTTCTTTCCCTATAAGCACCTCGCGTTAAAGACAGCTGAGGTGAGCACATCCGTGTGGGCGGGCTAAAGAGAACTGAGGCAGGAACACACTGATCTGTTCTGCTCAGTCCCTGAAAGATTCCAATCACCAGCTTTGAACGGTGCCCTCTGTTTTTCTCTCACCCAGCTCCCTCCCTTCTTCCCTCCCCAACGCAGTCAACTAGAAAACCTAGGGGTACAGTCTAACTTTTATATTTATGTTTTTCACCGTTGGTCTTGTTTAGACAACTTATTAGCTAAATGGTTTGTTGGTGCCCTCTAATTTCTTGAATTGGGAACTTAAACGTTTATTCTTCTTTGAATAACATAAATTAACATAAATATTTAAGGTTACATATTTTTCTCTGAGCTCTGTGGTTATCCTATATGAACTGATATGTGCTCTTTTGTTATTTTTAAGAAAGAAATTGTGTAATTTTGGTTTTGATTTCCTTTTTGTTCCAAGAGTTGTTAAGGAAGTTGTAAAAATATTTCTAGGGTGTTCTTCCCCTTTTGATCAGAGAATTTTATCTGTACTATTTCTACATCTTGGGATTTATTGATTTCCTTTTTTTGAGGACTAATAGATGGTTAACTTTTGTGAATGTTCAAAGGTTCTTAAAAAGACAATATAGTCACCTAAAACTTGTATAATATCATAAATAAACTATCCCTCAAAAAAAGAAAAAAAAAGGAAACCTAGGGGTAGAATCAGGCTGCGGTAGAAACATAACTAACGCAGGCTCTGTACCATCCTCTCCTTGACTTGGGAAGAACCAGCCCAGGAGGTAAAAGAGAGACCTTTCTCCCTACATGATCCTTCGGTGACCTCCCACGTTTCTGTACTTCCTCACTCCATCCTCGGCCTTTTGCCATGAATGAGAGCTGGTTCACTCCACTTCTCACCATGTTGGACCTTTAAGCCCAGGTTAGCCTCCCTTTCCATCTCTGACTAAAGCACAGGAAAAATCCCTTTTAATTCCTGGGTCAAATAACAACATTAAGATTTTTCAAATGTTGCATTTATAGGAAAGCCAAGGAAAATAACAGTGACCAATAGCAAAACAAGGAAATCTAGGCATGAACAAAGGTAGAGAAGGCAGCTCTGGGCCCGGCATGGGTTAGACCCACAGAGCATTGAGGGCTGAGCAAGACCCAGCCCCATTCTGAGCTGCCGGGGAGCTGGGCCAGAGATCCAGAACCAGACTGCCTTGGCTCCAGTGGCCTCATTCATGTGACCCCAGGCAAGTCAGTAAAACCGTTTTTGTTTGTTTCCTTATCTATTAATCTAGCACCCACTTAGAGGGCAGGTTAAATGAGTTAAGAGTTTAATGTGTTAAGGATTACATAAGCTAATTCACGTGAGAGTTATTTCCCCAGATCCTGGCCACAGTAAGTGCTGACTAAATTTCGTTATGATTATTATTATTACTAAAAATGAGACAGAAGCCTGGCCTTGGGTCCACCCTGACCTATGCTATTAAAACTTTCTCTGAAGGCTGAGGAACTAGTTGATTTTTTTACACCCCAAGCATCACTGTCAACAGGCTATGCCCTGAGCCAGTGTCAGCCTTTTAAACCTGGAGAAGAGACTATCAGCTTTGTGTGGACTTTTAAGGCAACCATGTCTTCTTCCTTTCCACAGAATCCTTTGGAGGGAATGTGGTCCCCTTCTCGCAACAGAGTTCCTCGTCACTCTCTGAAGATTAGGGCTGCACTTTGTTCTTAAAGAGATGACGCCCTCATGTGGTACTCATTCTGTCTCTCATCGTCTCATGCAGCTGCTTTCTGCAGAGGGATATGCTGGCTTTGAGCAGCTAGCTCCTTCCTTCCCTCCCTCCCTCCCTGTCTCCCATCCTTCCTTCCTCCTTGTCTGTCTGTCTTCTGATTTTGTTTTGTTTCTGCTTTCATGATTATTCCGTAGGGGAGGAAAAATAACTTTCCTTCTATCCTAAGTTCTTGGCTGAGATGCCCCCCTAATAAAGGATAGATTAACAGGAGAAAAAGAAAAACAATTTTTATTATGTAGGTACAGGAGCCCCACAAAGATATGAGATGGTTGAGGCTTATATACCATCCTGAGCTAAGGAATGGGTTGAGGTCTGGGGCTTCAAAGCGGGGGAGGTGAGAAGAGGAAATGTTTAGTGAACAAAGGTTGCCCTGCCGTGACTCTAAGTCTCTCAAGCAAAAAGTTATCTCTGGTTATAGTAGCTCTCTTCCTGGTAATGTAAATTTCCCTTATAAAAGGGTAATTTATACTGTTTTTAAAGCTTCTCCTGTGTCTGCAGTTTCTCAAAATAAGCTGTTCAGAATAGTCCTTATGTCTCCAAAGAGACATATTTGGGGATGGCATAATCTATCTTCAATTCCCAACTTTTAAAAAGCTACCAGAAAAATGAGCCAGCAGCCCATTCTCCATGCTCAGCACTCTGCCCTGACTCTAGGTGTGGACACCAGGCACTTCTCAAACAACTCCGAACACCACAGAGGCAGCCAACAGCTCATTTGTGTGTGAATCGCTCTTTCTGGATTTTTAGCCTCATTTCCTCTTTGGTATTCGGCCCTGGAATGGTTCAACCCCGTCTTTCTCAATGTTTTCTTTCTCTGATTCCCATGGCTCAAAGGGAACTTCTCTAACTTTAGATGAACTCTAGGAGGTTTTAAATGAATGTTTCCCAATGTATATTTCAAGGGTATGCTTTCTAGTTGAGTAATGGACATTCGCATAATAGAAGATTCTATGATCAAATAAATTTATGATCACTGTGTTGGACAGAAATTTTAAAAAATTAGCTTGCAGGATACGTTAAAATCTTTAAAAGATTAGTTTGCATTGTAAATCTGCATAGGATTAACCTATAATTTGAATAATTCACACACACACACACACACACACACACACACACATAAATGAGAAATAGTGAACACATCTCAGAGAACAAGTTCTCACTGAACACCCTTTTGAGACCAGAAGGAAGGGGGCAGCCACAACCATTAAAAGAATGAGGAGGAGAGGCTAGAGAAGACAGCAGAGCCTGACCACACAAGGCCCTGAATACCTACCTAGCTGCCCAAAATGGACATGACCCTATCGCACTGGGGAGCCACGAAGGAACTTGAGCAGAGCAGAAATCCCTCATCTCCACTTGTTCCTCTTTTCCCTCAGTACCTCATCCAGTGCTTCAAAATCCCAACACTCCGCCCAGTCTCCTTCCTCCTTGGTTGGGGCAGGAGCGTCTGGTTTAACCTCACGGCCCAGGACTGCGTCATCCAGATTGCTCGGGGTGGCATCCGTCTCTGCTTGTCTGGTTTCCAGGCTCTGGACGTGCCTCTGCCCACAGGATCCTTCTGGACCTTCGGCGATGTCTTCTTGGGCAGCTAGGTGGCTGTCTTGGACAGTGGCAACAGGAAAGGTGGCACCCCAGAAGGGCTAGCACGCCATCGTGATCACGGAGCAGGACAGCGAAGGAGTGGGTTCTCGCAGGTGCAGTTCTCCAAGTAACGCCCTGGTTAGGTGCGAGCACACTGGGTGCTAGCCGAGGCCCTGCTACTCAGTAAAACCCCACTATTTCCACTGAAAAAAAAGAAGAAAGAAAAGAAAAAAACAGGATACGGCAAAAACTGGTTAGAACCAACTAGGCCCAAGATGGCGGAAGATTTGACCTCCAGGAGACCTCGAGCCTCATTATACGCTCATTGTAATATATTACCATCTAAATGACACACCCATTGGTGCCAGGACAGTTCCAAGGCCAACCATAAAGGGCTAAAAAGTAGGTGTGGCCCAATTCCTGGAAATCCCCACCCCTTCCCCAAAGTATAGATAATGAGAATAATCTTCCCATTCCTTAGTGTATGAAATTACCCAGCCCATAAAAACTAACCACACACACACCCGGGGCCACTCTCACCTTCTGAGATGGACCACATTCTGCCTATGGAATGTGTATCTCTCTAAATAAACCTGCTTTCACTTCACTATGGCTCACTCTAGAATTCTTTCCTGTGCAAAGCCAAGGACCCTCACTTGGCGGCCAATCCCAGGAACTCACCCAAGACCTGGGACATGACTGTTCTCTCACTCCCCCTTTTCCTGTACCACTTTGGGAAATGGAGATCTAAACAGTGGAATACCATACAACCACTAAAAAGGATGCAATAGGTTTGTGCATGACTTCTTAGAAGGATGCCCATGATACAGTAGATAGAAACAAAAATTTCTCAACAGTATGTAGGTGAATGTAAATATGTGAGTGTAAATACGCTTGGTGGGCATAGAAAGGGGCTGGAGGTGTGTCTATTACAGGGGAGTTATGCCCCCCATGGAGTCGGGAGGGGGTTGGAGGGGTGGGAAGGAGAAGTTAGTTTTATTTATTTTACAAATAAATAAAATAATTATGAGAGATTATGCATGATTTTCCTCTGTGAGTTTTCTATGTTTAAAAAATAGAAATCTTAAAAATTCATAACAAACACATCTAGTAGAGGTCCTTGATCACTATATCCTTACACTTCTGCTAATACCAGGGGTTTTGATGAATTGAAAACAATGTACACCCAGTGCTGGAGCTTTGGGCCTTATTTTTATCATGAGGAATGTTTGTCGCTTAAATTTGACCATTAGAGTTAAGTTTCTCGGAAGACAAAAAAAAAAATTTACCGTTCGCAGCTTTCCAATTTCAGGCAAGAATGTTGGCCGGAGATAAATACATAAGAGAAGAAATGAAGAATAGGTGTTCCTGGCTGATATCTAACTGCTGCAGAGCTAGGGAGTAGAAAAATGAGAATGTTTCTAAGGAATCCCTTCTTTCTTCCCCCAACCGATCTGTCTCACATCAGCCAAAATGGAACAGTTTGTTGGTTTTCTTTCTTAACCGTACCAGGGAGATGTTTTAATGACTCTTCGCTGGTCGGCTCTTGGTACACACAGTATGTTTCCCCTATCAGCCAATTTTGTCTCCATTGTTCACAGGACTGTTGCTGTCTTCTGAGAAATTGAAAAACTGTTATGGTTAAGTAATAAAGAGATAATGCTGGGTGACAAATGCCTGTGGAAGCAAGAGCCAGAAAGGTTTAATAATATCCAGTGAGTTATGGCTATAATCGTGTTTTCTATCTGAAACAAAGAAAACTGGTAGCAAGTGTCCTGCAGCAAATCTCTATATCTCTTCTCCTTTTTTGTACCAGTTGCCTGGTTCCCGACTCTTAGATCATGACAGTGAGGGCGCACGGACCACTCTGAGACTGAAGACATTGGGTAGGTTAGGGTGGTGTCTTCTGTTGAGTTGCCCCCAGTCCCTCCAAGCAGAACCTGAGATAAGGCTTTGAATGCAGCAGCAGGGGAGTTGGCAAGTAAGATGGGAAGGGAGGAAAGCAATCCAAGGGGTGTTATTTGATAAGGTTGCTTCTCCAGTGAGTGGCTGGGGCTCAGTCCTGCTGGGATCACCTGGGAGACTGTGGAAAACACGCCTCAGAATTGATGTACCCAAGAGGCAAGGAAACTGGGACATTTATCCTCCAACTCTCATTTCTTTTTGGCTGAGGGCTGCTCCTGAGTATGCCCTCAGCACTTCCAGACAGTTCTGTGGGTGAACTGAGCATGCCAAAGGGGAGCCTGTAGTGTGCTCCAGGTGTTTGAAGAGCATGCATGGAAAGGTGAGTGCCAAAGGGATACAGGCAGGGTGGGGACAGCATCTTTCACAGGTTGAATGCATGAGGGGCAGATCTGTGATGCTTTCATGTGATCCCATAAGTTGGATTAGAGTATCTTTCTATTAACATTACAATAGAGCTCAGGGAAAGGTATAAAAAGGGAACATGAGAGAAGGAGACAGAAGAGGGGATGAAAAAGGGGCAAAGAAAGGTGAGAAGACAAAGAAGAAGCAACATAAGATGGAGGAAGTCCCAAGTGGCAGACGGTGTAGCAAAGTGTCTCTGCGCTGTAGGCCAGTTGTATCGTCAACATTTTCACTCAATTACATGATAACAAAACAGGTAGAGCTGATAAAGGAGTGAAGACAATTGTTGCTACCCCTTAATAAGAACCTGTGTTGCTGCCACTTAAAGAGGACCAGGCCTTGGGGCTTCCCTGGTGGTGCAGTGGTTAAGAATCCACCTGCCATTACAGGGGACACGGGTTCGAGCCCTGATCCGAGAAGATCCCACATGCTGCAGAGCAACTAAGCCCGTGAGCCACAACTATGGAGCCCGCACATCACAACTAGTGAAGTCCATGCGCCTAGAGCCCGTGCTCCGCTACAAGAGAAGCCACCGCAATGAGAAGCCCGCACACCACAGTGAAGTGTAGCCCCAGCTCGCCACAACTAGAGACAGCCCACGCGCAGCAACAAAGACCCAACGCAGCGAAAAACAAATAAATCAAAAAAAAAGGGACCAGGCCTCGTGTTGGTTGTTTCACACAGGTTAACTGTAATTTTCACATGGAGCCTGTGATGTGGGTATTATTGTCCTATTTTACAGTTGAGAATACTGAGGCATGGAGAAGTTAAGGGATTTTTAAGCCATCATTTGTTTCAGAACTAGCTCCAAAATTTACGTTATTTCCTGTACAGAGTGTTACACTCTGCGAATCACTAAGAAGAACGACTCTGTTTGGCAAAAACTGAACTTGGAGTCAGGTTGAGCACACGGGCTCAAGCATCCCATCCCTTGACATTTAAGTCTTCGGCTTTGACACACTCAGGAACATAACCAGTTTGTTTTGGCCTGATGTGTTAGGTGGATAGCAATTCCCAGGCCACCAAGGATGGAAGCACCTCGTACAGGATGGAGGCCCATTTAGCCGTTCCAGGATGGCCTGTGCATTGTGCTCTGCTCCCCAGCTTCCTGCACAGAGCCCAGCTTCCAGAGGATCGTAAACTCTGAGCACGTCTGGTGCTGCCATACTTAGTGTGGAGACATTTATGGAAGTGGACCCCTCAAGAGCAGGTGATGACGCACCTAACTCCTCTGGGGGCCCCTCTAAGGATTCACTTTGACACCTTGTAGAAATAACTGATGTCTTAGGTCAGGTTCCTTAAAAGCAGTGCCTGAGACAGCTTTCAGTTGGAAGGTAATTCACAGGGATGAGGAACAAGGTCTTCTGACTGTAAGAGGTGCTGCTAAGCCAGAAGACATGTTGCCTACAAGAGTCATAAGTCAGGTAGACCAATCAAAATAATCCTGAATAAAGAAGATGTGGTACATATATACAATGGAATATTACTCAACCATAAAAAAGAACAAAATAGAGCTTCCCTGGTGGCGCAGTGGTTGAGAGTCCACCTGCCGATGCAGGGGACACGGGTTCGTGCCCCGGTCCGGGAAGATCCCACATGCCGCGGAGGGCCCATGAGCCGTGGCCGCCAAGCCTGCGCGTTCGGAGCCTGTGCTCCGCAACGGGAGAGGCCACAACAGTGAGAGGCACGCGTACCACAAAAGAAAAAGAAAAAAAAAGAGTGGATGTATGTATATGTATAACTGATTCACTTTGCTGTACACCTGAAACTAACACAACATTGTAAATCAACTATACTCCAAAAAAAATTTTTTTAATTAATCCTGAAGCTGGATAATTGAGTCAAATCAATACCTTCATAAAGATTGCTACGTGAATATCTGTGTATGTAATAGGCAAGAAACAACTGAACTTATCTTTCTTTTAAAATGGGATCTGGGCCATTTAGATTAATTTGTTTAAGGAAGCAGGGAGGAGTCAGGAGAGACCTGACCCCTTGGGATCCCAGAGAAATTTGTCCAACAGGATTTGTTGCACTAACGACCCCATGTGGGACTCCTAGGCAACTCGACTTATCGGGTCCTGCCCATCTCATGGTGACCCAGGGACGTCAGGAAAGCGCACAGAATATTCTTTCCCCAGGCAGACAGCCAGTCTCAATGCCATACAGAGCAATGTTGTTCCAGCTCTACTGCTCTGTACAATGGATACCAGGAGGAGGTGACTTCCCCGTGGAAACAGTACTATGTCAGATTGCGATACCCAGTCTAACGTACCCACAGAGACCACTGCTTAGCTTGCTTGACTTTTTTTTTTTTCTATTGAACCCTCATTTATTCATCATTCATCCTCAACAATCATCAACTCACCACCTAACTTTGCTTCATTTATAACTTTTGCTCAAACCCCTTAAATATTTTTTTAACATCTTTATTGGGGTATAATTGCTTTACAATGCTGTGTTAATTTCTGCTTTATAACAAAGTGAATCAGTTCCCATATCAGATATGTTCCCATATCTCTTCCCTCTTGCGTCTCCCTCCCTCCCACCCTCCCTAGACTTTTTTCTTATTTAGTTTTAGCTCCTTAAGGATGGGAGCCTTGTCTAGCTGAGTACTTGATCCTCAACACATTTTTGAGGAATGAATGAATGCGTGAGTGAGTAAATGGGTGCTGAGTACATGCCTCTGACTGTTGCTAGGCTCTCTGCTCCAGACCCACCAGTCTATGCTCTACCTTCGGATGCCCGGCCCGGTGAACTCCATGGCTCCTTGTCAGCTGGCTTCTGGGCAGGTTCTGCTAAGAAAAGGCTCTAAGGGAGAGTGGAAGGCTGGAGGTGGGGCTCAGCAGGGCAGGGGGAGGGAGGCTTCGTTATTCCTGTCTTGCTGACATTCTTGTCAGCGTGGTCCCGCCATAGCACTTTCCCCAGGGGCACTCGTTAGCTCTAGTTTTCAGCCTCATCCTGCGCTCCCAGAGCCTGCCTCATATCCCCTTAGAAGGACCTGCCACAGCTGTGGGGTACGCCCACCCTCTTTAAAGATCTGGGTGTAGATCCACGGGGCTCCTCCTCCTGGAAACTGTCAGAACTCTGATTTCTTCCCTTTGTTCCTCTGGCCCTAAGTAGGTAGTGGCTTCCTGCAGTTACTACCTTAGTATTTCCTTTTGCTTTCCTCCAGTATCTGTGTAATTACATTCTCTCTTTTAAAATCCCTTATGTGGCTTTTGTTTCCTAGACACTGACCTGATCTTTTAGCAACCCTGTGATTGTGGGTATTACTGTCTCCATTTTGCAGATGAAGAAAATGGTGGTGCAAGGAGTTGTAGCATTCCCAAGTATTCGCATCCAGGACATGTTGGAAAAGGCAGTATGTTGTGGTCAGATAATCTGAACTTGAATCCTGCTCTTATTGTTTATATTGATTTTTACTTTTATTATTATTTTTTAAAGATCTATTTATTTATTTAATTTATTTTTGGCTGCATCAGGTCTTAGTTGCAGCACACGGGATCTTCGTTGAGGCACGTGGGATCTTTCACTGTGGCGCTCAGGCTTCTCTCTAGTTGCAGTGCACAGGTTCCAGAGTGTGTGGGTTCTGTAGTTTGTGGCATGCAGGCTCTCTACTTGAGGTGCGTGAGCTCAGTAGTTGTGGTGCACGGGCTTAGTTGCTCCGCGGCATGTGGGATCCTAGTTCCCCCGAACAGGGATCGAACCCTTGTCCCCTGCATTGTAAGGCAGATTCTTTACCACTGGACCACCAGGGAAGTCCCTGTTTTTTACTTTTAAATTTACATACAGCAAAATTCATCCTTTCTAGTGTATGGATCTATGAGTTTGGACAAACAAATATAGTTGTGTTACCCCCTCTGCAATCAAGAAACAGAATAGTTCCATCACTCCCCAAAATTCCCTCACACTGTCCCATTATAGTCAATTCTTCCCCCACCTCTAGCTCTTGGCAATCAATGTACATTTTCTATTCTTATAATTTTGTCTTTTCCAGAATGTCATATAAATAAACTCAAATAGAATGTAGGTTTTTGAGTCTGGTTTGTTTCATTTAGCATAATTTATATGAGATTTTGTTTTTGCACAAGTTCATTCCTTTTTGTTACTGAGTAGTATTCTCTTATGTGGATGCATAATAGTTTTTTTCATTCACCAGTTGAGTGGCATTTGGATTGTTTCTAGTTTTGGATGAATACAAATAAAGCAGCTATAAATATTCACTTATGGGTTTTTGTGTGGACATACATTTTTATTTTTCTCAGGTAAGTACTTAGAAGTGGGATTTCTGTATCATGTGGTAATTGTATATTTAACTTGCAAGAGAAATAGCCAAATTATTTCCTAAGGGGTCGAATCATTGTGCATTATCACCAACAGTGTATGAGAGTTCCAGTTGCTCCAAATCCTTGTCAGCACTTGGCATTGTCAGTTTTTGTTTTTGTTTTTTAATTTCAGGAATTCCAGTAGGTTTGTTGTGATGTAGTACATTATGAAAGCATATGGGTGGGACTTTGGACCATGTACATTTACCTTGAAAGGCTGCAGAGCATCGTGGCTAAGAGTCCAGACCCTGCAGTCAGCTTTAGTTCTCACTACCTTTGTAAACATGGGTCTCAGTTTCCTTATCTGTAAGATGAGGATAATAATAGAATATATACTTTAAAAGGTTGTTGTGAAGGTTAAATGAGTTAACATATGTAAAGCACTGGTACAGAATAAGTACCACCTAAGTGAACATTATTATTGCTATTATTTGACTCAAGGCTGGACCACTGCTTAGCTACCTGGTGCCCACATTTGCACAAAAACAAAGCTGAGAGGTCATACCTCGGGCTCCAAACGGCAAATCTTGAAGCTTTGTGATTGCATCTTCCATCTTCTCAAGTTTCTATTCCACAGTTCTTTTTAGAAGCCATTTTGTGTGTAATGCAATGCCCATCCTCACTTTGCAAAAGTCCAATTTTAAAGACAGAATTTGAACTTCTGTGATTAAAGAAAGCATTTGAACTGTTATAGATTCCCATCTCCGTCCAAACAATATACTTTTAATAGGAACACAGCTTGTGATTCATCCTGTTTCACTTTGATCTGCCGTGTAGTATGCGTCATCGACATTAAGATGAAATTACTCTGCAATCACACACATGGAGCTCATACAGTAATTGCACAAAGAAAACCTCATTATCCTGCAATATGTGCTTCAAAAACAAACATACAACCTTTTCTCCCTCTAGTGGCACATTTAAAAAGCAACCTCAAGTATCACAGAGGCCAGTCTTACGTATTAAAATCAAGGGAAGCCAATAGAGAGTTTACCCAAGACTTGGGAGATTCATAATATTTGTTTATTATTGACTGTGGGGAAAAGTTTGCATTTTATTTATGCCAGATGATATTGCTGTCAACACAACAGGTTGGATTATAGCCATAGGAGTTTTGTGATTTATCCTCACTTGGCACTTTATTTTGTATTAAAAACAATAAAATAGAAGTCTACAAATATTGGGTAGTCAGGGATTCTGATTGCAGGCAGCCTCTTGGGAGAATGAGATACTCCCCCTGCCCTTTAAATGTTTATCATCTCTGAATAGTGATGCTTTACTGCAGTCGGTTGGATAGTGTCACCCCCAAATTCAGGTCCACCTGGAATCACAGAATGTGACCTTATTTGGACATAGGGTCTTTTCAGATGTTAGTCAAGATGAGGTCACTCTAGATTTTAGGGTGGACCTTAAATCCACTAACTAGTATCCTTATAAGAAGAGGAGGGCTTCCCTGGTGGCGCAGTGGTTAAGAATCCACCCGCTAATGCAGGGGACAGGGGTTTGAGCCCTGGTCCAGGAAGACCCTACATGCCGCGGAGCGACTAAGCCCATGCTCCACAACTACTGAGCCTGCATGACACAACTACTGAAGCCCACAGGCCTAGAGCCTGTGCTCCACAACAAGAGAAGCCACCACAATGAGAAGCTCACCCACCGCAAGGAAGAGTAGCCCACGCTCACTGCAACCAGGGAAAGCCCGCGTGCAGCAACAAAGAGCCAACGCGACCAAAAGTAAATAAATAAATTAAATTAATTTAAAAAAAAGAAAAGCATTAAAAAAAACATATCTTACTGTATGTTATATGGCAAAATAAAATTTAAAAAAAAAAGAGTTTAAGTGCAGACTCTTCCAGGCCCTACTCCATGAAGACCCTCAGCAGCCTCAGTTATGGCAGGTACGAAACATTCCACACTGCTGCCTCGGTCCTACCCCAGAAACCCACTCCCTTTAGTTTAGTGTCTATTGGCCAGAGTATTTAAAAATAACTTTGATAATTTAGAGAGGAAAACTATGACTCCCAGGCCAAATTTGGTACAGTCCTCAAACTAATATATATAATATTTTAATATATAATATATGTATATACAAAATATATTATATAATATATAAAGACATGAATATCTTAGATATATATATCTAATATATTAGATATATTAGGTGTATATATCTAAAAGAGATATATACACTTAAAATATATACATATACCTAAAATATATATATGAAATTGATATATGTACATCTTACATATATACCTAAAAGAGATATACATACTTAAAATATATACATATATGTAAAATATGTATATGTATATATTTAAATATATATATATACATACACATATATATGAGACATACACCTAAAGAAACTGAAGGTTTTCAGGACGAGCCTCCCCAAAATGTGCCACTTTGGCACGCAGACTGTTTTGAGGTGAAGGCATTCAAGACCCAGCTGATTCAAAGAAAAAAACCAAAAACAATCTTTCACCCTAAACTACCTAAAAGAATTTAGATAGAGACCTGGCCCAGAAAGAGAGCTATTACCTAGAGATAACTTTTTATCTGAATGACCCATCTCTACGGCAGGGCAAACATCTAATTACCAAAGCTCTGCTCTTCTTATCATCCTTTGAATTACCCTCCTCCCTTTCAAAGCCCCGAGCCCCTAGCCCATTCATCAGCTCACAACGGCATATACTTCGCTCTCTGACTCGTCCTTGGGTCTCATAATCCTTGTGCGGTCCGTGTATGTATGTAATTAAAATTTTTTTTTCTCCTGTTAATCTGTCTTATGTCAATTTGATTATTAGATCAGCCAAAGAACCTAGAAGGGTAAAGGAAAAACTTTTCCTCTCCAACTATGTACATATATACCTAAAAGATATCCTCTCACGTGTCACCTCCAGTTGTTCGGTAGTGGGTGTTTGGAACTATTAAGTTGTGTTTAAGGCTTGGCCTGAATGCGATCTGGAATCGATTAGTGATGTTCCAGTGTATGTCTGCCCTCCTGGACAGACCCTGTGAAGCACATTTATTTGGAAGCTCTTCTCCCCATACTTTATTTTATGGGACCAGCTGCTCACAGTATGAAATACTGGATGGTGACAGTTGCCTCCCTGTGACTGGAGTCATGGCTCTGAACTCTGTTGGCTCATTTACCTAGGAGAGTGACCAGTATACACCGCCCAGAGTCCTGGGCTGACCCTGCCAGAATGAAGACAGCACAGGACGTCCAGTCATATGATATGCCCGGGGCAGATCATGTAATGCTTGTACTTTCTGTTCTTCTTTTCTTACTAGGGATACACAGGATACTTCCACTATCCACCTGTATCCCTTCGCTTTGTATGAGTGGACAGCTTCCTAATTCTGACTATGAGCATCTTGGGCTTTCTGTGAGCCCTTCAGGAGCAGGCTGGGCCTATGTACAGGGCAGGGTGGGAAGCGCTGGGGAGTTAATGCCTAGGGAATAACCCAGAGCCACTACATACCCCAGCTTTCTCACCCCTTAGATATGACATCTCTGATGTGTGTTCTACACAACCTCCTAGAGTTCACCAGTAGTTTTAAGCTCAGTTTTCCCCACCCTCCCACTCTGAACTGACTTCTGTGTTATCCATGAAAATGCACCTCTTAGATCTCTGACCACAGACAGTGTGGAGGACCCACGTCCCACTAATGCACTCTGAAATCCATCACTGTGTTGGCTCCACATCTGTGCTTCCCATGGGTTGTGTCCCACTAATGCGCTCTGAAATCCATCACTGTGTTGGCTCCACATCTGTGCTTCCCATGGGTTGTGTGCTGCCAGGGTCTCAGCACAGCAAGGAAACTGAGGCAGGCCCAGTCTTGGGAGACACGAGGCTCCTCTGACAGCTGACTGTGGCTCAGGGACTTGCCACCAGCTTTGCCAAAACGTCCTTAGAACTCACCGCAGTCTCAGACTTTCCCATCCAACACTTCTTCCTTCCTTCTGCTCTACAGGGGTGATACCTGCAGCTCCATCTGCATGTTTTTCTTAACTGAAGTAAAGTTGATTTACAATGTTGTGTCAGTTTCTGGTGAACGGCGAAGTGATTCAGTTACTCTATCTCTCTCTCTCTCTATCTCTATATCTCTATATTCTTTTTCAGACTCTTTTCCATTATATGCTATTATAAGATGTTGAATATAGGTCCTTGTGCTATACAGTAGGACCTTATTGTTTATCTATTTTATGTATAATAGTGTGTATCTGTTAATCCCAGACTCCTAATTTATCCCTCCCCCATCCCTTTGGTAACCATAAATTTGTTTCTATGTCTGTGACTCTGTTTCTGTTTTGCATGTTCATTTGTATCCATTTTTTAGATTCCACATATAAGTGATATCATAGGATATTTGTCTTTCTCTGTCTTACTTCATTCAATATGTAAGTAAGTAATGACTCACTTCAGTATGATAATCTCTAGGTACATCCATGTTGCTGCAAATGGCAATATTTCATTCTTTTTTATGGCTGAGTAATATTCCATTGTATGTATATGCCACATGTTCTTTATCCATTCGTCTGTCGATGGACACCTAGGCTGCTTCCCCATCCTGGCTATTGTAAACAGTTTTGCTCCATCTGCCTTCTTTTTTTTGCTGTACGCGGGCCTCTCACCGTTGTGGCCTCTCCCGTTGCGGAGCACAGGCTCCGGACGTGCAGGCTCAGCGGCCATGGCTCACGGGCCCAGCCGCTCCGCGGCATGTGGGATCTTCCCGGACCGGGGCACGAACCCGCGTCCCCTGCATCGGCAGGCGGACTCTCAACCACTGCGTCACCAGGGAAGACCTCCATCTGCATTTTTAACCTCACAGGTAGTTTCCCAATATATCTCTTGCATGTCTAATCCTGTCTTTCTTGGAGAACCCAAACTAACGCAGCTTCCTTCCTTTCCTTGTCTCGCTCCTCCCCTCCCCTATCGAGGCTTCCTGGGATCACCTTCCAAGCGAATACTGACACCTGGGGGTTGGCTTCTGTTGGGGCCCCAACCTGTATCACACTGCATCAGTGTTCTTCTCATATTGTGTTTACCAGGCAAGCCCAGGCTGACCAATAATTCAATCTCCTACACTTCAGATGCCCATCCCAGACTTCCTTGGGAAAATCCACATTTTGATGGCCTTGATGAGGTAAATATAATGACAGCAGTCTGAGCTGTAGTAATGTGGTGTTTCAGCGTCAGGGGTTCTCACAAACCTATTAAATCAATTGTGGCCCTACTGCCATCTTCTCACTGAACTGAGTATCTAAAATCAGTATCAGTAGCTTGCAAATTACTCTTCTCTGTGTTACTTTATGGAGATTGAATAACAAGAATCCATTGTCAGTATTTGCCCGGCATGAAACTCATCAGCATGGAGCAGAGAAGCAGAAAATATTCCGTACAGAACAGACCCATAGATAACCAGACTGTGAACATAGTCTTTCAAGAAACTCGTGATTATTTTTCCCCTTTTAATGGTTCATAGAACGCTAGCTTAATTGCAGATGCTATATAAACTGGCTGCAAAAGCTACTAGTCTAACTGCATTATGTTATTTCCTGTTGACTTATTTTTAAGCTTTCTTTCTCTCTATAATACACCTGTTTGTTACTCAAAAACCCAAGTGTTCTGAATAAACTGAAAGATAGCCAGCAGGAGCATAAATCTTGCATGATATATAACTTTCTAAATAAAAAAAAGGAGCTGGAATTCATGACAAAATGAATTAGATATCAAATATTATCTGATGTCAAATCTGTTAATTCTCAAGCAGTTATCAGCCTAATTCAGAGAAGTCAGTAGAGCTTTTTTTTTTTTTCTTATGTGAGAACCAGATATTTACCTTTGTGGCTGTGTGCGGAATACAAGTCTTAAGATGGCTAGCTTTTTCTCTGTGGGTTGGCAGGATAGTTCAACCAACCAGCTTCTTGGCAAAGTGGCTGGTGTGCTTAAGAACCAGAAATACTCCATTAGTATTTGTTGGTAGTGTGTGTGTGTGTCTGTGTGTGTGTTTGGGGGCATTGGTCTTGCTCCAGTGTTTGTCAAAATGGCTATGGGCTAGAGAATTACAGTACATTCCTGAAACACTCCCTAGTCAATTTATTCTTTCATTCATTCCTGGGCAGACATACTTACCACCTTTAATATCCTTTCTTCCAGTCCCCATTTCCTCTGTCGTGACCTAACCGTAATATTCCACGCTGGTTTCAACTTCCTAAAGAAAGTTTCTTTCTGTGGCTAGGACAACTGGGTGAAAGGCTAAAGGCTGAGGGGATCTTTTATCCTCCAAAGCCACAGGTCTAGCTGGGCTGGGAGAAGTTGCAGAATAAGTGTTGGAATGTTCGTAAATATAAATAAATATATTGCTCCATAAGAACATTTTAACAGAGGTTATCACTGAAAAGTAATCCTACCATGATTTTTTTTTAATCTGTGGAAAGTTAGATTGAAAGGTGTTGTAGAGTCATTAAGTCCTGTTTTGTTTGTTTTTTTTTTATATAAATTTATTTATTTATTTTTGGCTGTGTTGGGTCTTCGTTTCTGTGCGAGGGCTTTCTCCAGTTGTGGTGAGCGGAGGCCACTCTTCATCATGGTGCGCAGGCCTCTCACTGTCATGGCCTCTCCCGTTGCGGAGCACAGGCTCCAGACGCGCAGGCTCAGTAGTTGTGGCTCACGGGCCTAGTTGTTCCGCGGCATGTGGGATCTTCCCAGACCAGGGCTCGAACCCGTGTCCCCTGCATCGGCAGGCAGATTCTTAACTACTGTGCCACCAGGGAAGCCCAAGTCCTGTTTTTATCTTGTGAGAAAACTTAGGAGCTGTTGGAGTTTGGGAGGAAGGAAAACTTTCCTCTACCCTCTTAGGGTTAGTACCGGAAACCTGCAAATTAAACCGACGGAAGACAGGTTAACAAAGAAAACATACAATTTTAAAGTTGAGAGGGTTCCCTGGTGGCACAGTGGTTAAGAATTTGCCTGCCAGGCTTCCCTGTGCTCTGCAACAAGAGAAGCCACCGCAATGAGAAGCCCATGCACCGCAACAAAGAGTAGCCCCTGCTCGCCACAACTAGAGAAAGCCCGGGCAAAGTAACGAAGACCCAACGCATCCAAAAATAAATAAAGAAATAAATTTATTTTTTAAAAAATGACATTAATATTTTTTACGTGCATGGAAGATTCACAGAAAAGAAGTAAAAACTCACAGAAGAAGTTAAACCCGGGGTGGGGCTGCTTATATACCATTTAAACAAAGGGTAATAAACTGTGGAGAAGCAAGTAGGAAAAGGAAAGGGGGTTTGGGCTCTTAGGGATGATAAATTGTGGGAAAATGACTAGGAAACATATAAGGAAATCTATTGGAAGAGAAGCGTTATTTTAGTAAAGTCTGTTTATGCAGATTCATCTCAGTGTGACCACTCCCCCATCCCATCCCCAGAGATGAGAGTCAGTCTCTTTGTCCTGGTACAGGGGGACACCTTCCTCAAAGAAAAATTAATGCCCTGCTTTTTGGCAGATAAGGAGTGGGTGGAGAACTTTAACCACATCAGTTGCCTTCAGCTCAAAATAACCCTTATGCCAAAGTGGCATATTTGGGGGTGGCATATTCTGATCCCCTTCAGGTTCTAAGACGATCCAAGAGACATGAATTATATAGCAGGTAATCCTGACACATAGAACATCTGGTTCAAACCTTGGAATGAAGGAGCAGAGGGGAAAGCTCATCCACCTTGAGAATCCAGGAAATGAAAAGCAGAGATGAATTAGGCATTTCTTCACTGTATTCCACAGAAGAGAAATCAGAAACTCCAAATGTCAAGGTTAAAAGGAAAGGAAGAAAGACTTTCCTTCAACTTGCCAACTTTGAAGATGAAGCAATGGGAGTCTAGAGCCATTAAGTGATCTGTTCACAGTGACCTAGACACATAGAACAACTGATTGTAGTGTTAGAACCCAGTAACCACATGTACCAGTGAGGGAGCTTCTAGCTGCGAGAAACACAAAATCTCAATTCAAAATGGCTTGAGGGCTTCCCTGGTGGCGCAGTGGTTGAGAGTCCGCCTGCCGATGCAGGGAACACGGGTTCGTGCCCCGGTCCGGGAAGATCCCACATGCCGCGGAGCGGCTGGGCCCGTGAGCCATGGCCGCTGAGCCTGCGCGTCCGGAGCCTGTGCTCCGCGACGGGAGAGGCCACGACAGTGAGAGGCCCGTGTACCGCAGGAAAAAAAAAAATGGCTTGAGCAGTGAGGGGATCATTACCTCTCACAAGGAGTGTTGCCAGAGGGCGGCACCAAGGTTGACTAATTCAGTGGTTCCACGAGGTCATCAAGGATCAGATTTCACCTTATTTCAGATCTTCAGGTTTTCCTTTTTGGTTCCCAAATGGCTCCCCAATGCCACGCCTTATTTGCACTTAACTGTTCAATGGAAAGAAATGAGGCTATTTACTCTGAAGCTATTTCCTTTTGTCATTAGGAATCCTTCCCAAATGACTTCTCTTAGACCTCACATTTTATTAGCCAGGATTACTTAAATCACACATTTTATTAGCCAGGATTACTTAAATCACACATTTTATTAGCTGGGACTACTTAAATCACTGTCAAGGAGATTCCCCTCCTTCCAGACTCCCTGGGGCCAGAGACAATGTCATCAGAGGAGGGTAAATACAGGAATAGATTCAGGAATCTTGCTTCAAGGAAGAAAGAGAGGGAGGGAAAAGAAGGAATTAGATAAAGAACCAACACCTGGGTCTGGAGTCCAACACCCAGGAACCTTCATGACCCAAACAAAGTTTACTCTAGAATTTGGGGACACGTCCAGTAAAGGTCACTGGACATTCAGAACAATGTTTTTGGATGATGAAGCTGAAATGTTTCTCGAATTACTGAAAGGGCTCAAGGCTGTCACCTAGAATCTCATCAAGAATATATCACTTAACACTTAATTAATTTGAGATAAACTACGTTCTTGGAGACTGTAGCAAGTCCATGACCAGGGGCTGTTAGTGGCTGATAATGCAATGGAAAATGAGAGAGCTGAAATGCTTCCAGTTTCCACCCATATGACGGACAGGGTGCCTGCCTTATCTGGTCCCAGTTTTGTCCTTTTGTGGCAGAGTAAATCTGCTAGATTCTGCCATGTGCAGGATAAATGATCACACAAGACCTCCCATGTCCCTTTGCTCTGACACTCTGCCTTCTCATAAACCCTGCAGGCAGCCTTCTAATGATCGCGTTAGCTTTCCAACTACCTTAATCCTGGGAAAGAGACATCTTGGATGGTGAACTTGTATGCTCTGAATACTGAAAAGGCATCTTCTCTACAGCAAACTAATAAACTGCATCATTCTGGCATACATTCTCATCTTTGATGGGCTGGGTTTGTGATCAGAGTGAAAAATAAACCAGTCAATCCTGGATGTCCACAGATGCGGACTGGATCACAAGCGCATGTTGTCCATGTCAAGGGCAGACAGCTTGGGAGGTCCTGCTAGGGCAGCCAGCCTGCCAGCCCACGAGCCCAGCTTGCTCCCCTCTCTTCTTCTGTTGCTTGGCCATCACTGCACCTTGGGACAGGGCCCTGCAAGCTGACATGTATCAAAACCGAGTTAGCTGGGCTTCCCTGGTGGCGCAGTGGTTGAGAGTCCGCCTGCCAATGCAGGGGACACGGGTTCGAGCCCTGGTCTGGGAAGATACCACATGCCGCGGAGCAACTAGGCCCGTGAGCCACAACTACTGAGCCTGCGCGTCTGGAGCCTGTGCTCCACAACAAGAGAGGCTGCGATAGTGAGAGGCCCGTGCACCGCGATGAAGAGTGGCCCCCACTTGCTACAACTAGAGAAAGCCCTCGCACAGAAACGAAGACCCAACACAGCCAAAAGTAAATAAATAAATAAAAAGGCCAAGCATTTGAAGCCCTTTAAAAACAAAAACAAAAAACCGAGTTAGCTCCTGGTGGGGAGGTTTCCTAATCTGCCCCCCCCCAGCCATATCCCCTTTGTAGTCCTGCTGCCCCAGCTTCAGACTCTCAGTTGCCCCGTCTTCACCGTGGGCTGCGCAGACTCAAAGACTGATGACTTCACTGGGCTGAGGGAAGCTCTGCAGAGCTCTGGCCTCCTGCAGGACATCAATTTGGCTCCCCCATTTCCCTTTAGTGGTAATTGAATGTCAGGATAACAGATGGAGGGTCGGGAGAATGAACCAGAGTTTTACTTTCAGGGCTTTGTGGAGGAAGGAAGGGTTAAGATTTCCAGATTTCAAGACTTTTCAAATTTTAAGTTATTGTGGTGTCCGCTCTTAACAGTTTGGGAAATAAAGAAAATGCAAGTAATCTTAATTTCTCAACTCTGGTTTCTAAAAATTCTCTTTATGGGACTTGACATACACCCATCCAAAGAGAGATCTCCAAGACAGACTGTAGGGAACCAGAAAGAATTCTGAGACAGTGGTTAAAGCAGCTTCTTAGACACTTATTCACTAGCTACATTACCATATGGACTTTGTTTAATTTGATCTTTCATTTTCATCCCCCTCCAGGTAAATTATCTTTGCATCATGGGTGGAAATTAATGAAATGAACTAAAGCAAGAGAAGAGAGAATGACTGGGGGATGGTTGTGCTATTTTATCCTGTTATCAGGGAAGCCCTCTTGGAGGAGGTGATGTTGAGCAGAGACATGATGATGTCACCTGAACACTGGTGCACTGACCCGGCTCACACTGGCTCCTGAGAACAGATGGGGCACATCTCTTCAGTGACCTCACATTGGTAGCTTAAAATCAGCCACAGTGGGAGGATTTGCATACCAGAAATCAGCAAATGCTATGAATCAGGACATTTTTTTTTTCCAGATAGTCAGTCATTAAGTATTTATCAGCACTCAATTGCATGAAATATCCAGGGAAACATCTTCCTGGCAGAAAGAACGTCCATGAGAAGGCCCTGGACTGGGAGAGTCCTTTATATGTTGAGACATATCAAGAAAACCAGCATTTCTAGAACAATGGCTCTCATCACCTGGGAAATTTTTAGAATTACAAATTCTTGGCCTCTACCTCAGAACTACTGGATCAGAAACTCTGGGGACAGATTTCAAAAATTTGTTTTTAAAAGTTCTCTAAGTCCTGCTACACAGAGACATTTGAGAACCACTGGTCTAGACTGAGCACAATTATCAGGTAGGAAGGTGGTAGGAAGGAAGGGTGGAGACGGGCTGGGATTTGGATGGGAGAGGCAGGAAAGATGAATAACAATGTGTCGGGGATAAAATCTGAGATTAAAGCTGACATAACTGGTTGACTGCATTAGAATTCTTTTTTTAAAAATTTACCTATTTTATTCATTTATTTTTGGCTATGTTGGGTCTTTGGTGCTACGCTCGGGCTTTCTCTAGTTGTGGTGAGTAGGGACTACTCTTCGTGGTGGTGCGTGGGCTTTTCATTATGGTGGCTTCTCTTGTTGCGGAGCACGGGCTCTAGGTGTGTGGGCTTCAGTAGTTGTGGCTCACGGGCTCAGTAGTTGTGACTCGCAGGCTCAGGAGCACAGGCTCAGTAGTTGTGGCACATGGGCTTAGTTGCTCCCCGGCATGTGGGATCTTCCCGGACCAGGACTCAAACCCGTGTCCCCTGCATTGGCAGGTGGATTCTTAACCACTGCGCCACCAGGGGAGCCCTGCATTAGAATTCTTGAATTTATAAATGAGAGTCCTCCTACTCCAAGAGGCTTCTATGAAACAGAATTTGTTGACTCAAGTAACAGAAAATCAGATGGCAGGCATGGTTGGATTCAGGAACTCAAATAACATCATCATGGCTCATATCTCCCTTTCCTCAAGGCCCATTTCCCCCCTCCTCTATGACATAATTCTCAGTTCGGCCACCTCGTCTTCAAGCTTACATCCTTTCTTTTTCTTTTTTTTTAAAATCAATTAATTATTTTTTTGTCTGTGTTGGGTCTTCGTTGCTGTGAGCAGGCTTTCTCTAGTTGTGGCAAGCGGGGGCTACTCTTCGTTGCAGTGCATGGGCTTCTCATTGTGGTGGCTTCTCTTGTTGTGAAGCACGGGCTCTAAGCACGTCGGCTTCAGTAGTTGTGGCACACAGTCTCAGTAGCTGTGGCGCACGGGCTTAGTACCTCTGCAGCACGTGAGATCTTCCCAGACCAGGGCTCAAACCCATGTTCCCTGCATTGTCAGGAGGACTCTTAACCACTGCACCACCAGGAAGTCCCAAGCTTACATCCTTTCTACAGCTAGCGATACCATAGGGAAGATGGTTTCTCTTTTCCAAGTGGTCCAAGAGGAGTCCCAGAATTAAGTGAATGGCTCACTTTGGATCCTGTTCCCATTGCTGGACCAAGTTTGAAGGAAATCAAAGTCTGTCACCCCCAAATATGCCTCTCTGGTATAAAAATTATTTTCACCTGAAAGCAATTAAGAAACAGTAAATGCAGAAAAATCTCCTCCTTTCTACCTAAAAGCAGGAAATCAATTCTCCTTTTACTGGAGATAGACTCTTATCAGCCCAGAGATGGCAACAGCGGAATCTGCAAACAAATGTTGTTAAACTTACCTAGTTACTTCCTCACCATTTACTAACCCCAGCCCAAACCCCTGTATCCTATCAATTCTTCACAAATGTATTGTTTCTTTGTCTAAAAGATTTAAAAGCTGCCTGTTCTGTTCACTTCTTCAGGTCTTCATTCTCTTGTGAAGGTTCTCATGCACATATAAAAATTAGAATCCCATTAACCATGGAAAGAAACAAACAATTTAAGTCAAATCTCTGTCCCAGGGTCTGCTCCTGGGAGAAACCAAATGAGGCACAGGGCTAAGGGGTTATGACTATGTGTTTGGGTCGCTGATGTTCAGGAACTTAACAGTTGGGGAAGCTAAGACCTTCACACAAGTTTTGAGAACGCAGGGTTGATAAGGTTAAATGCCTACAAAAAAGTGTGTATAGCAGATATTTGGAGGGAAAACCAAGAAGTCAGAATTTCACAAAGTGTGCTGAGGCTCAAGGGCAGATTCCCAGTTCCCTCTGTGTCTGTAGAGTTGCCACGTCAGACAGTGTCTCTGAAAAGGAGAAGCTGTGGGGGGAACCTGGTGGGTGTCAGCCCAAGAAATAGGGGTAGTTCATCTGCATATCTTTTAGTGACCTTCCGGAATGACAGCCAAGCCACCAACGCTTTCCTGTTTGCAGATGATAGAGATCTCATTTCTGGGGACATCGGGATTGATGCGGCAGCCACAGTGCCATTAGACCTGGAAGATGCTCTGTTCTCATTACTGTCTCTTGGCAACATAGCACCAGATGCTGCCGTGAATATTAATGATCCTCATTCGCATAACATTTAGCGCCTTCCTCCAGCTCCTCCAGGCTGCACTGGGGGACCACTGCTATCTGCTTCTGCGGTCTCCATCTCAACAAATCTTTTCTTCTTCTCCTCTTGTTTGAGAAAAGAATTATTAATGAGATTTTTATCTAAGGAGAGAGTTTTTACTTCTCTATGGAGACGCTCACTTTCCAAGCCAGATTCCATTTTCTAAGAAAGATAACGGCAGTCCCATTCTGCTGAAACTTGTCTGTGATGGCTTTCATTGACTTTATCTGCTGGTTGGAATATGTAATTTGTCTAATATCTTTGCTTCCTCGTGTGCAGGGTTTAAAAATAAATGTGGAATTGGACAAAAGGGGAAATCAAATAGTACTAAAATCTCAGTGAGTTTCTTTTTATAAAATTTATTTATTTCTGTATGGCTGTGTTGGGTCTTCTTTGCTGCGAGCAGGCTCTCTCTAGTTGCGGCGAGTGGGGGCTACTCTTCATTACGGTGTGCGGGCTTCCCATTGTGGTGGCTTCTCTTGTTGCGGAGCATGGGCTCTAGGCACGTGGGCTTCAGTAGTTGTGGCACGCGGGCTCAGTAGTTGTGGCTCACGGGCTCTAGAGTGCAGGCTCAGTAGTTGTGGCTCATGGGCTTAGTTGCTCCATGGCACGTGGGATCTTCCCGGACCAGGGCTCGAACCCATGTCCCTTGCATTGGCAGGCAGATTCTCAACCACTGCGCCACCAGGGAAGTCCTCAATGGGTTTCTTAGTTTTTATCAGCTTCCAACAATTTCAGGGCTGGAGTGATGTGTATAATAGTGGTCACTCCAGGCTTGTCTGCCTGCTGTCCTTTGGCTTCTCGTGCTAAGGGGCCTACCTTTGACAGCAAGGAATTTCTCCAAGCTGGGCTGCCTAGTTCCTTTAGCTCTTTGCTTTGTTTCTTTAGACCTCTAAAATATTGGCCAGAGGTTGTTCTTGAGAGTAATTCAAGGCACGCAGAGAGTAGAATCTTTCCCTTTCCTTTCCTTTTCCCTTCCTTGCCCTAATATTCAGTGAGAGGTATAATGAGTGGTTTCAGAACACAAACTTTAGAGGGATCCAGGACAATGTATGGCTCAGTGATTTCCTATTTGTGGATTCCAGGGCTTGTTGCTCAATCTCACTTCTCCTCAGTTTCATATCTGTCAAATGTAGCCAAATGCACCCAACTCCCCTGTTTGTCAATAAATTAAATGACATCAGATATGTGAAATGCTTAGCCCAGTGTCTGGCACATAGTAAGGACTCAATAAATGGTAGCCTGGAATTGTTTAATTGTGTAATCAGTGGCCCCCAATGACACATGCTTCCTCCATACTCCTCACTCATGAGAGTCTAGAGTTGGCTGTGTGACTTGCCTTCACCAATGGGACATCAGCAGATGTGACTGAAGGAGAGGCTTGATAAGTGCTTGTGCACTGGGGCTTTCCCTCTGGGAAAGCTGCCCCCACCATATGAGGAAGCCTAGTCTAACCCACTGGAGAAGGAGGGGCCACATGGAGAGAGAGACTCTGCGAACCCTGAAGTTGAATGCAGCTGCCCAAGAGAGACCAGCTTCAGGGCAGGAAAACCGTGAGGCTAACCATGGAATTTTGAGAAAAATTTTTTTTACTTAAGTTACTAAGCTTTGGAGTCATTTGTTATGCAGCAAAGGCTAACTGATATACCTAAAGGCAGCTGCTTTCATAACTGCTGTCTTATTTAAATCACTCAATAATCCTGTGAGGTGGATGATGTTATTTTCCACTTTACTGATGATGAAGTGGAGGCTCAAGGCTCAGGTACATGCCTCCTTGGTTGTCCAGATCCTTCAGGTATTTGCTGAGGAAGAAGTGCAAGGTACAGGGCAGATTTACTTATTTATTACTTATTATTGAAGTATAGCTGTTTCACAATGCTGTGTTAGTTTCAGGTATACAGCAAAGTGATTCAGTAATATATATATATATATATTCTTTTTCAGATTCTTTTCCATTATAAGTCGTTACAAGATACTGAATATAGTTCCCTGCACTATACAGTAGGTCCTTGTTGTTTATCTATTTTATATATAGTAGTGTACATCTGTTAATCCCAAACTCCTAATTTACTGCCCCCCTTCCCCTTTGGTAACAATAAGTTTGTTTCTATGTCTGTGAGTCTGTTTCTGTTTTGTAAATAAGTTCACTTGTATCATTTTTTTAGATTCCACATATAAGTGATATCATAGGATATTTGTCTTTCTCTGTCTGACTTACTTCACTTAGTTGGAAATCTCCAGGTCCATCCACGTTGCTGCAATTGGCATTATTTCATTCTTTTTTATGGCTGAGTAATATTCCACTGTATATATATATATATATATATATATATATATATATATATATATATATACAACCCACATCTTCTTTATCGATTCATCTGTCACTGGACACTTAAGTTGCTTCCATGTCTTGGCTATTGTAAATAGTGCTGCTATGAACATGGGGTGGATGTATCTTTTCTAATTAGAGTTTTCATCTTTTCTGGATATAAGCACAGGGCATATTTAAACGCTGTTCTTAGATGAAACAAAATCTTTTCACTCAGGTAGGCTCCTATGTGGGATCTCTTGGTATTTGATAGCTGTTCTAAAATACAGTTAAGGAAGCATGATTGAGCTGAAGAAATGAGCTTACAAACTAACCCTGCTGTACTCTCCTGCCTTAGCAAAGGAGGTTGGCAAGAGTTTCTCATCTGACATTGCTGATCACCATTGATGGCTTTGCAGATGCACTGGTATCACTTTCCAGGCCAACAGAGGAATGGAAGATTCTGGTGGCCACTGGTCCTAAGAGCTTAGATGCAAGGTGATCTTTCTGATGGCCTCTCAACCCTGATTCTGGGCTGACTTTGTCTTTCAGTGGAATAAGTTACTGCACACCCCAAATGGCCCCCAATTTCCATCATCAGAAACACATTCCTTTGGTTAAACTTTGTAGTCTCTAAAAGCCTCCTAGAAATTTCAAATCTCCCCAAAAGGACAACACATCAAACCAGTTAATTCCTTACTGTGGAGCAGGACACAGAGTAGATTTATATTCGTTGGTGGTCAGTGTTGATGCGTTGGTCTAGAGCAGCACTGTCCAAGAGAAATAATGTGAACCACAGATGTAATTTTTAATTTTCTAGTATCTACATTGAAAAGTATAAAGAAACCGATGGAAGTAATTCAAAAATTTTTTATCTAACCCAATTCCAAACTCTTTTCATTTCAATATGTGGTCAGTATTTTTTAAATTATTAATGAGATACTTCCTTCACATTATTTTTCTTACCAAGTCTTCAAAATCTTGGGCGTGTTTTGGATTTATAGCAGATCTCAATTCCAACTCACTACATCCCCCGTGTTCAGTAGCCACATAGGGCGGGTGGCTACCATGTTGACATCACAGACCTAAAGACTCAGTTTACTGGATTGTAAAGTGGGGACAGTAAGCTGCCCTCCTGATGTGCTGTGCAGATTAAATAAGATCATATGTGAGAGTTCTATGTCATTCCTGCAGGACCTCACAGGGTGGCCCAAAAGTCTTCACGCAGTTTTAAGCTTCAACAACCTCAGAAGTATCAATGTTACAACTACAAAAAATCATCCTTTGGAAGTTTGATTGTTTACATTTATTTGACACATTTATTTTCACAAATTTTAAACAATACATTTTAAATTTAATATTTTTATGCTACGTTTTCTGGGTGACGCTTTTTCAGGCTGGTGGCTGTGTCATCACCTGATGTAGTCCCATTAGACTGTTTCTTGCGGGAGTCACGTCAAAACTATCATGTATGGGCTTCCCTGGTGGTGCAGTGGTTGAGAGTCCGCCTGCTGATGCAGGGCATACAGGTTCGTGCCCCGGTCCGGGAAGATCCCACATGCCGCCGAGCGGCTGGGCCCGTGAGCCATGGCCGCTGGGCCTGCGCGTCTGGAGCCTGTGCTCCGCAACGGGAGAGACCACAACAGTGAGAGGCCCGTGTACCGCAAAAAAAAAACATAAAAAAAAACTATCAGGTATGAAATGAAGCCTCAATTACCGGATGATGACTGAACAGCCGCTGATGGAAGTTTACAACGTTTGAAAATTGACTAGAGCGATACATAGCACAGGATGGTGGGGAAGTTGTATTTAATAGGAACATATGACTATTGTAAAATTTTAATAATTAATCTTTCAGATGCTATTTGTTGTAGGTTTATAGCGTTTACACTTCCCATGTAATTAAAGCTTAAATTGGCACTAGCCTTCTGAACACCCTGTATTTATGTTACTTGCCAAAAAGGTGATTAGAATTGTTTCCCCCAGTCAATACTAGCCTGTCTCCACAGAATTATCGCCCAAAGGGCTGTGCTGCAGAGGCTGCTTTGCTAACTCTGAGAGTCAAGAAATCTGTGGTGATGGACAGTTCTTACATGGCCTGGAAAATTCCTCACTCCAATTTGTCTGTGAGAATTAAGACCTACCGACCTCAGCGATCAGGCAGCCATTTTCCCTGCACTGTGGGACAGCTGGGCTGCTTTGCATTTTTCTGGAGGCATTGAGGGGAAGGACCCTGCAATAAGGCACAGAGATCTTAGGTATTATATATAAACTGCCGTATCTTGGAGAAGCACAGTAGTGGAATCGGTAATAGTGAAAAACCCACCAGGAAAGCCTAAACAACTTGTTTTCAAAATCAGAAGAATTCATGCTTTTTGAAGGCTATGGCTAAGATTTTCATTAATCCATCCGTCCACCTCTGTGTTTATTAAGCAAAAGTGTCCCTTCCTCTGGGACAGAAATAGCTCTGCCCTGGAGCACATGGCTTGGTGAGTGGAGTATCGCTGGATTTCAATTCAACTACTTGATTGGGTGTCTTTGTAGACAACCGGTACAACTGTACATGATGGCCCTGGTTACTATCTGTTCACATTGCCTCTCAAGACTGAAATGGTACAACAAGTGGGGCAGCAATCTAGCTGGCTCTCAGACCAGTTTGAATAGGCTATGCTCCATTGTTGGGCTATGGTCCATTACCCTACCTTTAAAAATTAATCACATAGAATACTCACCTTGTCCTTTTAAGGACAAGAAAGAAAAAAGAAAAGAATCTAAAAGTCCTTAAGGTTATTTAGAAACAATGGAACTCAACTTCTATCCTAAAAGACCACTAAAAAACATTTCACTTCATTAATATTTTATGCCTTTTCCTTAGAGCAAATGAATATATCACATATCACAAGACCAAATTACATTTATTCCCAATAATTTAAAACTGGAATTTGAGCCAGGAGAACCCAGAAAGGAAGGAATGCTTTTTTTACCACTGTCTAAATGAGTTGTACTGTTCCTGAGTAAAGCTGTGGCCCTTCAGACCAAAAGAGTACACACAATTACCCAACAAATGAAGAAATAACACTGATATCATGTCTAGTTCATTTTCTCTGGCTTTGATTAGAGGTTAAACAATTCCCAAAGAATGGTAAAAGCAAGAGAAAATATATATTCCCCATGTGTTGGAGTAAATAGCATAAGGAAACTCAATGAACTGTTGATAAAAATACATACCCATAGAACTGACACTTATTGGTGTAAAGAGAATTTTGAAAATCTAATTGGCCTTGATGATGGACAGACAATCATTTAGCTTTATTATTCTAAACAAGATGGAAAAAGAACTTGTTCCCCAGCTTCAAACAGAATTTTAGCACTACCCAGACACTTCCTATAATTGCACCATTACTTTTGGTGAAAATGACAGGTCAGGAAATCTTCATTTTCTTATGCCATTTCTGGACTGGTGAACACTGCCTTTCCTCTCTCCCTCTCACATACACACACAAATACACCTGCTTCAGTCTGCCATAATTCAATGGAATGGTTAATTCCTTTCAACCTAATTCTCTCCTTCACATCCTATGGTTATAATCTGAACTCAGCCAGAGAAATGGGGAAAGACAAACTGCCTTTTCTTTCAACTTTGCTCTCAGGAGTTCAGAAAACCTCTAATTTCAGCTGCTGTATGCGGCAGACACTGTTGGTCTCCTGCCCATCTCCTATTGCACTCACCATCCCAATACTTGTTGAGAGCATTCTTCTGCAAGATTGCTACTCTCTACTTGATGGCTTTCTCTCAGCCTGTGTCTGTACCAAGCCAGAAATGCCAAAGAGTTAATGCCATCAAGAGCATCACTTTGTCAGTGACGGATGGGAGCTGGAGGATAAATGCCCCAGCTCCCTCATCCCTTGAACGGGACAAGGTGTGCTCCAGATTGTTTTCTCATCTGGGGGCCTGCAGACAAGGGTCACTGGACAAAATACAGGATGTCCATTTAAATCTGAATTTCAGTTAAGCAAGGAATAATTTTTCAGTAAGTCTATCCTAAATATTGCACGCAACATTCTTGAACCAAAAAAAAATTATTTGTTGTTTGTCAAACATTCAAATTTAATGAAGTATTTTTATTTACAAAATTTGGCAACTCCACCCAGAGAAATTGAACCCCAGTTGCCCACATGGTCACCTGTTGATACTGCAGGTTTCGGCCTCCTTCCCTGTATCATTTCACCTTTCTCCTACCGATGCTTCCTGGGACTCCCTCCCACCTTCAGTTTCCCTAGAAGGAAAGTGTGAGAAAGGGGTTGTTACACAAGTGTTTTATTGAGGAGAAACCTGAAAGTATATAGTGAAGAGGATAAGGGAGGGGAAGGGGCTGAGCAAGGGTGTGGTTTTAGGAGAAGTCTGTCTTCAGCCAGATTCCATGGGGTGCTCCAGAGAGCATGACTGACACCACAGTGTTATCGTACCTTGAGTTACAAGGGACTGACTTTTGCCACCTCCCCTTCCCCCCCCCCCCCCCCCCACTATTCAGCTGTTGGCTGTTTACCCAGATGAATGCAAGGTAAAAAGGTATAGGCAGATACCAACAACATTTACAATACCTCCCAGACAGCTTGCCCTCACATCTTTGTCTCAGGGTTGATTTCTGGGCAAGCTGAACCTAGAACACTATTAGTAAAATCCTTGATGGTTCCTATTCCTCAAGGATAATCATTTTCCTAAAGACTAAATTCTATAACTCCCTTGAGGGCTGGAACTGCAACTTATTTGCAACACTTCACACATAATACATGGTCAATAAATATTTGTTGAATTGAATTGTACATGGAAGCATAACGGATGTATCAGTAATATAACTATTAATAAAAATCATACTTCTGTTTAGTGTCTACTACTATAAACTAAACTAGGCACTCTTAGGTTACTCACTCTTAACTGCAAAAAATAACCCAAAAAACAAACAAAAGCATTGCAATCATGTCTCAAAAATACTCTGGAACTAGCCTCAGCCTTGTTAGATCTTTAGTGAATTAACAAAATATGGGAACTCAGAGTCTTGCTAAATGTTGTTGAAGCACAGATGAAGCAGCTTAGAGATGGGAGTTGAGGGATGATAAAAGATCTGCCTTCCCAAAACATTTCCCCTGGTGAGCTCTTCTTTTTGTGTAGGCAGCCAACTATGTCAAGGACATGTACAGCATTGCCAGAGCCCTTGATGAGAACCAGAAAGCCCACTAGTCAAAGTTGTCATTGTCTAGATCTCAAGACACTGCCTCACCCAAAGAAGCCACTCAGCCCTACTGACACTGCTTGGTGGGCACCGAACTTTCAGGAGATGGGTGCTGGGGAAGGAGGAACAACAGATGGGACACTGAAGCATTACATGTTGATGCAATCAGTTTGGACGGGACAATGCAACTTAGCTCTTATAGGGCAGTGGCAGCGGCCCTGGGACACGGGACACACTAGATTTGATGGACCTCAGTCAACACTGGATTGGGTCAGACACAAAAGATAACGTGCCATTGAGTATTTAAGTGCCCTTGTTTGAAGACAGACTAGCTCCTAGAGGCAATTAGCCAACCATCTTGGGAAATGGAGAAATAGAGGTAGGTTTTCAGAAAATATTTGTTTTTCAAAGGAAAATGTGCAGAATATTTGATATTGTGCAAGGTCAGGGGGTGTGTATATCTATGTAGCCAAACCCTGGGCAGTCAGAGGCAGTAGGCAAGCTTGGAGCTCGGGGGTGTGGGATGTGGTGGTGGAAGGGGGTGAGGATTAGACAAGTACGTAGGAGTGAAGTAGGAATAAGGGAGCATTAAAGAGAAAGCTAATGGTCAACCACGTTGGAAGACTCTTTGGTGGTATCCAGGAAAACTAAGCATTTGAACACTCTATTATCCAGCGATTCCACTATATTGTATATGCCCAACAGAGAATTTACATGTGTTCAGCAAAAGTTAAATACAGAAATGATCAAGGCATCATTATCTGTGACAGCCCCAGACTGAAACAACCCAAAGTTCCATCAACAGTGGAATGGATAATTGTGGTATATTCACACAGCAGAATACTACTAGCTGATAGTATTATCCAACACTAGTAGTATTATCAAAATAATACCTCTAAAAATAGTAGCAATATCAAAAGAGATCTATGATTATAGGCAACAACATGGGTGACTCTCAAAAGCATAACACTGAGTGAAAGAATCCAGGCATCGACAAGTACTTACTTTATGATTTCATTGCTATAAAGTACAAAAGCTCCAGTGAAACCAATTACACTGCTAAATGTCAGAAGAGTGGTGACTTTGCCTGGGGACAGGATAGTGACCGAAAGTGGGCATCAGGGGGCAGCCGATGGGGGGAGTGGTGTTCTATTTCTTGACCTGGGTTTGGTTACTTTGATAAGCTGGTAAGTCCAGTTTGTGAAAATGTGTGGAGTTGTATACTTAGGATTTACTCTGTATGTATATTATTCTTCGATAAAATATGAAATGTAATGTAAAAAAGGAAAATTATGGAAGGGAGAAGACAAAATTCACCTATGTCCTAACTTTGCCAAGTGGCAAACTCCACCCCACTCTGTCATTGTTTTCTACAGAACATGTGAAGGAGGGACACTGTAGGTAGTTGAATAGTCCTTGGCTTTCAGAGTATGAAGGGGCACTGGTCAGCTCCTTCTAGCTCCCCTGGGAGCAGACAGCCCCACTATATCATTCCGAACAGGTCATCCTAGGTATGACCTAGGGATGACATTTAGATGTCCTGTTGTTTGAGAGATAACCGTTGTTTGGGAATATGCACGGACAAAAATGCAGATTCATAGGACACTTCCAGAGACACCAGCTCAGGGATTCCTAGATCTTCATGCTGCCATGAATGCAGTTCAGTTACACACTGATAGGTCTACTTTCCATCTCATCATTTTCTTCAGATTGTCTACTCCCTTGTCACCTCTGCTGGAACATGGCTCAGTAAGGTTTCTTTGGCCTTAGTTCTATGATCTAAAATATGTGTTTCTCCAGGGTGATTAATTCAAATTCCCAAGAATCCCTAAGATGAGCTTTTTGTAGGTTGACGACAAACCCACGAACAGATGGACCTTGAATGAGGTGGCTTCTCCTCCATGCATCAGCTGGGGTGCTGGTGAGTCAGGGTCACATGATAGAAATCATTTGGCCATTTTAGCATCACGGGACTCTGGGCAGTTTTTTCTAGAAGAGGGTGGTCTTCCCGGGACTCAGACCTGAAACTCCTCTACCCTCCCTTCTTCTTTAGTCTCCAAAGTCAAATTATCAAAGCAATTGTGTACAAAAAATTTTCTTTTTGCCTGTCTGGTCTGAGTCTTGTCTTACTTCTGACCTATGTATAGTCAACTGTCAAGTTTTCATATGACAGTAATAAGAAGAGCCCCCCAAATTCTCAGAATATCCTGAACCTTCATGTGGGGCATGAGTTTCCACGTCCCTTTCATCCCAATCACTCACCAGGTCTGTTCGGCAGTGGTAACAATGGTGGGTTCGTGGTTCAGCTCCTTCAATTTCCCCTGCCGCCTACCTTCTGGCAGCAATGTTAGCGAGCAGTGGAATGGTCAGAAAGTGGTGGAGTGGAGGCCGGAGCCAGGGTGCTGAATAATGAGCTTTTGAGTAGCAGGACTTGATTGAGCCAGGGGTTTTCTGAGGAGACTTGAAGGGGAGGATGGGCCCCTCTTGGCTGGGAGAGCAGATGCCCATCTGTGGGGAAGCGCCATGGGATCCACTGGCCTTGGCAGGGTTATAAAGGCTCCAGTTTCACTTGAATAAACTCTTCTTGAACACCATCTCCAGTGTATTTCCACAAATCTGTTTTCTCAGAGTGTTCAGAATTCATTCTTTTTGGTTCTCCTGCTGCGCAAAGCAAGTAGAAACCCAAGGGATCCAGCCTCTCAATGTAAGATAAACACAATTCTTTCTGGACCAGCTGAGCCAGAAGAAAATGAGGCCGGAAAATGAATAAGACACAAGGTTAAAGCCAGCCAAATTGTTCTCGTCCTTTTCTCACACGCTCTCTCTGCCTGGTGAGTGAACGGAGGGACACATCACATCCTCTTTCCCCAGCTGCCAAGAGCTAGTCCACGTGCTCTTACCTATGATGCACTTTCTTACAGTTTTGCTTTCAAAGGCTTTTCTGTCCCAAATCATCGTCCCTTCCCCTTCACCTACACACCTTCAGCCTTTCTCCATCTGCCCCATCCCCTCTAATCCCAATGATGATCTAATACACATCTGCACGCCAAGATGCCATCAGCTGATGATGTTATAAACGATTACTGCTTCAGGGTCACCTCCAGCATCCTGGCCACTATCAGCTGCTATTAATGATGGGCCTTGACTTTCCAGACCACTCTAATAACTCAGATGTTTTGGACAGAGCCCACTGGAGATGTACTGCCAGCCACAGCTGGGATCCAGACCTCAGCCAAGCTCTGAGCATCCATGCTCTCCTAAATCGGAGCATCTCCCCTAAATCAGAGCATCTCCCCTCTACCAGAGATAATGCCTGAGGCCCAGCCTCACCTTCTTCTGTTGGCCCCATCAGTCAGTTGGAAGCTGCTGTCCTGAATCTTTAGGTGCAGCGCACCCAATTTCTGAGCCAGTCTGACCAAAGGCTGTCAGCTGCCATGTCCCACCAGCAGCAGGTGGGTGGTCTGGTTGAGTTAGCCAAGTGTAGCCAGAGGTAGCCCAGAGCCCGAAGGCGGAGCACGCGGTGACACAGCAGTGAGACAAGGTGTGCTTCTGCCCTCTCAGAGCTCACGGATGGAAAATCCAGCTGAAACTCCAGCTGGAAGGGAGCTATGTGGCATTAAGAGGGCCTAGAACAGAGGGATTTGACCTGCTCAGGGAGGTCTGAGGGTGCTTGCCTGTAAAACTGGAAATCGAGCTGAGATCTGCAGGAAGAGGCGTTTACAAGGAACATGGGGCGGGGGCAAGTCCCAAGCAGGGGGAACAGCCTGCCCTGGGGAGGGATGGGCACAGCTATGCAAGGAGTTGAAAGAAACATCACTGGTTGGTGCACCTGGGGAGAGGGGATGGGGCCACACCTTGGAGGGCCTTTTGTTCAGGACTGGTCCTGATCATAAATGCACTGGAATTTCCAGATGGAAAAAGACGGAGGGGCTGGGGAATTTCCAGCACAGCCAAGAGCACTGTTGCCATGATGGGTCATGAGATCTAAAGCGGATAAAAAGGCAACTGAAGCAAAGAGAAGGCTGATGGGAGAAAATGGAAGCGCTGTGGACTTGATGCTCTTGTAAAAGAGAAAAGTGGCCATGGTGAAATAATTCAAGTAGGGAGTTCCCTGGTGGTCTAGTGGTTAGGATTCCGGGCTTTCACTGCCACGGCCTGGGTTCAATCCCTGGTCGGGGAACCGAGATCCCACAATCTGTGCAACGCGGCCAAAAGAAAAATGGAGAGCAGGGCATGGAGATGCAGAGCTGGGAAGGGAGAAGGCAGCGTGGGCAGGCGTGGCTGAGAAGTTAGCACCTAGAAGCAGGGAGGCAGGGGAGTGGGGACGGGGAAGGAGATTTTCATAAGAATCCATCTGCTTGGCTAGCTGGAGCTAGGGACATTTTTTACATTTTGCTTATTTTTCTCTTATTATTATAGAAAAATATAAATATACCTATTTCTATTCACATACTATTCTTGACTAACATTTTTCCCCCCTGAGGGAGATTCTTCAAAAAAACACTTTGGAAATAACATCCAATCCACAGTGATGGTCGTGGCAGATACCAGGGAGGTGGGAGCACCCATACCTACAAGGTGACTGATTGCCAAAGTCATCAAACTGAACAGTTGACGTATAAGCATTTCACTGCCTAGAAATTTTACCTTCAAAATATAAACAAACATTGATGTCTAGCTAATAATACTCACACTGAAGTGTTTAAGGGTGACCTGTACTGATATCTGCAACCTACTAATAAATGCATCAAAAGATAAGATGGAATGTTAGACAGATAGGTTAGTGATAAAGCAAATAAAGGGTCAAAAATTGTAGAATCTAGATGGTGGGTATCTGGAGTTCATTGTACAACTTTTTCCAATTTTTTTTTTTAATGTTTGAAGGTCTTCATAATAAAACGGTAGAAAAAAACGTAAGCAAAGAAATTACTGTTTCAAATAAAACAGCGGTCCCCAACCTTTTTGGTACCAGGGACTGGTTTCGTGGAAGACAATTTTCCCCCGACGGCTGGATGGTTCAGGTGGTAATGGAGAGCAATGAGGAACGGCAGACGAAGCTTCACTCTCTTGCCCACCGCTCACCTCCTGCTGTGTGGCCCGGTTCCTAACAGGCCACAGACCGGCACCAGTAGGCGGCCTGGGAGTTGGGGACCCCTGAAATAAAGGATATACCACAGAAGAAATAAAATTATTAGTGATGAATAATACATTTGGTTATCTACAATAAATGCATACATGTTTATGAAAACAGATGACCAAAACTGAGACTAGAGAGGTAGAAAACGTGTCTAAGTGGGTGATTTTTAAAAAGTGAATTTTAAACAATGTCAAGAACGGGTTAAGTGGTTATCCAACGGTGTGGAAGGATGAAGTGGGAGAGGTCTGATGAGCATGGAGGAGCTTTGGGGCATTGAGGATAGAGAAGGAGGTGGGTACAAGAAGCCTAACCATAGTAGCTCAGCTTCCTGGTCCGCAATCGGCAATCCTACCTTTATTTGTTTACACTAAAGATTAGAGCAATGGTTCTCCAAGTTGTGTGTGCCTTGCAGTCTCCTGGGAGACTTGTTAAGACACCAGTTGCTGGACCCCACCTCCGGAGATTTTGATTTCGGTAGGTCTGGGGAGGGGGAGGGGAGGCTGAAGATTTTGCATTTCTAAAAAGTTCCCAGGTGTTGCTGCGGCCTCTGGCCCAGGTTCACATTTTGAGAACAGGCCCTCAGTAAGAAATTGCTACTATTTTAGTCACTCACCCCACATACACCTTCCCTTTTCATTCTCCGTAACTCCACAAGTAAACAGATAATTTTTTCAGGCAAATAATTACAGGCAGAGACTCAGGTGTGAGGAAACCTACACAGGATTAATCTCCAAGGAACATGTATATAATAATTTTGGTCATCGTACCTGCTTTGTATCCTTGCATTTCTATTAAAATGTTACAATTTTCTCTTTTTTGAGGAGTACATATAGTATCACTTATGTGAGAAGAGACTTGTTTTGTTCTAACCAGATGTATACATTTTTAAGAGCTTATATTTTATATTAAGGCATTAATTATCCATGTTAACTATAGTAAAAGGCATTTTTCAGAGGCTGTAATTAGTTTTGAAGGGTATGTCCTAAAACTGGCAAAAGGGGAAGATGCCCTAGTGGTGATTATAGCTAATAACTCTGTACTATATACCTGGACATCGCTAAGAGAGTAGATCTTCAGTATTCTTACCACAAAAATGAAACGGTAATTTTGTGACAGGTAGGAGGTATGGTAGCTAATGGTGATCATTTTGCAATATATACATTTTGCAATATATAAAAACCATCACCTTGTCCACCTTAAACTTACAGTGTCCCATGTCAATTATGTCTCAATAAAGCCAGAAAAAAAAAAAAAGAAAACTAAAAAAAGGGAGGGGATGCTCACTTCCCTAATCTTTCATAAATGTCACATGTAAATGGAAATCCCTGTGTACACATGCTAAATACACGCACGCACACACATGCGTGCACACACACACTAATGCATTACAGGCAAAGGGCCTCCCTGAATTTGAATAGTATGGTTTTTTTCATACCTTAATTTGGAGATTAAAGAAAATGTTTGATGTGGTGCCTATCCCCCCCTCCCAAACCCCACCCCACTAAATAGACAATAGAAGACAGTGGTCACCGCTGACAACTGAATTAGTAGCTGGGAAGGTGAAGCACAGTGAAAAAATTGCTCTCAAAAAAGAAAGAATAATACAGAAATAGAAATCATAAGGAAAAAACCCGAAAGATTTGGAGGTCAGATCTGAGAGACCTAAACGAGATTAATAGGTGTTCCAGATGGAGTAGATGGGACACATGGAAGGGAGTTAATCACTCACATAATTGAAAATTTTGCTCATTTGACAAAAGACTTGGTTTGCGGATACAAGTGCTCACAGAGTTCCAAAGGTGATTAATGAAAACATACACACACTTCTGCACATCCTGGTAAAATTATGAATGAAGGAGAAGCGGTAAAATGTTCCTTTTCCAAGCAGAGGGAAAGGATAGCATTAGCGTCATGCTGTTGCCTGATACGGGCCAATCCCACATTGCCTCTGCTTCTGGAACTTTCAGGACCTAAAAGAGAGTCTGCTTTCTCTTCCACTTGCTCCACTTTGTGTGGGAGATTAAAGATGAATGCAGGGGCTTCCCTGGTGGCACGGTGGTTGGGAGTCCGCCTGCCGATTCGGGAGACACGGGTTCGTGCCCCGGTCGGGGAAGATCCCACATGCCGCGGAGCGGCTGGGCCCGTGAGCCATGGCCGCTGAGCCTGCGCGTCCGGAGCCTGTGCTCCGCAACGGGAGAGGCCACAACAGTGAGAGGCCCGCGTACCGCAAAAAAAAAAAAAAGATGAATGCAGATTCTTTGTCACTTGCTTTTGAGAGGTGGATTTTTTTTCTCCTTCCCTGGAATCTGGGCCAGCCTCATGGCCACTTCAACGATAGAATGTGACAGAGTGATGCGGGGCCTGTTTCAGACCTGGTCCGTACGAGGACCAGCTGCTTCTGCTTCCTGCTTCTTAGACTATTTGCTCTCGGAATATTCATTCTCTGAACCCAGGTGCCATGCTGTGAGGGAGCCCAAGCCACATGCAGAGGCCATGAGCAGCCCTTCCTGCTGACAGCCCAACTGAGTTTCGATTCTGGGAAAGATAGTGAGTGGTTGGAATCGGAATCTTCTTTAGTGGACTGGGAGGGAAAATTCTAGAATAGATAGGCTTTAGTAATCCTACCAAACCTTACCTCCTTGGCCAGGCTCAGAGGGGTCCCTTAAAGGAGATATCTAATAGTTTTTCTATAAGCAGAGAATTTCCTTATCTTCCTATTTAATCCTTTATAAAGGAATTATGCATAATCCCCCCCTAGTTTTATTGAGGAATAATTGGCATACTTCACTGTATAAGTTTAAGGTATACAGCACGAGGTTTGATTTATATACATTGTGAAATGATAACCACAATAGGTTTAGTTAACATCCATCATCTCATACAGGTAAAATAAAATGAAAAAATTATTCTTATGGTGAGAAATCTTAGGATCTACTCTTAACTTTCCTATACTATATCATACAGCAGTGTTAACGATTGTATATGTATATGTATATTTTTTGGTATACCTCTGGAGCCTTGTGATAGCGTTTAATCCTCTGTATTGCTGAGACCCAATTCTTCTGCCTAGATATTACAGAATGTAGTTTTGCCAATAGATGTCCCTGATTGTCTAAGACAAAGGAGAGTGTTGAGCTCTTAGGCTATGAAATGGCAACCCAATGAGTGTTGTTACCATGAGATTCACCGCCCCCCCAAAAAAAAAAATCCAACCAGGAAGGACATGGATACTACTGGAGTATTGTATTAACCACGTCTTTTTTTTTTTTTTCTGTATTCTGATGCTTTGACATCTGGGGTTTTGCTGACCCTTGAAGTGTTAGCCAATTCCTAGAGCTAGTAAACAACTCACCCAGGAGCAGAGCATGCTTTTCAAATGCAAGCTAACTAATCCAGAGCCCGTACCCACCCCCTCTTTCATCTGGCTCTCACTCCGGGCCACTACCCATCTGCCCTCATCACGCCAGGACCAGGTACCAGACAACCAGGGACAGCCTCCATGTCCCAGAACCCACTGAAATTATTCAAATTAGCCAGTCCTACACTTGCTTACCCTGCCTTGCCCATTCCTTCCCGTGGAAACCGCAGTAAAGACTCTTGGCCACAGCTGCCTTCTTTCTCTGTATGTGACCAACCTCGTTTTCTTGTGCAGCTCCCACGACATGGCATGCTACCTCCTCCTGGGAACCGTGAGTAGCAAACTATCTTCTCAGTGACAACTGTCTCCTGATCCATTGTTCCTATATCTCAAAACTTTTATTAATAAATTATATTTTAAGCAAGCCTCTAGACAATATTTCTTCTGAATATTGAAAGATTATTATCTTAGTGATCACACTGATAGAACAGCTTTGCCATGGATGATTTTAATCATCATACAAACATGTTCTAGGTGGCTTGTGGCAGGTTCTATTTTTCGAAGAAGGCTGCAACACTACCTTCCATTTCACAAGCTTTTCTGAATAATGTGATTTTATGCTCTTCCCAGTTATTTCCTCCCCTTGAATCTTGTGATTGTGGCAGAAGTGGTGCAGTATGACATCTGAGGCTAGGTCGCAAAAGACGAGAGCGCTTCTGCCTGGTTCTTTGATGGAGCGGTCACTCTAAGAACACTGCCACCATGCTGCAAGGAAGCTCAAGCAGCCTTTGGAGAGGACCACATGGAGAGTAACCAAGCCTTCTAGTCCAAAAGCCTGGCTAAGTTCCCAACCAACAGAGAGAACCACCTTGCTAGCCATGTGAGTGTGCCATCTTGGAAGCGAATCCTATGGTCCCTGGGTGAGCGGTCCCAGCTGATGTTTAGTAGACCGGAGACGAGCTGTCCTTGCTGAGCCCTATCAAAATTGTGGATTCATGAGCTAAATAAATATGTGTTGTTGCTTTAAGCTACCGAGCTTTGGGGTTTTGTAACACAGCAATACATAACTGGAAAGCAGCTGCATCACAAAGCCTCCTTTCGTCCCTCACTACAATACACAGGAGGTTTATGGCCACATGTCCGTGTCTGGGGCTGAAGGAGATTTGCTAAACAAAAACTCATTCTCAGAGATTCCGATTTAATTCAGATCAAGTGATCCTAACATGCAGCCAGGTGATTCTAACTCACCTGCACCTAGAACAATTAAATTAGAAACTATGAAGTTGGGACCCAGGCATCTGGATGTCTTAAAGCTCCTTAGGTGGTTCAAATATAGGACCAGAATTGAGAACTTTATAACTAACCTATCTACAAAGAGAACGTTAGAGCTGCGCTTCTCAAACTGTAATGTGCATCTCAATCGCCAGAGGATCTTTAAAAAAAAAAAAAAATGCCGACGCTGACTCAGTCATTCTGAGGCAGGACCCCAGGTCTGCAATTCCATCAAGTTTCCAGGGGATGCTGATGCTGCTGGTCCCAGAACCACACTTGGAGCAGCTAGAAGTTAAAGTGTTCAGGAAGAGGGAAACAGAAACATCTGCAAAGTGTCCACAGTGGCTTAACAGTACCTGCCTGAGGGCTCACATTGGCCCCCCCAGGCAAGAAGCATAGGCACTGGCGAGGGGTCTGGGAACTCAGTGGTTGCCAACTCAAAGGTCACAGTGAATGGAGAGGCTACCTCCTGGTCCCGGGCTTAGAACTGAATGAAAACATCACCATGATGAAGGGGTACTAGGCTAGAATATATGATGATCTGAAACAAGCCATTTTCCTGTTGATATAATCCAGGCTGTGCTCCGCTGCAGGAGGGCTTTAGGAAAGGTATCTTGTGGCTTCTGTGGTCCAGACCAACCTACTATGAGACAAGAGCTGTTCAAAGCCACAGCAGTTGGGCCTCTGGCTACTGACGTCTCTTCACCAATAACCTCACTGAGGAATGTTGGACTGAGAAGCCGGAAAAGAACCACTTTCAAGTCTCCAACAGCGACCAAAGAATGCTTGAGTAAATGGTCCTGTTGAATTTTGCTCCGGGTTATGGATTAGAAGGCAAACTCATTCTGCAATGTCTCCAGCTCCAGATGAGAAGGATCCAGAGCAAAGCGACTAATGCTCTAGACCAGGGGTTGGCAAACTATGTCCCAGAGGCCAAATCCAGCTTGCAGTCTGTTTTTCTATGGTCCTTGGGCTCAGACAGCTTTACATTTTTAAAGGTTTGTAAATGAACAAACAAATAAAAAACCAAAGATGAATATATGACAGAGCTTGTATGTGACCCACAAAGGCTAAAATATTTATCATCTGGCCTTTTACCAAAACAGCTTGCTAGCCTCTGTTCTAGATTAAAAACTCAAGTCCCCTACTCAATTGTCTTCCCTGCCACTAGAAGAACAAGGATCCTCCAGACACATTTTTTAGGAGTAAATAGGAAATCTACACATGAGAAGTCTAGAATAATCCTTGCACACACCATCATCATCAAGTGGGCTAAAAATAAAGATCTAGGAGAGAAGAGTTTCTAATTTTTAAATGCAGAGGAAGCAAGAAGTGAATGAATACTTTTCATCATAATACAAACGTGTTTCTCAGTTCTCTCATATATTCACTTTTTTATTCCTTTATTTATTTTTATTTAGGGGGCTCAATTTTCTTTTCCTATGCTGAAGAAATCATTTCCTTAAGTGGGGAAAAAAGAAATGAGGTAAAGGTACTCTTTTGCCACATTGGACTCTCCCTATGAATCTTTGTTTTGAAAAACAGAGAGAGCCAGGAACCCAACCGTATCAATCAGGGTAGGGCAGCTGCTATAACAAATATTCCCCAAGCCCTCATGGCTCACTACAATAGAAGTTTATCTCTTCTGATGTAAAGTCAAATGTGGATATCTCCGGTCAGGTCTCCCACTTGGTCTGAGCAGTATCTCAGGAATTCAGGCTCCTTCAAGCTTGAACACTGCCAGTCCCCACACGTGCCCTCTAGGATCTTCACAGAAGGGTTGGGGACAGTGCAGAGAAGACACACCAGATTCTTACCACCTGTGCCTGGCAGGGACACATATCATTTCTCCTTACATTCCATTAGCCCAAACTAATCACATGGCCCCACTGAGCTGCAAGAGAGCCTGGAAAATGTAGTTCCCGGCTTGATGAATCTCATACTGTGTGAAAGAAGCCAGACATAAAAGAGTACATTTGGCATGATTCCGTTCATATGAAGTTCAAAATTCAATAAAAGGGGGCTTCCCTGGTGGTGCAGTGGTTGAGAGTCCGCCTGCCAATGCAGGGGACGCAGGTTCGTGTCCCGGTCTGGGAAGATCCCACATGCTGCGGAGCAGCTGGGCCCATGAGCCATGGCCGCTGAGCCTGTGCATCCAGAGCCTGTGCTCCACAACAGGAGAGGCCACAGCAGTGAGAGGCCCGCGTACCGCAAAAAAAAAAAAAAAAAAAAAATCAATAAAAGGAACCTATTCTGTTAGAAGTTTGGATAGTGGTTGCCGATAGGTGAGGTAGTAGCTGGAGGGACATCAGGGGGCTTCTGGAGGTCTCACATTCTCTTTCTTGAGCTGGTTTCTAAGAACATGGATGTGTTCGTTTTGTAAAAATTCACTGGGCTGTGCACTTAGAATTTTTGTACTTGTCTGTTATACTTCATTATAAAATTTTACACTAAAAATAGGGCTACTGGAGAGGATGTTTGGAAAATAAAGGAAAAAATTAACCCTAAACTCACTTTGAACTCTTTTACCACGGGTAAGCCACTTTATGTCTCTTAACCTCAGCTTTCTTATGTGTAAAAAGAGGTGATAATAGTTACTTGGCTTGGATGGTTTGAGGAACATGGGGCCGTGGAAACAGTGTTTACGATACAGTCTGGAAGAGATCCTCAGCCACTAGAGCCAGGACGTCTCTTTGTAGGGTTCCTGTTTTGGCTGTGGTTGGAAGAACACTTCTAAGGGCTGCTCTGACATAAAGGGAGGTGAGAATTGGGGGTGGGGGGCTTCAAGGCAAATTGCTTTGCAAGAATCTTGACTTTGAGGACTTCAAGGCTGATTAAAATTATGTAAGCGTGCTTATAGTCTAAGGGCTTAGAAACATATTGTACATAGAACTAACCATGATAATATAGCACAGTGTATAATAGTATACATCATATTTGCATTTAACTTATATAAGTTCAACTATACATATTTGGCAAATACACCCACACACAGAGAGCCCTGGAAGGGAGCATGAGTTAGGAGATGTGTATCATACGTTCCCAAGTCCCACTCGGCTCTCTATGTGAGACCTCTCAGTGACAAGTGTAATTCCAATGCTTAAAGAAACACTAATCTTCATACTGCACAGTCCCTAAATGCACTCCGACGACTATTTCAATCACTCGTGGCCAGGCAGTGGTGCCGAAGTGACCATCACTGTCTGGTGCATGTATTAAGACTTGCAGAACTGGTAAATGAGAAAAAGTTTCCCTTCATAGAAACTTTCAGCCATTAAGTGAAGAGGAATTATAGATTTGGAATATCACCTTTTTGCAACTGCTAGTGAACTAATGGATCCTGGCATTTGACCTCAGTGGCTACTAACATCACGAGAAGAGACAACCAGACATTAGATGCCTCCTGATGGAAGAATCCATCGCCATCTATGAAGTGTTCCTGCCTCAAATTCAAACCTATCTGTGATCAAGCTTTTAGATCAAAAAACAATTTACAGGAAATACAAGGGGCAAAGGGATACTTTAAATACACCACAGGGATGAAATCCACAAAATTCAAATGGTGATAAACTCTGCCTGGGCAAACAACCCAATTTCTTCTTCTTCATTTTTTTTTTTTCTGTACGTGGGCCGCTCACTGTTGTGGTCTCTCCCCTTGTGGAGCACAGGCTCTGGACGCGCAGGCTCAGCGGGCATGGCTCACGGGCCCAGCTGCTCCACGGCATGTGGGATCTTCCCGGAGCGGAGCACGAACCCGTGTCCCCTGCATCGGCAGGCGGACTCTCAGTCACTTCGCCACCAGGGAAGCCCCCCAATTTCTTCAAGAAATAAATTTCAAGGGAAAAAAAAGAGAGAATGAAGGGGATCCTGTTGTTTAACAGGAAAAAAACACGTATCAAAAAACTACCATGTGAAGACGTAATTTGAATCCTAATTCTTTTTAATTTTTATTTGATATTGGAGTATAGTTGTTTTACAATTTTGTGTTAGTTTTAGGTGTACAGCAAAGTGATTCAGTTATACATATGCATATATCTATCTATTCTTTTTCAGATTCTTTTCCCATTTAGGTTATTACAGTATATTGAGTAAAGTTCCCTGTGCTATACAGGAGGTCCTTGTTGTGAATCCTAATTTTTTTTTAAAAGGTTAAAGAAAGGTCATGACATTTATGAGGTAGTTGGAAATTTGAATCTTGCCTGGATATTTAATGATGTTAAATAATTATTTTCTTTGGGTTTGAAAAGGTATTGTGGTTATGTTAATGGTAATCGTATCTTTTAAAGATACATACTAAAGGATTTATGGATGAAAAATATTTCAGACATATGTCAGATTGATGTGTCATATGAAATGATATGTCAGACATTTGTTTCAAAATTATACAGGAGAGGAGAAGGCAGATGAAGCTGTAAAAGTGAGTGAATGGTGGTTGATGGCTGTTGGGTGATGGATACACAGAACTGCGGTTCATTATTCTATTCTGTTGCTTTTGTATTTGTTCAAAATTCTCCATAATGAAAAGTAAAAAAAAAAAAAATTTAAACCTTATAATATGGTGTCAATGGCTTGGAAGAAAACCCAGTAGACAATTGTGGTGCACATATTTTAAGAAGTGCCTCATAACCATTCTTTTGGCACAAAAGATAATATTGATACAGTCACTGGAGAAATGGAGTCGAAAGTGATTCAGAATTAAACTCCAAATGTGAAGAATTTTTAAGAGTACTATAAACAATTTTTCCTGTATACTTCACTTTTCTACTGTGTGAGAGTAATACATGATATTAAAAAATGCTTAAATGAATCTAATTCATTTAATAGGGCTAAAAAATTCAATAGGGATACAAAAAATTCTCTTTCATCAGGATAAAAAATTCTAACATAAAAATGCTTCATGTTTGAGTTGGAATTGGTGGGTTTTTTTCTTGAGTGGTACATAAAATAATATGTTATTGATAACTTTTTAGTTTTGATAAAATTTGAAACTTCATCAAATGGCCTAATTGGCCTCAGTGATTTGTTCCAGTGTCAGATGGGGAAAGAAACTGGTTTTAATGGGTTGACAAATGACCCTGTGCTATTCTTACTTGGCAATTTAACAGTTTTTAAGGGATTCTTTTGCCAGTTACAGATTTGAGTATATACGATGATCTTACCTAAAGTCTGGTCAAGATGGGGAAGGTTCTGGGGGACTCTCTGGTGGCAACCTTGGTGGCAGCTTTTATGTAGCTGCTCATATCATTTCTCTTGCTTAACCACTTAAAATAGGAGAAGAAAATACCAGAAAAGGCCCTTGGTGTCCGCTAAGGACTCCAATTCTATGGAAGTAAGCTTTGCAGTGGACGCCTTAGTTACAAAAGAAATATGGGGGTACTGGCCTGGCTAGTCAGACACATGTGGCCATAGGAGCAGGCTAGAGCTTTAGAGGGCATCTGACGGCCACCATCATTTTAGAGGTGAGGAAAATGATGCCCAAAGGTAAATAGCAAGCTGGACCATGGCTAGAAACTGTGTCTCCTGGATTCTAAGATTCTGATCAGTCCTAAAACTACATGCTTCTAAGTTTCCCTAGAAGCAGAGCCTGGGTCGGATATTCTTGTGAAAGTGATTTGTTGAGGAAGACCTTTCAGGAGAAAGGAAGTGAGAGGAGCTGGGCAGGACAGGGAATAGAAGCTAAGCAAGGATGTGGTTTCAGGTGCAGACGAGCTTCACCCTGACCCCACTGGGAGCTCAGGATCACACATTCACCACTGAGTCAGTCTGACCTTGAGGCAAGAGGGCCGACCTTTTGAACTCTGTGTCAGCCATTGGCTGTGGGCAGCTGGGGATTGGGTCACCACGGTGCCCTTTTGTTATGGGCTTAATTTTGTCTCTCCCAAATTCATGTGTTGAAGTCCTGACCCCTAGTCCCTCAGAAAGTGACTGTATTTGGAGATAAGGTCTTTAAAGAGATAATTAAGTTAAAATGATGTCATTAGGGTTGGCCCTAATCCACTGTTATTGGTGTCTTTATAAAAAGAGGAAATTTGAACACAGAAACACAGACACACACACACACACACACACACACACACACACACACACACACATACACGGAAGACCACCGAAGACACCAGAAGAGGACGGCCACCTCCAAGCCAAGGAGAAAGACCTGAGAATGAAACCAATGCTGAGACACCTGACCTTGGACTTCTGACCTTCAGAACCATGAGGAGATAAATTTCTGTTGTTTAAGCCACCTTCTCTGCAGTACTTTGTTATGTCAGCCCCAGCAAACGAACGCACATTTGACCAATGGCAGTTCTCTGGAGAAGCTGGACACGGTGTTATCGGCAACCACACCCAGCCCTGGTTGGTAAAGGGATCCACCCTCTAAGATTACGGAGTGGCACCAAGGGATGTCTTCGAGGATGCTCTGCAAGCTTTAGGAAACCAGCATTTATTTACCTTCTATCTGGGTCACTCTCAGAGGACACAGAGGGACAAGGGGAGGATGGAGATGGATCACCTGATTGCTATGGTCTTATAGCTCAATGCTTTCATCTTTTTCCCAGAGCAGAAATGGAAGGAAGATGGAGCCTGATGTGAAGCAGAGGAGAGGAAGGAAGGTGTGCCTTGTTCTTGTTGACTGGGAAGTGTGGTGGGACCTGCTGGGTAAGGAGGGGCCTCTACAGCAACCTGCCACCTCTCTTTCCATCACCAGATGAAGTATGAACCATATTAATGACACAAGGAGGGCATTATGAGGCAGGCTGCCTTCCCTCGTTACCATGGTCTACTCTCCCCTAATGTTTTTACCACATCTTTCACTCTTGCCGACTGAATGACAAATTTTAAGGAAGGCAAATTAAATAATTGCCGAGGTTTATCGAGTTGATTTTTCCACCCAATCACTTTCCGTGCTTAATAAAGCAAAGTTATTGATTAGAAACTTCTCCAGGACACTTATGAGAAGAGTAGCAAAACATAATTCTTTTTAATAGTCAGAACGCTGGCTACTTCAGACCTGCAGTATGATTTTCAACAGTGAAACGGAACTCACTTTTTCAAGTATTTACTCCACTTTACTTTCCACCAGCTGTATTAAATTGCTACTAAGCAAGAAAAATTCCTTCCATAATTTGCATAGCACATTTTAGGACAAGATCACATAAATCGTGGTGTGACAAGGAAGCTTCCATCACCCTGATATAGCAAGGCCATCATAAAAAAGAAAATGGTTATGCTGTCTGAATGGGGAAGAATGCTAAATGGCTATACTCAGGAGTCGAGTCTTCCTACGTGTGAATAAAACAGGCAGAATTCTAAGACATCATGTGCACAGAGGCAAGTCCACTGTAAAGCAAATGAAGCTTAAACTTAGGGGCCCCCCACCTACATGAGCACTTCCATGGCTCTGTACCTAATACATTGTTCGTTGAAGTCTGTATTCCTTTCTTCTAAAATGGAACCCCACTTTTTTTTTTTGGCTTCACCGGGTCTCAGTTGTGGCACGAAGGATCTTTGTTGCCACATGCGGGATCTTTAGTTGTGGCACGCGGACTTCTTAGTTGCATCATGCGTGTGGGATCTATTTCCCCGACCAGGGATCGAACACAGGCCCCCTGCATTGGGAGCGCAGAGTATTACCCACTGGGCCACAAGTGGCATCCCTGGACCCCACACTGAATCCTCTCCGGGCTCCCCAAATCTGCAACTGCCCCCTATTGGATATAATTTTGCCAGAAGAAATTATTATAGGTGAGACACTTGGGCCAACACCTATGGAGCAATACAGCAACCACCTATAAGGGGAAATATTCAGTACACATACCTGCTGCTTTGAGTGCACAGGACAAACCTCCTTCAACGATGATTCCCCAAAGTGAGTATTGTGTGGAACCCTCTATCAGCCATTTAGCTGGTCCCTATTACAGGTCCATTTGGGCAGCCATGCGAAGATGGTACTCCATAAAATAATTTTATGAATACTTAGTCTATCTGTTGACCAGTGTTTCCCAGCTGGGGGCAATTTTGCCTTCCACGGAACATTTGGTGATATCTGGAGACATTTTTGATCACCATGACTGAGAGGGTGCTACTGGCATCTAGTAGGGAGAGAGAAGCCAGGGCTGCTGTTCAACATCCTGCAACACCCAGGACAGCTCTCCAAACCAAAGAATTATCTGGTTCCAAATGTCAGTGGTGCCACAATTGAGAAACCCTGCTAGAGAGAGTAGAGGTGAAGATTCTGGCGTCAGGGTCCATAGATCTGAACTGAAGCCTCAGTTTCCTCATCTGAAAATGGGGATAATAATTAATAACTCTCTCCTAAACTTGTTAAGAGGGTTCCACAAGGTAACAGAGGTGAGATGCTTAGCACAGGGCCTCACCTATAGTACTCATAAAGTGCTGGCCTCTATCACTATTATTATATTTAAATCCTAATAATTCATATACTCTGAATAATAATAAATCTCTACTTACTTCCAAGGGTTAACCTCTTAAGAACTGCACTTCTCTGTCTAAAATAAGAAGAAGGAACTTGATCAGTGGTATTTAGACTCAGCTCAAAGGAGTCAAGGGATTTAGTGGTGACACCCATTCTCCCATTATCCTAGAAGCTTCCACGGGGTTCGGGGGCGGGGGCAGGGGGAGTCAGTGTGTGGAGATAGAAATCCTCTGCTCTAATTCACATAGTTGAGCTCAGTTTTGATCTGTTTCGTTTCTGCTTTGAGGAACAGTTTTTTAAAAAAACTTTGAAAAGGGCTTCCCTGGTGGCGCAGTGGTTGAGAGTCCGCCTGCCGATGCAGGGGACGCGGGTTCGTGCCCCAGTCCAGGAAGATCCCACATGCCGCGGGGCGGCTAGGCCCGTGAGCCATGGCCGCTGAGCCTGTGCGTCCGGAGCCTGTGCTCCGCAACGGGAGAGGCCACAGCAGTGAGAGGCCCGCATACCACAAAAAAAAAAGAAAAAAAAAGGATATACAATTTAGACTCTGTTGGATACTGCCAAATGGTTAACACACATATGAAATGATGCTAAATTCACTAGTCATCAGGGAAATGCAACTTAACCTAACAACGAAGCATTACTTTACATCCATCAGATTGAAAAACTGTAAAAAAAAAAGTTATAACATCAGTATAACTCTGGGGAGAAGCATCATACATTGCTGATGGAACTGTGAAGTGCCCCGGCCTTCTTGGGAGGCAGCTCACAGCTTATTTATAGGGTCACAGAAATAAAACAGAAGTCCCTCATCCTTCATGTTTCTTTCCACTTCTGTGAATGAATACACACATGATGACACTAAAAACTTCCTCCTTTGTAGATTATCCCCTCTACCCCTGGGGAGTGGAACAGGAAGGCTGAAGGGTCATGACCTCAGGTACCTCCAGCAAACCTCAAATGCGCTCTTAGAAACTCATCTCCGGGTTGGTGGTGGCCGATGTTGTTCATCTTGGACACAAGGGGATGGAATGAAAGCATGGGAATGTTGAGGGAAGGAGACTCAACAAGTAAGCACTGAGGACAGCGCCCCATTCCTCGATTTAGCGAGTTTTCTGTGCAGAGGCCCCCAAACTAGGCTACCTCCAAAGTCGCTGTCTGGCAATGCAGAAGCCCATGATTCTTTTCCAGAGGGTTCTCTCCAGCTAAGAAATTTCGAGCCATAATTCAATAGTGTCCTGTGTTTTCTTCTGGGTCAAACAGGCTGTGAGCCTTGGTTCTCCACCCCACTCCACCCGCACCCACACTTCTGGAAGTGCTATAGATTTTCAGCATGGTTGATAAAACAGAGAGATAAAAAGCCCAATTTTTCTTTTTATGATAGATATGACTAATTAACTATAAATGTCAAGTATCTGCAACTTAATTAATTCCAGTTCATTTAACGACTGTAATTAGATTTTTTCCCAAACAAAGCAACAGTCTGTTTTCCAAGGTCATAGACTAACACTACAATGAACAAGGCTGAAAGGCACACACTTTGGATGAAAGGTAAGTGATGGCTGGTGCCTGTGGGGAAAACGGACCACACAAAATAAAAAATAATTGGCAGGCTGATGAATAGAGTTTTTTTGAAATGTATACATACTGCATCTTTGATTAATAGCACCAACAAGTACTTGAAATTAAGCCTTTAAAATTTTTAGAGACTTTTCATTATAATGAGAAAATTTTAAAAAAAGAAATCTGACTGGGGTTTGTCAGAGAGACCCACAAAAGCTAGAATTCTAATTAGTGGGACATTTCTCCTTTGTTTAAGAAAAGCAATTTTAATGGGCATATTTGATCATATATATGTCAAGCTCTCCAGGGCATAATCTGGGTGAGGAGGGATTTAATCAAGGAACCGTGAACATGTTTGCCTTAGAAAATAAAACACTTCAAGTTTGAAGAGGCTGGTAGGGGCTTCTGGTAACTGGGAGAAGGGTTTTGAAGGGTATTTGAAAGGAGGTGGAAAGAAAAAGGGAAGGAAACCCAACATACATGGATGGCATGTATTCATCCATCTGTAGATAATGAAAATCCACCAAAGGTGGAAGAAATTTCCCAAGGAGTCAATGTGGTCAAAGTAGTTCAAAATGGAGATGCTACCATTCAATTTTTTTTGTTTGTTTTGTTTCTTTTTAAATCCTTTTTTTTTTTATAAATTCATTTTATTTATTTATTTATTGATTTGGCTGCATTGGGTCTTCGTTTCTGTGCGAGGGCTTTCTCTAGTTGTGGTGAGCGGGGGCCACTGTTCATCGTGGTGCGCGGGCCTCTCACTGTCGCGGCCTCTCTTGTTGCGGAGCACAGGCTCCAGATGCGCAGGCTCAGTAGTTGTGGCTCATGGGCCCAGTTGCTCCGCGGCATGTGGGATCTTCCCAGACCAGGGCTCGAACCCGTGTCCCCTGCATTGGCAGGCAGATTCTCAACCACTGCGCTACTCGGGAAGCCCTAATTTGTTTTTTTTGTTTGTTTGTTTTGTTTTGTTTGTGTGTGTGTGTGCTTCCTTCTGCCACCATTTCCCCAAGAATTCAATTAAAGTGTTCCAAATGGAACTGGCTTGTGACAATGATGTGTTTGGGGAAAGAAGGAAACCAGCCGTGTCCAGCATGGGCTGAGAACATGGAAGGAAGGTTGCAGCTGTGGGAGCCTTCCCACAGGAGGAGCTGGGTGTCGAAGGCAACAGTGGGGAAGGAAAAGCATATGGCAGGGAGGGTAACTTCATGAGAAAGAACGCCTTCCCAACATCCCTCAGAGGTGACTGGCCAGGATCTGGACCTCTGTTAGTACATGGCGGGGGGCTGTTGACCTGAAACAAATAGACTGCCAGATATTCCTCCAGCAAAGATGGGTTTATTCAGGATCAGCAGAGAATTGCAACTCAGGGTCTGCAACCGCGACGAGCCATGTGCAAAGTCCCCAGACAACAAAGCAAGGAGAGCGCTTTTATAGAAAGGACAAGGAAGTTGGAAGGGCTGTAGTAAACAAGAATCTATGATTTTTCATTGGCTGAGTTCTTGCCAGGAAAGAAGTCTTTCTTCTTCCTGTTGGGCTCTGCTACCATCACAGGGTGTGAGCGTTCCCCATTTTGGTCGCCCAACTCTATTTAATTGAGGTTTCCGTTTGTTTATTTTTTACAGGGCACAGGACTTTTTCATACTTTTTTATTGACTCATTCCCTTTATTTACCAGTTTTCAAAACGGTGCGTTGGTTCACTTCCATCCTTCAACGGTTTCCAATTAAATTTTTAAATGATTATGAACTCATGTATTTAAACAAATTTGTCACGTTATTATATTTGTAGTTATTATCTTTATTAGTGCTCAGATTGTCCCATCTCTGGCCCAAGTGAACCTCTTAAAATTGCACAAGCCATTCTTAAAATTTTAGATACAATTTACATGTAACATTATATTATTTTCAGGTTTACAATGTAACGACTCGGTATTTGTATGCATTGCAGAATGGTCACAGCATAAGTCTAGTTAACATCTGTCACCATACATTGTTACAAATTTTTTTCTAGTGATGAAAAATTTTAAGATCTACTTAAATGATTTTTACAACGTCACAAGGCATTTTTAGTATGAAGCCATTTTTAAGCCTTGCTTTTTAATATGAAGAAAAAGGGTAGCTGTAGAAAGCTAGAATCTCAAGGATATCAAGGCAGCAGACATCTGTGAACTGACATTCTTCTGGCTATTTCTCATCACCTCTTCCTTTTATCCCTTTTTTTCAAAAACTAGATCACATGACCTTAGTTCACACATCTTATCAGACTTAAAGGAAAACTTTGACTCAGTTTCCTGTGTGTGTATTTATTAAGTGCTCACTATGGTCCAGGCTGTGTCGGGCAATGCCCCCTTCTCCAGTGGCTGGACTCTTGACTCTGATTTCCTGATGTGTCCCCTTGTTTCTGTAGGCAGTCACAGTGGTGACTTTCTCGACTGGAGTTGACTTGTCAGTTTAAATTGGGTGAGGCATCAAAAGTAAAAGCTACAGTGAAAACTAAGCATTCTTCAATAGTTTGGGTAATGTTTCCTTCCTCAAGTGGCTTGCTGTGATCTATCTATAAAGGAACTTCATCCTTGCAGCAACTTTCCAAGCATAGGTAATTGGGTTCATGGCCCATGACCAGAGTGGGCAAATGGAGAGGCCGCTGTTGATGGCATTGATGTAACTATGATGAAACTACGGCCATGATGTAACTATGATGAAAGAAGTAAAGACAGAATGGAGCTTCTCCTCCCTAACTACACTAACTGTTTATAAATGAGTCATGTTTCGAGTTTCCAGAAACGTTCCCTCCAAACCCTTCTTGGATTCTCAGGAATGGTATCTGTCTGTCATGTTACCCACTTTCTCAGATGTTCAAGGGCCAAGAGGTCTTTCTGAGGTGGATTTCCTGTGGAGCTGCTGTCTCTGGAAGGGTCAAGTCAGGGTCCTGGGGAGCACAGGGGTCCTTGGTGAGGACCCTTGTGGAGTGACCACCACAATGGTCTGGAGTGGAGACAAGAGACCATTTGAGAAATTCTCTCTCCTCCTTGATGCAGAAAGTATTGAGTCAAACGAATCTGAATCATGGCTCTAGCATTTGTTAATCATATGGACTTGAACATTGTCTGATATTGGGTTCTTTCTGAAAGAAGACTCTGAGAAAAAGTTTTGAGGGCAAGTAGTCAACTTGGGAGGTGATTCTAGGAAGCACAGGTATGGGAATGGGGAAATGAGGAAGGGAAGGGAAGGATACTTCCACAAGGTATGATAATAAGAAATTTAATGCTGTGGGCAACTGCGTCTCCTTCCCACCAGGGGACTCTGAGGGGCTGTGCAGAGTGGGCTTCAGCGTCATCCCATACAGGAGGAGGGGAAGCTGGGGTATTTATCCACTGACATCTATCCATGGGGCTCAGGGACTGCTCCTAGGAGTGTTAACTCTCCAGCCTTTCTGTTCTGCTCTGCGGTCTGACTTTGCTTCTGCAGCCAGAGAAAACCAGGCAAAAGGTGACAGGTGCCTCTGATGGGTCAACAGGTGTGTGTGAGTGGTGAGTCTGCTACAGACATGTTAGGCAACATCTCTAAGCCGTGGTTTTCTCGTCTGAAGAATGGAGATCGTATTAGCTACTCCTCAGTGTTCTTGTGAAGGGTGAAAAGCCCATGTGAGGGAAACGTTTGGCATAGAGTGTTCAAAGCCGGCACCTTCCTTTCTCTTACAGACACTGCATCATAGCTATGACAGCAAAGAATCCTGCCAACAGGCTCCGTGCTGTACAGAACTGGGTGGAAGGAGGAGGTGGGGTGGGAGCGGCGGGTAGACGCTGGGCTGAGCAATGCTGACGAATAGCTCACAAGCAAAGGTTGATTTATTGCTCCTTCTGTGTGTCCATCAGGGGTCAGCTGGGAACTGAACTCTGCCTCTGTGCATTTGATCTCCCTCCAGGACCCAGGATGAATGACAGGCATTATCTGGGAAGTGGCTAGTAACTATAGAAGAGCAGAGAGAGAGAGAGAGAGCCCTGGATGGTTTTCCATCAGTAATTAAATGCTCAACCTGGCAGTGACATACATCACTTGTCCTCACAGCTTATTGCCCAGAATTGATCATGGTTGCCAAGCAACCACCCAGGGCTCTAGGAAGTCCAATGCTAACATGTACCCGGAAGAGACAGAGAACTCAACTATATGGTGAACAGCAGTAGTGACCACCTCAACTTGAGTTATGGCCAGATAGTTTGGGGTCATTACTACCTTCCTGCTATTATACAGAAATGCCCCACCTCAAAGACATAGTATCACCATATTCAAGATATAAAATTTCAAGTAATGTCTATGCGCATTTTCTTTCCAAGTAGACCTCATTGAATTAAGAAACTCTCCCTCATTATTTCTTACAAATATATATTTTTTCCTATCTACGCTCCTCTTCTTTGGCAATTACAATTACATGTACATTTTGTTTGAGGTTGTCTCATAGCTTGTGTGTATGCTCTTTTCATATCTTTACTCTACATTTTCTCTTTTTGAGTAGTTTCTATAGTTTTGAATATTTTCTATTATTGTATTTTCAATTTCACTATGATTTTTTTTGCAAAGTCTAATGGATAATTAAATACATTTGGTGAATTTTACACCTCACATTTTATAGTCTTCACTTTTAGAAGTTTAATTTTCATCTTCTCTATATCTTCCATGTCTTCACTCAACATTTTGTAGTTTTCATTTTCTAGTTTCAATTTTTTGAATGTACAATATTTGATGCAATATACAATGCAGTAAAAATGATTGTTTTAATGTCTTTTTCTTCTAATTCTAACATCTGCTTCAATATTGGCTGGCTTTATTTTGATTGATTGAATTTTCTCCTTATCTCGGGATGAATTTTTCTGCTTACTGCCATGCCTGGTAATTTTTTTTTATTGAATTTGAGGGATTACCATTTTATCTTTTGGGGTGCTGGCTGGTTTTTTATTCCTGCAGTTTCTCTTGCACTTTGTATTGGGACTCATTTAAGTTACTTCAAGGCCACTTGATTCTTTCTCTAGCACTTTTTTTTTTTTTTTTTTTTTTGCGGTACGCGGGCCTCTCACTGCTGTGGCCTCTCCCGTTGCAGAGCACAGGCTCCGGACACGCAGGCTCAATGGCCATGGCTCACGGGCCCAGCCGCTTTGTAGCATGTGGGATCCTCCCGGACCGGGGCACGAACCCGCGTCCCCCGCATCGGCAGGCGGACTCTCAACCACTGCGCCACCAGGGAAGCCCCTCTCTAGCACTTTTAAAATTTGTTATAGGTTAATAGAACTCCACTTAGTCTAGAGCTAATTATTCCCCATTATCGAGCCAATGCTCTGTGCATCATGATGTTTTCCAGTCTTGTTGGGGGAAAAGGAAACTATTCTAAACACCTCTGTCAATAGACACTGTTGCCTCTGATCCAATTTCAACGTATTTTTACCCCTTTGGATAGGTTCCTCACAGGCATATCCTGATTACTAAACTGCTCAGTTCTTGATGGAGACCCCCTTCAGATCTATGATGTTCTCATTCTATGCAGTTCTCACCTCCCTGGTGCTCTGTCTTAGGAACTCAAGCCTTCTTGATCTCTCTCAACACTGCTCTACTCCAGGAGCCCATCAGCCTCCAGTGGGATTTCCCTTCCTCACCTGAAAATGCTCTCAAGGCAATAAGCTGGGCAAACATAGGACATCACTTTATGTTATTGCTGTTGTCTCTCAGGAACCACTGTCCTTCATTTACAAATGCCCAGTGTCTTGAAAAAAAACACTGTTTGGTTTTGTTTTTTTCCAGTTTCTGGTTTCATGAAAGAGACTAAATTTGTTCTTTGTTATTCCATATTGAGTATGTTCACTAAGCTTTAATTAAAAAACTATCAAATCATGTAATAAAATTAAATTTATGAAACAAAAAGATATAAAATTTCAGTCACTTATTTCTAGACCAGCCCTGTCCGGTAGAACTTTTTGCAGTAATGGAAATATTCTCTGCATTGACCAATACAGCAGCCTCTAGCCAGGCACAGTTATCGAGCACTTGAAATGTGACTAGGGTGACAGAGGAACTAATTTTTAAATTTGAATTTAACTTTAATTAACTTAAATTCAAATAACCACTAGTGGCTACTGTATTGGCCAGCATAGTTCTAGACCACTGAAGTCACATTGTGGATTTATTGTCCATCAGCAATTATAACAATACCATTTCCTACTCCCTTAAATTTGTAGTTTTCAAAATGTTCTATATACACCACTCATCTCATATGATTCTCCCAATATCCCTAGGAGATAGATAAGGAAGGGCATATTATAATACCCATTTTATAGATACGAAAACTCAGACTCAGAGAGTTTAAGTGATTTGCTCACGATAATGGGAGGATTAGTGGTACAGAGACTAGAAACCACGTCTCCAGGCAGAGCTGTGCCTTGTATGGCGTTAACACTAGGCTATCCCTCAGTAAATTCTTGAGCCAACACTTGAAAACTCTAAGAACATTAAAGCTAACCTACCTCTCCTTCTTTTAAAGCAATTTTCATAAGCACTTCCCTAGCACACTTTTCCAATATTACTCCATGTTAATCATAGAGTAAGCTTGTAGTAATCATACTCTTTCTTGAATTGGTATCTGTCAGTGTAATGTGTGGATTTCTTTCTTTTTTAAAAAATCGAATTAAGTTGTAAACTCCTTAGGTTTAGAAACTTCTCTTCCTTTGGTGATTTCCTCAGTGCCCGGTAGAGTGACAAGTTGTCCCAGTTTGCCTGAGAGTGAGAGGTTTCTCAGGATGCAGGACTCTCAGTGCCAAAACCAGGACGGTCCCAGGAACGGAGACAACTGGGCACCCAGGGGTCGAGCACAAGGCTCAGTTCACAGGTTGAACTGACTCGAATATTAAAATAGTCAAGATGTGTTTCAGTCACAATCACATACGCAGTCACCTGAACATTGTAGGTACTCCATAAATGCATTGTTTAAGTTTTATGACAAAAATAAAGGATGATAAATTTTGCATATGCTTCCTTATGTCCAAATAGCAAACTAAGGAAATGGATTTTGGGGGAACTGTCGGCCTCTCCTTTTCTACTTCTACATCTGGTTTGAATGTTATTTCAAAGTCGAGAGTAAAGAGAAATTATGTCTTACTGATCTTGGATGTAGCAGGCATTGTCACTAGCACACACAATCAAATGATGGCCATTCTCAAGAGCTTCCACTGACTTTAGATAACTATTTTAAAGTTGGAATATTTATTTTCAACCTTTGATGCTTTCTCTCATTCTCTGAAATAACCAAAACCTTCTATCTCTCTAGGGAACAAGGCCAAGCTCTTGCCTTGTGGAGTTTCCAAGGCTCTGCTCTTCCAAGCAGGACTGGAGCTTTGACTTTGATCTGTGGATTTGGTGGGGAGGGGTGTCATTCTCTATTGTGCCTTGAGCCTCGGAATGCCTCAGTCACTACAGCATATCGATTTCCTTGACTTTTCAAATGAGAAAGTGCCTTTTGAATAGCAATAAGGCAACTCTGCACACCTCCTGAATTACAATCTCCTGCATTTGTGTGCAGACTAGCAATGTCTTGAGTGTTTCTCATTGCAACAGGCAGCTTTGTTCTATTCTACAGCACTACTACGTGGTAAGCTTCGACAGGACCTCCGCTGGCCCGCATTTTATCCGATAGCTGTGTTTTTGAAAAGTTGGGGCTTAAATTTATTTACATAAATCAAATGCTTTGGCATTTGGTATCTGCAAGGACGTTATGGAAGAGAGCTTATACAACGTGGATTGTTCAAGTGACTCACCACCCCTTCCCAAAGTCTGCGATCTTTGTGAGTTTAGGTATCCTGAACTCTCTATCCTACTGATAAGTAACCTAGTGATCTGTCACTTTCACTCCTGAGTGATCTTCAATTAGCAGTGGGCCCATAATACTTTAGCTCTAGTTTAGACTTATTCAAACTGAAATGCCTAAAACTGGGATATCTCAATTAGCAGGTGTGACATTCATATTTACAGACAGACAGTAGTGATTCAGGAAAAAACAGTATTGCCTGCATTGCCTGCTATGAAGTGGGTAGATGCAGAAACTGCTTTAAGAGGTCCTCTTGAACCATCCCTTGTGCCTGCGGACATAGATATGGAGATGAGAAGGGAACGGGAAGAATGTCAGGGTACTCTTGGCCTAGGCCACAGAGAAGGTGCAATCAGAGTGGAATTTTCAAGCAAAATGAATCCAAGGAATGTAGAGGGTTGAACTAAAGAATGAAATAAAGACCAACTGAAGAACTGCAGGTCTTCAGTCTGGCAATTAAGCATTTGCAATCTGACCCAAACCTTCCTTTGAGATCAGCTGATGTCCAGGCTGAACCCCACACCAACTGAGCCAGAATCACCAGGGTAGGGACCCAGTCATCATTATTTTTTAAAAATTCTCCAGCTAAGGGCTTCCCTGGTGGCTCAGTGGTTAAGACTTCGCCTGCCGATGCAGGGGGCGTGGGTTCACGCCCCGGTCCGGGAAGATCCCACATGCCGCAGAGCGGCTGGGCCTGTGAGCCATGGCCGCTGAGCCTGTGCGTCCGGAGCCTGCGCTCCACAACAGGAGAGGCCACAACAGTGAGAGGCCAGCGTACCAAAAAAAAAAAAAAAAAAATTCTCCAGCTAATTCCAACGTGCAGCCAAGTCTGAGGACCACTTTTGAGGAAGAGACTGTCACATTCTGAGTTCCCTGAGAAAAAGTCATTAAGGGAAGCTTCTGTGGTCCGGTGGAAAGAACACAAAGGAGGTGTGTGCTGCCAGTTACGTTGTATATTCCAATTTTGGAATTTGCTTCTTAGCTCAGTGCTCTATTTCTAATCCTCACAACAGTGGTGTGAGAGAGATTCACATCAGGTCCAAATTATGCACCTTTCCAAATTTCCTCAGTTCCAAGTATCCCTCGATGGAGAATCTTGCTGCCACCATCAACTTATCTCCTGTTAATCCACGAATGTGTTCTTGCCCAACTTCTCTATGTTCCTCTAACCCGGGGCTGTGAAGACAGTGCGTTCCCAGCTGTCGACTTGGGGCTCAGTGTCCCCTCGGTGTCTTCACTCTTCCTGTGACGTTGATTCTTTGTGGCTGTTGGGCATCCTTGTGATTAAATAGCTGTCTGCTTTTTCTTTCAGTGAACCCGATAATCAGCCTCCTGGTATCTGCTTTCCTTCCATCCCTGTCTCACTTTCCTTTTCTCCTCACTCTTGCCACCCTGGTGTTGGACCCCTCAGTAAAATGCTAAGAGAGTAGTTTGCCACATGTCTTATTTTGAAGGAGACCCAAGCTAAGACAGTATTATTATCCCAAGAAATGCTGATCTGTCCGTCTCCAAAGTCCATGTCCTTTTCACTCTTTTCTCTTTTCTTCACTGCCTTTAGGAGGGAGAAGAACTGGATCTTGATCCTTGCTTTGCCGCTGACATCTGGTATAATCTCAGGAAAGCCACTTGTCTTCTTCAAGCCTGTTTCCTGACCTGTAGAATCAGAGTTGGGCTATCAGATGCTCTTAAACTTCCGGATTCTGTGGATTTCTTTGACAGTTGGGTGAAGCCTATGGATTCTTTCTCAGAATAATGTTTTTAAATGCATAAAATAAAATGCACATAAAATTATTAAATACTTAAAATTATATTGAAACACACTCGTCACAATAATATACATGTGTGTATATCTCACAAAATAGGTGCGATAAGGTAATATGTATGCATCTTTACTCATATCTTTTTTCTTCCATTTTTTTTAATATATAAATTTATTTATTTACTTTTGGCTGTGTTGGGTCTTCGCTGCTGGGTGCAGGCTTTCTCTAGTTGTGGCAAGTTGCAGTGTGCGGGCTTCTCATTGTGGTGGCTTCTCTTGTTGCGGAGCACGGGCTCTAGGCACACCAGCTTCAGTAGTTGTGGCATGAGGGCTCAGTAGTTGTGGCTTGCAGGCTCTAGAGCACAGGCTCAGTAGTTGTGGCACACGGGCTCATTTGTGGGATCTTCCCGGACCAGGGCTCGAACCCATGTCCCCTGCATTGGCAGGCAATTCTTAACCACTGTGCCACCAGGGAAGCCCTCCTCTGGTTTTATTGATATATAATTAACATGCAGCACTGCATAAGTTTAAGGTGGGCCGCATAATGATTTGACCTACATATACCATGCGATCATTATCACAATATACTCATGTCTTAAATAGCTGCCTGTTTAATAAGTATTATAGCTAAGTAGTGATAAGAATGCTATTTTGAGATACCTTTGAGAAACAGCCCTGAAAGCAACTAGGCTATAATGAAACCAGTTGAAATAAACAATGCTCAAAGAATATACATGATCATCAGACAAGTTCACTGTGTGACAGTATTTTAAATGGACAAAGAGAAGGACACTCTAGAAACACAAAGATGACTGAACACTCCCCTCTTAGGATGAACACAAGTGACTACAGCTTCTTTACCACTTGCAACTTTAGCCTTGCTTTAATACTCTTGTCCTCCAGGGACTTCCCTGGTGGCACAGTGGTTAAGAATCTGCCTGCCAATGCAGGGGACACCGGTTCGAGCCCTGGTCAGGGAAGATCCCACATGCCGTGGAGCACCTAAGCCCATGCGCCACAACTACAGAGCCTGCGCTCTAGAACCCGTGAGCCGCAACTACTGAGCCTGCGTGCCACAACTACTGAAGTCCGCACTCCTAGGGCCCATGCTCTGCAACAAGAGAAGCCACCACAATGAGAAGCCCGCGCACCACAACGAAGAGTGGTGCCACAACTAGAGAAAGCATGCATGCAGCAGCAAAGACCCAACACAGCCAAAAATAAATAAATTAATTAATTTAAAAAAAATACTCTTGTCCTCCAGATAAAAATGATCCTGATACCCAATCACTGAATGACTCCCTAGTATTGACAGGTCCCATCCAAAAGTGTCACCCCCAACTTCCTTCAAACTTCCTAGAAACACTCACAACAAGACCAATCTCACTACAATCCCATCGTAATTCCTTCTTACTCAGAGGTCCATGGTTTCTCTGGGGTGTGCTCTCCTTTGCTGCAGGGAACTAAATAAACCTAAACATTTGGACAATGATTGTGTTCTTAGTGGTCTTTGGATGGTGGGCTTAACTTCTGCAGCAACTGTAATGTGATATGAAAATACCTGTGTATGTTAAATTAGACACCTTCACTGTTGGAAATATGAATTAGGCGGCTTTAATATCCCTTTGGTATATAAATAAAATTTTATCCAAGTTAAAAAAATAAAAAAGACAATATAACTGTGGAGCTGAGATTCGAATCCAGGCATTCTGGTTTTAGAGATTGAACTCTTAACCTCCATGCTCCATAGCCTCTAGGCATAAAGAATTAGAAAGCAAAAAACCTGAGTAATTACACACCCACGATGGACTTACACACCTCTGATGGACTGTTGCACACACAACATCCCTAAGGGCATGCACGAGTTAGAAGTTTTAGCTGGTACTAAAATAACAACCATGACAACCAGTCATGGTAGAAAAGGACATAAGTAACCACAACAACAACCTTCCACTTGTTCAGCCCTTTATACTTTACTGGACCATCTGCATATGAGCGCCAGCACGGTGAGAGCAGACCCCCCAGGCAAGGTTTATTCGGGCATAGCCTAAGTCTTTACCTATAGGATATAAAAAGAGACATAATTCCTGTAAGAGAAGGAGATGGGTCATTCTCAGCTCATCGTCGAAGCTCTACTATTTATATTCAACTAATATTTATTAAATGCTGTTATTGACTGAATTGTGTCCACCCCCCCTCCAATTTCTATGTTGAAGCCCTATCTCCCAATACGACTATATCGGGAGATAGGGCCTTTAAAGAGTTAATTACAGTTAAATGAAGTCATAAAGGTGAGGTCCTAAACCAATAGGATTGGTGTCCTTATAAGAAGAGGAAGAGACACCAGGGATGTGCAAACAGGAGAAAAGGCCACGTGAGGACATAGCAAGGAGGTTGCTGTCTGTAAGCCGAGGAGAGAGGTCTCAGAAAAAACCAACCCTTCCAACACCTTAAACTTGGGCTTCCAGGTGCCAGAACTGTGAGGAAATATATTTCTGTTTATTTATTTAATTTATTTTTGGCTGCGTTGGGTCTTTGTTGCTGCGCGCTTTCTCTAGTTGCAGCGAGCGGAGGCTACTCTTCATTACGGTGCACAGGCTTCCCATTGTGGTGGCTTCTCTTGTTGCGGAGCACAGGCTCTAGGTGCATGGACTTCAGTAGTTGTGGCACGCGGGCTCAGTAGTTGTGGCTCACGGGCTCTAGAGTGCAGGCTCAGTAGTTGTGGCGCACGGGCTTAGTTGCTCCACAGCATGTGGGATCTTCCTGGACCAGGGATTGAACCCATGTCCCCTGCATTGTCAGATGGATTCTTAACCACTGCACCACCAGGGAAATCCCTATTTCTGTTGTTTAGTCTCCCATTCTGTGGTACTTTGTTATGACAGCACTAGCAAACAAACACCCAATGACTATGCTAGATGTTTTTACACATTATTTCATTAAATCATCACATCCAAGAGATTGCTGGAACCATCTTCTTCTGGCTTGTGAGAGCCAACTTAAACAATTTTAAGAATTTTGTGAGCTGGTTTTTAAGTCATCCATTATTAAAAATTAAGTTATATACAAACTTAAAATGAAATGAATTGTATTTTTACAAAGGGTGATGAATATACAAAACCCATCACTTTCTAACTATTTTACTACATTTTACTGGTATCTATGTCCTTGTAGTTATGTCTGTTGTATCTGAATGATGGAAACACTGCATAATGGCATGCTACCATAGGTTGGTAGTTTGAAATAGGCCAGGGTGGGGTTATTTACACCATGGAAATGGGCAAACCGTACAAATCAGGTTTTTGCCACCCCAGATAGCTAGTTGTTAAACATTTACCTGCATGTCCCTGATCATAATAACCTCACAAAGAAGCCCATCTAATTCCAGATTTACAAATGAGGAAACTCCAGCTACAAAAACACAAGACTCAAGCAAGAACCAGGACTCCTGGCGCCTGCACTAAGGCTCTTTGCATGATACCACACTGCCTCTCTATGCACCCAGGAGGAACTGCTCTCGCTCTGTATCTCAGCCAGGCTGCCCAGCAGAAATCGGATTACAATGCGCTTGTGCACTGGGTGAGGGTCCAGACCCCGCCTCCTAAATTTCTCTGCCCAACATGGGCATTGTGTAATTCTAATACCCAAGAGGATGAAGACCACTTGCTATAAATCCCAAGGCACTGGGAGAAAGCCGCGGGTGGAGCTCTTTTTTACAACCACGATTTGCAGTCTGTTGTAAAGGACTTTAATTGCTACATGGTATAGGACTTGCCTGTGTGTTTTTGCCGCACAGTAAGACTAACGGGGAGCAGAGGGCTGAGTCCAGGCACCTGTGGCATTAGGAACAGCAGCCCTGACCATTCAGAGATGGGTATACGGAAATGTGGACTGAAGACCCAGCAGGAAGTCTTCAAAATAACTCTCAGAGAAGCTTCTTTGATGAGCTGAGGCAATTCAGCGGCTCTGCACCGTGCATTCATGCTCGTAAATCACGCAGCTTTGCAGGTGTTGTAAGACATCTCCCCCATGCAGTTAAAAGACGTGCTCGCAGCAGTAGCATTAACGATCCACTGCCAGTTATTTTGCTCAAGTACCCTCATCTTAAGGGACAATTTGATTTTTGTTATTATTGATTATTGGGTGCACACATGTTTAAAAAGGCTAATTATTGAACCACTCCAAAAAGAATCTTGGGGAAGTCATTTTCCCTGGAGAATATATCCAGGAAACCTTTGAAGGCTTTAAGTGTGCTCTTTTAAACTCTGCAATCCAGAGGATCTAAAGCCCAGTTTACCTAGCCTGTGGGTGTGAATCACCTGCAGAGCTTTAGAAATCCTGATGCCTACATCCTACCACCCAGAGATGCTGACTGAAGGGGTGTGATCTGGGTGTTTGGATGTTTTAAAGCTCCCTGGAAGACTCTCATGCACGGTCAAGTTGGAAACGACTGTTCTAAAACTTTGCATCTCAAAATGTGGTTGATCTGTGGACCAGCAGTGTCAGCCTCACCAGGGAGCCTGTTAGAAATTTTGCCCCAGGCACATTGAATCACTCTGTATCTTGATACAAGCTCTAGATGATTCAACTGTGCAGCCAAAGTTGAGATTGTCTAGAGCCCAGAAAAAAAAATGCTAGAATCTGATCTCGTGAAGGACACTGCCCACCTTCCTTAATTCAGGCTAGAACTGGTATTTTTTTCTCTCATTCCCCATATCTAGTTAGGTACCAAGTCCTGTTGATTTTCTTTTCAGATAAATCTCTCTTGTGTCTCACAAACTTCTCCCCCACCAGCCCCTTCTGTCTTCCTTGAGGGTTGCAGCTGAAATAAATCCTTTCACTACCTCTGCTCAAGAAATTTCCATGGACCCCTATTTCCCATGATTTCAGATGTGAATTTCTCCACCTGAATCCAAGGCCATCCCAAGTCTGGGTCCAGGTGACCTGTCTAACCTGATTTCCCCCATGTGTCCCTCTGGTGTCAGCTGGTCTTTTCACCAAGTCACAAGATGCCAACCAGTTCCTCTGTATCTTGGCTCTTGGAAAACCATTCCCTTGCCATCTTCCCTCTGCCTTTCCAAATCTCATTCATCTTTCAAGGCCACTTCCTTTTGCTCTGAATGCCTCCAGCACTTATAACCTGAAATAATTATTAGCTCATCATCTTACATTGGTCACCAATTTTAATGCACCTAGTACCCCTGAGCATGGAGCTCTAAAACAGAACTAAATGGGGATTTCCCTGGTGGTCCAGTGGCTAAGTCTCCACGCTCCCGATGCAGGGGACCCAGGTTCAACCCCTAGTCAAGGAACTAGATCCCACTTTTTAGTTGTGGCATGCAACGAAAGATCCCGTATGCCGCATACTAAAAAGATCCCGCAGGCCGCAATGAAGATCTCACGTGCCGCAACTAAGACCTGGCACAGCCAAATAAATACATACTTTTTTAAAAAATAAAATAAAACAGGACTAAATGTACCCTGGAGATGAACTCAGCTTCTCTCTGTTTAGAATAGGCTTGGGTTCCCTCCTTCCCCCCGGGAAGGCACCCCAACTGATGCCGCCCCATGACCACACCTATGATTCCCCTTTGCTCCCAGCAGTTAGGTGAGGGCTAGTGGTTTTGCCTCTTCCATCAGACTAGGGGCCCTCAGGTTCAGTCTGGCAGCCTCTCTGGGTCCTTAGCAGGTCACCATGCCGGGTGCTGGTGGTGGTGGAGGTGGGTGGAGAGAGGCGGGACAGAGATGATTGACAGAGGACTAGCAATAATAACTCGCGTGCATGGAGGGCTATCTATCTGCTGAGCACGCTTCTAAGTGTTTTATATATTATTTCTTTATTTAAAAAAAAAACCTTTCTACTATAAAGTAAAACAGAGACAGAAAATCAAATAAAACAAATAATGAACTATTATAAAGCAAATACCCTTAGGAACACCACTCAGCTCAATAAACAGAGCCTCACTGGTGACCCTGGATCCTCCCATGTGTCCCATCCCAATCAGAACCTCTTGTTTCCTTTCCCTACAAAACAAAACAATTATTTTAACTTTTTAAAATTGTGGTAAAATACATAGCGTGAAATTTATTTTATGCCATTTTTAGCGTACAATTCAGTGGCATTAAACACATTCACATTGTTGTACACCCATCAGCACTCTCCATCCCCAGACCTTTTCCATCTTCCCCAGTTGAAACTCGGTCCCCATTAAACAACACCCCATTTGCCCTCCACCAGCCCCGGCAACCACCATTCTACTTTCTGTCTCTATGAATTTGACTACTCTAGATCCTTCATATAAGCAGACTCATACAGTATTTGTCCTTTTGTGACTGTCTTATTTCACTTAGCATGGTGTCTTTAAGGTTCTTCGACGTTGCGGCATGTCAGAATTTCTTTCCTTTTTAAGGCTGAATAATATTCCACTGTATGTATGTACCACATTTTGTTTATCCATTCATTTGTCACTGGACACTTGGGTTGCTTCCACCTTTTGCCTGTTGTGAATAATGTTGCCAGAACATGGGTGTAAAAATATGTATCCTGACTTTTATATAGTAAACACTTCATTAACAGTTTTATCATCCCATTGTGCATTTCCAAGCACTTTCATCTGGTCTTGACCATTCCTTACAGTTTGATATTTCTTTTAGTTCTCTTTTAATATACACTTTAAAAATGCTATTTCTTGCCCTGGCAAACCCTGTACAAGGTATTATTACTGCCCCCATTATGCAGATGAGGACACTGAGGTTTCTCAAGGCCAAAAAGCTAGAAGGTGGTGGAGCCAGAATTAAGATACAAATATACTGATTCCCACAAGTGCCTTTTTAACTACACTGGCCATTTTTTATAACTTTGGGTTCATTACGTTAGCACAGACATTCAAGACCCTAGATGCATATTAGCATCACCTGGGCAGCTTTAAAAACAAAACCATGGAAGAGGGCCACCCTAAACCAATTAAATTTTAAATTTCTTGCTTGTGGGGTTCTAATGTGTTTGGAAAGCATTCCAAAGGATTCTAATAATTCATTAGCGGAACTTCCCTGGCGGTCCAGTGGTTAAGACTCTGAGCTTCCACTGAAGGGGGCGCTGGTTCCATCCCTGGTCGGGGAACTAAGATCCCACATGCCCTAAGATCCCACATGTCGTGCGGTGAGGCCAAAAGTAAAAGAAGAGCATTAGTACCTTCCTCATCCACCTGAGAAAGCCTTGATTATTTGATAAGCATGTACATTTCCATTCAGGACCTCCAATAAAAAAATTCAGGAAGTAACACTTGCCTATTGGAAGTTAGAAAAAAATCCCCATCAAAGCGGTCCTCTTGCACTTCAGATATAACCCCTGTATATTTGATGAACCTAAGAGTCAGGCTTCAGTTGTCATAGCAACAAGACAGGTGGGAAAGGAATGACCAAATACACCTAGAAGCCTTAACTCCCCTCTGCCATCCTGCAATAAGCTGAGCCTTTGTTTCACCCATTCAGACAAGTTATTGATTAACTGAGCTTTTCTAGGGCAGATCCATGGAGACTGCTCTCTGAGGCACTTCTTGTTGTGCTTGTCATGACCTGACCCATTTGGGCCACCTGGTCCTGGAGCAGCTGCAATTCTAACTTCTTTCCCTCGAAGCAATAGACTGAAGTGCACTTGTAAGGATGAGGTCATGCTTTATGGGATTTTGTGCAAAAACAGAAAAAGAAGTTAGACTTAGTTGCCTAACTAACATTTTCTGGTTATCTTCTAACTTTAAGCAACCACATTTCAGAGATGCATTCCCTGAGCCAACCATTAGTTATTGCAGTAAACTGTTTGCAAAAATAGCCACTATAATTTCTCTTGCTGCACCCACACCCCCCATGCAATGTGCCTTTGCAGCACCTTTCATCAAGAGATAAAGGCCTTGAGTCTAGGCTGGTCTTGGGACTTGTTTGGCCATTACGAGGTGGCAGAACTTGCAGTGTGCTAGTTCCAAGCCTCAGTGTCAAGGGGCCTTGCACACATTTTTTTGCTCTCTTGGGATCATTTCCATCATCACCATGATAACAAGCCCAGGCTAGCCTCCTGGAGAATGAGAGATCATGGGAAGCAGAGATGAGCACCTGAAGTACCTCTAGATCAGCCAACTCAGCAGCTGACTGAGATGCACAGGTAAGCCCAGCCAAGACCAGAAGAACCAACCAGCAGAGCCCTACCCCCAGGGCTAACCCACAGAGTCATAAGCCAAGTATTCATAAATGGTTATTGTCTTAAGCCACTAACTTTGGAGTGGTTTATTACACAGAAAAAACCGTGTGACATGTGTATATGCACTAACACAGTAAAGTCTTTATTTTCTTTTAAGTTTAAAAGACTTCAAACATTTACTGAGTGGATGTCCAGACTGTGATACAGAAACAAAGTGAGATTTCATCCTTACCCTTCAGAAATTAATAGAATCTTTTGAATAACGAGGCACCCTGGGCCTTTTGCCATCTGGACAAACCAGTTCAGACTTGCTGAGGAGTCCTAAGAAAGCTTCACATTGCCAAAACAATTCCACATGGCAATGATCTGAAGGTACTAGAGAAAGAAATTTAGGATTCACCAGTACAGAAGTGATGGGCAAAGCTAGGGAAGTGAATACATACTCTGGGAGACAAAGCATACATAGTCTGGTTTGGGGTGGAGGCTACTTCAGGTGACATAGTCCTAGAAAGCCTCTCTGATGAGGTAGCATTTGAGCTGAGCCCCAAATGACAAGAAGGAATGCTCAAGGATCAAGCCAAAGAAAAAGGATTCCAAGCAGAAAGATCGGCAAGTGCAAAGGCCCTGAGGTGAGGAGACAAGCTCCTCAAGGAACAGAAGAGTTAGTGTGGCTGCACCAGGCTGATCAAGGAGCAAGCAGGAGAGTCAGTGGAGAGGTGGGCAGGGTCGGTCCTGTTGCCTGTGGTAAGGGCTCCGGATTTTAAGTTAAGTGCAATAAAGAGGAAGTCACTGGGCTTCCCTGGTGGCGCAGTGGTTGAGAGTCCGCCTGCCGAGGCAGGGGGCGTGGGTTCGTGCCCCGGTCCGGGAAGATCCCACATGCCGTGGAGCGGCTGGGCCCGTGAGCCATGGCCGCTGAGCCTGCGCGTCCGGAGCCTGTCCTCCGCAACGGGAGAGGCCACAACAGTGAGAGGCCCGCGTACCGAAAAAAAAAAAAAAAAAAGAGGAAGTCACTGAACAGTATCAGGCAGAAAAGTAGCATGATGTAACATACATGTTAAGGGAATCACGTTGTCCGCTGGGTGAAAACTGGATTATGGGGAGCAAGAGTGCTGGGTGCAGTTAGGAAACAGGACAGTCTTGAGGAGGATGGTGGAGGCTTGGAACTAGGGGTGGCGGGTCATGGAGAGAAGAGGGTGAGCTTGGGAAATAGAAACCAGTAAACAGAGAAGGCACTTTCAGTCTTCAGAACTCAGTATTATGAGCTCCTTAGATGAAACGTGCCCTTAACATAAACACGCTATAAATACATAATGACATGGATATCTTTAAAGGTGACATTTCACCCCATCATTTTTTAAATTTAAGTGGTAAGAAATGGGAAGTTGATTGAATTATTCCAGCTCTTCAAATCCTTTGAAGACTATGATGATTCCAAAGGGAAATGATTATGTTTGGTGATGAAAGTGTCAAAGTTTTCATTTATGGACCGATTGAAATGGGGAGTAATTTTCCAAGTAGAATTTTCCCTTCCTTCTTTAGAGAAATTAATGCTGTTCAGGGATGTCATTATGGTAGATACAGATAAAGAGGTCGGTATGATATGACCTGGGTAGAGAGTGAGTTGCTTTCTATTGTATAATGAATGCAGTTGAAAATATGGTCAATAGCGGGACCTGCCTTTTGAGTGTGTACTCTCTTTCTGGGCTTGCTTTATGGCTAATCTGGTGTCATTTAACATCGTACTCCTTGAACTCAAGAAACAGAATATCTGACAGGATGAATTATCATATAAAAATATTGTGATTAAAGCTATTTCCCTTGGACACAGCCTCACTTTTGTGGTATGCCTGCCATAAATACCGAATGACTCTCATCATGAGAAAACATCAGACAAAACTAAATTGAGGGACAACCAGCCTGTCCTCTTCAAAATGTCAAGGTCATAAAGAACAAAGAAAGGCTGAGAACTGTTCCATATTAAAGGGAAATGTCAGCTGTATGCAACGTTTGATCGGAGATGAAAGAACGTTATTGAGAGAATTGTTGCAATTTGAATACGGGCTGTATATTTGATCATCACATTTTACCAATATTGTAAAATAACCAGGATTTGATAATGGTATTGTAATTACAGAAGGGAATGTCCTTGTTCTTAGGATATGAGGGCTAAAGTTCTTAGGATATGAGAGGTAAAGAGTTATGATGTCTGAAGTTCTGTAGTGGTTCAGCAAGAAGAAAAAACAGGAAAAAATACATAGAGATGTGTGGCACAATACGTTTGGTAAACTAGACAAAGGGTAAACAGGTGTTCACTGTTTCATTTTTGAAACTCTTCTGTAAGTTTGAAATACGTAGTTTAAATAGAACGTTTAAAAAGTTAAAAAAAGAAAAAGCCATTTTCCTTTACAGGTCACCTCACAGACGATAGTTTCTATGTTGGGCAAACACCAAAATTAGGTATTTCTAACTGCGACTGCTCACACAGAAGGAAACCACAACAGCACAAGGAGAAACTGCTCAGGAATCACAGCAGAAGGTTCTGGGATTGCTCTCATCCAGATCTTCTGCGTGTTGATATCTGAACCTATTCTGTCCCATGTACAGCCCCAGTTCTTCTCCTGGATATTTTCAGGATCTCTCTGTTCTCTGTCTATGATTGTTCTCTGGTTTTCTCCCCTCTGCATCTCTTTGAACGTCTGACATCCTGCATTCTGCTCTGGGAATCATCTCTGATTTTAGCACCTTAGAATAAAGCCACCCGTAGTGAGTCCCTGTGGCACACTTAAAGACACTCCAAGCAGTGATTTACATGCTGGGGCTACAGGACATGGAAGGGTGCCCCCCAAGGCACTCCAGAGGGACAGTGCAGCCCGAAGACTTGCAGGGAGGAATGTGGAAGGAGCACTGCTGAGAAGCTGCAGGAGCCATGTCCTCTGATGTTACTTTCTACAGAGCTGCAGTGGGATCCAGAAGAGCTGAGTTTTCATCTTAGCTGTTTCAGGGTCCAGCTCTGTGACCTTGGACTTCTCCCTTAACCTCTCTGGGCTTCATTCTCCTTACCTGTAAAATGAATGCTGAGGCCCTCTCGGGTTTAAATTATTCATTATGACCCTTCAAACTCTCTGATTCAACTCCCTCTTCATGACATCATAGGGTGTTGCAACCTGAGGACTGTCCGTGAGATGCGAAATCATCGATTGATCACTGAGACGTGGTGAGCAGGTTCTATGAGCCCAGGCCTGTTCACAGTGGTTACAATTCAGAATCCCGTATCAAGCAGATCTACTTTCAAATATTGGTTCTTCCTGTTCTTAGTTGCTCTCAGAATTTGGACAAGTTATTTACTCTGCCTAAAACCTCAGTTGTCTCATCTGTAAAACGGGATCTGTAATGGTACTTATTCTCAAAGGTTATTGAGAAGATTAAATGAGATAATGCATAGAGTACCACATAATGAGCATTCATTAAAAATAGTATTTCTAAATACTATTAATGATATTCTATTAGAATGTAAGAAAAATCCCTTTCATCCAGGATACTCTGATTGAACTTACATGATTGAAATTCATTTAACAACCTGACAACAGTGCAGAAAGGCAAGAAATTTAGTGATAAAGTCTGTGTGGCAGAGACAAACAAGATTCTAGTAGGTGAAAAAGAAATTTTGGCCAGGATTGGAATTATTCCTGGCTTAAATATTCAAAGTACTGCTAAGTATGGAACAACTTAAAAATATATATGTAAAATCTTATTTATTTTTAAAATGTATTAAATATAAAACTAATACATGGATACTTCTAACTTGAAAAAATAATTTCAAGTAATACAGAGTTAGGAAAAGTCTTCTTTATTGTTAAGCAAGTCTCACTCTACTCCCCAGATGTAATCACTATTATCAGTTGGGATGAATTTTTTGAAAGATTTTGTCCTTCTATTTATTTTTGTTTAAATATTCTAAAGCTGGGAAATAAAGGGCCGAGAGTTTGTGACTGTTATGTTGGTTAGTTGTTCCCTTTATCTATATGAAATATCTCTTCGGGACTTCCCTGGCAATCCAGTGGTTAAGTCTCCGTGCTTCCAATGCAGCGGGTGTGGGTTCAAACCCTGACTGGGGAACTAGGATCCTACATGCTGTGCAGTGTGGCCAAAAAAAAGAAAAAAAGAAATATCTCTTGTCCCTTTAATGCTTTCCAGTTCTAACTTTGCCTAGAAATGTTTTTCAGTTCTATTTTGGTAGTATGTACCTCCTATAGCTTTTATATGTATTTATTTTCAACCTTTTGACATGCTTATACTACTGATACATCTCTTGTTGATAACACAAGAGTTGGGCCTCTTCAACTTGAGCGATGGTTTTCTTTAGTTCTGTGATTTCTTTTTCTAGTATTGCTTTCAGAGCTCTCACTCCATTCATTCTATTCTCTCCTAAAATTCTCATTAGATGTTGACACTTCTGACTTGTTCCTCCAAACTCCTTAATTTTTCTTCTATACCCCATAATTTTTTTGCTTTTTAAATCCTGCATTCTGGTAGAATTCCTCACCTTAGTCTTCCCGGCCACTGGTTTATGTTACACCAATGTCTATTTTGCTGTTCGGCCCATTACTTAGCTGTTAATTTCAACAGTACATTTAAAAAATATTTCCTAGATCTTTAACTGAGCATTTTTTATGGCTACAGTATCTTCTTAGATTTGTCGTAGAATAGGGATTATAATCAACTCTGTTTCTTTTTTTTTTTCTTTTTTTTTTTTTGGCGGTACGCAGGCCTCTCACTGTTGTGGTCTCTCCCGTTGTGGAGCACAGGCTCCGGACGCGCAGACTCAGCGGCCATGGGTCACAGGCCCAGCTGCTCCGCGGCATGTGGAATCTTCCCGGACCAGAGCACGAACCTGTGTCCCCTGAATTGGCAGGCGGACTCTCAACCACTGCGCCACCAGGGAAGCCCAACTCTGTTTCTTAATTTGTTGAGTTTGGTGCTGCTTTTCCACTTGTTGATCCACTCAAATGTTTGCATATTCTTGCCGATTTCCTATTGCCCCGACTCTGTGACTATTTTGTCTTCGCCATGACAACCCATTCAATGATTCATTCATTATGTTGGGTAAGGGGGATCTGCTTCTAGGTGGCGTGGACCGCAGCCTCTCTCCAGGTTGGGGAGTAGCAGGTGGGCACAGGATGTGTTGTTCAGCAGGGCACGCCACCTTCTGGACAGGAGCAATTTCTAATACGTTTGGTCACCATCGTCCTCAGTGTTGTCCCTCCTGTCCCATCTGAATGCCAGATTCTTCTGCTCAGACTAAGATGGTCCTGTTGAGCACTTTCTAGCCCCGCAGAGAGTTGGAAGGGGAAGAGGAGTCAACTGTTCGGTTTGTCTGTTGGTGGTATCCCAACCAGTGATCCAGAAGCCACCACACCCCAGGTCCCCTCCCACTCCTATCTTTGCCACCTCTAGGCTGAAAGCGCCCCACATTGTACAGAAGTCCTCTCCTACATGGGTTTTCACTTTGTATGGTACAATTTTACTTTCCTTCTGATCTACCAAAAAAAACTCTTCTTGTTTTCCATCCTGATTATATATTTTTAAAGATATATTTCTCCTATAATTTCTAAGATGGTGCAACGGGAAGAAGTTACAGAATATTGTCGGGAGCCTATCTCTTTCTGAAGCGACTTTAAAAACTGTTTTCTTTTAAGTTTTATTCTCAAAGAGCACAGGAAATAGTGTTGTATTTATTTATTACAAGGAGTTATCTTTATATTCTGTCAGGGTTATATTTCAGCTCCTTGAAAGCATATTCATTATAGAGATGCTCTTGTTAAAAGAGAAACCTTTGAAGAATGCCAAGGGTTATCTTGGCAGAAATCCACAGTAAACAGAGCTCTGGCTCAAAAAGACAACAATAAGCAGTTTTCCAGATAAATGACCCTGTAAGAGAAGGCACAGTTCTGCATCTGACAGTGTTGCATGTGTGCGTACGTGCATGCATACGTGTTTGTGCTCTTAATAGAAAGTTTCATTTGCAATTTCATGTTAATTAGTGGCCAGTTATTGGCCAAGACTTGATATTAAGTTAGGAAATAAGTGTAATGAGAACTTGTATCCATCCCACGAGGAAGATTCTCTTACGGAGAAAACGAAATATAACTTCTGCCTTTTCCTCCATAAAATAGCAAATTCAGCATTACGGTTCTGCTCTCTTGTATATAAAGTCTAGGTTTCAAAAGAAACCTCTGACCATTTACTCTGACTGGCAATAGTATGTTCTCCCCTCTTGAACCCACTTCTATGCTTATCATTCATTCTTACATTCACTGTAGAGGCTAATTTTTGCTTTGCAATAAACCTCCCTAACTATTATGGGGCTTAAAACAACAGTCATTTATTCAGCTCAGGCATTGACCGGGTGCTCTTCTGTCTGGGTGGGGCTTGGCTGAGCCCAGGCGGCCTCACTCACGCATCTGTGGTCAGTGGGTGATTTGGCCGAGGGCTGCTGGGCTACTGGCAGAGGTGATGGGGATATCGGTCTGACTGGTCCACTCATCTCTCATCAGCTTGCAGCCTAGCTTCCACTCCTTCACAGGGAAGCTGGGACCCAACAGCAGAAAGAGGGTAAAACCAAAAGCATGAGCCCCCCTGAGGCCTGAGCGTGCCTCACACTTGTTAATGTCCCATCGGTTAAAGCCAGTCAGTCACAAGGTAAAGAATATATTCAAGGAGTGAAAGAGGGAAAGAATTTGTGGCCATGTTACAATCTATCAAGTCACATTATAGTTAATTCTATGAATTCAATTTACCCAGACACATTTAAGATTTCTCCACAAAATTCAAGCGACGAAGAAAAAAATATCACGGGGAAATTACAGCAATTACATAGTAATTTCTTATTCTGAAATAACACGAGATTGGGTAGGAAGACTGAGTTCCAGACCCAGTCCACCATTTTTTTTTTTAATCAATGTGATTTTGGGCAAATCATGTAGTTTCAGAATTAGATTTTTTATCATTTAAAATGAAGGGGTTGGGACTTCCCTTGGTGGCGCAGTGGTTTAGAATCTGCCTGCCCATGCAGGGGACACGGGTTCTAGCTATGGTCTGGGAAGATCTCACATGCCACGGAGCAACTAAGCCCGTGCGCCACAACTACTGAGCCTGCGCTCTAGAGCCCACATGCCACAACTACCGAAGCCCGCGTGCCACAACTACTGAAGCCCACACACCTAGAGCCCGTGCTCTGCAACAAGAGAAGCCACCGCAATGAGAAGCCCACGTACCGCAGCAAAACATAGCCCCCACTAGCTGGAACTAGAGAAAGCCCGTGCAGCAACGAAGTCCCAACGCAGCCATAAATAAATAAATTTAATTTTAAAAATAAATAAAAAATAAAATGAAGGGTTTGGACTGGATTATCTCTGAGGCCTCTCTTCTCACTCCATTATTAATAAGAAGAAATTTGACATAAGGTGTATAAAAGCAAACAAATTCTTTATCTGGAAGAATTTACATGAACAAAAATTCTTCTGCACCCAGCAAAAGTATAGGAATTTCTATTCCAAGAATAGAAGTATTCTATTTAGACATACTTAATACAATAAGTATTCCCAGATTTGGACTTTGGATACTTAATCCCCAAAAGAAAAACTTTCATCTCTCTTTCTCCAACCTGCCCACTCCATCTTTGACCAGATTTCCTACGACAAGATCAAACCAATGGACTTGGGCCTGACCTTCCTGCCTTGCTGTGCTCTCCCATCTTAGGTTACCTTTGACCTCGTTGAGACAAACTGTGTCCTCGACCTTCTTCTTGTTCCTAGAAGTTAGTGCCACATGTCAATCATCAATAAACATTGGTTGAATGAATGGAATAAAATTGAGCTGATTTCCACACTGAGTAGATTCTGCATATGTTTCCTTGAGGACCAGAACAGCATATTTGGGGGGAAACTGGAAAACAGTGGCAGGTACACCTCCAGGCTCAGTTAGAGGCTTTCTACCTCCAACATAAAGCGATTTGATTTGCTATGGCCATGGGAGTGGGAATGCACTTTGCTCTGTAAGATGGAGGAGCAAGGCTTGCATTCTCCAGAACACGAATCAGAGATTCCATTCTGTTTGGAATAGAAGAAGGTGGTAAGGAACTCAAAGTTCAGCCACCACCTGGGCATCACCGATCTGGAGCGTTAAAGGCACTTGAACCTCAGTTCTCTAAGGCTGAGCCTAGGACTGGCGCCAGCCCTCTCAGCAGCAGGGAGGCAAGTCCGTTCATGCAGCCCTGTTGGTCTACACGTATATACTCCAGCCCATCTCCCATCAACGGCACGAGCACCAGGAGGGAGACAGGGAGGAAAACAGTCTCATCATGTTCTCCCAACAAAGCCAGCATTTGGATAATCAGCAGGTGACCAGCGATATTTTTTTGAAAGTCATTGGCTTTCCATCCAAGGTCTGTCATTATTCTGTCCTGGGTTTTGGCCAAGATTATCTCTGAAAGTAAAAGGTGGAAATAAGCAAACTCATATTGAACAATGGGATTTCTTCCATTTAACTTAAATAAGCAAGAAAAACAACAACAAAATTCAATAGCGAAGGAAAAAAAATCCCGGTCATTTTCATTGACTCACAATAGAGCTACTAAATTTAATGCAAGATAACTTATTGATTAACCCAGTGAAGTAGGTACTAGAAACGAGTCTTGCAGGGGAAACAAAATATCTGATTTGGGAAAAATTATATTCAAGAGATTCGTGTTCATTTTAAACCTCAAAATGTAACTAGTAATGAAAAATTGAGGGCTTAAGCTTGTGATTAAAACTGATTTAGGAGTGGCCTTACCCAAAGCCAAGGAAATGCAGTAGGAGTCCTCATTCTCTCTCTTGCATGGCTGTTCTCCACTTAATTAATTAACGCTTAATTGTTCCACACCATACTCCTGTGAGAGGGAAAGCTGGTGAAGTCCTGCCATCTTAATGAGAAGGAACGCGAGGCAATGGGATGTAAAATGATCTCTTAAGTCACAGAAAGATCCATGTTAGAACCAGTGCAGAACACACGTCCTCCCAGCTTCCTGTCCTGTGCAAAGAGGGGCGTCTCTGAATATGCAGATGGTTGCCCTTCGTTCTCCACCAAAGGCAGCCTTTTTGACTTAAAGCAAGAGGAAGTTAGATTCTGCACCACATTTTCTGCAGCCTTTCAAGACAAGCAGCTATGATGCCATGTACCATAGTACCTGGATTTCCCAGTGTTGACTATTTACAAAGGGTTTGAAAAGGAGAGAGAAAAATGGTTGTATGTAAACATACACTGATCTTTATTTTCTTATGACTGGCTGCCTTCTAAAGGGAGCTAGAAATGTAAAGCTGGGAGCAGATTTTCAGAGCACTGTGAAGGTAACACATTGTGATTTCCCAGCCACATTTACAAACATTTCTAAGTTGTTCTTCCGCAATGTCTCGAGGGATGGAAGTAAATAAAGTAAGTGTTTTGGTGGATATAATACACTATTGGGTCCCAAAGCTCTTTAGTTCAAGATTAAGAAGACTAAGAGAAATTGTAATCGGAATAAATCTGGAAAACTGGAAGGAGTAGGTGCTCTTAGTAAGTTTGCAGATAGACCGTGAAATCCCATTCAAAGAGCAGGAACAACTTGGCTCCTAGCGCTACCTTTATTCAAATTCATGGAAGGATAAGTCAATAGTGTTTGAAGTGCCTCAGAGCGAGTATGTATGTGACAAGCACAAAAGAATTACTGAAGGCAGGAATCCAGCTCTGTGTGGCAGGGTTATGAAGTCCACATTATTCACTTTTGAACCATTCAAAGGAAAAAAAAGAAAGAAAAATATAGTATAAGCAGGTGTTTCCTTTTCAATGTTTTTAGCAAACGCTCTGAGCAATTGGACACAGCTGCTTCCTTTGGCCCACACAGGCCACCATTGTACTGCAGGTGGTGGACGGCTGGATAACAAACAACATGGGGGAGGCTTCGGTGTAGTTCACCGGCCGCACTACTCGGCCACTCCGAGTTCAGATCTTCTGTGAATCTTGATGTTGCTGGGGAAAAGGAACCTTCCAGCCCCAGCTTAGAGGGATGAAGTTAAGGTCCCACTATCTTGGTCAAGGAATCAAATCGTCTTCCCAGCTGTCATGGGATGACTTGTGTCCATGCCCTTCCCTCTTTCATATGTTCAGAAAGTGACTATATTTGGAGATGGGGTTTTAAAGAGGTGATGAAGTTAAAATTATGCCAAGAGAGTCGGCCCTAATCCAGTTTGATTGGTGCCCTTATAAGAAGAGGAGATTAGGACACAGAGACATCAGGGATACACAGCACAGAGCAAAGGCCACGTGAGGACATGGAGAGAAGCTGGCCATCTGCAAGCCAAGGAGAGAGGCCTTGGGAGAAACCACACCTTCAAGGACTTCCAGCGTCCAGAATCGTGAGAAAATAAAATTCTGCTGTTTAAGCCACCCGGTCTGTGGTACTTCGTTAAGCAGCCCAAGCAGACTAAGGCACCAGCTCTTGATCCTGCACTCACCTGTGGAGGAGCAGACCCCCTGTATCCAGGCAAGCAATAGGAGAAACGTTTGTTGAATGAATGAATGAATGAATGAATGAAATGGACATGCCTCTCCTTCAGTTTCCTTATTTCTCCAAAAGAGGCACAGTTCCAGTAACTGCATCACAGTAATATGGCTGGACATACCCATCAAGGGCTTAGCACATTGTGGCCGGCACATGGGAAACCCATAAAAGTGTTTGCTCTTATGACCTTTACTATTAAGCTTTGAATAGTTTTCGTCTTTCGGTGGCTTTATAGACAATGAGCCTTAACGTAGGCAGTGAGATGCATTCTTGAGCACCGGGAGCATTTTACTTCACGCAGTTCCAATAGAACTCGGGCTGTTTTTCTCTACTATGCTCAGTTGGTTTGTGGACCAGAAACGTCACAGAAATTAGAAATGGATGCGACAGGTCCCATCACATCTGTCTCATTCTTTAATGGTTGGATTAGGTTTTTTATGACTCTATGGTGTTTTATATCAGGAGTGGGAATGGAGGGAAGGAATGAACCCATATTCTTTACTTTCCCCACTCTTCCACCTCTTGAGTCCCCGCAAATGCACTGGACCCAAAGCAGGCAGAACTTGGGTCTGGACTGTGCGTTGGGTGGAAGAGGGTGGGGTGGGAGAAAGGCCAATTTCCTACAACAATGTTTGTAGTATAATGAGTGTTAGAACATTCACGGTTTTTGTCTTAATGCTTCCACTATGGACTAGATTTTACTTATCCTTGCTCAAAACTTTCCTTAGCTTCACACAATTACATTAGTTATCCCCCTCCCTCCTACAGCACAAGCCCCCTGGTTAAGCTAACAGAGCCAGCTCTTGGGATCCCTATGTTTCATGATTATGGAGCCAGCCTTCTTCATGCTCCATTAATCTCTCAAACCAGCCTCAGACTTGGGCTGCAATCAAAGTGTTTCCAATTTTAACCTGTCTGCCTTCCATGAAGCTTTGTTTATGTGATGCTGTCTTGGAGGGCCCCATGCCCCTTTTGTGTCCCTGTGTCAACTTCATTTCGTCACTGCATTATTACTAATTTGAGGTTTCTCACTGCTGATTACCTATAGGTTTGCGCGCATCCGGCATCCCTGTTAGGTCAGGAGCTTGTGGAGAGCTCGCCCGGCAGGGTTTGCATTTTCTGTAACCCATGTGTGAGCAGAGAGTGCTTACTAAGTGATGGGATGAGAGGGGCCAGTCACCCATCCATGTCTACCTTTGATCCCTCCGCCCATCTGTAGCACCACGATTGTCTATTTTCTCCCTTGATTATTCTTTTCTGAGCAGTCAGTGTCCTGCAGCACATTGAAATTGACAAGTATGCCACTGAGAGGTAAGGCAGAGAGGGAGAGTGTTTCAAGTTTTAGATTTTGATGCCGTGTGCCTCCAGGAAAAGCTAACAGAGTCGGTTCGGCTATTAGGTGGGTGGGGAACACAGCACACAAAGGACGCATGAGCTCACAGCGGCAGCCATAATAAGGTGAACCGAGGCAGGTGCCAACGAGGGAAGAGAAAAGGGGGAACTTGTCCCAGCCAACTGTCAGCCCTGAAAGCAAAGGGTGCCAGCCGGGAGAGCTGTTGACAAGGGAAGAGAGAAAGAGGACGATGGACGAGAAGGGGAAGGAGAAATCTAGGAAGTACGGCTGCAGCACAGCCTTCCGCCTCTCACCTCTTCAGGAAAGGACGCTCTGCCCCACCACACACTGCTTGCCCCCCAGGACGTGGGACACATGGGTAGTCAGCTCAGGCACAGAGGGCTAACTGGTCCCAGGGTCCCCTCCATGGCAAGCAGAATTTCCTACCGTGAACTAAAGTCAAAGAATTTTCTTCTATTCTTTCCAATGGAATCATAGAAGCATAGGATATTAGAGCTACAAGCAAGTTTGGAGATTTTCTTATAAACCCTTCATTTCACACTGCCCAGTAGCACACAGGGAAGTTGGAATGGGTGATTACCCACTGTTTGCCAACCACAGCTTGCCATTTCTGTGTTTGTTTTCTAGCGTGCTTTTTATTGAAGTATAACATCCTCAGATAAAATTGCACAAACCATAAGTGCATGGCTCAGTTTGTGTTTCACAAAGGGAATCCATCTACCCATGGAACCAGCAACCAGAGTAAGAAGTACAATGTCCCCAGCACTCCAGGAGCCCTCACTGTGCCTCCTTCCCAGGGCAACCCCTTCCACCTCAGGTGACCTCCATCCTGATTTCTAATTTCTAATCCACTTAGCAGTTTTTGAAATGTACATAAATGAAACCAAACAGTAAGACCCCTTTTATGTTTGGTTTTCTCCACTCAACATTATATCTGTGAGATTTATCCACGTTGTTGCATGTAGCAAGAGTTGGTCCATTTTTGTTGTCATATAATATTCCATTGTGTGAATATATACTTACTCAATGTCTTTATCCATTATACTATTGAAAGACACGTGGGTACTTTCCAGTTTGGGAATACTATGATTAGTGCTCTGAACCTTCTAGTGCATGTTTGTTGTTGCTGATTTTGCATATCTATTGAGCATTAAACTTGGAGTGGAGTGCTGGGTCATAGAATATTCCTACATTCAGTTTTAATGGATATGGTCAAACAGTTTTTTGTTTTTTTGCGGTACGCGGGCCTCTCACTGTTGTGGCCTCTCCCGTTGCGGAGCACAGGCTCTGGACGTGCAGGCTCAGCGGCCGTGGCTCACGGGCCTAGCCGCTCCACGGCATGTGGGATCTTCCCAGACCAGGGCACGACCTGTGTCCCCTGCATCGGCAGGTGGACCCCCAACCACTGCGCCACCAGGGAAGCCCGGTCAAACAGTTTTCAAAAGTGGTTGTACTAATATACACTCCCGCAACAATGTATAAGTATTGTCTGCCCTTTCCATTTTAGCTACTCTGGAATGTGGGTTATAATTTGCATTTGAGACTCACAGGTATGGAGTGAGGTTTTTTTTTTCCCTTGGTGGAAACATTCAGTGAGCTGGTTAGTATACTCTCCTCTGGTTTCTGATGCCTACTGCCGGAGCAATCTACAGGACTCCGCCAACCTGGAAACATTTAATGCCTTAGGTGGAATGATTCAGAGAAGGTAAGAGGCAAAGAAGTCATACTCAATTTGGGAAGTTAAGAATTCTACATATGACACTAACAGGCCACAAGTAACTACTAAAGTGTTTGGGACTAATGTTAAATGTTCTCTCAGTGTGTGTTAAGTATTGGGTACTAATTGTTCAATGCAAACAGTAGAATTGGTCCCCGAGTGCAGAGAGGGGAGAGACGACAGAGCACTGGGGCCAAGGAAAGCTTCAGGAATGAAATGGGACTTCAGGCGGGCCTGTGAGTGTAGGATATTTGCAGGCAGAGAAAACTAGAGCAACGTTTCAAGACCTTTTCTGTGCAGATGGGCATGCACATTTGTGTCTATGTAACACTGAACAAATATTTTCATATTGACAATTGCCTAAATTGTCAGCACCTCGAGGAGAGGCATGATTATGTCAGAAACACGAGGCGCAGGCATCAGCTCACGGAACATTTCAATGAGAGTGCCATCCTTTAAGTTCCAGATTGTCTTCTTGTATCCTGCATTAGCTGTGACTTCAGTCATTTGGAGCAAAAGGCGCTCTGAAATTAGGGGGAGGTTTAAAACATGGTTTGTATGTTGTCGTCAACTGTTTAGAGTAGGAAAATGGATTCTACCGATTTTTTTTCCACCTCACATTTTGAAATAATGAAGTAAATCTCTCATTTCTTGTAGGTACTTAAAAGGAATAAATGTTATCACAATTATATATCACTAGAAATGTCACTATGATGCATTTAACTTGGTGGGTATCTTTTTTTACCTCTTAAGTAGGAAATGTAACATAGATGGCCTTGACTCCAAATACTAATTTTTCACTTTTTGTCTTTAGAAAACAAAACCACAGGCAACATCTTCTGCTAAGTACATTTCCCAGCCTTGTTTTTAACTAGGTGAGCCCATATAACTAAGCTCTGTCCAAAGTGATATAAGCAGAAGTATAGTCTGAGACTTCTGAGAAGCCTGCCGAAAAGAGGGTGGGGTAAGCCTTCCTCCATCTTCCTTTCTGCTGCCTGGAATGTGGCTACAATGGCTGGAACTCCAGCAGCCACCTTGGACCATGAGGTGATCTTTTGAATGGATATGGAAAAATAGAGCAAGAAAACGGAGCAGAAAAATAGAGGGAAAACTGACCCATGAAGACTGTGGAACTGTCCTAACCTGCCGATTTTCAGTTGTCTCTTATATAATAAACCTTTGTGAGTTTAAGCCACTGCAAATGAATCTCTGCTGTTACAAATCAATCTCTGTTGAACATGACGTTTCCCACTGATGCAGATGGATAGAAATGTATAATCCATACTTTCCCAACATGCAGACTATGGCCATTCAATGGATCCTGATGGTGTTTCCCTCCCCACAGGCATCCCAGTGGAGAGGGATACGCACCCAGCCCCATGTTTGGCTTCCTGCACTATTCATGAATGTCACTATTAGGTCAGTCCTGTTTATTCCCCTTCCCTTGCTTCTGGGTTGATCTCAAGACTATGGGAAAAAGAAGAAATACCTCTCCTCCCTTCAGACCTCTGTTATGACCTTTGTATCAGAGACGTCCATGGCCCAGAAGACTTGAGGTACCTTGGGGGAGGCATGATGATGTTGCCTTGACATCCTACCCAAAGATACGAGAAAACCGTTCCTCTAGAAAGCTCATGTGGCAGTTTGTATTTTCCAAAAGTGAACACAAGAATATCTCTGGTCCCACATGAGCTTCAAAAAATTGTCCACTGGCTTCCCTGGTGGCACAGTGGTTGAGAGTCCACCTGCTGATGCAGGGGACACAGGTTCGTGCCCCGGTCTGGGAAGATCCCACATGCCGCGGAGCGGCTGGGCCCGTGAGCCATGGCCGCTGAGCCTGCGCGTCCGGAGCCTGTGCTCCACAACGGGGGAGGCCACAACAGTGAGAGGCCCGCGTACCGCAAAAAAAAAAAAAAAAAAATTGTCCGCGTCTCTCATCACAGGTGGAGTCTATGTCCCCTTCCTCAATACCTACCCCCCCCCACCACGTGCATTTCTAGTTCCAGGAACTGACAGTCACTGAGCAGGAGTGTCACCACCTATACTTTATCCCTTCAACTGTTTAGCTGTAAAATTACCACATACTCTGTTCAGAGGGCCTCATTATTATCAGGACAGAACCAAAATGTTGCTGTTGGGATTCATGCTCTGTGAGAGAAGGCAGGGACCGTTAGGAGCAGCCATTCATTTTATAGATAAAGACACCACGCCCGGGGAGGGTAAGTTAATTGATCAGCTCGCACAACTAGTGGCACGAAACAGGGCCTTGATTTCAGGGCTGTGCCGGAGCCAGCTTGGACCAGCTTGCAAGGATCGATTTTGAAATTTTCAGGAATTTTGCAGGTCTGTGGCCATGGTGGGAATATTTGCAACCTGGGAATTGGCACACCCTCCAAATCAGGGCTTTCCTCTCCTCCTCTCCCCACTGGGGAGCTAGTTGTCACATGTTTGCCAGCGCACCATTGGCCTTGGTGTTCCCTCCTGTCTTGAGAAATGGAATGGAGGTCCCCTGGGCTCTAGGATTTTCTCTCTGTTCCCGCCAGCCAGTTGTCCTGCGCTCCCTTGCTTATCCCTCAACAGGCTATAGTTCCTCCAACATAGGGCTTGCCGTCCAGATTTCCCTCTGAAACCTCCAGACTTGTCTGTCCAAGCTTGGCGTCTCCACCTGGACATCTCAGAGTCATCTGAAGTTAAACCTGTTCCAAGTAAAACACTTGATTGCCTAGCTGCTTCCTCCAGCCTGCTGTCACCTCAGTACCATGCACCACTATTCCCCAAGCATTCACACTGGAAAACAGGGAGGCATCCTTGATTATTCCTTCCTTTTCCTCATATAGTGGAATTGTGCCCCCCAAAAGATATGTTGAGAAGTCCTGTGAGTGTGACCTTATTAGAAATAGAATCTTTGTAGATGTAATTAAGATGTAAGTTAGGATGAGATCACACTTGTGAAACACTTAATGAACAGAAACCTCACCAAATGGAGTCCGGAGACCAGAAAAGGGAGCTCTCACGCCCTGTGACGGTAGCAGAGCGCAACAGGAGGAAGAAAGACTCTCCTCTTTCCTGGGGAGGACTCAGCCAATGAAAACCCATGGACTCTGTTTACTACGGCCCTGCCAAGTTCCTTTCCTTCTCTATAAAAGCTCCTTCCTTCCCTTGCGTGTGGCTCCACGTGGTTGCAGACCCCCAAATTGCAATTCTCTGCTGATCCCAAATAAACCCATCTTTGTTGGAGAAATATCTGGCAGTCTGTTTGTTTCTGGTCAACATACTGGAGTATGGTGGATCCTTAATCCAATACAGCTGGTGTCCTTATAAAAAGAGGAGAAGAGACACAGAGAAACACGAGAGAGACACCATGTGATGACTGATACAGAGATTGGAGTGATGTGTCTGCAAAGCTAAGGGGCACCAAGGCTTGCCAGCAACAGCAGAAGCCAAGAGAAAGGCACGGAATAGACTGTCCCCTAGAGCTTCAGGGAGTGCATGTCCCTGCCAATACCTTCATTTCAGACATCTAGCCTGCAAAACTGTGAGAGAATAAATTTCTGTTATTTTTAAGCTGCCCAATTTGTGATAGCTTGTTACAGCAACCCTAGGAAACTAACACATCTCACAATCCCTAGCCTCTCCACGTTTTTTCCACCAGCAAGACCTGTCAATTACGTTTCTAAATAGAACTCAAATCTGTCTCTCTGCTGCCACATTAATTCAGACCATCTTCATCATCAGCGTGGACACTGCAACAATTTCCTAACTGGCCCAGACTTGACCCCTCTAATTCATTCAGAAAGATCCACACAGAACCTCAGATCACGTTCCTCCTCTGCTCAAACATCTGATTTCCCCTGCTCTTAACATAGCCTCCAAATGTCTTAACATGGCTTGCAAGATGCTACCTGATCTCTTGATATGTGAAGTCTCACTCTCTCCCTCCATGCTCCAGATACACTGGCTTTTTTATTTTTTTTAATTTTATCTTTTTATTTTATTTTTTTGCGGTACGCGGGCCTCTCACTGTTGTGGCCTCTTCCGTTGCGGAGCACAGGCCCTGGACGCGCAGGCTCAGCAGCCATGGCTCATGGCCCCAGCCGCTCCACGGCATGTGGGATCTTCCCGGACCAGGGCACGAACCCGTGTCCCCTGCATCGGCAGGCAGACTCTCAACCACTGTGCCACCAGGGAAGCCCCAGATACACTGGCTTTTTTATTGTTTTACTCTTAATTTTTTTAATTCTTCAAATTTGGCAAATTCCTTTTCATCTCAGGACCTCTGCAAGAAGTACTTGCTCTGCCTGGGGAACTCTCCATTGCCTTCCTCCTACTTACTATCTTTCTAACTGCCTGCTCCTTCTTACCTTTAGGTCTATAAAATCTTTCCCTCCACCTCTGCTTTTTTCTTTCTTTCTTCCTCTGGTAGATTGCATTTTCAAAGATGGTCATATAGAAGATTCACATATCCCCCACCTTCCGATGGCCCAAGACACTGGAGCTCTGGAGGCAGCCCAAATATCCTCAGAAGAGTGCCCCCAGGAGAAATAAGCTTAACCATGATGGCATCATCAAGTTCCCCCGATCACTGAGTCAGCCATGAAGGAGATGGAAGACAACAACTCACTTGTGTTCATTGTGGATGTCAAAGCCAAAGAGTGCCAGATCAAACAGGCGGTGAAGATGCTCTATGACCTTGATGTGGCCAAGGTCAACACCAGATCAGGCCTGATGGAGAGAAGAAGACATATGTTCGATTGGCCCCCTTCTGTGATGCTTTGGATGTTGCCAACAAAATTGGGTTCATCTAAACTGAGTCCAGCTAACTCTAAGTATAAATTTTTTTCACCATAAAAAAAAAAGATGGCCATAATGGTAGCCTCCTTTCCACGAGCTTTCTACAGTGCGAATTTATCATTCCTACAGCAAGAAGTAGAATTCAGTTTCCTTTCCGTTAAGTCTGGGGGTAGTTTGTTATCCACAGTAGCTACTCACAACTCACAAACCTTGACTTATTGGGCTGACACCTCCGAGAGAACGGAGGCTCTGTGAGAGCAGGTGGTACATCTGTGCTGCTCACTGCCGGGTCTTCAGCAGTTAACACAGGATGCGCAATGTTACAGGGGTTCAGTAAAGGTAAGAGGGTCCCAAAGTCTTAGTGCACAGACTTCTGGGCTCCCCTGCACTGAGTGAAGCAAGGGAGGAGCTCTTGTCTTAGCCACTTGTAATGGAATCTGACATTTGCAATTTCAGTCGTGAGGAAATAACTTAGAACTAATTTCTTTCTGGCTTCTAAGCTGACCAGTCTTATTTAGAACCTTCTACTGAAATGATAAAATGTATTATAAGCTATATTAATATATTTCAGTAGCTGAAGTAATTTGGTAATTTTATATGTCGGAAAGTAGCTTCATACTAAAGCTGAAAAAAAAAGGCTGTGATTAAAGGGAGACTATCCAATATCAATAAGAGATAAACACTATTTCTTATTTTTTTTCACCATCCATTTTAATAAACTCATTAACCCATGTGATGATGTTTCTGCCAGGGGATATTGAAGAAATTTACACATTCACCTTAAACAAAATAGAATAGGAAGTACCAGCCTCATTTACATAATTGTTTTGGATTCCCCAGATAGAAATACTTTTCAGGGTTGTCTTGTCCGAACATAATCTGCAATTTAAACTGGAGGCTTCATTTTTTTTCTTTCAAATTCCTTGTGATAAGAATCCAAACTGTCTCATAATGTTAAATCTTGCCTGAAATGTTTTATACATATCCTAGTCCCTTGTTGCAAGATGATTCTGACACCCTAAAATTAGAATGTCAACATGACATCTCTTTATTTCTTCAGAACCCTTCTCTGAAGGTATCTGAAAATGCTACCGCCGCTAATTCTTCTCTCAGCTAGGTTTCAAGATATTTTCTTATACAGTCCTCCTACATAGGTGCTCAATAAACCTGGGATTAAATTTCTCAATGAAGGTCACTCAGAAGATAGATCATACAGTTATAAATTGATTACTTTGATTTTCCCTTCAAAAGGAATGATTCACCTCACATACATAACCTCTCATGCACTTAAAAACAGTCTGTAATTGTGAAACTGTTTTATAAAACTCTTTTGAACTTTCTAAGAATTACTTCTCAGAGGTGGTTTAAATTAGTGTACAAGTCAGGATGGGTTAGGCTATGCCACATTAACAAATATCCCCTAAATCTTAGTTAATTATTTCTTGCTTATGTTACATGACCAATTTGAACTGATGTATGTGTGTGTAGGGGATCTGTTCTCTGATGCTGTAGTCACTCGGGGATCTAAGCTTGACAGAGATTCCATCTTGGATATGTTTCCAAGCGCACAAAGACAGGAAAAAGGACACTTGGTAAATTGTGCACTGGTTTTTGATGCTTCTGCCTGAAAGTGATGCATATCTCATGTCCTCATGCTTCGTCAGCCAAAGCAAGTTACACAACCATGCCAACTTGCAACGGGTGTGAAGAAGCATAAGCCCTCCGTGAGCCTGGAAGGAGACAAGAACCGGCATGTCTCTGCACAGCTGCAATGACTACCAAAAACTAGAAGGTGACCCAGGACTTCACAAACAACCAGGCAATCTCTTGTCACGAGGGAACAAAAAGTCCAGACTTTCTCACTCTCACTTAAGATTTATTTCCAAGTGCCCAGGTGAAGGCAGTTAAAATAAAGGAATGTTTCAGATAAATACCACCTCCTTTGAAAGAAAGTAGATTTGTGTTTGCATACCATAGTATTCTGTATCTGGTAGTGGCCCCAGAGCTAACTACTGTGGGATACTGGATAGTAGACCAAACACTCTTAAAAAGGAAACGCTTAGGGTCTTGCAACCCAAAATGTGGGACTGGCAGCATCAGCATCTGGTGGGCGCTTGCTCTAAATGCAGGTTCTCAGGCCCTGTCCCAGCTCTACCAAATCAAAAATTGATTTTAACAAAATGGTTAGGTGATCCATGTACACGTTAATATTTGAGGAACACTGGATTGATTAGGATATCTGGGGTATGCCCGTGAAATCAATGACATAACATGCTTGAAAGTACATAATTGAGGTCCCAATTTTAAAAAGGTCTCCTTTTTAAAATTTGGATTTTTAAATTGTCATGGGCTCAAGATGCAAAAAATTTTACAGCGTTGAATCATAGAAGCAAACCCTGCTGTACTTAAGAATTTTATCTGCCTAATATTTTGCTTGTTGGGTGGGCCTCATGGGACTGGCATCTTATTTTTCCAGTCTTGAAGAGAATGGCAGTCGTGTGATGTTACTTTATTGGACTTCAAGGAGAGGTCAGATTGTACCGTGCAAAGTACAATTTACACATAATTCTGAATAGTAAGAAGTTCAGGTTTTCCCCCAAAATTCTTTGAATTAGTCCTCAAGTCTTCAAAGGCAAAATACTGCTCCCAAGCTTTATGGAAAGCAGATATTATTATAGCCTATCTCAGATTCCACCTATTTTGGGGAGAGGGTATTATTCTCATGTATGTGAAAGACTTCCTATTATTAACATTAACAATGTAGTACATATCAGAGGTAATAGTCATCACTTCTGGTTTTTTTCTTCCCTAAATATGAGTATTTCCAAAAAGAATAAAACAGAAGGATTGAAGTGAAATGAAAGGAAATAACTGCATGAAATGATTTCCTCCCTGAATTGTGGGGCTGGGGGTGCTTTTTATGAAGTCTCAGCCAACGTAATCCCAACCGGCCAGGAAAGGTAAACCTGATGTGAGGCTCAACAGTAACGCTTCAATTTGTTTAACGCTTGCTGTGAAAATAATGTCACTCTACATGAATTTCTTAATGCAATCACCACCTGGGGAGAGAAAGAAGATACAAACAAGTTGTCATATATTTTGCGGTTCTATCTAACATAAATAAGCCAAAATTTATCCACCAGTTTTATGATGTATTTTCCTTTAAACATGGCTCTGCCTCAAAACTACTGCAGCAAGATACTGAAAACATTAATGAGAAACATAAAACATGTGCAGATAAGCTACAAAACTATTTCTGTATTCAGAGTCACTAAGAGATGCCTCAGTTAGCCTGATAATCTAGACGTCTTGACACCATTTTATTCCCAACTGTTGGTAGTAATTTTTCTGCTACCCCTAAAATAAGCAAGTCTCCTCATCAGTGGCTACATGAAGCTTGGCTAGCTGTTATAGTGCTGCCTCTGGGTTCAGTTCAATGAAAATCCTGTTTCACAGGAAAGTAGATCATGTTGCCTAACTGAAATTTAAGACACTGAACTCAGCAGAACTCAGAGCAAACCAGTTTGCTCTTCTAGTTTGTTTGGTGTTTTTTTTTCATTACGCGGGCCTCTCACTGTTGTGGCCTCTCCCGTTGCAGAGCACAGGCTCCGGACGCGCAGGCTCAGCGGCCATGGCTCACGGGCCCAGCCGCTCCGAGGCATGTGGGATCTTCCCGGACCGGGGCACGAACCCACGTCCCCTGCCTCGGCAGGCAGACCCCCAACCACTGCGCCACCAGGGAAGCCCTCTTCTAGTATTTTTTAAAATATGTGAGTTTTTCAGAAATAGACTCACAGACATAGAAAACTAACTTATGGTTATCAAAGTCAGGGGGAGGGATAAATTAGGAGTTCAGGATTAATAGATACACAGTACTATATGTAAAAAGATAAACAACAAGGACCTACTGTATAGCACAGGGAACTATATTCAATATCTTGTAATAACCTATAATGGAAAAGAATCTGAAAAAGAATATATATATATATATCTGATTCAGTTTGCTATACACCTGAAACTAACACAACATTGTAAATCAGCTATACTTCAATTTTAAAAAGTGAGTTTTTGACATCTGACTTCTGATATGACCCTGAAGAGGTGAATTTGGTTATAAAGGAGTGATGGTTGTTTCACAGTGCATCTAACCAAAGTTTGGGTGTTACAATGCTCTTAATATAGCTACGTAACCAGGTTGTGCAATGCTACTCACAAAACCAGAAAAGCTCCTTTCTTCCCTTCTTTTCATTCCCAGTGCTACTTTCAATGACTGTTTTCTCCAAATCACTCAGGAAACCATTGAGGACCATTAACAGGCTATTGGAAAGCCCAGAGCAACTGCCCAAGGACAGGAAAATGCACTGGCTCTTTTAGAACCTGGGAAAGAGCCTACAGATCATTGCCACCGAGCTGGCATTAGAAGACTTCCTTCTCACGGTGTAATGTATAGTAGCCATTGTTCAGTGATGAACAGAACACCACAAGCCCTCTGTCTTTAGGTCTCTGCATTTTCTGCGGTATTTTCTGCCCAGGTAGTGTCTTTGCAAAGTCTTATCTTACCCTTTTTCAATAGTTACAAAGAGCTCTTAGCCAGATCCACTTATATAATACAGTATTGCCAACCTCATTATCATCAAACAGAATTAATTAATTGCTCAGATGACCAAACTAATGTGCAGGGCAGCTTGTCTTTTGCTATTCAGAAATGTTTTTATTTAGTTTATATTCTCTTTTAATGCATTAAGGATATCCTCCTCTCTAACTCCTTAACTGAGGCAGGACTATTTACATTCCTTCAAATTTTTATATCTACATAATAAAATACTGCTTTTCTGTGATTGCTTAATATTATTTCTTACACTTATGTGTATCTTCCTAACACATCACATTTGTTCAGTGTTGCCTAATTAGCCATGAAGCTTCATTCGCTTATTCAATACATATTTATTATCAGCCACTTTTCTGGTTACTGAAGGTACTTCAGTGAACAAAGCAAAGAAATATCCCTACCCTCAAGAAGCTTACATTATTTTTAAGTTGCAGCACTTTTAGGTGATCTTTTAAAATAAAAATCCCCAGCTTAAAAAACAAATCTATTTGGCCTCTTTATCCATATGTCCAAGTTATAGCTAGTATTTGGAAATAACACTTATGAACCAGTTATTTGGTGCCTGGCAATGTGCTGATTACTTCACATTTTGCTCACTTAATACAGTAACTCCAGAAGGAGGTACTGTTATGATCCCTAGTTTACAAATGACGACAGTGAGGCTCAGAGAGATTAGTTAAGGCGAAGATATAAAATTTGATTTTTCTTAGCTCTCAACAACCATTTCACATTCTAGATGATGCTTTACACACATTTCATAAGCGGATGAATGAATGTATGTACGTTTTGGAATTCCCATTCTGCTTGCCATTAAACACCAACAACTTGATGACGTTAGAACAGTCAACCCATTCTGTGGGGAGAGAAGAAGGTGGGAAGGGTGGTAGGGAATTGATTTTTTTTTTCAGTGAGTTTAGGCAGATGATTTTATTGGTGTTTGGTTATTACTGGAGGTGGTTGCCTTATCAGGTGAGAAGCTGGACAGAGACAACAATTCCCTCCACTTTGGGGCCTCAAATTAGCTGCCTCTGGGATTCAAGCTCTTCAGTAAAGTGTTGGAGAAGAGTTCCCTCAGAGTCCCAAGAATTAGAGAAGAATTGAGGGGTGGATACTGGCCACCCTGAAGGTGATGGTAAACTGGCGGCAGCCTGAGCTCAGAGAAGGATGAAACCAGGGCATCTGCCCCTACAGTCAGCATTAGGGGCTGCGCCTGTAAAACTTTTCAGAGGAGTCCCAACTTATGATGGTTCAATGTATGATTTTTTTGACTTTATGCAGGTGTTAAAGTGATATGCATTCAATAAAAACCAGACTTCAAATTTTGAATTTTGAGCTTTTCCTGGCCTAGCGATATGCAGTAGATACTCACTGTGTCCTAATGCTGGGCAGCAAGCCACAGCTCCCAGCTGAGACAGGAAGTAAGGAGCAGGGCACAACCATTAAAAGAATGACACTGCCATCGAAGATACAACAAAACTGGTTAGAACCTACTAGACCCAAGATGGTGGAAGATTTGACTTAGAGTAGACCTTGGGCCTCATTATACGCTCATTGTAATACATTAGCATATGCCAAACGACATGATAGTTCTGAGGCCAAGTAAAAAAGGCCCAAAAGTGGGTTGTACTCCAAGTCCTGGAAACCCCCACCGGTTCCCCAAAATAGTCAAAATAATCCTCCTACTGGTTAGCCTATGAAATTACCCAGTCCATAAAAACTAACCACACCCACACCCTGGGGCACTCTCACCTTCTGAGATGGACTGCATTCTGCCTATGAAATGTGTATCCCTCTCAATAAACCTGCTTTCACTTTACTGCCACTGCTCTTGAATTCTTTCCTGAGCCAAGCCAAGGACCCTCACTTGGCGCCCATCTCAGGGACTCGCCCAAGACCTGGGACATTACCATCCTCTCTGGCCCCATTTTCCTGCAACACAGGGCAGCCACGTGATCATGAGGGTTAACTACATTCTGTACCCAGACTACCACTGTGTTTTTCACTTTCAGTGCAGTATTCAACAAATTACATGAGATGTTCAACACTTTACTGTAAAATTGGCTTTGTATAGATGATTTTGCCCAACTATAGGCCAATGTGAGTGTTCTGAGCACGTTTACGATAGGCCCGGCTAAGATGTGATGCTGGGTAGGTTAGGTGTATTACATACATTTGCTTCTTATAGTTTTCAACTTACAGATGGGTTTATCAGGACGTAAATCCATCATAAGTCTAGGAAGATCTATATAAGATTTGGAAAGATGGAAGGCACCTGTTGCGTGGGACAGAACAGCGCAAACTCATGGTGAGGGAAATGACCACCGCCTTTCCCTATGCTCTTACTCCGCGGCCCCAGAATTCCAGTTTAACCCCACAGGATTCCCACAAGCCTCCTTCCCTTTTCTCGGCTACCCTTCGCACCTGTTCTCTCCGCCCGCCATGTGTGCACATGCGCGGAGCGATTCTTAACTGCTGCTTTGGAGACCGCGGGGCATCGATCCACTCCGGGCTCGGCTTCTTCACTTGTCGGCCCTCGATTGAGGCGCCTTGTAGCGTCACTTCTGGTGGATCGGCTTCCGGTTTCCGGCTTCCGGCTTCCGGCTTGTGATTCGTACTGGACGCCGCGGACGCCTCCGGTGAGTTGGAGCGCTTTATTCTTTTGTTTTGTTTTGTTTTGTTTTGCTTTGTTTTGTTTTGCTTTGTTTTCGGTACGCGGGCCCCTCACTGTTGTGGCCTCTCCCGTTGCGGAGCACAGGCTCCGGACGGGCAGGCTCAGCGGCCATGGCTCACGGGCCCAGCTTGAAGTGCTTTATTCTTAATTTTCTCTCTTTTCCCGGCTGCGGGTTGCCACTCGGCCATACGCTGTCCTGCGGGAGCTGGGGGTGGGCAGGGCGCGGCGCCGGGGCCGGAACGTATTCGCGGAGGGTCGGCGAGGAAGCGAGGGAGGCATGGAAACTGACGCTCGGGTCTGGCTAGGCCCCTCGACTTAGGAACCTTGTCTCTGGCGGGACGGGTCGGAGCCGGGGATCGTGTGGCCGCTTCCTGGGGCTTCAGGCCGGGGCCGTGGGCGAATGTGCCTGGGTCTGGAGAGGCGGGAACCCTCGCGCATATGAAGTTATGGATAACTGGTGTTCTTTCGCTGGTGCGAGTCGTTTACAGCTCCCTCTGAGCCTTCAAGTGCTTGCCAGAGGCTCCCTTTTGGATCCGGGAGGCGACTCCCGGTACCCCAGCAGTCCAGGCCACCATCAAACCTCGCGTGAGATAAAGCGAGAACTTCCCCTCTGATCTTTCTGCCTTCAGTTTGATCCTTGTCACTTCCCTCTCGTCGTCGTTCGCGACCCCAGTCTCCCAGGTTTCAGTTTAGGGCGTCGCAAGCCTCTGAGAAGCGTTACCTTTCCCCTGTTACTCGCACAAGTACAGTCCTTGTCTGTGGGCTCCTTCCTTGTCAGTCATCCTATGCTGTGCACATACTGTGGGTGTAAATGTTCATGGAACGAAGAAATGTACGGGGCACCAAGGAAATAAAGCAAGGCCACAGTTTGCAACTAAAACAGTGGGGAAAAATGAAATAGTGTGGTGGGTGTGAAAGAAAAGTGCAAGAGACAGAAAACATGGGCTGAATTCTTAGGCCTCCTACTTATCAGCTATGTAACTGGGCAAGGACTTGCATTAACCTGTAAAAGACATTAGTAACAGCTGCTCGAAGTGCTTACTTCTGATTCCAGAGCTGCTAGAACTTTATTTCATTTAGCCTTTCTAGCTCTATTGGGTAGATTCTGTTACCATCCCCGTGTTACAGATTTGGACCTGGGAGATTAGAACTTGCCCTCAGTCAAGCAGCTAGTAAGAAGCATAGACAGATTTGAATTCAGATCTGGCTGGCTCTAGAATCTGAGCTCTTAACCATCAGGCGGTACCGCTCCAGTCTCTCAAGTCCATTAGAGGTGACTTTGGAGTGAGGGCTGTTGGTGATAAATTAAGTAATAGTATGAAAGGGCTTTGTAAGAGTACCCATGAAAGAGTTCTTGGCAAACTTCATTAATGTTCTTTTCTTTTTTTAAATAAATGTACTTATTTATTTTTGGCTGCGTTGCGTCTTATTTGCTGCACGCAGGCTTTCTCTAGTTGTGGCGAGTGGGGACTACTCTTTGTTGTGGTGAGTGGGCTTTTCATTGTGGTGGCTTCTCCTGTTGCGGAGCCCTGGCTCTTGGCACGTGGACTTCAGTAGCTGTGGCATGTGGGCTCAGTAGTTGTGGCTAGTGGTCTCTAGAGCACAGGCTCAGTAGTTGTGGCGCAAGGGTTTAGTTGCTCCGCGACATGTGGGATCTTCCCGGGCCAGCGCTCAAACCCGTGTCCCCTGCATTGGCAGGCGGATTCTTAACCACTGTGCCACCAGGGAAGTCCATTAATGTTCTATCTTTATGATTTTTACTGGATATACATTTGCTAGTTTCTTTTTTCATTTTTCTTCAAATCTCAGTTTTTAAATTTTGTTAAAAAAGAAAAGTTATTAGGTAGATGGGAGAACAGTATCACTTGTCATAAGTGAAAGATAAGTATAAAAATAAATGTATGGAATAAAAGAATGTTATTAAAATTTGACTAGATAATAGTGCCCCACCAAGTTTTCAGCCTGAGAACTGTTCTCCTTTTGTTTAAAAAAGAGGGCTAGGAAGTCCTTGAGAGATTTTAAAGACTACTGCCAAACTGATATTTTCTGACATTGGGGGTTGAAAGAATTGAAAAGTTAGTACCCTTGTGCTGTGTCCTTAATGCCATACTATCATATGAATGAATCCTCCCTGTTTAATAACGGAATATTTACTGTCTCTTTAGGCTATTTGAACAGTTTAACCCACAACATGGATATCAGACCAAATCACACAATTTATATCAACAATATGAATGACAAAATTAAAAAAGAAGGTAGGTGCTTTTTTAAAAAAAACTGAAGTGTGTTTGCTTACTACCATCTTAAAAATTATACAGCTTCAAAAATTCTCATCTAGTCATCTTTCTCAGTGCTTGAAATAATGTTTTATCCCTTATTGTGTAAGGATTTTAAGGCTTTTTAAAGATAAAAATAGGTAGGGGCTGAAAATGTGTTGACTCTGTTTTCACTCATAGTTAAATGGTTTCAAAAACTTAAAATTAGACTGCTAATGGGAATAGTATGATGTTTTTATTAAAATATGTAACTTTGTATAAATAAATGGGGGGGGCACTCAGTGCCGTGTCATTTTATGAAGAATTTTGTCTTAGTTTCATTCACAAATAACTGGTTTCCCCTCTAATTTTGTGCAGAGTTGAAGAGATCCCTGTATGCCCTGTTTTCTCAGTTTGGCCACGTCGTAGATATTGTGGCTCTAAAGACCATGAAGATGAGGGGGCAAGCTTTTGTTATATTTAAGGAACTGGGCTCATCCACAAATGCCTTGAGACAGTTACAAGGATTTCCATTTTATGGCAAACCGATGGTAAATCATTCTTATTTTGGCATTAATCGCTATTAATGGTATGATAGATGTATAAATATACCCTTGAAAATATGGCTGTTGCTTTTTGCCTTCAGTTAAGAGTGGGTTTGGGTTTATTTTATTTATGTATTTATTTTTATAGAAACAGTAGTAGAGCTTATAATTCACTTCTTGATTTATGATAGTTCAAATAGGCAAAAACAAAATACATTGAGATGTAGAATATTTTAAAAACAATGGCAGTATAGGCAATATTCTCATCTCAAAAGAACTGGGAATTAATAATTACTCAGATTATTAAAAAGAAACCTCTGTAAACTTGTAAAACAACACAAAAAATCGTGGATCAAAGAGGGAATCCAGTCTGAAGTTTCAGAAAGTAGCATGATGAAATACTGCGTGTCAGAAGCTATGCAGTCAAAGCACTGATCTGAGGACGGTTCATAGATGTAAAGTCATAGGTTTTATTAATGAATAGCAATGAATGGAAATGAAATAGTTACACGTGGAAAGTTTTAAACTCAGGAGTGACATGAGATTTCACATTTAGCTGCTGGATGAAGATTGGATTGTGGGAAGGGCAGAATGGAAGTAGGGAACTCAGGAGGCATTGGTATTAAGTCAGAGATGGTAGAGGATTGGATCAGGGTGGAGACAGTGTATATAGCAAGGAGCTCTAGGTGTGTGAATAGGTACGTAGTACCTTGGGTGTGGATTTCAGTGCTTTTCTTCCGGAACTGGAATGTGATGGGAAGGGATGTTGGGGAAAGAGCCGAGGCCCAGAGTTTCAAGGACCCATGTTCTCATTCTAGTTCTGCCATTAACTGGCTCTGTGCTCATGTTCACTTTCACCTGTTAAAAAAAACAATAATAATAAGCAAACTGGATATTCTTTGGTTTAATTCAGAAGCAAGCAAAAACTCTATAAAGGACCAGATAATAAATATTTTAGACTTTGTGGGCTACATACGGTTTCTATTGCATATTCTTGCATGTGTGTGTGTGTGTGTGGTTTTTTTTAACAATCCTTTAAAAATTGTCTTAAAAAAAAAAAGAAAAGGAAAGAAAAAAGTACTTAACTAATAAGCCATACAAAATCAAGCCATACAAAATCAGGCCATGGGCTGGATTTGGCCCATAATCTGTAGTGCAGACCTCTCTTCTGATATTTTTTTTTTTTTTTTTAACAAATGAAGAATCAGGCACAGAAAACTTCTGTTACTGTAACCAGTGGCATCATCAGGACTTGAAAGCTAATCTCCTGGACACCCAATATTGTGATTTTTTTTTTCCCCGCTAAACTAGGATTCAGCATCCTATCTGTAAAAGGGCCAGATAGTAAATATTTTAGACTTTATGAGCCAGATAATCTCTTCTGCAGCTACTTAACTTTGCCTTTAGGGCCAGAGAAGCAGCCACAGAAGGTGTGCAGATCGATGAGTGTGCTGTGTCTCAAGAAGACCTAACGTACAACACCAGGCAGTGTTGTCTGTGGTCAGTAGTCTGAGGACTTTGGTACCACGCTGTTTAATTCAGGACTGAGCGCTGTTTGTCTGTTACTGGAGCACATTTTCTTCCCGTCCTCCGTCCAGCTCTCCTTTTCCCATCATTTTCCCACCTGACTGGGCACCATATATGTGGAAAGTCCTATTGCAGAAAACTGGGAGATAGTACCTGCATACCCCAATTTTCAGTAAATTGGCATTTCCTGAGACCAGTTTATCTTTCTCAGTAGTGTAAAGAACTAGCATAAGTGAGATCTCAGTTGGCAGTAGCATAAGACTGGGTTTTAGTTTAAATCTACAATTACATTAGTATGAAGGAACAGTTTCTTCTCGAGGGTGTTAGGGCTGTTTGCTAAGTTGGGATGACAAGTTTGCATGTGCCTGTGACTGAGATGCAGGAAGGCTGGAAATCGTTTGCTGCGTTTGGCACTGGCTTCACCTTGCCAGCTAATTATTTAAAATCAGTGGAGAAAGCCCATTAGACTGATCTCATATTGAAGGTATTTTGGGACGTCTGTTCTCTGCCTTCAGGAAAGTGGTAGACACTGCCAAATCTCTCGCATCCTGGAAGAAAGAAAAGAATGTTCCTTGAGCTGCCTTGTTTATACTTACTTAGGTGGTTTCAGTTGCCAACACGCCGGATCAGAAATGAACAAACTTTTCTATAACTTGGAACTCAGAACAAAATTACTCTCTGTGATTCAAGGGCATTTGGTTATTTAATTCCAAAAATACCTCAGTAAAGTAGAACCATCTTCCTGAGGACTTCTGTCATGAAACCTTTGGTATAAATGTAAATCTTGCACCTTCTCTAAGCTGTGGGTGGACTTTTATACCTGACCAGTATTTAGTCTAGACCAGGGTTTTCAACACTGGCACTTTTGCCGTTTTGAACTGAATACTTTTTTATTGTTGGGGCTGTATTGTTCATGGAAGAGTGTTTAGCAGCATCTCTGGCCTCTGCCCTCTTAGCATGACAACACACAGTGTCTCCAGTCAGCAGTGCCAGCTGTCTCCTCGTGGGCAGATTCGCCTCTGGTTGAGAACTGCTGCTCTAGACCAGCCAGCTAAGAGCGAGGGCTGAGGTCAGAAATTTTCACAGGTCATAGGGACGAATACAGGATCACCCAAGATCTGTTCAGGTCGGGAAGAAGGGAGTTGGGCGGGAATCCCTGGGAGCAAGTCAGAGTTGGTCCCAAACTATTTCTTTTGGTTAGATGATGACATGCAAGACTAGCAGAGTTGCTCGCAGGGTAAGTCCACTTGGAGCTGCCATGGTCCAGCAGCCAGAGGAAGCCTCAGGGACTGAGGTATCGTGGGAGGCCTGCCGCCCCCCCTCGGTTCCCCCGAACATTCAGCTATGCAGTAATTTTAGGCCAGGGCCATACTGCTCAAAGTGTGGGCCCCACCATTCCCTTTGTGCTTGTTAGAAGTGCAGAATCTCAGGCCTCACCAGACCCCCTGCATCAGGATCTGCACTCTTAACAAGCTCTCCAGGTAATTGGATGCACATTAAAGTTCATGAAATGCTGTCCTAGACCAGTGTTTCTCAGCGCTTGTTCAGTTGTGTGTGCTGTGCCTGCTGGCTGTGGCGTATTACTCATGCAAGTGACCTGGTTGCACTAGCTGTGATGCCATCTTTTTGTTTCCTTTCAAAACTTTTTAAATTTAAGTGGATGCCACTGTTAGTCATTTCATTTAAAAATAATAGACCAGATTCAAGGGAAAGTCATTCTCAATCTTTGGTACTTTAACTTTGGAAGTAACAAATTCCATGCATATATGGACCCTCTGTGTGTCCCTGTAAGGGATAGACAGCTTTCCAATGCAGTTTTCTCTGTTCTTTTAAATGGAGAGGGGCAGTGGTGCAGATATTTCAGTCCTGTTTTTCTCATATGAAAATCTATGGTTTTTTCTTATAATAAACACAGTTGAATCTAACTTTGTCCCAGTTGTGAATCATGGGTCACAGCTTATTTTCATTTGGTGCTCAGTATAGTTGATAGATTTCCTTAAGTATGTGTTTAAAATTAGCTCGTATTTGCATAATGAAATTTGAAATATTGATGACAAGTGTAGAAACAGCCTTCAGCATGATGAAAAGTAACTTGTTTTCAAATAATTAAAACAGCGAATCCAGTATGCAAAAACAGATTCTGATATAATATCTAAAATGCGTGGCACTTTTGCTGACAAAGAAAAGAAAAAAGAAAAGAAAAAAGCCAAAACTGTGGAACAGACTGCAACAACCATGAACAAAAAACCTGGTCAGGTAAGATGGGCAAAAGTTCCATTTTTTTTTTTTTTGGTATTAAAAATTTGATAGAGATGTCTGTCTTCCATTTGAGGGGTGATCTTTGAGGCACGCATGTGCACATGTGTGTGTTTAAAGGTAGATTTTTAAGAAGCTGGAATGGTTGAATTCTAAAATTCCAATATTTGTGTTTAAGCAACAGATTAAAATATAAACCTTTACATATGCAGATTTATATTGAACAGTTTTTTTTAATTTGCGTGACATTTAGCTCCATCATTCTCCAAAATTTGTTAATTTCTATTGGCTTATTTTTCAAGTTCTGTGTATAAATAATACTGTAGATGTTATCTTTAATCATGAGTATGCCACTGAAAGCTGCTTTCTTTGAACAGTTCAGGAATTCAAAATCTAATTTAAAGTACCAGATAAAGATGAAATTATCATCCAAAAAGTAGTTACTTTGGGATTGAAAGTGATTAGAAATCAGTTGTACTAAGTATAATGCTTGACTTTTTTCTAGTTGTTTTTAAAAAAAGAGAAAGATTGGTCCTTATATTTATATTTCTCCGTAATTTTAAAGCTTAGAGGTTGAACTTTATGATATAGACCTTTCAGAAACATTTGACAAGTTAAATACATTAATGTTTGAGTCAGAGTTTTAAGATGTAAAATCTCAGTGAAAGTAAATAGATTTAAAAATCTGTTTGTTAATCTTATTTTTATGAAGTAATTTAAAATGTAAATACCTGCTGCTTTTTTAGAGGGGTTGGAAATGTTAACTCTTTCTCTATTTCTTTGGGTTAGGGAACACCAAATTCAGCTAATACCCAAGGAAATGCAGCACCAAATCCTCAGGTAATATTTTTTTCCATGTGATACTTACTTTAAAATAAAATTACAAGACAATAACAATAATTACAACAACGTGCATGTCTCCAAAAACAAAATGATTCCATGTATAAGCCACAATAATGTGGAAACTCACTCATCAAAACGTTTTAATTTTCTTTAAGAGGGAGAAAACAAAACCTGACTTTATTCCTTGCTTCCTATGGTGAGTCAATGACAGAATCAAAACAATAGATTCTAAGCTCTATGAGGTCAAGGAGCAAAATGGTTGTTTACCGCACAGTACATGGCCCAGAGCTTTCCAGGCTTGTGGCTTGGTATCCATTCCCATTAGCTAAAGCACTAACCCATCTTTTCTCATAGAGCAAAGTTGTTTTACCGTTAGTTGCCTTTGCTCTTATTTCCTCAGCACATACATATTTAAATCTCCTGATATAGACTTATCAGGAAACTCTTTACCAAAGAGTTTTAGAAACTCTTTACCTAAGCTTCCCAATAAAGGCCTCAAAAAGAAAGCCTGAGTTATGTACTAATGGTTTCCCGATTAATCCCTTGGGTGCTAGGGTCTGACAGGATCCTTACATCCAGGGAATTCCTTGCACCACTGAGGTTTTCCTCCTCTGATTTTAAGTTATTTGCATTTTCTTGCATTGTATACTCTTTTGAAGTCTTTCAACAATTATAGTCCAGTTCACAAATGCCAGCACTTAATTCTCTAAGCCCTAAGTTGTTCTTTACATTTCATCTTTTTTCTTCCACGAAATTAGCCTGAAGACAGAGGCTCTTACGTATAAAGACCTTTCCCTATAGTTCCCCATAACAGTGTCTGTATCCACTTACTTGTATGTAACTAGATGCCATGTATATCTCATTTTCTCAGAAGAAACAAACACTAAAAATTGCCAAGCAGTGGTTCTAAGTGGAAATCTATTTCCAGATTTTCTCACACACTGGGAGGTAGTAAGCGATAGCGCAGAGGATTGAATATCTGAGGGTTAAGCAGCTGAGGATGGGTGACACCGATGCCTTCTCTGGTTTGTTAGGATCGGTTACATAATCCAGACGACAGAATCCTCCCGTTCCAGCTGACCTCCAGATGCTTAAAACTTAAATATTGTTTTAAATACCATTAATTAAATACTTAAAAACTGTTAATAAGATTTATAATCTTCCAGATATTTATTAAGTGACTTGAATGTCTACCTTGTTAGGTTTTTGCTTATTTCTCTGGTGTCACTGTTTCTCAGCTTTAGTGTTTGATGTAGTAAGATTTCACAAGCCTTAAACGGTGGAATGTAGTTTTCTGAAGTTTAGATTTTAATGTAAGAGCCAAATGGTTTACTGTACTTTTTATATTTACAAACCAACTTTGCCTTTTCTTTTTAATAGGTCCCCGATTACCCTCCAAACTATATTTTATTCCTTAATAATTTACCAGAAGAGACTAATGAGATGATGTTATCCATGCTGTTTAATCAGTAAGTGTTTTCATAAACAAGTCTGTGTTCTGAGAGTCTTCCTGACAGGACAGATAGCACTTCCCTGGGTTGAATCCGTTTGTATATCACACAGTAATTCCTTACAGCTTCATTGAGTTGCTCCAGGATTAATCATGAATTGAAGCCAGTCTGCAGATTTATCAAATAAAAAGCTAAATTACCTGTAATGTTTGAATTGTTAATTCTAGTTGATGAGTAAAACAGGAAACAAAGCTTTGATGAAATGACAAAAACAGAATTAGCTTACATGATTCCTGCAGTTCTTTTCATGGTATTAATTATAATTTAGGCTCTTTCATCCCACTCAGGATTCTTGCTGGGATGTGATACTTTTCCTGGACTCATATCAGGAAGTTGCTTACCAAATTTAAACACAGACATTTACGTATTTGATGTCATCTCTGTATTTACATGTATATAAATTGTATACGTATGTAAAAATTGTTTTAATTCTTTATAGGTTCCCTGGTTTCAAGGAAGTACGTTTGGTACCTGGGAGGCATGACATTGCTTTTGTTGAATTTGAAAATGATGGACAGGCTGGAGCTGCCAGGGATGCTTTACAGGGATTTAAGATCACACCGTCCCATGCCATGAAGATCACCTATGCCAAGAAATAAGATTTGGGATAGCTGCCTTTAAAGGACTTGGTGTTATGTATAGTTTTCGTTTTGATAACATTTGGTCAGGCCACTTTAATAGTTGGGGGTAGGGGAAAGTGTATGTGAAATTTTTGTAAAGGATTTAAAACATTACCTAGTCTTTGTTTAGCCTTAGTGAACTATGAACTGTGAAGGCCTTAATTTTGTACAATAAACTTTTATTTGTATTCTGTACATAATATTTCATTTATTGGCCCACTGTCCTATCATCAAATGCTTATGCTAGTCTAGAACACATCTTAAGGTATATAAAACTGTAATAGGATGCTTTCCTTGTGTGTTTTTTTTTTTTTTTTTTTTTTTAATTCATTCAGTAGCCAGGACCTCCTCTGACCACAGCCAGGAAATGTTCTCTCTGATTTTTTTTTAAATTAATTAATTAATTTACTTATTCAGTTTGGGCTGTGTTGGGTCTTCATTTCTGTGCGAGGGCTTTCTCTAGTTGCGGCAAGCGGGGGCCACTCTTCATCGCAGTACACGGCCCTCTCACTATCGCGGCCTCTATTGTTGTGGAGCACAGGCTCCAGATGTGCAGGCTCCGTAGTTGTGGCTCACGGGCCTAGCTGCTCCGCGGCATGTGGGATCCTCCCAGACCAGGGCTCAAACCCATGTTCCCTGCATTAGCAGGCAGATTCTCAACCGCTGCGCCACCAGGGAAGCCCCCTCTTGTGTTATTTTGGAGTAGCTAATGGTAGATGCTTTTCTAGTGTTACTTTGGAGTAGCGAATGGTAGAGAAACATTGAACCACTTTAATAAAAGTAAAGGAGAATTAGATCAAGCACATGATTATATTTTCCGTATTGTTTTCTGTGTATGAACTGCCATCCTGGAATTCATTTTCTCGTTTGTTTTTGTTTGTGGGATTTTTCTTTGTTTTGGGCGCACCACACGGAGATCTTAGTTCTCTGACCAGGGATCGAACCCAGACCCCCTGCAGTGGAAGTGCCGAGTCCTAACCACTAGACCGCCAGGGAATTCCCTGTTTAGTTTTTTAATGATTCTTTGACTAATGATAAAAATGATATCCTGGATATGAGAGGAAGGTGGGACCTGGGCAGGATCTAAACTCATCTTCATGTTCAAATAAATGAGCATAGTATTTGCTGGTAGTAGACATTTCACAAATCTTTTCATTCCGTTTTTAAGTGAATAAAGGCCATTTAGGAGTAACTGTACTTACTGTTTTCTGGGAAAACAGATGGAAAGGGAATATTGTCTTTAGACTTCACATTTTACGCTCTTACCCTCTTGAGGCAGGATCGTTCCTAAGGAATACCTGCTCAGTTATTAACCTCGTTATTGAACGACCTCCAAAGGAAAGATTTTTAGTCTAATCTTTTTGAAGACTAGTAGGCTGACTTGCAAAGGTTGCCAATCCTAATCTTGCTGTCTCTTTGTGCTTCTTGAACACTGATGCTCAGATATTTCCAAAGCTCATTTTCTGTAGTGTTTGATTTCTACCTAAGGCTATTGATTCAAGTCCCCTGCTAGCAAAACCACAGGTGTCTATAGAAGTGGACGATTTTTTATGTATAGTGCATGGTAAAGTGACTGTTAATCACTTTTTGTGTTCCAGTTTTAATACTTCCTGGAACAAGACTTTTCCTTATCACTTAGATTTTTTTGTGTATTGAATATATATGGAATACATATTTATAGGAAGACCACTTTCAGAGTTATGTAGATTTTTATCACATCACTCTTGTGCATACATGAGGAGGAAAACGCAGAATAATTTTTATCCCTTAACTTTCCACCTGCAGGGTTTGATTCTTATGAGTAACTTTTTAACCTAGTTGTCAAGTTCATTTATGTCTGTAAAATGTATTAACAGTGAGTTACTAGAAAAAAGACCGTGCTCTTGCATGTTGACAGCAATGCCATTTGCTAGTACATTTTCTAACTGCTTGCTCTCAGTGACTGTCCTTAGCTTGTCTCAGAAGATGTTTCACAGGACTTCCGTGGTTTTGCAGTAGTTAAGAACCCGCCTGCCAGTGCAGGGGACACGAGTTTGATCCCTGGTCTGGGAAGATTCCACATGCCGTGGAGCCACTAAGCCTGTGTGCCACATCTACTGAGCCTGCGCTCTAGAGCCCGCGAGCCACAACTACAGAGCTCATAGCCCCCGCTACTCTTAGTACTCTATCAATAGTTGATGAGTTTTGGCAGTTGTATAAGTTGTGTGAGAGTCATAATCAAGATACAGAGCGTTCTGTCACCCCTCAAAGACAAGAGCTGCCTTGTGCCCCTTTGCAGTCAGACTATCCCCCCATCCAGACCCCAGGCAGCCACCCATCTGCTTTCTGTCACTGCGACTGTGCCCTGTCTAGGATGCTTTTGAGATTCATCTCTGTTGCGTGGATCATTTTGTTCCACCAGCGGATGGGCATTTGGGGCCGTTAGGAATAAAGTGGCTCTGAACATTCACATACAAGTCTGTTTTGGACATAGGTTCTGTTAGAAGAAGATTTCAAGCAGAGGAGTGACATTTGATTACTTTTGAAAGCTTTTTATTTTGAAAATTTTTCTGATTTATATAAAAGCCGAAATAGTACGCAGAGCTCCCATACATATTTTTGAACTGTCGAGGAGAAATTTCCCCCTCTACCCGTCCTGAGTTCTTGTGGCTGGACTAATAATGAAATTGATACAAAACAGATTAATGGGGGAAAAATTTTTTAATTCATGCAGACAGAGGTCTCATAGAAATGAGACCTAAGTAGTGGCCAAAGCAGGCAGCTTTTATACCTTCTAGAGAAAGAAAGAATAAACTAGAGATGAAGTGACACGGCAAAGAAACTTAGGTTTGGGGTGCTCAATTAGTGAAGAATCTGAACAGTTCGACCCTGAGGTGGTAAAGGAGTAACAAGGTTTGTTTATACAAGCTTCTTGACCTGAATTCCCTCTCTCTGGTGAAAGGGGTGTCCTACCTCTAGATGCAGGGGCTGCATCTTTCACATGAGAGGTTTATTTCCTGCTTTCTGGTTGACAGAAAGGAGGGTCAGGGTGTCACTTTTGCATTGGCGGTTCCTTAAGTAACTAATTCAAAATAATCAATATACCTTATTTTGGGGAGGCCCACCCTGAGCCCTAGCAGAACCATTTGACAGTGTGTTGACTTGATCGCTTGTTACCCCCTTAAAAACTTCAGTGTGAATTTCCTAAGTACAAGACCACTCTTCCACATAACTTCTAGATGACCAGCAACATCAAGGAATAACATTCATCCAATTTATTTTTTTGTATTTTATTATATTTTATTTTTGGCTGTGTTGGGTCTTCGTTGCTGCGCGGGCTTTCTCTAGTTGTGGCGAGTGGGGGCTACTCTTTGTTGCGGTGCGCAGGCTTCTCATTGCGGTGGCTTCTCTTGTTGCAGAGCATGGACTCTAGGCGTGTGGGCATCAGTAGTTGCAGCACGTGGGCCCAGTAGTTGCGGCATGCAGGCGCTAGGGCATGCAGGCTTCAGTAGTTGTGGCACACGGGCTTAGTTGCTCCATGGCATGTGGGATCTTCCCAGACCAGGGATCGAACCCGTGTCCCCTGCATTGGCAGGTGGATTCGTAACCACTGTGCCACCAGGGAAGTCCCCATCCTATTGATTGATGTCCCAATCATGACCCCAAAATCCAATCCAGGATCATGCGTTGAGTGTAGTTGTCATGTCTCTTTAGTCTCCTGTCAGTTCCTCAGCCTGTCCTAACCTTTTATACTAAAAATAATGAATTTGCAACAGTACCTCTGATTGCAACCCAATAGCACTGAGTTTATTCTAGCCTTTCCCCTCTCCTTACTTGTAACTTATTCTTCTCGAGGCCCATTAATCTCCATGTATTTAATAACTATATTTTGAAAAAGATTCGATCAAACTAGGATCTTCTGACCATCCTTAACTTACTGATCCGTGGGAGTTGCACGGAGGGTCTAGAGGGAGCAGATGTTGTTATCCATTAAATATAGCAGTTTTCAACTTGAATTTAACTTTCAACTTTGGCTGCATATTAGAATCATCTGGGAGATACTTTCAAATACCCATCCCTAACCTACACCCCAGATAAATTAAATCCCAGTCTCTAGGGGTGAAACCCAGTCGTCAATATTTGTTAAGCTCCCCGATTGAGTCCAACGTGAGTCAAAGTTAAGAACTAACAAAGCAGATTTCTACCTTTATGAAGTGGCTTATATGATTAGATGGTTAGTTCAAATTATATTTTTCAAAGGTAGTCTATAGAAGATAGCATCAAAATGGAAACTATTCGGAGAGTCTCACATCTCCATTTTAAACTTAAAGGCTTAAAGTATTTTGTTTGGGTACTTAACAGGCATTTTGTCCCTTGAAAATGTTGTATCCAGCAAAGACCTGATGACGAATGTGAAATCCTGGCTAAAAATTTGTGCTGTATTTGATTTGCCCTCGAGCAGCACTTCTCAAACTTTAATGTTCATACGAATCACTTGTATCTTGTTAAAAAGTCGATTCCGATTTAGCAGGACTGGGCTGGGGTCTGAGAGACTTTATGAAGTGATGCTAAAGTTGCTGGTCTGGAGACCATGCTTTGATGGCAGGACCCCAGCATCTCTGCCCTAATCATTTAGTCAATGAGTCTTAATTTGAGGGGTGTAATGAACATCTCTTTAGGCCTGATAAAACCTAGGGACTTTCCCCAGAAAAAAAGAGTACACATGCATGTATACACCTAAGCATATAATTTCGGGGATCATGCATTCATTCAATGAATACCTATTCATAAGTACCGAGTATTTTTCTGGGTGCTAAAGATAGAGCAGTGGACGTCCCCACCTCGTGGAGTTTTCATTGTGGTGTCAGGGGGACAAATCACCAAGTAAGTAAACAAGGCATGTCAGGTAGTGAAACGTGCATCAGAACAGTGTCCACGGGTCGAGTGATGGACGGATTGGGTTGCGGGAGTGCGGGACTGGCTCTGTTAAACTGGTCTGTTGGTGGAGACATCGTGACTATCAGAGATCAGAAGACCAGTATCTGGAGGAAAAGTATCCCAGGCAATAAGCTTAGAGGGCCTAAAGTAGAAATGAGCTTCACATTTTCAAGTGGCTGGTGTGCCGGGAACAGAGCCAGTGAGGGGGAGTGACAGAAGGTGACCTAAGAGGGGCGGAGGGGCCAGATCATGCCGGGCCTTGTACGTCAAGGCGAGGAGGCTGCTTCCACCCCGTCCACTTGTCCAAGACTTTTTTTTTTTTTTTTTTTTTTTGCGGTACGCGGGCCTCTCACTGCTGCGGCCTCTCCTGTTGCGGAGCACAGGCTCCGGACGCGCAGGCTCAGCGGCCATGGCTCACGGGACCAGCCGCTCCGCGGCATGTGGGATCTTCCTGGACTGGGGCACGAACCTGTGTCCCCTGCATCGGCAGGCGGACTCTCAACCATTGCGCCACCAGGGAAGCCCAAGCCTATTTTTATTTTATTTATTAATTTTTAAAATAAGTTTATTTATTTATTTTTGGCTGCGTTGTGTCTTCATTGCTGTGCGCGGGCTCCTCATTGCAGTGACCTCTCTTGCCACAGAGCATGGGCTCCAGGCATGCTGGCTTCAGTAGTTGTGGCTCACGGGCTCTAGAGCACAGGCTCAGTAGTTGTGGCGCAAGGGCTCAGTATCTCTGCGGCACGTGGGATTTTCGCGAACCAGGGCTCAAACCCATGTCCCCTGCATTGGCAGGCGGATTCTTAACTACTGCGCCACCAGGGAAGTCCCTGTAAAAGCCCATTTTTAGACCCTAAAGGAACCACAGCCTCCACTTTAAGAACCCCACACTGAGAAGCTAATTTAGGAACTAAAGGGAAAAAAAAATGTCTTTTGGGGATTAAAGGCTCAAAGAATCTATCTGAAAATCCAGAAGCAGGAGGGAAGTAAGCTCAGGACAGAGCCCTTCTCTGGACCCTCCGAATGTGCTGTGGTGACTCGAGTGTGCTACCGGCCATGACAGCTTGCTGAGTTATTCTAAGTTTAAATTCCTATTTGTGAGCAAAATTTTACAAAGAGGCCTCGAGTCTTCACCCAGTCTCTGCCTACTGCAGAATGCTGGGACATACCAGGCCTGCCCAGGATGCACTCAAAGGCTTGGCATCTCTTTTCTTAGTTCTCCACCTTCAAATGGCCCATAATGGCTTTGTGTCAGCATCAGCTTAGTTGGCTAAGTTGTTGTGACAGCTCGGATGTGGCTGTATTCAACGTTTCACTCTGCTTTGGGGACCTGCCTAGGGTGTGGCCATCTGAGTTTGCGCAGTCTTCATTTCTGAAAGTGCCTCTTAAATGGCAATTGTCTTTTGACTCTCCTGTGTTGACAGCTGGCTGGAGACTGTCGCAGTTTGTAAAACAGCTGCCTGATTAGGATAAAGAGGATTTTGATCGATGCTTTCATTTTCCGAGAGATCCTCTTAGGCCCCTAGATTATAGGAAGAAAAAATGCACTGGCATTCTGCTTTCAAAAATGATTTCTAATTCATCCCTTCCTTGAAGTGAAACAGGAAATAAAGAATTTAAAACCCCAATTCTAAGTTGACAGTGGATGCATGGAAACAGCACTGGACCACAATCCTGCTGGCTGACCCTTGGAGTGGTTAAGAAAGGCAGCTCTGGCCTGTGCTGGGCCTCAGCTTCCTCGTCTATAATGAAGATATTGGATTTCACATCAGGGCCAGCCGTGTAAGAGATCCTCCCTTGAAAAGAACACGCCACTCCCACCCCTACACCACACACACCCAAACAGTAAAACTTTGTTATGTACACACACATCCCTAAAACAATCAAACTTTTTCATTGTACTATATTTTGTTTTACCAGTTTATCCCTCAGAAAATTGTTTTGTACCTATTTTGTAAGTTGAATGCTCGTCCCTCATTTTGTCAGGTGACAGTGTTTCGGGGGAGAGAAAAGGGGGTTCTGCTCTAAAACTTTATCAGCAACCAAGTTCGACAGGGCAGCCTGACAGGGCCTCTAGTCTAGAAATAATGGGGGGGCAGGGGGCCACCTTATGAGAGAAAAAAAATCCCAAACACCCTACGACAAGCAGAAACCTATTGTCTCCTCCCAATAGAAAGTAAACCCTTGGGTCCAGACCTTTTTTCATTCACGGCTGTCTCTAGTGCCTACAACAGTGCCTGGCACATAGCAGGTGCTCAGGAAATATTTGTTGACTAGATAGGGACAGGTATTAGCGCTTCACCTTTGTCCTTTTTTTTTTTGGCTGCATCACGTGGCATGCGGGATCTTAATTCCCCAACCAGAGATTGAACCCTCACCCCCTGCACTGGAAGCATGGAGTCTTAACCACTGGACCACCAGGGAAGTCCCGGCGCTTCAACTTTGATGACTTGTAACTGTGCCCCTCTTCCCATGGGAAAGATGCCCGGAAGCAGGCCAGGCAGGCATGGGGGTTCGAGGAGAAACAAACCTCCAGCTTTACTCCCTCCTCTATGAGCCATGAGCATTTTGAGACTGAATTTCAAAAATCTCCGAGAGAGGAGGTAGAAAAAAAAGCCTGTTCCATTTTTCCCAGCCCACCTACCCCTTCTCCCCCTACCACCCTCCGTTAGTAGTGTCTTGATGTGTTACAGTCCATGCTTGCCCCAACAGACATGACTCTTAAGAATCCTATCATGAATGATTTGTAAATGTAAGCATCCTTAACTTATCTATTATATAAATCCAGATGTTTATTAAATGTTTAAATCAAAATTATTTGTATTAAGGGTATAGATCTCACATCTTCAACAGTTTCCTGCAGTTAGTACATCTTTGCTCATACATTGAAAGACTATGAGGTTTGAACTAAAAACATTTTTTAAATGACTTAAAATTCTCATAGTTCTTTCAACAATGTCTTCCTGATACAATAAGCCACAGTGAAAGTGACTTTACCAATGGTGGACCATTTTGGATACAATTTGTGTGTAAAAAAGACACAGAGTTTGAGTCTCTTTGGGAAATCAGATGCTAACTAGCCCCTAGAGCCCAGTAGCTGTTATGAAAGCAGAGAAACGGTAGCCACCTCCCCATTGGCCGGGGGGACTTACCCAGATGTCTGGCTTTCACATAAAAGACAGGAATGTGGAAGCACTGAAGTCAGTCTCCACTTCCACTCAAAGGGCAAAAGCAAAAACAGCAAAAAAGGAAGATGGCAAGACTATTGTTACTTTTCCTCCCAGGTCTTGTGGCCATATGTGCCGTGCATGGAATATTTATGGACAGACTTGCTTCCAGGAAGCTGTGTGCAGATGACGAGTGTGTCTGTAAGGACTTTTTTATGCCTTTCCTTACCTCTCTATTATATAATCAAAAAAGAAATATGCAACAATAGCATAAAATCTAACGGTACTTGTAAGTGAATTTTCTCTAATGTGCATGGGATTAGCATTGTTTCTCCTGGTCTATGCCTTTTGTGTCTTACCATGAAGAATTCACTTGGCTAAGATTCTGCTGGGTGCTGCTTTAATACCTTAGTTATCTTCTGGAACTGAACATGAGCTATAAATTAGGAGGTATTAGTCACTCTGATTTCCTAGTTTTCTTATATGCTCTGCCTTTTTGCTGTGATAAAATCCAGAAGCCAATGTTTTTTTCTTCTAGATAAACATTTCAGTGTTTTTTTTCTTCCAGATACTATTTCTCTGGCCCGAGCTCAGGAAGATTACAGTGCCCCAGACTGTAGATTCATTAACGTTAAAAAAGGGCAGTGGATCTATGTTTACTCAAAGCTGGTAAAAGAAAATGAAGCTGGAGAATTTTGGGCTGGCAGTGTAAGACGAGATCATTTAAAATATATACACATCTTGACATATGTTTCTCTTAATTTTTCCTCTGTTACCTATCTGCAATGCCTTTTACTATTTAAAACTAGCTGTTAAGAACAATATAGATGCTGTGGGTACCAGTGCAAAAGTTCATATATATTTGCTTTTATTGCATTTTGAAGAAACAAAGAAAATTTCATAACAAAACCAAATGTAGGTTTATTTGATGGTTTGGCAAGAAATCTAGTCAAACACATGGGGGCTTGAACATCCCAAAGAGTTTGAAACTTATTCAAAAATATTTGAGTGGATTTGCCAAGTAAAAGGCATGTGTGCTGGCAGTCAGGCTACGTTTCAATATTTTTAAGGAAACTTTAGCACCGTCTTTAATTCCAAAGAATCTGCTTTCTTCAGTTAAAACCTGCAGGGGTGGGTCCTAGGGAGGGATGAAGCCGGATTGATTTACTGTCCTGCACTGCAGCTGCAGCTCCAGCACCAGAGATAAATTCTCAAGTAATAAAGAATTAAATCTTAGATTCACTTAAGACCTGTTCATTTGAATTTTTAAAAATAGAGAGAGTCCTTTAAAAGTCCTTTAAAATAACAGTGTCTGTTTACCTTTTTTAAAAAGGTACAGACTTTATTTATGGGTTCCAAAAAAGATTTCAGGCAGCTCACAAGATTGCATAGAGAAATGCTAAAGTAGGGAGACCAGAAAGATTAGGCCACAAAAGAACACACACACAATTTCTGTGGGTTGACTTCAAATTTGGGTCTGAGTCCCCCAGAATCCAGACTGAGAAGCAAAGCACTGGCAGTTATGTAATTCTCATGGATAGCAAAGAGGATGCCTGAGGGTTTCTAAAAGACGACTCACATCAGCTTTCCCCTCACTGTGACGCTTCTGGGCACTCAGGTTTATGGCAATCAACCTGAAGACGAGATGGGAACTGTGGGTTATTTCCCCAGCAACTTGGTCCGGGAGCAACACGTGTACCAAGAAGCCACCAAGGAAGTTCCCACCACGGTAAGCATCCTGGAGGTGCCAGGGAAGGACTCAGATCTCAAGGTAACGTAGATGTAGGCAGGTGTGAATAATGCATCATGCAACTTACAAGGTGCGTCATGCAAAGCCCCTCGACACTTTCAGTGGTGACGTCTCTAGACAACGAGATTTGGGGGAGTATTTATACCTACTATCAATGTTGAAAGGTTAGTGAAATTTCTCTACCAACCCCCTTTGTTTTAGATGCAAGTTATCCTGGAAAGGGCTCCATGTCACAAAGAAAGAAACCAACATATTAACTGACTCTTACTGATGGGTACACTTGTTGACTAAAGACTTGGGCTGAGAAAAATATCAGCACCTGTATTTGACAAAATCAAAACATTCTGGAAAATTTTTGAATGCCTACTTTTGTGATAGATAGACTCTACTTATGCATGAAAAAAAATTGTACTCTTCCTAATGCCCAGGGGTCTTGTATACCCAGAACAGAAATAAAAGATCCCCTTTGAGCTACTTTGCAAGGTGGTTGTTTTGAAACGATTCTCCTGGAGCTAACGGCTGTGCAAAGTAACTTCAAAACATTGCCCAACCTACACAAATGCGACTCACTTGTCATCATGTCTTAGCATTGAGCTTGAGAGTGTCAAATAACCATAAATTAAAAGTGTATTTGAGAATCTTCACTTTAAGTCGTTTTTGACTTAAAGTAATATTTGTGTCATAGTCTTTGGGGTTCAGACTTTGCTTATTTTAAATCCAGATTTCCCTTTGATGACATATGATTTGAAATAAAGAATCTACATCTGTTTTCTGACCCTGCACGCTCAGCTCAATCTTTTTTTGCTTTTGTTTTTTTCCAGGATATTGACTTCTTCTGCGAGTAAGAAGTTAGACAAATTTGCAGATAGAAAGGAAACACCAAAAACAAAGAAAAAAACGAAAATAACCAAAAAATACACGTCCCTAATTTCTGACTTTTGTTTCAAGGGTTTTGCTTGGGGCTGGAGATGGCAGATAAAGGGGAGGGGAGGGCGGGAGGAGAGAGGAAGGAGGGGGAAAGGGCAGGGGGGAGGGGGTGTTCTCCGAGCCTGGTCTTCCCACCCGCTGGGACAGGGTGACCTTTGGCTAAGTGGATGAATTGAAAGTAGACAATTTTTTTCAGCCTAGAGAATCTTCTCTTACACAGGGATCATATAGAAGGTAGTTCATTTATAGTTATTTCTAAATAGTAATTCTTCTAAGCTCTTTGGAGCCCCATATAAACTTAGGTCATAGGTCTTTTCTTTGGACATGATGTTTTCTACTTATTTGTCTCTCTGGCCAGTTGGAGTATTATAATGTACACAAAGGGGCTATGTCATCAAGGAGTATTCTAGGATTGTTGTTACTTTTAATATTTGATGCCTTTGGGATGTGAAGCTGTTGGGGAAGAAAAAGAACTGTTTGGACTCATAGATGTTTGGACTATGCCTCTAAATTTCTCTGTAAAAAAATGTCTCACAAATTATTTCAGTTGAATCATTTGACCTTCTAAATGATCAACTTACCTCTCCCCCAATTTTAAATAATGTTAAAATTTAATTTTAATAAATTAAAAATTTTAAATTTTAGTAAGTGGTGGTGGGGTGCTTTATATTTGCAGTGGAATAGTTTCCCCTTATTATGTGCTGTTACTGGATATTATTCAATCTTCAAGTCGAAATATACAGAAAAAAAAAGTCTATGGGTTATTTTCTCTACTTCTATTTCAACTTCGAATTTCTTCTTCCTGTGCAAATTCCCCCATCAAGGGTGATGTGTTAAGAATTCTGGTGAGGGGATACAGGTTTGGTGGTCCTGATGGACCCACAGGTTTTTCTACATTTAACTGGAAATCAGCTTTGATTGTGTATTACTAATGTAATCCTTTTGATGTAGTCATGAGCTTTTGTTTGTTTACATGTGATGTAACATGTTAAAATGCCTGTACTACACTCAAAATTTTTTTCACAATTTCTGAGTTTAAAAAATATTTTTAAAAACACTTTCACCTTGAGGAATAGAAAGTGGGAGGTGGGGTTTGGGAATGGGGTTTGTTCCTGTTTTCTGGTGTCTGAGCATCCCACAGTCATGAAGAGAAGGGCATTTAGGACAAGTTGGAGGCTTGGACCCCAGAGTCATTTTCCAGCTGTGCCCATTGTGACTTTAGGTGAATATGTTTTTGCCAAACTCTTAGGGAGGTCAGTCAAATAAAATCGTACCCCACTCCCAAGAAAAAGCCCCCTAAACCCAAACCCACCTACTATTTTTTTTCTATCTCATTTTATTCCGTAAAAGATTTCATGCAACATCTAGAGCTCTCAACACAGTTTTAAGCTAAGAGGCATTTATCCAACCTCTGTTTCTGCCTCTTACTTGCTGGCCCTCCATTCCAGACACCCCATCACCCCTCGAGACACCCAGCACCCCCATTGTGCCCTCACTCTGTCCAAAGCCCCTATCTGTCTGGCTTCAGGCATCCAGCCTGGAGTGCCCCAGGCACAGCGCTTCCAGCTATAGGCTCCCTCCTGTCCCAAATCTGCTCCCACCCCGAGGACTGGTCTCATGTAGGAGTTCGAGGTCATTGATTGATTTAAATCTCCTGGGTGCTTATCTGCAGTAAAAGAATGAAAACACTTGCAGGAACTTTAAACACCATCTTTAGGCTCTGGGAAAGCAAAATGCCATCCCTGGACCAGTAGCAGGATGGCCTCACCTGGAAGCTGATTAGAAAGCAGAATCTCAGGGCCCACTGCAGACCTTCTGAATCAAAATCTGCATTTTAACAAGACCCTCAGGGATTCATGGACACATGTAGGAAGGGAAAAACTTCCTTCTACTCTTCTAGGCTCTTTGGCTGGACATAAGAGTTAAAACTGGTGTAGGACAGATGAATAGGGGAAAAGCATACACATTTAATTCCATAAGACTTCTGCTTATGGAAGAATAAGGAAACAATATGGGGAGTGGACCTGAGTAGCGTAGACAAGTCGATTCCATGAGCCCACTTAGGGCAAGTGGGAGACTGCCTAGAGCAGGGCTACTCAGAGTGGGTACCAGCGCAGGACGAGGCCAGTACAGAAAGCCATCGAAGGCGAAGAGTCAGGGCATGGTGGACGCTGGTAGGCAAAAACCTGAAATCTTTCTTAAGGGATGTGTGGAATTGGTGGCTCAGAAAAATTGGGTGATGAGAACAGAGCCCAGGGCACCATGGAAGAATGTGGGATGTACATGTCAGTGCCGCCGTTTCCTAGCTGTGCGTGCGTGAATATGGTTCTAACCTCTCGGGACCTCTGTTTTCTTGACTGTAAAAGGCCTTAGGGACTTCCCTGGCGGTCCAGTAGTTAAGACTCCGCGCTTGGGCTTCCCTGGTGGCACAGTGGTTAAGAATCCGCCTGCCAACGCAAGGAACACGGGTTCGAGCCCTGGTCTGGGAAGATCCCACATGCCACGGAGCAACTAAGCCTGTGCGCCACAACTACTGAGCCTGCACTCTAGAGCCCGCGAGCCACAACTACTGAAGCCCGTGCGCCTACAGCCCGTGCTCTGCAACAAGATAAGCCACCACAATGAGAAGCCCGCACACTGCAACGAAGAGTAGCCTCCACTCAGTGCAACTAGAGAAAGCCCGCGTGCAGCAGTGATGACCCAACGCAGCCAAAAATAAATTAAAAAAATAAAACAATAATAAAAATAAAAAAAGACTCCACGCTTCCACTGCACGGGGCGCAGGTTCTATCCCTGGTTGGGGAACTAAGATCCCGCATGCCGTGCAGCACGGCCAAAAAATAAAAGGCGTTAATGACAACTTCGTGGCTGAGGTGTTGCAAATTTTAAATACAACGTGTGCACAGGGTCTGCACGTGGTAGGACCCCTACGTGGCAGCCACTGTTATCTGACCCAAGAGGGCTGCGTGAGAATGGCCGTCTCTCCTGGAGTTGTGCTCTAACCGTCCAGATGCTTCACTGATCAGAAACTGCAGTTCCCCATCGGACCATCTGGAATGTCTACATCAAAGATATTTGTAACATTTTCCAGATTGTGTACTTTTTTGTAGTTTCATTTTTTTTTTTTTTTAAAATCACCTGAAATTCTAATAGTCCCAAGTCATTCCACCAGCCATTCAGGGATATGGTGTACCATATACGTGTATAATTTAGATTTGAGATCCCAGTTCTGGCCACAGCCCTTCATCAACACCAGCATGTGAGGGTCACCACACCTTATAAAGATCAACATATATAATTTGCTCACCCATGAAACCTAGAGCCAGATGGGCTTCAGCCGTAAACTAAACATATTTAGGCTCAGCCAAGTAGGGTTGTCTGATTTGTATATCGCCATCCTAGCAGGGGTGTAAATAACAATGCCTCTTGGGAAATCCACCTCAGAAAGGGGGTGCCCCACCAGAGCGTGAGTACTTCAGGTCCGTACCTTGATGGCACTCGCTGTATCTGCAGAGCCGTATGCTGTCTCACTGCTCTCTGGATGCTGGAAGTTCAGGTCTCTGGCCAGACATTTTGACCCTCACTCTGTTGAGAGCCTTGTACAAGACCCAAAGCACATGGCAGTGCAGGCAGCCACTGGGAAGAGAGAACGCCTCCTCGGATCACAACAGAGACGGAGGTGGAGACTGAGGTACTGTGGTTTCCACTCCTTCTTGAAAAAGGTATGCGTGAGCAGGATGTATCCTAACGAGGAAGTTATTCTGTATAGATTACTAGAGTACATGATGTTATATTGGATACACTTTTGCTATGTCAAATATAATAAATGCAAGAAATCCAAACAGGCTGCACTTGGTTCATGCCTCATGTTATGTCAGAGCCAGTGGAATTCCTGCAATGGGAATCATTGTAGATTTCAGACCCCTTGTGACTCTTCCATATCGTGTGGGACGAAGGCTCAGACTTCTGTTGTTTGTGTCACCATGTTTGTGTCATTTAACCTCTTGCTTCCCAATTTGCACATCTACACGTGGGAATAATGCCTTTGAGGATAATAATAACTAACTTTGAGGGTAATTATGAGGATTAAATTAAATGAGATAGTGTTTGTAAAATCACACAGCACAGTGCACAGTACACAGTAGGCATGTAATAAATGCTAGTAAAATTAACTTTTTTAATTTAAGAGGCTTTTAAAACATTTTTGAAACCTTGGGAGAACTACAGATTTTTCTTTAAGTGAACCAAAAGTATATCTTGAGCACCTTTTCTTTCCAGAACACTTCTGTTTTTCTCCCTAGTTCTTTGAAGTTGTTTGCAAGACATTCTGCAAATACTTAGCACAAAGATGCAGACACACAGGCACGCGTGCGCGCGCGCGTGCGCACACACACACACACACACACACACACACACTCAAGCTTGACAAACGTTATATTTAATGTCTGAGATGGTACCTCTTCCCTGCCTTCATTACCAGGGAAATGTCTCTGGTGCTCTGTCAAAGAAACATTTAAAAATACCTGGGCACCAGGGAGATATTGTCCCCTTATAAGCCTCAGTGCTCTCTTTCTTCAAATTCTTCCCTCTCTCACCCTCCTGCGTCCTCAAAGGATGTTGCAAATGGCAGGAGGCCATTGGACTCTCCCTGCTATCTGATGCCCAGCCAAGAGCGACTTCACTTGATTTCAGCCGCTCTTTCTGAGTGCCTGCAATTGTGACATATCCTTGGGATGACTAATAAATTAGTGGCTAGAGGTCTTTTGGGGTAAATCTCTTGCAGTCCTGCAGAAACTATTAAGGTTGACCTAATTAACAAGTCCATTGTTCTGCAAGGCACCTCATTTTCAGAGTACAGGCTTCAGAATTCCCTCTTGGCTATTTCCCTGGAACAAACATTCAGCAAAAGGCAAGAAAAGGCAATTTAAGGCAAGGCTTTGATTACCTGCTGAAAGCACCATGAGCTCATCTCTCCCCACCACTGGGCAACATATTACTAATGTAATAGCATTCCTTTTTGTTAAAAGTCATACCTCTTGTTCAAGGGGCTGGTGGCTGGGCGAGCTGCTTTTTTTTTTTAAAGTAAATCTCTCTCTCTTTTTAAAAAAATATTTATTTATTTTATTTATTTATTTTCCTTATTTCTTTCTTTTTTTTTTTTTGGCTGCGTTGGGTCTTAGTTGCAGCACACAGGATCTTTTTGTGGCGTGCGGGATCTTTTTCGTTAGGGCGCGTGGCCCACTCAGGTTTCTCTCTAGCTGTGGAGCAGGCTCCAGGGCGCATGGGCTCTGTAGTTTGTGGCACGTGGGCTCTCTAGTTGAGGCGCGTGAGCTCAGTAGTTGTGGCACGTGGGCTTAGTTGCCCCCCCACCCCGGCATGTGGGATCTTAGTTCTCCAACTAGCGATCGAACCCGCGTCCCCTGCGTTGGAAGGCGGATTCTCTACCACTGGACTGCCAGGAGAGTCCCAGGCAAGCTGCTTTTGCTCTCTGCAAACCTGCAAGAGGTAAATCAGAATCCCCATCAGATATTAAGATTAGAGATCCATCTTTTCAATTCCTGGCCGTGAATTCATAAGACCCTTCCCTAACCAGGCCTAACAAGGGTTTCTTCCCACTTGCTATGTGAAATGGCAAAGCGAAACGGAGTAACTGAGGGGATTGTCAGGATGGTCAGGCCTCCAATCAACTTCTACCACAAGCATCCATATTTTAGTGTCCCCACCCCCTTCCCTGCCCCAGTGGCTTTTGTGAAGACACAGTTTGTGCAAAAAATACTTGAGTCACAGTTGACTTAGTTCATCGTTCACAGTGTGGTTACATTCAGCAGCTGGCTTTGTGCAGTCAAGTTTTCGAAAAGCCTAGAATATTTCATAGGCTTAGAAATAGGCAAATTGAAGGTGTCAGTGCCTTGAGTGTCACGCGCTCCTGACCCTTGATAAGTGTGGGCATTTATTGCTTCTCGTGTTTATTGGCTGTGCCCTCATGGATCCAGCTCAATACAGGGAAATAGGAAGCTAGTTCATGTAGTATTTAAACAAATCTCTGGAGGGAGTGGGTATTTCAGCTCTGAATGGAAAGAAGACATAGGAGCCAGCGCTAGGAAGAAAAAAATCTCATTTCTTCAACAAGCAGACTTATCTATCTGAAATGCTGAAAAAAAAAAGAGAGAAAGGAAAATCACACAAACTAATACTATTCCATGTTCTACCCTTGAAATACAATTTTCGTGACTTAAAGGCCTTTCCGTGCTACTACGTCTTCTCAGCTGTATCACCTACAAATACCGTCGTGTAGTGGTAATTTAATCAGGAAAATGATCTATTGATCCACACGCTTTATATAACCTGCACTCTAACCCATTATTAACAAAGACAGGGAAGGCTCCCCAACCCATGATTTAAACATTTTTCTAAATGGAAATGACTATTCTGTCACATGTGAGCAATTGTTTTAATCATTTTTCTCAAGAGTATGCTACGCTAAAGCCGGTGTATTTTGGAGGTAAAAAATGAGCTTGTGTTGTTAACATCTCCCCCTCCGCCCCCCGCCCCGCCCCCATCTCTTTTTACCGTCTCTCTCCCTTTTTCCTATTTGCTGCAGCATGTGAATTTATTCTGGCCAAATGAGTCAGTCGAGATGGGAATGTTAATTTGTTTGAGCCATCCTATGTCAAGCTGGAAAAAAAAAAAAAAAATCGCATGCCGGCTTTTCAGTTTCTACAAACCCAAGACAGAAAGCCTGAGTCAGGGTCCCTGGACCCACTGTCACTCAGCCCTTGTCCATGCTCTCCTGCTGTTTCTCCTCTATTCTGCCCCTCCTGACTCCAAAATGACTGAAGGGCTGTTTAATCTGCTCCTGGATCTTTCCCTGAGCCTTAGGTTACTAGTATCAGTGCCAGCATAAATGGATCAGCAGACAAAAGCTTGAATCTTGACTCCCAAGGACCACAAGAGACACATTGGTTCCCAGAACCAGCCTCAGCCGGGCTCAGAGGGAGAGCAGACAGAGAACAGGTCAGCTGGATAGACTCGCGATGCTGGTCCTCCTTCAGGGAAAGGCAGGGGCGCGCTGGGGCCACTCTGGGTAATTGAGTTCCCAAATCCCACTCTTACCTGAAGCAGACAGATAGATGATCACGGGGGAAAGGAACCAACTTTTTTTGCGCATCAACTGTAAACCAGTGTCTTAGATGAGGTTCCCCAGAAGCAGACCCTGAGATGAGGTTTCATGTACAGTGATTTATGGAAGAGTGACTTCCAAGGGGAAGCAGGTGAGGGAGACAGGGGCAGCAGGAAGGCGGCGGGGGGAGACAAGGGGGACGGTTTGGAGGGGTGCAGTTCAACAAGGAGCAAACCAGGCAAGGCCTTGAAGCCATTGCTCCAGCCTCCACCCACCCAGGGCTCAGGTGCAGGAAGTGACGTTTCGGGGGCCATCCAGACTGAGTCAAGGCAGCTGAGCGTTCTTCTGGCCCATTGGTCATTGTTTAAGGGTTGCAGTGGTGGGACATCATCTCCAGGCAGTTCTGGTTCTCTCTACCTTAGGGCAAAGCAGACTGGAGGAGGCCATAGGTGCTGAAATGCATGAACAACACTACAGTGGCGTTCAGGGGTGTTTCGGGGGTGCACCAACTTTATCTTCTGTAGCCCCAGCTCTGCACAAGGTCCTCCATTTCACTTCATCCTCACAGCATCCTATCCCTACTTTATCCTTTGTGACCAAGAGGAGGCTAATCTCGTCTCTGATTTCCTCCTCAACCTGCTTCCGTGGACCCTGAAACTTTCTGGTGTGCGTCAGTGAGAAAGTTTGGTGGGACCAGGGTGACATCTACTGGTGAACTTGGGATCTGGCCTACAGAGGGAAGTTTCTAAACTTGAGTCTGCAAGTCAGGGCGTGAGCGTCCTTCACAGCATTCAGAATCAACAGTATGGGGCGCCTCCTGAGATGGTCTCTACTACACACTCCACCCCTCCCCTCCATCACACACACTCTAAAAATCCGCTTGTCCCATGGCACAGATCGGGGTATTAATACACCGTTACTGCTGACCTTGTAATAAATTCAACTGATTTTAAAATTCACACATTAGGGGAACACTGACTTTTCACTTTCAGCCTCATTTTTCATGTTTGCCTTGGATATGGAGCCCTGCAGAGTTTATAGATTGTTTTAGTTGATTTAATTCATTTATATAGGAAAGCAGTAACAGCACCTTGAGCTCAGAGTAGAAGCTTCTCTAGAAAACAGTTAATACAACCCACAGCCCCCTCCAGGGGCTGAAGGCATAAGACTCAGCATCCCAGATCACTTTTCTGTAAAATGTAGGGACAGGGATCTATAGCCAGACAACCTAGCTTCAAGATCACAGGCCGTCCTCGGCACCACACTGGAATAAGTTTAAAGGAAAGAAAGTCTGTATTCCTACTTGATCTATTAGGGTGGCTCTCTACTGAGGGTACTTTGACCCCATCTTGGAGACATTTGGCAATGTCTGGAGACATTTTTCTTTTTACTGAAGTATAGTTGATTTACAGTGCTGTGTTAGTTTCAGGTGTACAGCAAAGTGATTCAGTTACATATATATTCTTTTTCAGATTCTTTTCCATTATAGGTCATTACAAGATATTGAATAGAGTTCCCTGTGCTATACAGTAAGACCTTGTTTTGTTTTTGTTTTTGTTTTTGTGGTACGCTGGCCTCTCACTGTTGTGGCCTCTCCCGTTGCAGAGCACAGGCTCCGGACGCGCAGGCTCAGCGGCCATGGCTCACGGGCCCAGCTGCTCCGCGGCACGTGGGATCTTCCCGGACCGGGGCACGAACCCGTGTCCCCTGCATCGGCAGGCGGACTCTCAACCACTGCACCACCAGGGAAGCCCTAGACCTTGTTTTTTATCTATTTTCTATATGGTAGTTTGTATCTGCTAATCCCAAACTCCTAATTTATCCTTCCCCACCCCCTCCTCCCTTTGGTAACCATGTTTGTTTTCTATGTGAGTCTGTTTCCGTTCTGTAAATAAGTTCATTTGTATCTGGAGACATTTTTGATTGTCACACCTGGAGCAGGGCACTACTAGTCACACCTGGAGCAGGGCACTAGAAGCCTCTAGTCGGCAGAAGCCAGTGATGCTGCTAAACATCCTATAAAGTACAAGAAAGCCCCCAACCAAGAATTATCCAGACCCAAGTGGCAATAGCGTCCAGGTTAAGAAAGTCTACTGTAAGGGGTGATACTCATCGATAAATGAAGTTTGAAAGAATAACAAATCCTAGGAAGGCCTAAGCAATTACCTTGGGTTGTGCTTGTTTCCCGAGTCCACTCTAGGTTGTATTTGTTTTGTAAGGAACCATTAGGTAGAACTGGATACCTGAAAAATGGGTCTGTGTGAACTTATCCTGACACACATACCCCACACCCTAGGACACAGCACAGAGAACATCCATTTTGCAATCGGCCTGTTACAAATGACCATTGGCAAATCCCTTTCTCCATGATCTTAAACACAGTCTTTTTGCTTCATGCTCTAGCTCTGCGTGCCCCTGCTTCCCATGTAACATTTCACCAAATGCCCTTCATCAGCTCTGGCAGGGCTCAGGGCTGGTGAAGGGCTGACACATGATGGGGGCTGCAAGCTATTTGCATTTCTTCCAGCATTTATTTTCAGTCCTAGAGGACTTGGAGACTTCTTAATTGCTTTTCAAACAGCTAACATGTCCTCCTAGCTTTACAGCTTCTTCCAGAAGATGATTATAATACCCTATTATTTCTCAAGCAAAAATAGCACTCCCTTACCCTTCAGTAATGCATGCATTGTCAATTTCAATAGCACCAGCTCTCTTTACCTAAGGGGGATCTCTCTTCCCCTTCACTTCTCCTTTGCTATTGTCATCTTGTTTAACCTCTCTCGGGAGAGCTTCCTAGGCACACAGTTATATTTATAGAGTCTTTGTACGTTTGTGGCTACAATTAAAATTTAAACACAGCACATTTAGCCTAAGGTTGACATTTCTCATTCCATAGAGGAAGAATTTACTTAAACATTGATAGCTAAATGTGTGATGGACTTTTCAGTGTGCACTTCAATTCTGAGAAGGGGAGAAAGATATCACACAGCTCTCATCTGTTAGAATTGTGGGTTTGTTTAAAAAAGATACGTAATTGGAGACCTACAGCCGAATTTGAAATTCGTTACTTTATCTCACAGAGGAAGCATAAATGAATGTAGACTTTTGAATGAAATCCAAACTTAACCTCTGCTTGTCATGGCTCACGGGCTTGAACGGGGCTGCTGTGATTTTTTTTTTTTTTTTGAAGCTGCTATTGAATTTAAGTTTAAAAGAAAGAAAACATTCCTGCCCTTCTCTGTAAAATCTCCTGCCTTCACGTAACAGAATACTATAAGTTCCAAAATGGACAATCTGAAAAACAGGAAAGCAAAAGGTGGCTAACATACACACTACAGGCTGGAATTTGGGTTTGGGTCCTGCAAATCCTATGCTCCACGCCTTCTCCCCTCCCGAGACTCCTGACAAGGGAGGGGCAGCCACAAGGTGAAAGGACCAAGTGAGCTGCAAAATATCAGCTTAATTAACCACTGGACAATCATCCAAAGATGCCCCCATCTCTAGTACAGGGCTTCTGAAGCACAGGCTGGACTGGAGAGGTGGCTCAGATGGGAAGTAAGGTTTCTGCATTCCTGCTTCCTTGCGTCTCGGTCACCTGGGTCTGTGGCACCGGATTCCACTGACCGTGTGGACAAATGGTTGATCCCACTCAACTACAAATGGAGAAGTCACACAATAGAGAGAGGAAGCAGAGCAGATGCTCCTGACACCTGGCCCATGACAACTGCATCTCTTTTGCCTGATGGCCTTTCTGGTCACTGGAGTTGGCGCTACACTTTCAGGGCTGTCTGGAAGTACCAGAGGATTGACACCCCATAAAAGGATACCTTAACAAGTGATGGATGGGGGTTGGTGTGTCATTTATCAGCACTCCACCCTTGGAGGGGATAACTCCTAGATGTATAGTCTACACTAGATGTCCCAAGTGAAACTGAGGTCCAAGTGCCCACAGGGATGACTTCCTTGATAACACACCCTTTGTGACCGTTTTCTCCTCCCTGCCTCACTTTCCCACTTCCCTATCTTGAACCCTGGAATCACCATCCCAAAGAAATTACTTCCACTCCTATCCTTGTTTCAGGGTCTGTTTCTTGGGAAACCTAAACCAAGACAAAAAGGATGACTGGTTCCATCTTTAACAGACAGGCCCTCTCCAGAGAAGCTGGAAGCAAAACTGAACGTAGGAAGAAGGCCTGGTGTGCAAAGATGCAGGAGGCGAAAAAGAAGGTCGGGCAGAGCTGTATGTCTTCCAAGCCTAGTGGTCCCCACGCACTAGTAGAACTTGGCTTAGTGAGCATCTCAGCTTCTGACCAATAAGATTTGCAATTCCTTCTCCACTCAGGGAAGAGATAGTGGAAGGCAGAATGGTAGAAATGTTGGGATTTTCCCCTCAGGCCCCCATCCCAGCCCACCCCCCAAAATAGAAGAACGCCAAAACAAAAAGATTCCCCTCCCAACAGCTCAGGTTTGTCCCAGGCTACTCCCACTTCAGAGTGGCAAACATTCCAAGCTGTCTATGGTCAGAATCCCCTGCAAGCTCCTATCCCTGCAGGAGGATGGGATAATATTTGACTTCCAGACACCTATCGCTTTCAGATTCATTGCAGTGGGACTTACTATTCAAACAAGATGGTTCTTCAATTCCTCCCCTTCCTGGTATGAACAGGATTCCAAGCTATGAAAAACTTCTACTGCAGCCTTTTGAGTGTGTCTTATTAAAAGGTAAGATTATGGGCTTCCCTGGTGGCGCAGTGGTTGAGGGTCTGCCTGCCGATGCGGGGGACGCGGGTTCGTGCCCCGGTCCGGGAAGATCCCACATGCCGCGGGGCTGCTGGGCCCGTGAGCCATGGCCGCTGAGCCTGCGCGTCCGGAGCCTGTGCTCCGCAATGGGAGAGGACACAGCAGTGAGAGGCCCGCGTACCGCAAAAATAATAATAATAATAAAATAAAAGGTAAGATTATGCTTGAAGCAAAGTTTAGGCAAACATTGGCCTAACACCTTAGTACTCAACAGGCAGGGAATATTTTCTCAAGTCAGGAAGCTGAATAAAATGGCTGCTAGGTTAAGAAAGGTCTTTACTTAAAGGTCAAACCAAAATATAATGGGAAAGATAAAAACAGTTTGAAATAGGATTATTTTTAAGAAAAAAAAGGGGGGGAAACTTGTTCTAGGTGGAGATTTATTTCTTCTTTCAAAGTTTCAAAACTTCATGCATCAGTTTTAGAAATACAATTATTCTCAAAGACAAATGTGTAATTACTCCTTGTGCAGTTAAGTTGGTCCTCAGCGCCACCTCAAGTTTAAACAGGAGAAAAGCTCCCAACCAACCCCTTTCCTAGCACGACCCAACTAAGTGCCCTGCTTCTTCACAGCACCTGCTCCCGTGTTCCAGATTGCCAGACCTGGATTCCATTTCCCCAGGGGACAGGTGGACTGGGGACTAGAGTAGCCATTCTTTAACCTGTTATGGTCCAGAAACTTGACGTTTCACAGGTACAACTAGCACAGGTGCTTTTCTGCCAGAGGAAGGAATGGCAGAGGCTGGCAGGTTGCTGGGGAGGACACCCAGGTTTGGGAAGCTCCTCAGTTTTCCTAGCCTCAAGTGTAATAGGTCACCAATGCTTGGAGCAGTCTCCAGGCAATGCACATTTGTCCCATGACCAAATGAATGAAGAGGCGAGGATGCTCTTTGGTGCTTTCCTAAGCCTTGGCCACGCTCTCCCATAAGAAGTTCCAGTACCTTTTCTCATCTTCACCTGATTTAATCAAAGCCACTCAGAAATTTGTTGGACTTGTTACCTGGTATAAAAATGACATTCTGATATACCTGGATTTAACAAATGGTTGTGTCTCTCAGAGATTTATGGTAGGTAATTAACTTTTCCTAGATTCACTGGTACTAGTTAAATTTTTGAAACAATGCTTTACTGGTTGGTAAATAGTCACTGTCCTTAAGCTCTCCAAATGTCCTTTCACTGCCACTTCCACCTCACAACTCCTCCCCTGGGATCACCAAGACCTCTAACAGTTCCAAGTTTCATGCCCAGAACCACATCTGTCCTCAGGTCTCTGCTCCATTCTGATAGGCTAATGTCCACACAACCTCAGTTGTACTAATTTAGTGGGACTCCCCTCTCTGCACTTCCCTTCTCTCTGAGATCTGGCTCTGCAAGTCCTCATTGCCTCGGTAGCTCTCTGATGACTCAAACATATTTCGTATGTTTCCTCCAGCTTTTTGGGTTGTTCTTGGTGAGAGTGTTGGTGGGCAATAAGCTAGTCTAGCACTACTAGAAGCAAGAGCCATCTGTGGACTTTTTATGTGAAACAGATGAATCACTATTCGATAAGCTACTGAGAGTTTGGTTACTTGCAGCCCAATGAATTCCTAACTGATAAGCTTGTTATTGCTAGGACCCTGCCATGTGTGTGATCCAAGCTCATTTGACCTTTGTGACATCTTTGGCATGTGGGCTAAAGGAAGGAGACTCAGCAGGCTGCCTGATTGGAGGAGAGAACCATCAAAAGCAGAATCTTGGAATAAGAAAGTATTTCAGGGTAATCAGAGGAAGATAATTTGGATTTCTTCATTCTGGAAAAAAAAGAGAGAGAGAGAGAGAGAAGAGATCCATAAAATGTACAAATGGGATGAAAGGGTTATTAAAGAGAAAACTTTGGAAACTGCTGAGTGGTAATATTTCTAATGCAAATTAATGATGTGCTGGGAACCCAAGAGGAAGGCATTTCGTCTTAGCTTTGCCATTAAGCACAAAGCCAAAACTTTCGGCACATGATTTATAACCCGAAGAGTTCTGCAGATTTCATTAACAACTACTAAATAAAGCCTGACACCTTCCAAAGTGTCACATAGCCTGGGATATGGAGAGATAAGGGGCTTTTTCCAAGGTCAGGCTCCAGGCAGAAGAGAGCCCATGGATATGAGTAGGTTAAAGGAGAAACATAACACACACACACACACACACACACACACACACACACACACACACACACACACACACCACGATATGGGTAGTTGGTAGGAATCTAAATCTCATGCCCTCAGTGAAGGACTGTATTTTCTAAAGATGGTCCCAACATCATGTCCCACCCTCCCCCATACTCTTCTTTCAATGGGCATAGACCCTCCTCCATCAAGAGGAGGGTCTCTGTTCCTCCTTCACTTTGCATCCAGGTGGTGGTAGTGATGCTATGTGACTTCCAAGGTCATTAAGGACTGCATTGCTTTTGCTGGCCCTTTTGGGATCCTTGACCTGGGAGTCCTGTCACCAGCCACATGGAAAGGCCACTGTAGATGTTCTGGCCACAAGCCCAGCTGACAGTCAGCCTTGACCACCAATCATCAATGTTAGCAGCGGCAGCAACCACCATGTTGATGAGTGAGGCTTCAAAGATTCCAACCCCCAACCTCTGAGCTGCTCCAGGGGAGCAATGTGGAGACGAGATGCGCTGTCCCTGCCAAGAACTTCCCAAACTGCAGGCTTATGGGCAACAAAATGTTGTTTTGAACCATCAAGTTTAAGAGTGGTTTGTTATACAGCAAAAACGAGCCCTCCTCCCCCGCCTCTGAGTGTAATGCTTGCAAGAGTCACTCAGATCTCATTCATGACAGAAAATGTACCCGAAGAGACAGGGTCTACCAAATGCATGAGCTGGCCCAGGTGGATGCATGAAGACAAAGTTCTGGGTCTTAACAAAGCCTCAACCTAGCCCGAGATCTTTCCTTATGGGGATGGTTGGCAGAAAAGCTGGCCCCAGCCTTTTAGTGGTCCTGGGTTTAGTTTCCCTGTTGGTGACTTTATTTTTGTATTTGTATATGAAGTGATATTTCACTGTAGTTTTGATATGCATTTCCCTTATAACTAATAATATTTAGCATCTTTTCTTGTGCTTATTGGCCGTTTGTATACCTTTTCTTTTCTTTTTTTTTTTTTTTGCGGTACGTGGGCCTCTCACTGTTGTGGCCTCTCCCGTTGTAGAGCACAGGCTCCGGACGCGCAGGCTCAGCGGCCATGGCTCACGGGCCCAGCTGCTCCGCGGCACGTGGGATCTTCCAGGACCAGGGCACAAACCCGTGTTCCCTGCATCGGCAGGCGGACTCTCAACCACTGCGCCACCAGGGAAGCCCGGCCGTTTGTATATCTTTTTATGAGAAATGACTGTTCAAGTGCTGTATTTAGTTTCTCATTGAATTGTTTATCTTTTTGGAGGAGTTCTTTCTATATCCTCTGGTTTCTGGACTCTTATCAGATATATGATTTGCAAATATTTTCTCCCATTACGCAGGTTGTCCTTAAAATGTTGTAGGAGTGCCTTTTGATGCACAAAAGTTTTCAATTTTGATGAGTCAAATTTATCTCTTTTCTTTGTTACTGCTTGTGCTTTGGTGTCATACTTGAGAAACCATGGCCTCATCCAAGGTCATGAAGATTTATACCCATTTTTTTTTAATTTATTTTTTATATATTTATTTTTGGTTGCGTTGGGTCTTCATTGCTGTGTGCGGCTTTTTCTAGCTGTGGCAAGAGTGGGCTACTCTTTGTTGCGGTGCGCAGGCTTCTCATTGTGGTGGCTTCTCTTGTTGCAGAGCACGGGCTCTAGGTGCGCGGGCTTCAGTAGTTGTGACTCGCAGGCTCTAGAGCGCAGGCTCAGTAGCCGTGGCGCACGGGCTTAGTTGCTCCGCAGCATGTGGGATCTTCCCGGACCAGGGCTCGAACCCGTGTCCCCTGCATTGGCAGACGGATTCTCAACCACTGCGCCACCAGGGAAGCCCTATACCCAGTTTTCTGTGATGAGAAAACAGGCATTTTGAGGCGTTTTACAGTATGACAATCCTGCTCACACCCAGAGTCTAGACATTTAGATAAAAATCTGAGTTTAGGATACCCACCCCAATTTCCCACTTTGTTTTTCCCAGGAAAATTACTAAAAATGACCACTTAGAGTTGAACCCGAGAAAAGTCTGCCCCAGCAAACAGATGCTTACTACCCTGCTCTCTATCTCCGGCTCACTCGTAACCTGAAGTGGAGGACTGCCCTTCCCCCAGCTCATTGTGTCTCCCCCTCCCCCATTTCTGGGATTTGTAAGTAATAAACCTTGTAACTTCCTTTATGTGAGTGTATTGAAACTGTGCCTTCAATGAAAATGACCCTGGGGTTTCATTTCCCCAAAGTGGGAGCCTGGATGCTGAGGGAGCTACTTGCCAACCTCCATGGGTGGCTTGTGCCTGCTCAGGCAGTAGGTCATGTTCTCTGTATTCTTTTTTTTTTTTTTTTTTTTTTGCGGTACGCGGGCCTCTCACTGTTGTGGCCTCTCCCATTGCGGAGCACAGGCTCCGGACACACAGGCTAAGCGGCCATGGCTCACGGGCCCAGCCGCTCCGCGGCATGCGGGATCCTCTCGGACGGGGGCACGAACCCGTGTCCCCTGCATCGGCAGGCGGACTCCCAACCACTGCGCCACCAGGGAAGCCCTCTTTTCTTTTTTTTTTAAGTCTTTATTGAATTTGTTGCAATATCGCTTCTGTTTTACGTTTTGGTTTTTTCCGCCGGGAAGCATGTGGGATCTTAGCACCCCGACCAGGGATCGAACCCTCACCCCCTGCCCTGGAAGGCAAGTCTTAACCCCTGGACTGCCAGGGGAATCCCGATCTGTGTATTCTGAATTTAATACACCAGCTATGGGCTCCCCGACACAATTTCCTTCCACAAATTTTAGTGTGAGGTAGGAGACCAAATTCATTCTTTTGCATGTGGGTATTCAGTTGCCCCGGGAACATTTGTTGAAAATAATATTCCTTCCCCATTGAATAATCTTGGCACCTTTGTTAGAAATCAATTGACCATAGATGTATGAGTTTTATTTCTGAACTCTCTATTTTATTCCATTGATCTGTATGTCTACTTTTATGCCAGTAACACAGTTTTGATTAGTGTCTTTACAGTGAAATTTTAAATCAGGAAGTGTGAATCCTCCAATTTTGTTCTTCTTTTTTCAAGGTTATTTTAGCTATTTGGGTTGCCTTACAATTTCACATAAAATTTCCAAAAAAATAAAACATAAAGCAGAAGCAGTATTGTAACAAATTCAATAAAGACTTTAAAAATGATCCACATCAAAAAAATCTTTAAAACAATTTTTTAAAGCTGTTTTCTATATAAGATTATGTCTTCTGCAAAAAGAGATAGTTTTACTTTTTTCTTTCTAATCTGGATATGCCTTTTATTTGTTTTTCTTGCCTAATTGCCCTGACTAGAACTTCTAGTACAGTGTTAAATAGAAGTGGTGAGTAGATATTTTTGTCTTTTTTCTGATCTTAGGGGGAAAGCATTCAGTTTTGTTCACCATTAAGCATGACGTTAGCCGCAAGTTTTTAACTGATGCCCTTTATTAAGTTAGTGGCTCCAAGGTTTTTTCAACAATACCGACTGAGCATCTACTGTGTGTGCCAGGCACTCTTCTAGGCCCGTAGGAAATTATGGTGGGGGAAAAAAAAGAATCTAAGGGGGCGGGAGTTGGGGTGAAATAGGTGAAGAGGATTAAGGGGTACAAACCTCCAGTTATAAAATAAATAAGCCCTGGGCATGTAATATACAGCATAAGGAATATGATCAATAATATCGTACTAACTTTATACGGTGACAGATGATTATTAGATTTATCATGGTGTTCATTTCATAATGTATGCAAATGTAGTCACTAGGTAGTACTCCTGAAACTAACATAACTATATTTCAATTAAAAAGACAAAAACAAAAAAATGGTGCCCAAGCTGTTCAAAGACAAATTTAATGAAGATAAAATCATGACTCACAAAGAAATATAAAATGAAAATGAGTCTAAGATTTTAACTCATTAGTTAATAAGAAAACGAGTAAGAGGCTACAATTGGTTCAAAAGAGAATTCCAAGAATCATATCTATATAGGCAGTAAGGAATACTTAAAGCGAATTTCCAAATGAATGCAAAATTGATCTACCTATTGGGCAATAACTAATTGCATTCTACAGAACATAGTTCATTTGCATGTGTATGGCCAAGAATAATTTGCTTTGTTATCAGTTTTCTATAAATTACAGCATTATGAACTAGTTCAAAGTCAGTGAAAGGCAGAGAAAATTCAGAGGCAATCTCTGGAAGGACACTCTAGAAGCCCCCACCCCCCCATTTCAAAGTCTTTCCCAACTTTCTCAAATAATATTCAATAAATAGTTGTTCAATTAATGGATAGTGAACTAGAAACAAAGGAAAAAACATATTTCAAGAAGAATAGTGTGATCAACTGTGGCAAATGCTGCTGTGAGCATGATGAGACTTGAGAATTGACCACTGGCTTTGGTAACTTGGAGGTTTTAGTAGGATTCTGGGGGTCAAAGTCCAATTAGAGTGGGTTCAAGGACAAACAGAAACTGAGGAAGTGGAGAGAATTAGGCCACTCTTTGGGAGTAGTTTTACTATAAAAGGGAGCAGAGAAATAGGGAAAAGTGAGGTCAAGAGAAGAAGTTTGTTTGAGCTTTTTTGTTGCCGTTATTGGGGTTTTTTTTGTCGTTTTTTTTTATTTTGGGTTTTTTTTTTGGCCACACCAAGCATCACGTGGGATCTTAGTTCCCCACCAGGGATCGAACCCGCACCCCCTGCACTGGAAGCACGGAGTGTTAACCCCTGGGCCGCCAGGGAAGTCCAGAAGATGTTTTAAAGGATGAAATATAACGCAGCATTGGCATGCTAAAGGTAACTCAGCAAAGAAGGAACAAAAGAGGGCATAATTGGAAGAGGGAAGTTCAAGAGTATTTATTCATTGCAAGGGGGAAGGAGACCAGTATGCAAGCTGAGAATTGCCTGAGATTGAAGAATAGACAGTTCATCTGTTAAATATCAGGATGGTAACTGGAAGGGTTTTTTTCCTTGTCTCTGAAATAAAACAGGAAATTCCTTGGCTGTCTAGTGGTTGGGACTCCACAATTTTGCTGCCGAGGGCCCGGGTTTGATCCCTGGTCAAGGAATTAAGACCCCTTAAGCTGCTCGGGGCCACCAAAAAAAAAAAAAAAATGAAATAAAACAAATGCAAACCCTAAGTCTGAAGACCATTTAACAAGAGCCACCAGACACACCTCAAAGGAACATAAGAGGTGGCTAAACCAGCTTGATGTGATAGTGGTCACCCCACCCCTACCAGGCGACTGTGCTATACAATCTGGTAGCTACCAGCCACATGCAGCTACTTAAATGTAAATTAATTAAAATTAAATACAATTTTTAAATTTCAGCTCCTCAGTTGCACTAACTATATTGCGTGTACTCAATAGCCACATGGAGTTAGCGCTATTGCATTGGACAGCACAGATGTAGAATTACTTCTAGCATCGTGTAAAGTTCTATTGGACAGCATTGGTCTACGAGAATTGGTGGAGGAAAAATAGCTAGAGCAGGGGGTTCTCAGCCTACATGGAGAATGCTGTTACGTTCCCCCACTCTGTTGCCTCATTGATTTTTTCCCCCATTATTTGTTTGGACGTGCTTCAAATCTGCTGCTCTTCCCTGGGCCGATCTGAGCAGGAAAAAGGAACTGGAGAGAGATGTCGGGTGACGAGAGGACAAGGAGGAAGCAGCCAGACAGTGATGGAGAGGCTTTCTCTTCCAACTGTTGCAGGAAGGGGGACCCCTTCCAGGGCCCGAGAGTGGGCTCTTGTCTAACACTCGGAAATGAATTGTCCAAGGAGACACATGTGCTGACAAAGCAAGAGACTTTATTGGGAAGGGGCGCCCGGGCAGAGAGCAGGAGGGTAAGGGAACCCAGAACGACTGCTCTGCCACATGGCTCGCAGTCTTGGGTTTTATGGTGATGGGATTAGTTTCCAGGTTGTCTCTGGCCAATCATTCTGACTCAGGGTCCTTCCTGGTGGCTCATGCATGGCTCAACCAAGATGGATTCCAGCCAGAAGGATTCTGGGAGGTTGGGAGGACATATGGACTGGCGTCTCCTCTCCTTTTGACCGTTCCCGAATTCTTCCGGTTGATGGTATCTTGTTAGTTCCGCATTCCTTACCAGGACCTCCTGCTTAAGGTAACTCATGCAAGTGGTTACTATTGGGCCTGGCCAGGGTGGGCGGTTTCAGTCAGTGTTTCCCCTAACGAATAGGGTTACCTGAGCCACACAAATAAGTAAAAACTGGGAACTAACATTCAAGGGCTAATAAAAAAAAAATAGTGATTTTGCTCTGGGTTTAACTTGTAAACTCAGAAAGAAGGTCTTTCCTGAATGCCTTATACAAGCCTTTGAAGGCATGATAAATTAAACTCTGAAGTTCTAGAACATAGAACACGTTGTGGTCTTTTTTTTTTTTTTTTTTTTTTGCGGTACGTGGGCCTCTCACTGTTGTGGCCTCTTCCGTTGTGGAGCACAGGCTCCGGACGCGCAGGCTCAGCGGCCATGGCTCACAAGCCCAGCCGCTCCGCGGCATGTGGGATCCTCCCGGACCGGGGAACGAACCCACGTCCCCTGCATCGGCAGGCGGACTCTCAACCACTGCGCCACCAGGGAAGCCCTCGTTGTGGTCTTAAAAAAATGCACAACGTGAGAGTTGTGAGTTAAGTTTTATTTGGGGCAAAATGAGGACTATAGCCCAGGAGACAGTATCTAAGATAGCTCTGAGAAACTGCTCCAAACAGGTCGGGGAAAGGTCAGTATATATGTGATTTTGGTGAAGGGGGAGTACATGCAATCAAGCACATATTTTTTGCCGAAGGTTTCTGCTAGTCTGTTGAGGGTTACTGCTAGTCACGAGGAGCAGACATCACCATGAAAGATTTTAGTGCTTTTCTACATATGAGGAGACATAAGAATTGGGCTCATAAAATCAGCTCCTTAAAGTATCTAACTATCTGCAGACCTGTTCTGCCAGTCTTTCCCAGAGCACAGAGTGCCTCATTTCTGCTCTCCACCTGAGCTCCTTTCCGGGGGTGTTGAAACTCATCAGCTACAGCAGCACCTGATTTAATCCTTGTAGAAGTAGGTGGCAGGTGCCAATTTGTAGTTGACATAGTAAACCTCAGTTAGTTCGAAATTTCTCACTGATGTAATACATAGTTGGACAAATCAATCTTTTTGTATCCTTTCGGTGACAGACCTGTTCTTTGGGGAACTAAAAGCAACTTTCTCTTGCCAATCTCTACAAACCAGAAATGTAACTACAGGCCCGAGGACCTGGGACTGAGCCTCATTAGCTCAGTCAGGCAAGACCTGAAACCAAGAGAAAAAAAAATGACAGAGTGGTAGTTTTAAAATTCAAACCGCTGGGAATGCTACCTCAGCCAGACTTTACAAATAGCAAAGCCTTGGTCATCTGAGCAAGCAACTTTAATGTATTCCAACTGTTCTTTGTAAACTAGTAAGTTTATATTGTAATACCTGATTCATAATTAAGTTTTTTTTTTTTAAGTGAAGCCATGAGATCTCTAGTTTTGTCTGTTTATATGTCTGTGTGCACATTATACATATGAGATATCTCTACCTCTGGAAGGTATTATCAAAGTTGAATTTATAAAGAGCTCTATTTAATTTAAAAGAAAGCGCTTACAAATTAAATATAAAGAAACCAGCCAAAATGACTTTCAGGTTCACGTGAACTGGGAAATATTCAATATTAATTTGATACCTGGTATTAAAGTTTGTTGATCTATTTATTATAGACAGGTCTTTAGAGTCATTAAGTATAATACTTTGTTGTACCTAGGTTTAACAGATGTTAAATAAGACCTTATATCTTGTTGCAAGGAAAATAACTTGATGAGACTTTATACGTAAATGAGACAAGAGCTTTTGGGTAAACTCTTTAAAACTATATTTTAGAAATGTCTCCTTAAGATGATCTTTACAGATATTTGGTAACTTAAAGTTCTAGAGTTGTGCTAATTTAAGTGATAGAGGTTTATTGAATAGCTGTATAATTTCAAAAAAAATAAGATACTGACACATCAATTACTAAATAGAGAAACTAAAGGTATTTAGGACTATTAATGAAAATGGTGCCACCTTGAGATGTCCTCTATAAGAAAATGAATGTATTTAGAAATTACCACTGGTATTTATGTTCACCAATCTACAGAATGCTAATGTAAAAGAAAGTTCATAATTGCTTACTTCTTATTTTTCACTAGAAATTAAGGTTTTGAAGAGTTGAGGATTCTCATTTAAACATGTAATTAAAGCTAATAGGAAGCATTTCAGTATACAGTACGAAAGTAGAATGTGTGTTTTCAGTAAAGAAGGTATGATGAATGGAATTACATTTTATTAAGGAAAAATTTTATACATGGTCAGGATTAACTAAATTTAGATTGAAGTTAATTAAGCAAATGGATTTTGTTAAGTAAGGTATACATGACTGGAATTTGAACAAAGTTTCTTAGAGTGCTCCTTTTTGATAACAGATTGTGTGAGCTCCTGTGCCCTTAAGTAATCTATTTGTGAGTTTGGTTAAATGAATAAGTATTGTTTTATAGAGACCTATGATCTGTTGTGTTTTTAAAACCTTTCTGATATTTTTTAACAAACTTCCCAAATATCAAATCGAACTAAAGCTCTTTTAGCCTCCAGCTGACTCTGGGATGCTTCAAAGGAACATCTCTGAGACATCTCAGAGAGGAATGTTAAACTAAGTTTATTTGATATGTTTAATTACTTCAGAAACATTGTCAAGTGATTGGAGATGAACCTCAGGTTATAGTTTATGGATAAATGTTATTAATACAGATATTCCAAAATTTATAAGGAATCCCTAACATCTGATATGTCCTGATATAATGTTATCAGTCATAATTCTAGTTATTATCCAAAAATGTTATGTCACAGAAATATCCAAGTTTCCTGCTAATGGCGCTATACTCAAATCTTTTCCATGCTATTTTAAGTTTTAACTTTTATAGACAATCATTATTTTACATTGATGCTTTTACAAAATGAAGATTTTCAAGAAGACTCATAAAGAGAACTTTTTAAACAAATACAAGTTTCTGATAGATCTAGATAATACCAATGAACTGGGTAACAAATGACAAAACTCTAATGGAAAACCTGATTACTTCATCCAGATCAACAGGAATTAATTACATGAGACTGAATGAACTGATGAGTATGATTTATAACTTTATGACTTTTTGAAAATACACTAGCTAAAGCTTTGTTTTCCAGAAAAACCTTTTCTCTTATGCTATGACCTACAACAAGTTGATAAAGTATACCTTTGTAAACAGAGAGGAAACATTTATCTTTTTCTCTCCACCTGATCCTTCCAGAGTTTGGTTTCTCCAGCTGGCTCTCCTGTGGATTTGATGGTTTGGTACAACTGGATTACAACTAGTTACACTAATGATTGTTTTAATTTGTTCTTTGTTTCCAAATTGTTTATGATTTGTCTTCCTGCTGCACTATGACTTTGTAATGTTACTACCTACATTACTTATATCCTGTCTATTTTATAAGATTGTTGTCTTTTACAGTACTTACTCAATGTGGCCTCCAACAAAACTGATGATGGCTAAACATCTTGAGAAAATAGATCACATTTATGACTCTTATAGAATAATTGTAATAGTGTGATTCTAGATATGGGAAGAAGCAATAAGGGAAAACATTTCCTGGATCATAACAGACTAGTAAGACAGAGGATCCAGAGAATCTTTAATTATCAACAGGGCCTAATCCGTAAATTAGCTCCTGGAGTAGCATATCAACAGGAATTTTCGCCTGATCTAGGATGAGCCTCCCAGCGCCACAGGACAAAATTTGGTCATGAAATGTTTCCCAAATATTGGTTGAATTCCTGACCAAGAGGAGGATCTGAGAAATGGAATATTTCCTGCCATATCAGTCACAGACATCAGAGATTGCAGCCCTCCAACGTTAGCCAGTGAGGCCTAAGGAAACTCATGAAGGAAAGCATACCTGCCATCTAGCAGCCATCAGACTCATCACTCCCTATGGTGAGCCCTGAGGAAACTCAGGATGTGAAAACACAGGATACCCAGATAGCTGAGGTGCACATCAAAGGAATGATTTCAGGAGCCCAGATTCTTGCATCTTCCCATAAATTCCTTAACTTGAGATATCTGGTGTTCTTTAATTAACAATAATCTTTTTTATTTTTAGAAATTTTATTTTTTATTTTATTTTATTTATTTGGTTGTGCCAGGTCTTAGTTGAGGCAGGCAGGCTCCTCAGTTGTGGCTCACCGGCTCCTTGTGGCATGTGATCTCTTAGCTGCAGCATGCATGTGGGAGCACAGAGTCTTAACCACTGCGCCACCAGGGAAGTCCCAACAATAATCTTTTGACGTTTGGACTATCTGCCCTTTGTTGCAAATTTCTGTATAACCTGGCTCCCCCCCACCTCATCTCCTCAGAGCAGTTCTCTCAGGGTTACTTGAGATGCTGCCTCCCGGGCTTGAAGTCCTAAAATTTCCTGCCGAATAAAACATAACTCTCAACTTTTATGTTGTGAAATTTTTTTTTTTTTTTTTTTTTTGCGGTACGCGGGCCTCTCACTGTTGTGGCCTCTCCCGTTGCGGAGCACAGGCTCCGGACACGCAGGCTCAGCGGCCATGGCTCACGGGCCCAGCCGCTCTGCGGCACGTGGGATCCTCCCGGACTGGGGCACGAACCCGTGTCCCCTGCATCGGCAGGCAGACTCTCAATCACTGTGCCACCGGGGAAGCCCTGTTGTGAATATTTTTTAAGTCGACAGGTGCCAGGCTGGAAACACCTTCCCAACAGGTGGAAAGGGAAACTGCTCTCAAGCCCCCAGGCTGGGAGGCAAGTTGCAAAAGTTCAGATTGGGCTGGGCAGAAACTCTGGGCCAACTGGTTTAAGAGCATGGCCTTTACAGTGAGACTTCAGACCTAGGCTCCATCACTTTGAGAAACGTATTTAAACTCTCAGTTTCCTCATCTGAAAAAGATGGGTAAAAAAATAACCACTTAATAGGATCATTGTGAGGATTGAATGAGGAAATCTTGTACGACACTGGGAACCATCTATGGTGTATATTAAATGCTCAGTAAGTGTTAAATATTACTAATAGTAAAACCTCATTATTCCAGAGGCACAAAGAGGACAAACTTTCTGCTCAGAGTCAGTATCATGTCCGGATAGGCTGTGTTCTGATACCTACACCCTGGGCCTATTCTTAGGAAGCTACCCATAGTTCTTTTCTTCTCTGACAGGACTAATACTACTTTTTTTTAAAAAAAAACAAGAGGAGGCCATTCCCCAGGCTTGGGAATTTCCAGGGACATTCTCAGGATCACACCCTTTTTTAGCCTCTAGCTCTACTTCCTCCAATGCCTTGCCCACCCAAGAGAGGACTCTCTGCTAGGGAAAGGGAGGACAGACCAGCCTCTGGTGGGTACTCCTAACCTGTTGCCTTCTTGTAGTGCCTTCTCTGCTCAATACAATGGTGGGTGTCCTTTGCTCATGTCTGACATCTCATGACCTGCACTGTCCCATCTGGGGCTCAGAGCCTCAGCTGGTTCTCGGTCAACTAGGCCTCTTCACAAGGAATATTCCCCAGATCTTATGCCCTCATTCAGGACACTTGCAACATTGTCCCAGCACTCCTTCTCTCAGCACTTTATTCAGGCTGACGCACTCCTGGTATAGACAGGGTCTTGTGGAAAATGATTGCTAGCATTCACAGAGCAACTGTCCTGTCCCAGGTAATCATTGCCATATTTTACCCTCTCAACCAACCTGCAAGTTAGGATTGGAATCTCCATTTTGCAGAGGAGAAAATCATGTGTTAATGAGTTAGAATAATTTTTTTTAATAAATTTATTTATTTTTGGCTGCGTTGGGTCTTCGTTGCTGTGTGCAGGCTTTCTCTAGTTGCGGTGAGCAGGGGCTACTCTTCATTGCGGTGTGCAGGCTTCTCATTGCATTGGCTTCTCTTGTTGCAGAGCACAGGGCTTTAGGCGTGTGGGCTTCAGTACCGTGGCACACGGGCTCAGTAGTTGTGGCACACGGGCTTAGTTGCTCCGCAGTATGTGGGATCTTCCCAGACCAGGGATCGAACCCGTGTCCCCAGCATTGGCAGGCGGATTCTTATTCATTGTGCCGCCAGGGAATTCCTAGAATAATTTTTACTTTATGTAACATATATGGGATCAGATGGACCAGGTTGTACAGCAAGCTGTTTTTAGTTTTTGTTTTGTTTTAATAATATTGAGGTCTAACTTAGACATTTAACTTTTTAAAATAAATTTATTTATTTTGTTTATTTTATTTTTGGCTGCGTTGGGTCTTCATTGCTGTGTGCAGGCTTTCTCTAGTTGTGGAGAGCGGGGGCTACTCTTCCTTGCACAGGTTTCTCACTGTGGTGTCTTCTCTTGCTGTGGAGCACAGGCTCTAGGTGCGCAGGCTTAGTAGTTGTGGCGCACGGGCTTAGTTGTTCCGCAGCATGTGGGATCTTCCCGGACCAGGGCTGGAACCCGTGTCCTCTGCATTGGCAGGCAGATTCTTAACCACTGCACCACCAGGGAGGCCCTAGACATTTAACTTTTGCTTATCCTATATGTTAACAATGACATCATACTGTAGTTTGGATTTGCATTTCTTAAAATACAAGTGTGATTAACCACCTCTCAAATGTTTACTGGCTTTATTTTTCTATTCTCTGGCCAAGCTAATTCTCAAGGGATCAGAGGAGATAGCATTTTATGAGTCATCAGCATATAATATATAGATGGTATTCAAAGTCATGCAAGTGAATGAATGAGATTCTCCAAGGCAGTGAGTGTAGTTCGGCAGCCCTGGAGCCACTGAACCACAGAAAGTCAGTGAGATGAGGGGGAACCAGCAAAGGAGACTGTGAAGAGTAGTCAGGAGCAGAAAAGAAAATTTGAAAGCCAAGGCGGGGAAAAGGACTAGCTACGTGAAATGTTGCTGATTAAGAGAAGGAAGATGGGGCCAGAAATGCTATTGGATTTAGCAAGCTGAAGGTCACTGGTGACTTGGCAAGAGCACTTTCAATAAAGTATTGTGAGTGAGAGGGGTGTATCCAACAGATGGGAAAATTTTGATGTAAAAGAGAGGAGGAAAGAATTGCTGAAGAGATGTCCTTAAGTAGGGCCAGGAATCTAGTAAACAGCTGAAAGGGCTAGCCACAGAAGGCCGCAGAGGTGGCTCATTTAAGGCTATCAGGCAGCGGAGGTGGTTATAGCTGATGATAGCTGGGTAGATGTAGCGGGAGCCTGTGAAATTCTCTTCTGGTTGTTTCCATCTTGCCCCTCAACTGAGCAATGCCCCATTCTGAGAAAACCTTTAAAGTTTAAACCACAGGGCAGGCCCTCTCTTTTGAAGTCATGGAGTTGTAATGAACTTGTACAGGAGAGGTGGGTGGGAAGGGTCTGGGCAAGGCTTTCCCTAGGGTAGGACAAGACAGGATCAATGCTGGGTAGCAGCAGTTGCACAGCAATGGTGCCATGCCACAGGACGCAGGAGAGACAAGTGTTGCAGTTTAGTTTTCACTTTGTGTTCCTTGATCAAGTCTCACAATTACCAATCTTTTATTTAGACCTTGCTTCCTGGAAATAGGAAAACATCTAGGTAGTAGTGTTAAATCTGTCAAGCTGACCAGTTAAGTAATGTACTAATAACCTGAGGCTCATTTATAATGAGGAGCCTGTACATTTCACCACCTTAAAAGCATACAGGAAAATTCACTGGTTCACAAACATCAACTGCAACAACCTAAAGCCTGGAGACATTTAATTAGAAGGAACTAAAGTTGTCAGTGTACTGTACCTGGCCATCACCTCCCTTCAAGCAGCCAAGTTGGACAGGTCATGGAATGCCATTAGAGTACTTGTCACAAAAAGAAACCTGTCAAACACCCAACCCATTAAGTCAAGAGGACTGATTACACATGCAGACTGCTGCACCTTCTCTGACTTTGGATTTGTGCCTAAGTCAATAAACTATATGCACATCAGAAAAAGGATACGGACTTCCCTGGCAGTCCAGTGGTTAAGGCTCCACGCTCCCAATGCAGGGGGCACAGGTTCAATCCCTGGTCGGGGAAGTAAGATCCCACATGCCTCACAGTGTGGTCAAAACAAACAAACAAACAAACAAAAAACGTCTGCAATCCTATAGACTTCATGTGCCCATATGCAGTTTTATGCTAAATTTATTCTTACAATTCAGGCAATTAAAAAAAAGTAACTCTAATTAATGCACTCATAATTTCGGCCGATTGCTAATCTAAATGACCAAAATTGATAGACTAGCCCTGCACATCAACAGTCATGTTTTTGAGGCATGGGTATTCATTTATTTTCCACAGTAGCAAAGAGAGGTCACCTGCGATTCTGCTCCAAAACATGGCAACTGTAGTCTGCCACTGCAGAAGAAAAACCTATTAACAAAAAGACAACTGACCTGATGGTACTGAACACCAGCAGCCCGTTAATCATGTATCTCAGGGGTGGGCAGATTTTTTCTACGAAGTGCCAGATAGTAAATATTTTAGGCTTTGCAGGCCATATGGTCTCACTTGTAACTATGCAACTCTGCTATTGTATGGTAAAAGCAGCAAAAGGCAATACATAAATACTATTTATGTACATTAAAATTTGAATTTCATATAATTTTCACGTGTCATGAATACACTTCTTTTGATTCTTTTCTCAATTATTTTAAAAAATGTTAACAACCACCCTGCTCGCAGATCCGACAAAATCTGGTGGCAGGCCAGATTTGGCCGGTGGCCATGTTCTACCTGATAGACAATTTCTGGTCACTGATGATGACCACATGTCCAAATTTCGGTAAGGTTACCCAACAGAGACAATTCAGACAGATTAGAGATTAGTTCCACGATCCTTATTCTGCTAGAAAGCAAACAACTGTTACTGACCTTCTGCAGGTTTAACAGACTCTCTAGGTACCTCAGCCTCTGGCTATACCTGAAAATCATCCAAGTAAAAAGGACACCTAGCGACCGGAAAATGCAAGGCTTCAGGAAAAGCCATCAAATCAAGGTGGACAAAACATCGGGCAGACACTACGGAGCCCTCGGTCTTCACGCAGAGCCGTCAAACAATGGCTCCAAAATCCAGGTTACACCTTTCCAACACATCCCCCAGCTCTGAGCCGGCTCCTGCCATCCAGCGGGGCCGCAGACTCGTAACCACACACACCCCCCCGACCCGGCCACGCTCTGAAACAGCCTGAGCTGCGCGGGCCAGGACACCCGGTCCGACCGGAAAAGCCCCTTGTTCTGTCTCCTTCCGGTCGCCACAAGGCGCAGAAAACCTCCCGCGGGCAGTCACGACGTCCTCCTCACGCAAGGAGGGCAAAATGAGAAAAGAGATAAGCACAGAGAGGCACCAAGAAGAAAGCCGCGCTTCCGACCACCCCCTACACGTCAGCGACTCAGACACCGGCTACCATCGTGACGGCGGCGAGCCCCCGACCCTCCCTAGGACCACGATTCCGGAGTCTCGCGGGACGTCGCTGTTCCGCGCCACTCAGGTATGGGGACATCTCGCGGGAGTTCCCCGCCGGTGCGCAAGGGTCGGGCGGCCTCGCGGCTCCGCCCCGGTATTTCCCATCCGCCGGCCCGTTTCGCGCAGGCGCGCGCGGCGGCTACGAGTTGGCGCCTCGCGCAGGCGGCGGCGGCGGCATGGGGCTGAGCCGGGTGCGGGCAGTCTTCTTCGACTTGGACAACACGCTCATCGACACGGCCGGGGCGAGTCGGAAGGGCATGTTGGAGGTAACGTTCCGGCTACTGCTTCGTCCGGCGAGCCCGGCGCCCCGCCCCGCGCGCTCTCTCGCCCCCTTGGGCCGTCGGCCCACTGCCCTGTCGGCTCCCTCCGCGCCGGCGCCCCTGGTCCCGAAGGCCCTTCGTGACGGCCCGCGGCGGCGGCCTCGCTCAGAGAGCGGGGAGGCTGCGACCTGAGGGCGCTCCCAGCGCTCGGGCTCCCGGAAGGATGTCGCCAAACTGCCACAAGGGCAGAGTCGCCTCCGCACAGAAAGGCGGCCGCGCGCCAGGCGCCTGGCTTTTTGCCGGGACAGGTTTGGACCTGCCGGGAGGAGCGGGCACCCGGCTCTCCGGGATTGACCGCGGGAGGCTGGTCTCCCACCGCGTGCTCTTCGTTGGACCTTTGAGCCTGGACTTTATCGACTCGAGGGAGTTTTCTCCGCAGGTGTTCCTGCCGTGGGTGTGACCCTCAGTAGGTTTACCTTCACGAGGCCTTGCTCCGCCGCATCCTCCCCTTTCTGTACCTACTGATGCTCTTTCAGACCTTTCCCGTGCTGTTCAAGACCCGAAGCCACCCTCGCTTTCTTTCGTCTGCATTCAGCTTTAAAGAGAAAACTAAGGATTACCATATCTGAAAAACCCACTTTCAGAAGCTAAATCCTTTCAGCCCTGAGCGTCCCGTCCTCTTCATGCTTCATTAGTTAGGTTGTGTCTCCCTGGATCTTCAGCCTCTTCGTCCTCTTTCTTGGTGCATTCCACACCTGCTGCGTTTTCGGATCTGTCCAATACTCTATTTTTTTATTTATTATTATTTTTTTTTTGCGGTACGCGGGCCTCTCACTGTCGTGGACTCTTCCGTTGTGGAGCACAGGCTTCGGACTCGCAGGCTCAGCGGCCATGGCTCACGGGCCCAGCCGCTCCGCGGCATGTGGGATCTTCCCGGACCGGGGCACGAACCCACGTCCCCTGCATCGGCAGGCGGACTCTCAACCACTGCGCTACCAGGGAAGCCCGTCCAGTACTCTATTTTTATTTGTTTGATAAAGATGTCTTTACACTCTCTTATGATACTCCATAAGCAATATAATCAGTGTTTAATCATAAATAGTCGGCTTGCACATTTCTTGGGTTTGAATCTTGGCTCCACAATTTTCTCTGAGATCTCGGGCAAATAATTCAACTCAGTGCCTCAGTTTCTCATCTGTATTACAATACGACACTAGGGCCAACTTTAAAAGACTGTTTTGGGGAATTAATTGAGATACTGTGTATAACAGTTTAGCAGAATGATTCTCCAAAATATGCATTGGAAAAATGTTAACGATTATTTTATACAATTATTTCAAAAAATAAAAAAAAGGGCAACAAACCTATGTCAATTTTTGAGCTTAAAAAAAATAAGCAAATGTGAATAATTCATGCAGAATCTTTTAAAATGCCCAGTACTTTAAAAAGAACGCTTCCCTTGGACCTTTATTTCTCCACAAGATATTACCTCTCTTGACAGCCATGTTTTTCAAGAGAAATCTATACCATTATCTCCATGTTTCTACTTCCTGTGTATTCCCAAAACCACTGTAGTGTGTTTTTTTTGTTTTTGCCACTAGAATGAAATAAACTCACCATCTATAGGCACCTCCCAAATTGCCAGAATCCTGGACATTTTAAGTCTGTCTTAATGACTTTACTGAAGTATTATACACTGTTGACTGTCCCTTCATGCCTTTGATCTTGACCTCAGGGGCACCATCCCCTGCGATATTGTCTCCAGTATCTCTAGCTGCAAACTGTACATATTTACCTGTGTGTTTTTGGCAGGCCAAGTCCAGTGTGTTGTCATTAAGTTCTTATTTTATTCCAATCCATGCTATAGGCCAAGAGTTGAGGCTTTAAAATTAGACAGTTGAGATTGAATCACAGCTCTCCCAATACCTAGGTGAAAGCACCCGAACAAGTTAGTTAACTGCTCTAAGCCTCAAATCTTTAAATAGTGATATTTGGATAGTGAAATTAGTTCTCAAAAACCCTATCAGCTAGGTTTAATGTAATGCATGGGAAGTACATACAGTACAGTGTTCCAGAATTATACCACCATCCACTCTGTCACCAAGTCTGTCCTCTCCTGCACATCCCCTCTGCCCTTGTCTTAGTTAAAGCTGGACTTGTCTATCACCAAGACTGTTACTATGGTCTTGATGCCAGGCTTACCATGTCCAGTTCATCCTCCACATTCCAACTCACATGCCCACAGCTAAATAGCTTCTTAAGAGGAAACAAACTGTCTTATTCATCACCGTGTGTTTGACACAGGGTGAATGTTGAATGGATGGATAAAAGTCCTATTCTCCAGACTTGGTTCTCTTACCATTTGCTTTATAAATATCCTATGAAATGTGCAGAATTAACTATACGAGGATCTAGGATCGCTTTATCACATAAGAATACAACACCCACAAATGTTAGCCTATTCAAAAGTAACATGCCAGCTTTCTGAATCACTGAATGATTTATGAAAAGAGGAAGGGGGAAAGGTCCAGCCATTGCCCTGGGCTTGAGGAAAAGGAGTCATACTGATTATATATCACTTTAATTTTTTTTCTTTTTTCAGCCTCTTTTTTTATATATATACAATTTTTAAAGGTTACTTTCCATTTATAGTTATTACAAAATATGGCTATCAGCTTTAATTTATTTTTAAATCATCTGGGAAAGCTATTTCCACCCTCTTTCAGTGTCACTACTCAAGAAGAAGGCTTCTCCAGAAAAGGGGTTTCTCAGAGAACAAAGTAAAAAAGATTTCTGCATTTTTGAGTTTGCTTTCTAATGGGTATGACAGTGAACATAATAAATGTGCTTTTATTTATAAGTGTGTCAGAAAAAGTGGAGGGGAGAAAGAATTGCATTTTTAAAATAGGTTGGTCAGATTAGGCCACATAGAGTAGATGATGTTTGAACAAAGACTTGAAGTAAAAATAACAGGAGGGGGCTTCCCTGGTGGCGCAGTGGTTGAGAGTCCGCCTGCCGATGCAGGGGACACGGGTTCGTGCCCTGGTCCGGGAAGATCCCACATGCCGCGGAGCGGCTGGGCCCGTGAGCCATGGCTGCTGAGGTTGCACGTCCGGAGCCTGTGCCCTGCAACGGGAGAGACCACAACAGTGAGAGGCCCGCGTACCGCAAAAAAAATAAATAAATAACAGGAGGGCTGCTTGAATTGTTAGTCTGTATGCAGCCATCATGTTTTGTGAGCATGTATTTTTAAAAATAGTTTTATTTAGAATTCAGCCACTTTGTATCTTTATCATATGTGTTATATGGTTCCCACACTGGCCCTCAAAAAGTCTTTTTAAATCACAGCTAAACACTAGTACTAATGGTATTTAAGTCTGGGTCCAGAAAGTAGGAAGTAGGACGGAGTTTCCTTTTTGCATGTGTTGCGATAGAGCCTTAAATAGAGTTTTGAAGTAGATGGAATTTGAGTTTATATTGTGTCTAGAAATTGATCTCCCCTCTCTCACTATCTTAGCTCTCCCTTCTTCAGGCCTGTACGTGCCTAGTGGGCTCATTCTACTCAGAATCCTTTTCAGGCCTGACTTACCCTTATGCAAAATGTCATCACACCTCTAAATTAGAGGTCTTTTCCCTCCATCCCCAATTAAATTTAGACTCCCATTCTCTCAGTGCAGGTGTTAGGAGAGTTTGCACCAGTAATGTGGACTAATTCACCTTAGGTATTATTTCTGTTTGAACTAATATTAATATGTGAATGACTGATAAACATCTTTCCCAAAGCTGTTAATATTATTAAAATGCCACTTGTTGTTCCAAATGAATATGTAGCTAGTTTCTGTGTGACGAAATGGCAAAGTTAATTCAGGGAATGTAATGGGAGGCAGTTTTGAAACTTGGGAGCAATATACCTCTACAAGAATCTCCCCTTTAAGGTGAGCTAATCTGCTTTTTCAGATCCCAAGAATGTGCTTAACAAACTGCCAATTGCAGTTTATAGGAAACTGGATCTTTATTGGGAGCTTTCATTTATGAACTGAGCCAGTTCCTGTTGAATCGCAAGTACTGTGGAGTCCTAGAGGCCTGTGTCCTTTTATTGTGTAGCAGTAGCGTTGCTAAAACTGTATAGTGACCTTCAGTCGTAGCTCAGGAGTAATTTAGTTGACATTGCTAGAAAAGATGGTGACATAACTATGGAGATTGAAAAGGCTTGATTTGTTCATTGAATTTTAACTTTATAAAGCAAGAAATTTCAAAGTTTTCCCTTCACCTAAAATTCTTAGGGCTGGTTTATTTTTCTCTGACTAGTAAGACTTTTCTTAACTATTATGTTTTGTGATTAACACAAATAGCTTGAGGAAGAATGTGTCTCTTCAGCTCTTTCCCCTTTTCAGTAGGTGAATTGAGTGTCTGGTGTGAGTAGCAGATCATTTATTCCCTATAGAGTTTAGGGTAACAATTTAACTTGACTTTGACTGCTTCACTTCAACAACAGAAAATCTTTAGCCCCAGCTGTGTGCATTGCCCTCATCCTCAAAGATCCAAAATTGCCTTGGCATGATCGACTTTCCCAGATGTCCCTGGGACAGGCGGCTTCAACTGCAAGCAGTTCACTTGGAAGGTGACCCTAGGAAGCACTGTAGGGGGTGGTGGAGTCAGACAGGGAAGGGAAGGAATCTAATACAGGCTGTGTTCATGGGCAGGGAACTGTGTGAACGGTTGGGGACTCTGGGAGACACATGTAGACATACTTTACTTGTCCCTTCCAAGGGGCAACCCAGCAATATCTGCTTCTTATTGGTTGAGACCTGCTCCTTGGGCTATACTCTGGCTCCAGCCTATGTGCATGGGTACCCCTATGGCGAGATAAAGCTCCCAGGCAGAGAAGCCCAAGCACTTGCAGTATGAAGCCTTTGGCATGTATGGGCATAAAGTGTGCCAAGGGGATTTCGGTAGCTACAGCCTACCCAGCCTCATCTCTAGCGCTCGCCCTCACTTGCCTTCCATTGTGGCTGAACTCAGCTTCTTGCCTTTCCCAGTTCACAGAATTCCAAGTACTGTGTCTTTGTGCTGTTCCTTCTGTCTAGAATGATTTTATCCTCCTCCCATCCCCACCTTTGGGCTTGGTAACGCCTTGGTTTAAATGTTCCTTCCTCTGCACTCCTTACCCAACAACCCTGGGGTTGCTCCTTACATTTTATTTCCAGTTTTTTGTGTGACTGTCAAGGCACTCAACCCAGCATTTGTGGTGGTTATTTTCCCCACCAGATAAATTCATGAGGACAAAGGGTCCAGTCTCCAGTGCCAAATACATAGTATAAACGCAAGCATATGGCCTGTGGAGTTAGGCAAGTATGGGCTTAAATCTCAGCTGGGGCAAGTTATTTATCAGGTCTAAACTTCCATTCCCTCATCTCAGAAAGGAAATTCCCTTGCAGAGTTGCAGGAAAGATTAGAAATAATATATGTGAGTACTGGGCATAATGCTTTGCCACATTAGCATCTTGGTAAGAAGATAGGCCAAAGGGATAAGAACCTAATCTCATAAAAAGTCAAGATAAAGAGCTGTGGGAACATAAGAAAGATTATGATAAGGGATTCAGAACCAGTGTGACAAAGAGGGAGACTCAGAACTACTTGAAGTTTTTTATCTGGAATCCTGAGTTTGGAAGAAGCACCATCATTAAACTGCTGAGGTCACAGAACATGCCTGATTCCATTAGAGCTACATATGCCTGTTTTTAAAAGTACAGAATTAGGTGCCCTTTAGGACCTAATTTAGGCCTTCAGAACGTAAAATGGATAAGATGAGGAAAGGTTAGGTGAACTAGCATTATTTCTGGGAAGAGTCTAAATATCAGTTGTTAGAAATTTTATGTTTTACTAAATATAAACACAGTTTTGTTTTCATGTCTTCATGACTGGAATGAAAGGTGGTAGACTTAAACTGACAAATGAGGGATTTTTATTAGATATGTGTATATATATATATATATTTATATATATATATATATAAAGAATCTTCTTAGAAAAAATTGGTAAAAAAATATGAATGAGTTGTCTAGAAGGGTTGGGAAATCTTCACTCTTGTGTTCTTAAAAAATAAGACCAATTCCCAACAGAAATGGTGTGGTAATAGAGCTTCCTTAAGACAGAGGAGTGGAGTTAGAATGTCTGTGCTCTGGGTTTATAGGCTCACAGGATAAGTATTAAAGACATGAAGTATGTTGATGGAGTTATTTTCCTTTATTTAGGTGATAAAGCTCTTACAATCAAAATACCATTACAAAGAAGAGGCTGAAATCATCTGTAACAAAGTTCAAGTTAAGCTCAGCAAGGAATGTTTTCATCCTTCTAAAAGCTGCATTACGGACCTCAGGACTTCACACTGGGAAGAAGCAATCCAGGAAACAAAAGGTGGTGCAGCCAATAGGAAATTAGCTGAAGAATGTTATTTCCTGTGGAAATCTACACGTTTACAGCATATGACACTAGCAGAAGATGTCAAAGCCATGCTCACTGAACTTCGAAAGGAGGTCCGCCTACTTTTATTAACAAATGGAGAACAACAGACCCAGAGGGAGAAGATCAAGGCTTGTGCCTGTCAGTCCTATTTTGACGCTATTGTTGTAGGTGGAGAGCAGAAAGAGGAGAAACCGGCACCTTCCATATTTTATTACTCCTGTGATCTCCTTGGAGTACAGCCTGGGGACTGTGTGATGGTTGGTGACACACTAGAAACGGATATACAAGGAGGCCTCAATGCAGGGCTGAAGGCAACAGTCTGGATAAATAAAAATGGAATGGTGCCGTTGAAGTCATCCCCCAGGCCGCATTATATAGTTTCTTCTGTGCTAGAGTTACCTGCTCTCTTACAAAGTATAGACTGCAAAGTCAGTGTGTCTGCTTAAAGCACAGAAAAGGGTATGCTTACGAATTTTAGGGTCAAATTACAGGGTTTGAACTAAGAAAAGTTAAGGCATTCTATATACTATGACCTAGTTCTAAGGATAATTATACTGTCATGTAATGGCCAACTAACCATTGACTGGTATTTATATCTGAAAATCCAGAGTACATTATTATAAGTTATTTTTAGTAGGGTAACCCAGAAAACTTGAGGAAGTATATTTGTTAATCTGTGGCTTGAGATTTTTTTTTTAAATTACTTTGTTAATCTCTTAGCATCTTGGATCTATGAAGATACCAAGAAGGATAACTTATACATGGGTGCACAAATACAGATTTTATGTTTTGGCTTAAAAATAGGTATTTTTTTTTAAAAAATAGTTATTCTAAAACATATATACTAGAGATTTATTAGAGCAGTTGGATCTGGTTAATATAAGTACCAACTCGCAAATCAAGGCATTTCACAGTGAAATTATTTTCATATTTTCTGTTTCAAAAACATGCACCATATTTTTGCCTACTTTGTACATATACTTCTCTTATGAATCTAATTTTTCTGCATTACCTTTGGGGTGGGGGTGGGATAATTTTCCTATGGTGTGTACGTGACCAATAAATTCCTCCGGTAAAAAAGCTGTTAAGGGCTTCCCTGGTGGCGCAGTGGTTGGGAGTCCGCCTGCCGATGCAGGGGACACGGGTTCGTATCCCGATCCGGGAAGATCCCACATGCCGCGGAGCGGCTGGGCCCGTGAGCCATGGCCACTGAGCCTGCGCGTCCGGAGCCTGTGCTCCGCAACGGGAGAGGCCACAACAGTGAGAGGCCCATATACCGCAAAAAAAAAAAAAAAAAAAAAAAAGCTGTTAAAATCAGCGTATGGTGCTCCTTTTCTGTTACATTTTCACATCTTTCCAGGGTGAGCTTATAGGTTCCTGTTAGTCTTTATCTCTTATGGAAGTACTTTTACTATCTTTTCCCAGGTACGCAGTGAGGTTGAGGGACCAGTCTGTCTTGCTGTGGATGAGTGCAAGCCACGTGGCCCCAGAAGTCACTTTCCTGGAAGTTGCCTTGGTGTGGCCTAATCATGCTGCCCGTATCTGTTGTCTGCTGACTGGATAGTTTCACCCATATGATGAAAACTAGTAGAAAATTAGGTTTTGCTATGAACCATTCCCAGAGTGCCATTTTAATACTTGACTGGCTCTTTTTGGTATCACCGTCTGCCTTAAGTCTCCTGTTTTTCAAATTTTGGGAACTATGTCATTGTTTCACAGATTTCTGTATCCATTTCAGAGTTTGCTTTGAGCTTAGTAATTAAAACTCCATAGGGAGGCATCTTGCAACTAGAAAAATGTCTCAAGACCATTAGGCTAGAAAGTCTCATGATTTCACCAGCCAAACTTAGAGTAAAATGGTTAATTAAGGAAAAAAGAAATAATGATTAGGGTTGTTTTTTGGTAGGGTGTTTTTTTTTAACTTTTGTATAGGAAACTACTAGTGTAAGATGTTCGGTAGTTGGGGTATATTTAGCTAGGGCTCCTTCAAGTATTCTGTGAAGAACAGGATCCTCTGCCATTGTGCATGTGCCTGTTGCACTTCTCACTCTTAATTTTTAAAAATGTGATTGTGCCCTTGACTGTTCGCGCTGAAGCTGAACGTTTGTGGACAGGGAATGTTTGTGTATAGCTCTTCCAGGTACGGTGTCCATGCGACCTCAGTTATAATTGTAGCTATTTGAAAATTGTTAAGGTGGAGGATGTTGACAGGAAAATAGTTGTGTGCGTGATTTCTCCAGTGGGCTGAGTGTGGTGCTGAGAGCTTGTCCTTTCAGCTCACCCACAGGATGGGTCTAGACATGGCACGGTCACTGTGCTCACTGAGAAGGCTCATTGCTCCCAGATCACGGCAGCAGACCTCCTAGGATGTTATATGAGCAGTTCGTCACCAAAGTGATGTGGCGGGGAATGAAATAATTGAGTTTTTTGTAATGTAATATTACATTCCATTTGCACTTTTCCTTAGGGAAGAACTTTGTGGTTTTCTGCCTTCTGAGTGGAATGTTACAGAAAATATTAAGAAATCTTGGAATAGACCTATTTTATTAATAATGTTTTTGTTTTAGAATAATATTTTGTTTTTCATAGTTTCCCATACTCCTAGAAAGCCATAAACTCTCAATTGTCCAGAGACTCTCCCAAACACTCATTACAGAGGAAGGCCTAGAGTAGACACGAGTGGATGCTGCCCCTGGAACACTGACACGATGATGGATGTTTTCTGGTTCCATACACATGTGCACCCACTGGTGCATGAACATCTTAGATATGGTGGTGCCCAGGACCCAGCAAGTGTGAATATTGTAGGAAAGAGGAAAGACAGTTTTCTTAGTTACAGAGGTACTTGGTTTAGCACTTTCAGATTTCTTTGCAACCCACAATAGGAAACATTTTCTGTCACAACCCATTAAACACATTTATAGTGAACATTTAGTTAATATCAGCGTGTGTATATTACATATATATTTAACAAACAAAACTACTTCCTTGCTATGCATGATGCTCAGGTTTGTTTCATTCCATCATTTTTTAAATCGGGGAATATATTTTTTTCATTTTTGAACAAGTGCTTGTGGTACTTGTACAAGTATTTGTGGTACACAAGTCAAAGAATGAAAACGTGAATAGCAAAAAGTCCATCTCATCTCTTTTCCAGCAACCCGCCTGCCCTAAAGGCCTCTGCTGTCAGCAGTTCCTGTGTATCTGCATATATAGGTAGGTATGAGTATATAGAATTCCTCTGATTCAGGCAGGTTTTTATTCCTGCTTTTCAGTTTTAGGAGGCAATGATCTTGCTAAGAAACATTTAAAAAGTTATGAAGCTTCTGTGAGTCGTTCATGTTAGGAGCATACATCTTGATCTCAGCCATCCACTGTTGTTGATAAAGGTGATGGTTCCATTCGCTTTCAATGGGCCAGTTGTTCACTTTGAGGTCAGTACAGCTGTGAAGCCCTTGCTTCTGCCCCAGTCTAATTGCCCTCTTCTGGTACATATCACCATCCTGGAGTTTCCCTTTGCCTCTTAGGTTGGATGTCCTGTGCCCTGTGTATTCCCTTTTTTGATTTGTTCCCCCTTTGGTGGCATGCATCCTGAGTAGTTTCCCTATAAATGTGAGAGATAAAAATATTCAGATCTTAAGTGTCTGAAAATGCCTTTATTCTCTTCGCCCATCATTGATAGTTTAACAGCATGTAGTTGGATATCATTCAGAATTTCAAAGGCATTTGCTCTGTGGTCTAGCAGCCATTTTAAGTGACAATTTTCTTTTTCTCTTGAAGCTCTTAGAACTTTGGTTTTTCCCCTGTGGTCCGTAATGATGTATCTTGTTATGCTTTCATCCTCTACTCTTGGCACTCTTGAACCTTTCCAAACAAAACCTTATGTCCTGGAAAAATGTAATTACTTAATTGATAATTGCTTCACCACTGTGTTTCCTGCTTCCTTTTTCTGGAACTCGTACTATTCGGATGTTGGACCTCCTCTACTGACCTTCCACTTTCTTTTCTTTTCTCTCCTATTTTTCCATCTCTTATTTTGTTCTATAATGCTTTTTGGAAGGTTTCTTCAACTTTACCTTTCAATCCTGTTGAATTTTCTTTCCTGCCTGGCATCATGTATTTCAATATCCAAGTTTCTTCGATTTTCTAAGTGTTCCTTCCCTTTTTAAAAAAAAATTTTTTTTTTTTTTCGGTACACGAGCCTCTCACTGTTGTGGCCTCTCCCGTTGCGGAGCACAGGCTCCAGACGCGCAGGCTCAGCGGCCATGGCTCACGGGCCCAGCCGCTCCGCGGCATGTGGGATCTTCCCAGACCGGGGCACGAACCCGTGTCCGCTGCGTCGGCAGGTGGACTCTCAACCACTGCGCCACCAGGGATGCCCTAAAAAATTTTATTGGAGTATAGTTGATTTACATAAATGTTCCTTCTTAATGGTCTTTTTTTTTTTTTTTGGCTGTGTTGGGTCTTCGTTGCGTGCGGGCTTTCTCTAGTTGTGACGAGTGGGGGATACCCTTTGTTGCAGTGCGCAGGCTTCTCATTGCGGCGGCTTCTTGTTGCGGAGCACGGGCTCTAGGCGTGAGGGCTTCAGTAGTTGCAGCACATGGGCTCAGTAGCTGTGGCATGCGGACTGATTAACATTCATTTTTGTTTTGAGTGGAATATTACCTCAAAATTTTTTAAAGTTTTTGAAGAATCCACGGAATCCACTGTATCTTCCATGTTGCTCTGATCTGTTTATTTGGGTCTATTTGTTCACCTTAGAGGCTTTCCTTAAATGCCCAGTGAACCGTGTTTATCACAAGAGAAAGGATGGAAATGCTGATTGGAAGCTCTGCACGAGTGGCTGGGTCTTGTAAACTCAGAGGTTCCTTTTCTATAGGGTATCTGGGTAGGCAGTTATATGAAGAACCCCTGGGGTCAGTGTCTGAAGGTCTTTCCTCTTGGTCTACCTCCCTAGCAAAGAATCTCTGACTCCTGACTGAGGGTAGAGGTCTGATGTCAGCACCTGGGAGCTGAGTGGGAAGGAGGTGTGTGGTGGGGGGAGAGGCATATGGTCACTTAATCCCTGTTCCTCGTTGTACCTGAGCTCAGTTGTGTGTGCTCTCTCCCAGTCTAGAGACCCTCTGTTTTACTCTTTCCATAGAAGCATTGTGACTTCTGTTGAATGAGGACTTCAGGTTGGAGGGGGCAGGGGTCTAGGGATCTATTTGTATTTGCATGTTTTCTTTCTTTTTCTTTTTTCTTTTGGCCACGCCGTGCGGCTTTCGGCATCTTAGTTCCCCAACCAGGGACCGAACCTGAGGCCCCGGCAGTGAGAGCACCGAGTCCTAACTGCTGGACCGCCAGGGAATTCCCTCCGTTTATATTTGGAACACCTTTTACCCCATCTTCCTTAACTCAGCTCCCTCTTCTCCTTCATGACTGAGGCATCTGGTGGTATCAGTGCCTGAATCTTTGGAGGAGTCACTGTGCACCTCATGATTTCTCAGCGTTTAGAAAAGCTGGTCTAGACTCAGCTTTCTTGAATCTACTAACTCCTTTGCCACTTGTCCATATGCTTTCTGGCTTCCACAGTTTTGTTGTCAGCGCCTGTTTCCTGGTGTGTGTGTTTAAATTCCTTTATGATAGTTTCCATTGGGTTTGGGGTAGAAGCAATATTAGATGGGTACTTCCTTCTTTTGCCTTTATTGTGGAAGCTGTTCTCTTCTAGTCTGTGTTCAATGTAGGTCAAGTGCCTGTGCCTCGTAGTCACTACCCACAGCTTGAGAAAGGCTGCTCATTTGAAGTGGAGATTTGCAGCATGCCCACAGCTTTTTAAAAAAATTATATATGCAGCTTATTTCTTAAGATCTTTTCCCCAACTTCCTTATTCTCTGTATTCTTGTATACAGCATTCCTTCTCTGACTTTCATCATCATGGTGGGTCTCCTTATGTTCTGTGTTTCTGAATTTTCAACATTGCTTGTACATAGATATTTATTTTGTTTGGCAGCTCTGTTCCTATGATCACTTCTAAGACGTAAACTCAGATTTCTTTATAATAAAATCCTTCTGAGTGCAGTACATTCAATTTATACTTTTACAATGAAGTTTAACAGTATAGGGGATTCCCTGGCGGTCCAGTGGTTAGGGCTTGGTGCTTTCACCGCTGGGGCCTGGGTTCAATCCCTGGTCAGGGAACAAAAATCCTGCAAGCGTCACAATGTGGCCAAAAAAAAAGTACAGAAAAGTCACATGACCTTGATGGATCAAAGCATACTTTTTTAACCAGTCTTCACATATGTGACATTGACAATACAGTTATTTCCATGGATTTCTTGCAAGATGTTACGATTTTTTTTTCTGGGTATCAGCCTGACCTATGGAAAAGATCCTCAACCCAGGCTTTTTTAAAGTGACAGATGATAAATGACTTAATTTACTGAAACGGGAATGAAGAGCGACTGTATTATGGATACAGAGTTTCTGGGGTGATGAAAATTTTCTAGAACTAGATAGTGGTGATGGTTTCACAGCATTGTGAATGTACTAATGCCCCTTAATTGTACAATTTTAAATGATTTAAAAGTTAAATTTTATGATGGTTTATTTGTTGGTTTATATCACCCATATTATACTTGCTGAGTTCCTAATAATTAGAGATGTGTGTTTAATCTTTTTGTACATCTCCCAAGTTTGAAATCTGTGCTTGAAAACATAATAAAGTAAATAAAATAATAGTTGGCAAAATACACTTTGAAAATCACACATATGGTGCTTCACTGAGTGTCCAGCAGATGCCACTGAAATACGATCTTTACAGTGCTCCTCTGAAAACAGCGCTGTTGTTACATTTAACTCCTTGGAATGAGCAAAGTTTGTGCAAATTCAGTGGGTTGACTCCTCCCTTAAAGAATGATAAACAACATGGAGCCAAAGTAAGAACAGTCGGTACACTGGGTACACACCGCAGCTGGTGAGACAGCCCGTCTACCACAGCAGGAGAGGGGGGCCACATCCAGTCCTCCTCCCCCAGCTCTGCCAGATTCCCTGCTTGCCCAGTGTTAACTCCCCAGTCAAGCGTCAGATAGCGTGGCAGATGAGAGAGGATGCAGGCGCCACGTTTGAAACACCAGGTGGTCAGACATAAAAACTAAAGAACTTAGTAGGAAACATGCATGTAACCAGCATGCTGAGCAAGGAGGACACTGGGATGTAATCATAATGAAACTTCCCTGTCACCTATTGTTCCTTTAGCCTCGACTCAGGGGTGAAGCTTTCTCCCTGCCAGTGGGCAAAGTCCAGATGGAAACTCAGACATGAAGAATGTGCAGCCTAACAGGTTAGTCCACGCTGCCATGTTTGGTCAAGAGCAGGCTGGGGGCTGCAGGGTGGTGGAGGAGGATGGTGTGCGGAAGGGGTGGTTGTCGCCTAGCTGGAGCCTGCTACCATCCTGAGTTGGCTCCGAGGCCTGCAGGCCCAACAGATTTTCTCAAGTGACTACCTTGTGGGCACTGCCAGGGCCTCTGGAGGCCCCCGCTGGGCTCCTGCAACTGCTGCTCCTGGGCCCCTTCTCCAGCGGGCTGCCCCCCCCCCGGCCCTGGTTATCTGGCAGGCCTTTTCACCACTGACTCTCACTAGTGGGATCCCCTTCCTCTCCCAGGCAGCCCTCCTGGGATGAGAAGGACTCTACGTGGGTCCAAATCAGCCTCTTTCCCAGGTCCTTGCCCCACCATTAATGAGAGTGGAGTTATACTCCCACCCACATCCCTCCACTGTGCTGACTACCCTGCTAGGACCCTTGAACTTGCATGCTTTCTGCAGCAAGTGCATGTCAACCTGTCTCTCTGAGTTTTATCGTTGGATCCCACTCTTTAAGTTTGAGGTCAAGGAGATATTTCCTCTGCCACTCCCCAAGGTGATGGGACGGGCTGCAGTAGCTCTCTCCAAAGAAATCCCATAAATTCCCTTCCACCTCCATCTCCACTTTCTCAGCCCTTACGTTTGTGAAATGGGTGAGGGAGCTCAAAAGTCAGGAAACAAGTTCTTGACTAATTACCTTGAAAACTCTTCAGGGAGTCTCACACTCACTGTGGTGTCTAATATCTACTGACTTAGATCACAGTTTCCATTTTAATATCCTGGTACATAAGGAAGAAGGAGTATAGTGCAAAATAGATGAACACTTCCTTTGTTTTTTATATTTTTGGCCGAGCAGCTTGCGGGATCTTAGTTCCCCGACCAGGGATTGAACCCGGGCCCTCAGCAGTGAAAGCGGAGCATCCTAACCAGCAGGGAATTCCCAGATGAGCACTTCCTAACAGAATATCAAATAAGGGAGCTGCCGTGCGGTGGCTTCATTGAGGATGTGAGCTGGGTATTGAAGGACGTAAAATATTTGGCCGTGCTGCGCAGCACGTGGGATCTCAGTTCCCTGACCAAGGATCGAACCCTCACCCCCTGCATCGGAAGCATGGAGTCTTATCCACTGGACCGCCAGGGAAGTCCCCTTGAAGGATGTAAATATTTGATTGGGGCAAAGAAAGGAGAGAACATTTACAGAGAGAATTCAGTTCAACACAAAGTTACTGGACCCCTTCTGAGTGCCAGGCAATCAGGAGGAGTTCACAGTCTCCAAAGAAGGAAGGTGATCAGCCTGGCTGAAGAAAGGGATCTCAGTAGGGAATGGTAGGAAGGACAGTCCTGGATATGAGGCTCAGGGGTGGGGAGAGCACTGTCAGCAACGTTTTAGAAAAGGAGGGGTAAAAGATGTGTGTATGAGTTTATGGGTCTGTGTGCATGTGTGTAATGGGACAGATGAGTGTGTGTGGATATGGGGGTGTGACTAGTGGAGTGAAAGTGTATGTGTCTGTGTGTAGAGGTGCATATATGTGAAGTGGGTTGCATATATGTAGTGTATGTACATATATGTAGAAGGGGTGTAGATTGTGTGCATAGTGAGGTCTGTGTGTAGTGGGGTGTGGGTGAGTGCATGGGTGTGTGAGGCATATGGGTGCAGTGGGCTGCGTTCATGTGTACATGTGAGTAGCGGGGTGTGTGTGCAGGGGGTTTCGTGTGTGTATGTAGTAGGCTGTGTGTAAGCATTGGTAAGTGGGGTAGGAGTGTGTGTGAGCACTGTGTGTGCTGAGTACTGCAGTATATGTGTGTGAGTCGTATGTGCAGTGGGGTGCTTATCAGTCGGTTGTGTGAGTAGCGAGGTACGTGTAGTGGGAGGTTCTTGGTGGAATCATGTGAGTGGTGGGGTGTATATGTTTTGGGGTTGTGTGAGGAGAGGTTGCAGGTGGGGGTGTGAGTAGTGAGTATGCGTTTGCCTAGTGGGGTATCTGTGTAGTGGGCTTGTGTGTAGTGGGGTGTGTAGGTGGTGTGGGGTATCACTAGTGGGGTGCGTGTGTGTGTCGTGCTGTATTGTTAACAGTGTGTGTGTGGTGGCCGAATAAGAACAACGTGAGAGATGGTTCCTTTACCAGGTTAAAACATGCCTGGGTGAGAGAGACAGACGCAGAGAGAGAAAGGCTGGGAATCTCCTTTAAGATGTGGACCAGGGATGCCAATTATTTCTTTGCCAGTCTTTGCCTCTGAACCACCAAAGCTCCTTCTTACAGGGACTCCTGTCCTTGGCCTCTTCTCTGAACTTCTTTGGCTGGGGAGGGGTGGGGGTCGGCAGCCACCAAGTGAGCCCAACTGTGCAGGTCAGATTCTTCTTACAATTTGGGACTGAGAGGGTCTAGTTTGGGGGTTCCACTCATGAATGCCCATGGGGGCCAGACCAGCCTGAGCAGGAGCCAGGGGGCCCAGGGCGAGGGCACAGAGGTGGTGTGGACTGTAGCAAACCCAGAGGGGGTGACCCGCAGGAGGGCCCTGATCGTCAAGCCAAGCAAAACAGGTCTGAGGCGAAACCACGGGTCCCAGGATTGTGAACTCAGCACATTCCACTCTCTTGAGTGAATGCTTAAAAGAGCGAATGAAGCAAAACCACAGAAAAAGAGAAAGTGGGTCCATGGAGAGAGAAGAGAAGGAATTACGTATGTAAGGAGAAGGAGGGTGAGGGACCTGCAGGTGAGGAGAGGTGTCTGCACTGCATTGTGTTTCCCCAAATTTCATATGTTGAAGCCCTAACCCCTAATGTGACTGTGTGGAGACAGGGTCTTTAAAGAGGTGATTCAGGGGACTTCCCTGGTGCTCCAGAGGCTAAGACTCTGCGCTCCCGATGCAGGGGCCCGGGTTTGGTCCCTGGTCAGGGAACTGGCTCCCACATGCTGCAACTAAAGATCCTGTTGCCCACAGCAACAAAGATCCCACATGCTGCAACTAAGACCCAGCACAGCCAAATAAATAAATATTAAAAATAAAACAGAGGTGATTCCGGTTAAATGAGGTCATAAGAGTGCACCCTTAATCCGATAGGACTGGTATCTTTATAAGAAGAGGCAGGGACATGCATGCCCTCAGAGGAAAGGCTACATGAGGACACAGGGAGAGGACAGCCATCTACAAGCCAAGGAGAGAGGCCTCAGGAGACACCAACCTTGCCAACACCTTGATCTTGTACTTCCAGCCTCCCATAATTGTGAGACAATAAATTCCTGTTATTTAAGTCACCCAGTCTGTGATAGTTTGTTAACGGCAGCCTGGACAGATTAATACAGGAGGTAATAGCTGTTAGACTTGCAAGACTTGGTTATTGTATCATTCAGCCAGCGAACATTTGAGCAGTGCACACCCATATACACATACCAGGTGTGTGTGTGCGTGCAGTGGGGTGCCCTGGACACTAATTCCACAGCAGGGAAACAAAGGAGCCAGAGGCCCTGGACCACTTCTGGGTGTTCTGTCCAGTGGACCCTTGGGGCTTGGGGCTGTACTCCACTGGGGTGCAATCTGAACTCTTCAGGAGCCAGAACTAACCCAGGGTTCTGGGCCCTCAAGAGCCTTGACTGTAGGCAATCATACATGCCTTTAAAGGGAAACTTTAATCTAAATGAGAAAATTCCAGGAATAAAAGAAAAAAATCCCATAGCAAGAACATCTTAGATTCACTCATTTCTCAATTACTTCCTTTACCTTTTTCTCTATAAATTAGAGATCTTTAAAATTCAATTGAGTAAATTTAATGATTTTATTGGCTTTAAAGTGATTCATAAATCGGGCAGCATCCAATCCAGCAGATAGAAAGGGGCTCCCAAGGGTTGTACAAGGTGGGAGATTTTTATAGACCAAAGTGAGTGGGAACAAGGAAGTTATCCTGGGCATTTGCTGATTCGCTAAGTAGGGTTCCTTCCTTCTGTGGAGCAAAGGGCAGTCTTGGAGCAGCTCAGGTAACTTGTGCCGGGCAGGGAAGTGTGATTGGTGGACCCAGGCCTTCCTTTTCTGGGAGAGCTGGAGCCTTAGTTAAGTTTTGGTTTGCTGATGTGGGGCTTAGCATGAGCGACTCCATCTTGGGCCTAATCTGGTTACTTTAACACCTTCAAACTGGAGTAATTTCTAAAACATGTTCTTCTGTCAGCAGCATTTTGATGCAAGATGATAAGTGTATCTATACTTTGACTTACTGTTGTTAAATGATAAACTGAGGCATATTTAAAAATTTAAGTTTATTTGAGCAAAAATTGATTCAAATCGGGCATCACCAAACTGGAAGTGGTAGGAGCGCTCCACTGACAAGAGCTGGGGAAATACTTTTATAGAGAAGACGTGGAAGCAAAGCAAGAAAATTATTTGATTGGCTATAGTGCTAAGTGGTTGCCTTATTTGGGAAAGCCTGGTTGGCTCTTTGTGATTGGTTGTCCCTAGGTGTTTATTTCTTAACCTTGAGGCATTTCAGGCTTAGATTTTGGTTTGTTTACATAGGCTGCTAAGGCATTAGAACCACCTCAGTTTATTTACTTTTATTTAATTTAAATTTAATTTACTTTTTAAAAATTATTTATTTATTTATTTTGGTTGCTCTGGGTCTTAGTTGCAGCATGTGGGATCTTCATTGTGTCATGCGGGATCTTTAGTTGTGGCATGTGGACTTCTTAGTTGCAGCATGTGGACTTCTTAGTTGTGGCATTTGGAATCTAGTTCCCTGAACAGGGATCAAACCCTGGCCCCCTGCACTGGGATTGCAGAGTCTTACTCACTGGACCACCAGGGAAGTCCCTTAATTTCCTTTAAGTAGGAGACATCAGTATGAACTCATATTCAGTTTAATAGGTAAATTGAGATCAATAGATGATAGATAGATAGATAGATAGATATAGATAGATAATTTGTAATTATGTTAGTATGCACGGGTCATTATACATACATATATTACCTGAAGCGGTGTCCTGAGAGTGCCTAGAAGCAGTGACAGCTCCAATAGCAGTGAGCATACCCTCATCCAGATTTTGGTTTCTAAATACCATTTTTCAATGCAAAGAACCAGGGCTCCTCAGGGACATGGCTGATACTAGGACTGGGGCAGGCAAAGTATAAACTGAGTCTGGAACATCTTATGGTGCCAAAACCTAAGGAAGTGCTCCAAAAGCAAAAGGATGGGGGCCTGTCAAAGGGACACAGAAGTTAATCTGAAAGAGCTCCCAATGGCCAAAGCTGGAAAACTTTGAGCAATGAAATAAATAACATAGCATTGGATTATAACCAAGAGTATAAAATAAATAACACATGAACCCATACTGATATAAATAAATGATCAAATAAATAAATAAATAACAGATCTTCCTTATAAAGAATTCTAAATAAAATACGTAAATACTTCCCTCTCTAGGAGGTAGAGTTTGATCCTCCCCTTCTTGAGTGTAGGATTGACTTAGTAACTTGCTTCCAAAGAACGGAGTATGGAAAGGAAAAATTGAGACTTTCCAGTGGAAAGATCTGGCAGACACCGATTGAACAAAATGATCAAGATTAACAATACCAATAATGTTCGGAGGATGTCAGGTACCCCTGATATGATGCTGTGAGAAGGGTACTTCACCTCTGTGTGTTCTCCCAAAAGCCTATGTTACCAGTATAATCATGAGAAAATAGCAGACACAACTAAATTGAGGGCCATTCTATGAAATGCCTGACCAGAGCTTCTTACAACTGTCATGAAAAACAAGGAAAATGTGAGAAACTGAAGAAACTAAGGACACGTGATGACTAAATGCCATCTGAGATCCTGAATGGGAGCTTGGAAGAGAAAACGTATGTTAGTGGAAACGCTGCTGAAATCCCAATGAAGTCTGGAGTTTAGCTAACAGTCATGTCATTAGTAGTTAATTTCCTAATTCTCACCATTGTACCATGGTTATGTAAGATCTTAATATTAAGGGAAACTGCGTGAGAGGTATATGGGAACTCTCTGTACCGTCTCTGCAATTACCCTATAAATCTAAAATTATTCCAAAATAATAAGTTCTTATTAAAAGAAAAAGAAAGTGTAATTTACTGCAAGGGTTAGATATAATAAGATTGAGTTAATCTGGGCGTATGTGAGTTATCAAGGCTCATCAAAGGGTAATGAAGCAACAATATCCATAAATGAATATATTTTCCAAACGTGCTGAGGTCAGCACTTAGCCATGACTCCCAGGGAATGTTCTAAGAACCAGAATATGGCAAATCTTTCCTTTACAAGGATAAATCCTTTAAAAGGATTAAAGGATAAAGTTCTCTGTTAAGTCATCTGATTGTTGTTGTTTTAAGTTGAACTGACTATGAAAAATCTATGTGAGTTAATGCTGTAAAAACAAAGGCAGTGTTTTGTGGCTGTTTGGCAAAGCATAGCCATTCGAGGGTTTGCTGGCCATTCTCAACTTCCTGCATGACACTGGAATTCATAGATAGCAATTTCATGATAGGTTATCTAAGAAAAATTAGGATATCTATATCACAGAGAAAAACTATGCTTTTCCACTCAACATTGAGACAATTGCCGGAAACATAAAATCAACCTGAGAATCCAATAAAGTAATAAACCCTACCACTTACCAGGCTTTCTAGTCATGTGTTGTGGGAGACGTAAAGACATAAAAATCATCGTTTCTGACTGTAGGAGTCTATAATCTAGCTGGGATTTGGAATTCCCTGGTGGTCCAGTGGTTAGGACTCTGTGCTTCCACTGCAAGGGGCACGGGTTTGATCCTGGTCTGGGAACTAAGATCCTGCAAGCCGCATAGTGTGGCCAAAAATAAAATAAAAACCATGTATATATATATATATATATATATATATATATATATATATATATATATATGGTGGGACTCAAATAAGAAAGCCCTACCAGTGGAACTTCAGATAGTGACATAAATAGGATACCAGAACAATTGGCATAAAGCAGAACAGGACTATTACTCAATGGCTGGGGGGTTTTCTCTGAAGTGGCCAGGCTGGAGCACAACCTTGACCAATGAATAGACTCAAGCAGATAGAAGGGAGACTTGCATGTCACAAACATGAAGGCAGTAGTGCCAAGGGCACTCTCAGTAGGCAGTCAGTACATGGCTTTGCTGGAGCCAGGGGTTCATGAGGCAAGAGATAGAAGTTGGAAAGGTGGGCTGGGATGTCTGTATTATCCTGGACAAGGGACATGAACCTGGATTCCCTATCTAGTAAATGTGGAGTCACCAAAGGCCTTGAGGAAAGGAATACATGGTTATGGGATGTTTGGGGGAAGACGAAAGTCATTTTGTCATAGCACATCGAGAGATGGGAGGAGAAACATTTGGGAGGTGGGGGCTTTGGGTGTAACCTGGTAAGGCATATCTTATGGGGTTTTTTTAATATTTAAAAAACATATATTTATTTACTTTTGGCTGCATCAGGTGTTAGTTGCAGCACGCGGGCTCTTCTTTGCAGCGCGTGGGCTTATTTGCCCTGCGGCATATGGGATCCCAGTTCTCCAACCGGGGATCAAACCCACGGCCCCTGCGTTGGAAGGTGGATTCTTAACTACTGGACCACCAGGGAAGTCCCCAGGCATATCTTATGTTGTGAGTGGTCTTCAGAACTCTAGAGCCTGGCTTCTCTCTTTCACATCTCAAGTGGGGGGTGACACCCACACCCCATGTCTTGAATGTTCTTGCCCTTGCATCGTTAGTCTCTCCAGACATCAAGTATGCTCTAGAGACAGACTAAAAGTATTTCTCATAGGACAAGATTTACAAACTACCCAACAGAATTTTCCCAACTTCATTTACTGACCTACTGCCATCAGTTTTCCTTCTAAATGCAGGCCATGGGCAAGATAATATGCTTCTAAATGAAGGCACAGGATTCTACCCCTGAGCCTCCTCTCTGGTTAAATACAATACTCAGTTTATAAAACAATTACAGTGGATGTTCCACTAGCAAGTCATGGTGAGAACAGAGCACCTAATTTCTCCCTAAAGTGTTGGGCAACACTGCAACTTCATCTTCCACCTAAGTAAGATACCTTGGAGACATTTCTGATTTTTTAAAATGTATTTATTTATTTATTTGGCTGCATTGGGTCTTCGTTGCTGCACGCGGGCTTTTTCTAGTTGCGGCAAGCAGGGGCTAATCTTTATTGCAGTGCACAGGCCTCTTATTGAGGTAGGTTCTCGCTGCATAGCACTGGTTCTAGGTGCGCGGGCTTCAGTAGTTGTGGCATGCAGGCTCAGTAGTTGTGGCTCGCAGGCTCTAGAGCGCAAGCTCAATAGTTGTGGCACACAGGCTTAGTTGCTCTGCGGCATGTGGGATCTTCCCGGACCAGGGCTCGAACCCATGTTCCCTGCATTGGCAGGCGGATTCTTAACCACCGCGCCACCAGGGAAGTCCATTTCTGATTTTTTGAATAAGGTCTTCAGTTAATAGTAATGTACTGATGTTAAATTCCTGGTTCTGATAACTATACCATGATTATGTAAGATGTTAACAGTAGGGGAACCTGGGTGAGAAGTATATGGAAACTCTGTATACTACTTCTGCAAGTTTTCTATAAATTTAATGCTAATTCAAAATGTAAAAAAAAGTTTTAAAGTAGGAGAGCCACATGGATGTGATGATGTATTGAATGTAGGGTAGAAGAGAGGTAGTCAAGAGTGACTCAAAGTTTCTTTCCTGAGCAAATGAAATCAGTATCTCTGGTGGGTAGGACCTACCCACTGGCATTTATATTTTTGATTAGCTCCTTTAAACTTAGTACACGCTTGTGCAGTGGTTTGTTCTTTGGTTTTGGCCACAATGCTCGGCTTGTGGGATCTTAGTTCCCTGACCAGGGATCGAACCCATGCCCCCTGCAGTGGAAGCACGGAGTCTTAACCACTGGACCACCAGGGAAGTCCCCGTGCAGTAGTTATTTTTTATCAATAGATTTCCATTTTACAGATGAGGAAACTGAAGATACTAGAGGTTAAATGACTGGGTGGTCCACAGTCAAACAGCCAGTAAAATGGCACTATGATTTGCATCATCTGATCCCAAATTCATTCTCCAACTGGTGAGTGAAAATCCAAGCAGAGAGTAAGGAACATTAGAGAAAAGACATTCTTCACTCTGGCAGCATGCACCCCTGGGAATTTAATACCATCAACTGGAATCAATCAGGGTCTTGGCAGCTTGACCACATCTGCGTGGTGTGGCCTGCCGCTGTGCCCCTCCCTGGCTGAGGAAGTTCGCAGGCACAGCAGAAGGGCTCCAGCCTCACTCAGAGCAGCAGAGCATGGTGTGAGCACATCTTCACTAACCCCCTGTGGTTGCCGTTCACTCTGTGTGAAGTTTGCTACTTCCTCTCGGTCCCTTGCCCACAGTTTCCTACCCTTTTCCCCCAGAGTCTAGCTTTCTTCCTACCTCCTTCCCAAACCATTTTGCCCTATATCTTCACGTCTTTTAAAGTGGAGTCCCTACAAAGTATATACACCTTCCCCATGCTAGATTACAGCTTATTTCATCATACTGATGTATTATTATGCTACTAAGTCTTCCCCTTCCACATCAGCAGGGGGAGGAAAGAGCAAAGAGTCGGAGGAGCATCACTAACAAGGTCTTAAGAGGGCCGGTGTCAGCATAGCCCACTCTATCACTTAGCAAAGCAAACAACGCTTGCTGGATTCTAGGCACCGGCGGCAGGCAGAGAAAAAAGATGACTGTTGCCCGCAGGAGCTCAGAAACTGCCAAAAGAGCAAACTGATGTAGAGATTATCAAAGTGAAGAGTGATACAAGTCTGGAAGTGAGCATGGGTGTCCTGGGAGGACAGAGGAAAGGGGCAAACACAGGTGGGGGAATTTCTGGGTTGAATGCTGAAAACTGGCCAAGAGGTTACCAGGGCGTCTGCAACGCCCAGGGTCTGCCTCATTCACAGAGAACCAGGAAGGCCCCGCTGCCTGAAGGCTGTGTGAGCTGGGCGGTAATGCTGGAAAGGTGACAGGGCCAGGTCTAGAAGAATAATTTCAGCAGGAGAACTTGCAGAGCTTTAGGTAGGAGAGGGACAACACAGGTGTAAGTTTTAGAAAGTACATCTGGCCACTGCACGGAGGTGGCACGCACAAAGTGCAGACAGTGGTCTTAAAAAGCTTTAGCGATCCTCCTGCGGTGGTCCTGGGAGGGGACCCAAGGGCCTGACACAGGGGGTGGTGTGGCTGGGATTTGAGAGAGAGGACACAGAAATCTGTAGGACCCGGCAGCTGAGTAAATGTGAGGAGGTGATGGAATGGCTGTGACCTTCATCAACATGGGGAACCCATAAGAGGAAGCATGTTTAAGGCAAAGATAAATATTTCAGTTTGAGACCTGTTGACTGGTTGCGTTTAAACTGTGTGTGGGGCATGGAAGTAGAATATCCAGTTGGCAGTTGGATGTTTGGGGCTTTAAGAGAGAAAACCAGAGTAACAGACTATAAAGACCCAGGAAGGTGTAATCGGCTGGTCCCCCAGAGTTGTCTCCTTCCCTCACTTCTTCTGGCCGTTTGACCTTCCCACTGACCTTTGCTGGCCAACCTCCTGCACTCCTTAAGCTCCTCTCCTACTTTGCTTCTTAGCATTTACAACTATCTAACGTTTTTGTATATTTCCCTTAAGTTTTTCAATCGTCTTCTAGCGTGTAAACTCCACGAGGAGCAGGGATTGTTTTTGCCAACGTCCAGCCCCCATCGTCACTGCTGTATTCTCAGCCCCTAGGACAATGCCTGGCACTAGTTAGGTGCTCAATGAACATTTATTGATTGAAAACATGATGGAAAAACAATAACCGAAAGTTTTATGTCTTCTGGTTTCCTCAACTGAGATTTGGGGTGTTGCCTGGCTGGCCTCCTCGGCTTGTTTCCAAAAGAGGATGCTAGACCGAGACCTGTGAACAATGGTGCATCGCTCGCAGAGATCACTAACGCCCCTGGGTTCATTCCCTGAGGCTCTAAACTTTTCCGAGATGCCCCCGGGGCGGCGGGGCAGCCCCAGCCAGCGTTCGCATCCCTACCCATCATACTTCCGAAGAGGCCCCACCACTCCGGACCCGCCCACCAGGCCCCACCCACTCAGCACAGACCACGCCCCTCCGACGCCCTTAAGATGGCCCCTCCTCTGTTGGCCCCAGCCCCTCCTGCCTAGCCCCCGGTTTTGTCCCTGCAACGGAGGGTACCCACGTCGTCTTTGCCCCGCCCACTCTACCGCCTCTCCTCTTCGGCCCCGCCCCTGAGTTCGGCCCCGCGCCTGGTTCAGGCCCCGCCTCCTCTGGCCCCGCCCCTCGGCCCCGCCCTGGGCTCGGCGCTCCGCGTCCCGCGCCTGCAGCAGCCTCGGCGCCTGAAGGCCGGGAGGAGCGCGGCGCGGGGCCCTCCAGACACAAAGAGCGGCTGCAGGACGCTGGTGGAAGAAGAGCGCCCGCCCTCTCCCTTGGCCTGTACGCGCGCAGGCGGAACCGGAGACGCCCCCACGCCCAGGTGAGCCGGCCGCGGGGCGTGATCGTGCATCAGGGGGCGCACAAGGGTGGGTTGGTAGGGACCAAGTGCCAGGGGCCCGCGCCTCGCTCCGCCTCCGGGCCTGGGGGCCCCTCGGGAAGTCCGGCGGGACCCCGCTTCTCCTGAGACCCTGGAGCGTGGGGCGGGTCCGGTAGAGCCAGGCCCTCCGGCGGGCCGCGTCTAGTTTGGCGCTCCGGGACCTTGGCTCAGGTGGCCGGCGGGCGATCGGCTGGGGTCGCGGGGCTGCCGGGCCCGTCCTCTGGGCGGCTGCTGGCGTCCAGTTGCTGCACGGGATGAGCTCTGAATAACATCCCCCCACTATGCCGAAGCTGTAGGACCTACCTGCTTGTTTTGGTGTATCAGGAGTTTGCACATGGAAAAATTGTTAGAAATAGGGACTCACGCTCTGGGGCGGAAAAGTCTGCTGCGAGTTTTGTCTGTCGTGAGTTGTTTGCAGAACCGCAGCTTTCCTCCCGCCAGTGCACTTAGTCGCAGAACCCATAAATCGTGCTGATTACTGGGAGCTCCGCGTAGGGAGCTCCGTGTATTTGCACAGGATGGAAGTGAAGAAGGTCGCTGGGTTCCCTTCTGCAACTGGAGACAGGCCACGCTGTGGAACAGGGAGGGGTCGGGGCAAGAACTGTGGAGCTGGAGCGCCGGGAGGGTCGAGTGACGCTCGCGCTCCCACCGCCAACACCGTCGATAGGACGGAGCGACTCTTGAGTGACGGTGAGCTGCTCCTTAGAGGCAGCTGCTGTGATTTCCACGTTTTCCACATCGGACTTAGGATACTTTTAAAGGCAGAAAATTAAAAAAAAACAAAAAGATAGTTAAAACTGGTCGGTTAAACAGAAGGCTAAGTCAGCAGCCTCTCAGTTTTATGAACCGATTGCAGGAGTAAGTGTATATTAAAAAAAGCTAAGGCAGTTAGGGAAGCGGCTACCACCGCGCTGTCCCTTTTCTGTTTGATTTACACATCATCCATAGTGGTTTAAGCTATTACAGATTGAACTGGTCTATATGGCAAATAACAAATATACAGCTCAGGTTCAATAAAAAATAGAGGATAATCGTCTTTGCAGAATGGTAAAATAACAAGCCCTCTCCAAAGAACCTGAACTTCAGATAACGTTACATCATCAAATTAGAAAGAGAACATTTTATGGAAAAGTTAGGGTTTTAACATTTTTTCAATTGAGGAGTTTATGTTTTTATTTTTTATTTTGGCCGTGCCGCGGGGCTTGTCGGGTTCTTAGTTCCCTGACCAGGGATCGAACATGTGCCCCCTGCAATGGAAGCGCAGAGTCCTAACCACTGGACCGCCAGGGAGTTCCCTTCAACTGAGGAGTTTATATAAACTTTGATGGAAAGCTGTTTTTCTCTAGCTCATGTTTACCCCAGACATTGCGGTTTGCAGGGCTGCTCGGAGGTGGGCGAGCTGTGCCGTTGCTGATACCATGCTGTGAATCCTTTAACATTAGTGGGTCTTGGGTTCTGTGTCCTTAGCCCTTGTGAACATCTGGTGGTAGGAAATAGAGTAACAAAAGAGTTGCAAAGTTCTAACTGTAAGTATTCAGGGCGTTCAGATCCTGCCCCTTTATTATGAGTAGCTTTAGGTGCTGGTTACTGGATAGTTTGTTTCGTGTTTTTTTGGAAGATGACACACATGGCGTTTGGGACTTGGGGCATGTGAGAGAGCCCTCTGACCACATTCTTTTCACCTTGGACACTTAGCTTTGGATCTTGCCACAAACAGGCGGTTGCTAAACATCTCTCTCCTTCCCTGACTCAAGACAGATCTAGAAGAAACAGTGTCTGGTGTGGCCTTGAAGTGGACGTTTCAGAGGGGGAGTCAGGGCTGTGGTGTGGCTCCTGACTGGAAGGAGTAGTGCCTTCCGGCCTGGAAGGGTGTTTCCAGTGCTGTGGCCACTTTGCTCTCCGATTCCGTGGTCATTCCCTAAAAAGTTGAGTAGCAGTGGCTGTAACTGGACTTTAGATTTGGGCTTAGCTTAGTCCTTGGCTTCAAGTACGAATTAGGAATTCAGGCTCAAGGCCAGCAGTTTGGTTAATTACAAGCAGGAGGCCAAAACTTTGGGTCATACCCTACCTGGAGCTATTTGGAGGGAGGTGACAGCAGAAGGCTTTCCTTCCCCCATCCTTGAGGTAACCTTGAGCCCCTGGTGAAACCTCTCTACCAAAGGATCCTGACTGTCGCCATCTTTTGGTTTGTGAACCGTGGGACAAAGGAGTCCTTTTGAGCATTCTGTGTTTTTAACCTCTTGGTGGAAGTTGGAGTTTGCATCTGCTGCTGGTGGGTGCACTTTTCTGTCTCTCTCGACCCTGGATTGTCCTTCCTTAGACTTCAAGGGATGATGCCTTCTCATTTCTCAAGACTGGTGCATAGTCTGAAATGAACCAAAGCCCTGAAGGTGCTGGCACATACCAGCTTTTGTGTGTTGACAGTTATTTTGTATTTCATGAGAGGAAACTGGCAAATCCTTGTGATGTGACACATGCTCTTATAACCCAGTTACCTTGTTTGGGGATCTGCTTTGCTTAATAAGTTAAGATTTTGGTATGTTGGAGTTTCTCAAAATGGTCATCATTTACTGTGATTGTTAAAGATCTGAAGGGAAATCAGTCTTCACAATCTCTAGGTTTTTAAGTTTCCAGTGAAGAATTTTACATTTGTAGGTATACGCCAGTTATGTTTTTAGCTGCCTGTGATAGACAGCCTGACTCAGTCTTGGCTTAAACAAATAGAGGTTCCAAGAGGAAAGTACAGGCTTCAGGCTGGGTTGTTCCAGTGGCTGAAGCAGCCTCTGGGGCCAGGTTGCCCCTGTTCCTCACAGTGTCATGTTGGTGGTGGCTGTCTCACTCACATCAGGAGGGAGAGGGAGTTTGGCCTCCATGGCTCGCTTTAAGAATGAGGAGTGGGGACTTCCCTGGTGGTCCAATGGGTAAGACTCTGCGCTTCCAATGCAGGGGGCCCGGGTTCGATCCCTGGTCGGGGAACTAGATCCTGCATGTATGCTGCAACTAAGAGTCCACATGCCGCAATGAAGATCCCGTATGCCACAACTAAAATCCGGCGCAGCCTAAATAAATAAATAAAAAAAAGAATGAGGAGTAAAACGCCTGTTGGCCTCTGGGCCATTTGAACCGGTCACTGGCTGGGAGAGGACCCCCTCCCCCATCTGCGTCAGGTCCCCCCACTTCCCTGCCGCTACTCCCTGGAAGCGGGGAGTGTGGGGACTGCGGGGGGCAGGCTTTGGGTGCCTGGTCACTGGAGGGCTTGTGTGGCTCGCCTCACAGGTGGCATGTCCCCAGTACCTGAGCTCGTGCACTGGCCAAGCTACTGTCGGAAATGGAGCCCCGGTCTCTTGATCTGTGTTTAAATTTTGGCTGAGCACACTGTGTGCTAGGCTCTGTTCTCAGTGCTTTGGGTAAATTCCTTTGGGAGGTGCTCACAGCAAGCAGTCGGCTGAGCTGGGGCGTGCTGTCATCCCCATCTCGAAGACTGTACCTCACTGCCTCAGTGACAGAATCATTTCTTTACATTAGAAAGAAAATGAGGAGTTTTCAGTGTTGGTACAAACCTGTGACTCGCATGGTCTATCTAGACACGTGAAGTGCAGGGCAAGAGAGGAACCGTCCACCCAAATTCCGCCTGTGGGCAAGAGTGTGGATGGCTCAATAAGTTGGGCTTTGCCTCCTGTGGGCCTTGTGGCTGTGTGTGCCCTCGAAAGTAACAACAACAACTAACAATAACAACAAAAGAGTCTGATGCTGGGGTCGGGCTGAGCCTCTGCCAGCCCCCCCGCGGAAGGCAGTGGACTGGTCCTGCCAGGGCAGATCCGTCGGAGCACGGTTCACACAGGGCCGTGGGGTGGCTCTCAGGGTCACAAGACGGCATGAACATAAGAGCCAACATCAAGTAATGTAATGAAACATTCACTGACTTGGAGTTTAGTTTCAGGGCACAGGAATTTTGTAAATGGTTGTAAATTCTTTCAAAACCAACAAGGCAGTCTGCTCAGTGGAGAGTTTGACGAGCAGGCTGTCACACCCCAGGGAGAGCTCACCGGATCTAGAGTATGTCCACCTGCCCTGCACTCGGGTGGTCCGAGGAGGGAGGTGCTGGCACTGTCCGTCCACGTGGCCTCCTGGCTTCCGGCTGCCTTCATGGAAGTGGACAAAACCAGGCGAAAGTGGGCAGAATCATCAGTTGTGCAGCTGGGGAGGGACGACCGAGCTTTGGACAGACGAGACTCTTCCCCTCACACTGGGGAATGTGTGACCCCGTGATAACAGGGAGGGCGGTGCCTTCTGTCCTAGAGGGGTGTTTCCTCTGTGCTGACGGCGGTCCCACTGGTTAGCTCCCTCTGCCCAGGTGACCGGTTCTGTGGTCTGGCTCCAGTGAAGTCACCGCTCTCCGAGGATCTGGACGAAGAAAGGGACAGGGCGAGTTTGCCCCCTGACTGGGCCAGAAACATGAATGCCCAATTTCTAAACCTCATAATCTACATTAACGGCCCGTTCTCGCTGCTGGTAGCACTCCTCAGAAAACCTCTTCAGATAGGATGTTTGCAGGGTCCAGTGTAATTCAGACTTAGCCGGCCCTGCTCTGTAGCAAAGGAGTTAAAAAAATAGCTGATAGTTCATGCAGCAATGTGGCTTTAAAATTAAGCAGTTCTTGATACATTTTTAATTCTTTTTGAATTTTCATTATTCCAAATTGTACAAATAAGATAAGATTTTGACTGCCCTGCTGTGGACGCCCCTTAACTAAGCAATCAACGTTAAGGTCCCAGTCAACCTCCTGATAAGAGGTACAGAGAGGGCTTCCCTAGTGGCGCAGTGGTTGAGAGTCCGCCTGCAGATGCAGGGGATGCGGGTTCGTGCCCCCATCCGGGAAGATCTCACATGCCGCGGAGCGGCTGGGCCCGTGAGCCATGGCCGCTGAGCCTGCGTGTCCGGAGCCTGTGCTCCGCAATGGGAGGGGCCACACAGTGAGAGGCCCGCGTACAGCAAAAAAAAAAAAAAAAAAAGAGGTACAGAGAAGGACACCACCTTGCCTGGGGTATTCCCGCCGTAACCTGAATCTCATTGTGCAGAGACCTGAGACAAACTACATTTGAGCCACATTCTATAAAGTAAGTGGCCTCTGCACTCTTCAAAACTTTCATGGTTTCAGGGTCAAGAAACACAAAGAAAGACTGAAGAACTCTTCCAATTGAAAAAGTGCTAAAGGGATCTGACAACCGTATACAGTGCTTTTTTTTTCTTTTTTTTGGCTGAACCGTGCGGCATGTGGGATCTTTGTTCCCCCATCAGGGATTGAACCCACACCCCCTGAATTGGAAGCACGGAGTCGTAACCACTGGACCGCCAAGGAAGTCCTGTATACAGCGCTTCACCATAGACTGGATTGGGGGGGTGGAGTGACTATAAAGGACATTATTGGGACAGTGGACAAAATGTGAGTGTAAAGGTAGATTGGCCAATAGTATGTTAGCAATGTCACATTTCCCGAGTTTGATCATCATGCTGACTGTGTCCTTGAGTTTGTAAATACATATGGAAGTCTTTAGGGAGAAGAGGGCACAAAGTCTGAAACTCAATGGGGGAAGGGGAGAGAGGGTGGGAAAGAAAATGATCACATGGACATGATAAATGGGACAAAGTGAAAACAATTAATTGGTGAAGCTAGCTGGGTAAAGAGTATTGGAGAATTCTTTGTACTGTTCTTGCAACTTCTCTATACGTTTGAAATGATACCAGAATAAAAAGTTACAAAGACAAGTGTCCACCCTGGATTCACTGCAGTCTAAATACTTTCCACCAATAAAAATTTGTGGTATTTCATCTTTTCTTTTGTTTTTTTTTTTAAAGTCTTTATTGAATCTGTTACAATATTGCCTCTGTTTTATGTTTTGGTCTCCTGGTCAGGATGCATGTGAGATCTTAGCTCCCCGACCAGGGATTGAACCCACACCCCCTACATTGGAAGGCGAAGTTTTAACCACTGCACCACCAGCGAAGTCCCATATTTCATCTTTTCTAAGATGCATTTTTTTCATCTTATAACATCTCTGAATTTGGAGTGCATCTTACAATCAATGCTTTCTTAGAATTCATTGTGTCAGGTTTTGACATCAGTTTTTCTTTCTCAGTGATTTGTCTTAGAATCAGTGGCATCGTGGATTTGATGAAATATGGTATTCTCTCTGGTTTTGTCTGAGAAGTGGGAAAAAGAAGACAGTGCTTCGAGTAGCTTCATGTGTAAAGTTTTTTCAGTCTCTCAGCTCGCGTCTTTGTTCCAGGCCAGATATCTGGCTACATTTGCTCATTTCCACCTCTGTGCCTGCTAGATATTTCAAACTCAACACATTCCAGGCTGGATTTCTGTCTTCACCTCCACCACCCCAAACTGCTCTTCCTCTGGGTTCCCTATCTCAGGGAGTGTAAACCTGATTTTTAACCCAGAGTTGGCTCCAGAACGGCCCCATGGGAGGAGCACAGGGACCTGTCAGTGCTTATGGAGATGGGGTGTGTGTGTCCCAGTCTCACCTGGAACAGAGGCTGCTTTTTTTTTTTTTTTCTTTTTTGGCTGTGTGTGGGCTTTCTCTAGTTGCATTGAGTGGGGGCTACTCTTCGTTGCGGTGCCCGGGCTTCTTATTGCTGTGGCTTCTCTCGTTGCAGAGCACGGGCTCTAGGCGCACGGGCTTCAGTAGTTGTGGCACGTGGGCTCTAGAGCACAGGCCCAGTAGTTGTGGCACACGGGCTTAGTTGCTCCATGGCATGTGGGATCTTTCTGGACCAGGGATTGAACCCGTGTCCCCTGAATTGACAGGTGGATTCTTCACCACTGCGCCACCAGGGAAGTCCTAGACTGCCAATTTCTTGAAGTGTCTTTGGGCTCCAAACGTCTGTGCCTCATTTTCCCCATTTGTCAAATGAGGATATTTTTCCCAAGTCTGTCAAGATAATGTACAAGGCAAGTTAAGTTACCGTAAAACCCTGAAATTCTGTGACTTAAAATATGAGAGCATTTTAGGAAGACTTTAAATTAGAATCAGTCAAGTGGCCAGTTCCCCCTAGGTAGACCCTGCTCCGAGCTCCTGCAAGTGTATGGCCGACCCTGCTGCTCACTGACTCCTAGCAATTCCTCCCAGGTTTCTTTCCGGTACCGTGTTCAGTTCATGGGTGAGTCAGGTGGGGCTGGTTGTACTCCGGATGCTGACAGGCTCCATCAGGAGCAGGTGCGTTTTATAAACTGGCCGTGCCTGGTGCTTCTGGGTTCATCTCCACGCCAGGGCCACTGTGAGTATGGTTGGAACTACTGTAGCACCACATTGTCTCACTAGTTCTTGAACCCCTGTGTGTCAGATGTGGGAATGGCTCCATCTGAGTCTTTGTAGCGCCATTTGACTTGGAAAACTTTGAATCAGCCCAGGATGGTAACATTTTCCTTTATTTTGTTTGGCATAGCAACTGCAGTAGCAAAATACTGTGATTTCCCCGTGGCCTAGTTTCTCCACTACCACGTTTCATTTGCATTTTGGGTGATTACTTCTTGGTGATTCTGAATCTGCTTTGGGGACCACTGAGTTGTTGGTGTTGACAGTGACCTTCACAGCAGGCTCATTCTTTAGAAGGAGAAACCCAGGGTGTTCAGGCCACTGCTGGATTCTGTGGACTTTTAAATATGTGTAGAGAACAAACAAGATCAACAGTTTTGTGTGATGTGCCTTTAGGCTCCTAACTTCATGGCTGGAATTTAAGATAAGAAAGGTAGGATAACGGTGAGCAGGGGGTAATTTGTGTGCAGGGTTTTCTGAATTGATTTTGCGGGACGTGTTACTTTATTCTCTTGTTTTCTTTATTATCAACACAACACCAGAAAGGTTCTGGCACAGAGAAAGTTTCCTAACAGATGAATAGAAATGGACTTGGGGCACAGAATGTTTGGTTGAAGTACTGCTTTTTAATTTGGGAGATTATCCAAATTAATGTTCTCTCCTTATAGTTAGGTTTCCTAATACAAACTTCTTGCATAACATTAGGACTTTTAGTTTGGTTTAGAGCTAGAAGAGACATTTTCCTATCCTGGGTTTCAGATTCCTGCACTTACTCATGGAAAAACTTTTTTTTTTTTTTTACTATTCAAAACTGCTTTGTGGCTTTACATGTTATTAGTAGGCATGAGGTAGTATGTTAAGGTTGGTAGCTCTAACTGTGTGGTTAGACCTCAGTGTGTGTTCACTTACTAGCTCTGTGACTTTGGGCAAATTACCTAACCTCTCTGCACCTCATTTTCTTTGCTTTTAATAGAAGGTTGATAATAGTGCCTCCCTCACAAAGCTAAATTCCTCAGTGTTTAGGAATGTGCCCATTACGGGATGAGTGCTTAAGAAATACTAGTTTTATATTGTCACAAGATTATTTAGCAAAAGCTAGCATCCTATGGAGGTGTCAAAGGTCGAGACATATATCCAGTGGTTCTGACTGTCCACAGAAAGTAGACTCCAGGGCTTGCACAGCTGGGAGTGGGGCATTGAGAAAAACTCCTAGAACCCTTTTAATTTTTCTCTCTCAACGTTTAAGGTCACTTGACTGAAATAAAAATAAATTGCAACAATTATCCCACAAAAAGAAACTACTCAGAATGGCGAACAAAATATACAAACATTTCAAAAATTGATAAACACGGGTAACTTAAAGGAAAAGAATATATTCACCAAGACGTTATCATTACCCGGCAGGTTCTGTCCTCATTTCCTCCAGTGTGGATGAATGTATTGTGTGGAGCTGAAATGTGTGCTAGACGTCTGTTTTTTTCTGCTAATTTCTGTAGTGTTTTATTTTTAATCTATTTTGGCTGCCCCAGTCTTAGTTGCGCGGCACACAGGATCTTCGTTGCGGCCTGTGGGATCTTTAGTTGCAGCATGTGGGATCTTTAGTTTCAGCGTGTGGACTCAGTTGCGGTATGCATGCAGGATCTAGTTCCCTGACCAGGGATCTAACCCAGGCCACCTGCGTTGGGAGCGTGGAGTGTTACCCACTGGGCCTCCAGGGAAGTCCCTGTAGTTTTGTAAAAGATGAGCTTTGTGTGTTCATGCAGTTTGCAAGTCTGTCCATTTTCACTGCTGTTGAAAACATTCACCTGGTGTGCTGAGCTATTCCCTCTGGTTAGGCTTCTTGTTTTTCTGAGGCATTAGGGACTTTCAGATAGCATTCAATGAAAAATTTCAGGCTTCCTATTTTCTCTCTCTTTGGACGTGAAAGCACACCCCTTGCTTCTTTCCTTCCAGCCCCGCCACTGCTCCTGTATGTGGCTGGTGGGATGAGTGTGCAGTGGGGTCTCTGACCAGAACATCCTCAACGGCTCCTCCCTGCAGGGGTGTGGGAGAGTCAGAGCCCTTGACCCCACAGGGCCGGGCAGGTGGAGTCAGCTCACGTGCACCCTGTGGTGGAAACCTCTTGCTTGTGTTGTTTTTAATTTGGTTTCTTAGTGATTAGCAAGATTGTGCCTATTAAATGTTTGCTTATTTTTGATAAAGAAAAGCAAGGTCATGCCTTTAGGACTCAGCCTGTGTTCTTGGGTATCTTGACAGCATTGTTCTCGCAGGTGTGGGACCCTGAAGCCAGCAGGTGCCCCTTGCACTGACCTTCTGGTCTGTTCTCTGACTAATGCGTGAACAAGGAGCCTTCACAGTAACATCCACTCACCTCAAAGTTTGGATCTCAAATATTTTGGAAAAGAAAAGTTAGTGTTTATGTGAATTCTCTTCTGGAATTTCTAGCTGCGATAGAGAATCAAATGCTCCAGCTGGCTTGCTGATAAAGCTCTAGATGGTTCTGTGACCACTAATAACATTTCTCTAATGATAAGGGTCATGGGGCTCACAGCCTTGGCTGTGAGTTGTCCATCCCATTTGGGAAAGTCTCTGCTCTGCCCGCCTTCCTGCTGGCTCCAGTGCGCCCTCGCCTCTCACTTCAAGCAGAGAAATGTAGGTTACTCGTTTGTCTCTCAGAATGCATCTGTACCCACATCTCTCCTCCACAGTGGCCTCCAGGGAGAAGGTGACCTGACCACCTCCATTTACTGGGGCTGGTCCTGTTCCCAGGGTTTGAGACTGGGTGAGGGATGAGAGGGAATTGCAGCTTCACATTCCACACCTTTGCTGCTCAAACGGGAGTGAAGTTGAAACCCGCTGGGAAGTTAATAACAGACCCTCAGAGGAAAACGGAAGTGATTTTGTTTGGTCAAGCTAGCTATACGTGCCTTAGCGTTTGTAAGCCTGCAGCAGGATAATTTATTGAAATTCAGTATGTGTTTTAGGGACTTCCCTGGCGGTCCAGTGGTTAAGACTCCACACTTCTGCTGCAGGGGGCGTGGGTTCGATCCCTGGTGGTCAGGGAACTAAGATCCTGCATGCCGTGTGGCCAAAACAAACAAAAAACCCACAATATGTGTTTTATCTGTTTTTCCCATTCCAAGATGGTACCAGACCTTGGTGTTCCCTTGCCTCCAGGGTTCTTATGTTACAACGCTGAACGCAGAAGTTTCTGGAAAATGACCTCTCTCTCCCTTTAAAAAAATAATTGCTTACACAAAAATTGACTTATATGTGCATGCGTGTGTATAGTTCTAAGAGTTTTAACACGTGCAGATTTGTGTAGCTGTCACCACTATGAGAACACAACAGTTGCATCACCCAAAACACGTGCTGCCCTTGGGTAGTCCTAACCCTGCCCGTGTTTGCTGACCCCATAGTCTTGCCTTTTCCAAAATGTCACATAAATGAAATCTTACAGCACGTGGCCTTTCTAAGCTGGCTGTTTCTCTCAGCGTCGGTGTGGCTGCACGGATGCTTGTCCTTTCACTGAGAGCAGCGTTCAGGTGAGGGTTACCACACCCGGTCCATCCATTCACCCGATGGAGGACGTTAGGATAGTCTCCACTTTTTGACAGTTATGAATGCAACTATTATAAACATTTGCATTTGTAAACATTTCGTTTTCCTAGGGTAAATACTGAGGTATGGGATTGCTGGGTCCCATGGTAAATCTTTGTTTAATTTCATAAGAAACTGCTTTCCCAGAGTGGCTACAAATTTTGCATTTTCAGCACCAATGTGTGAGTTTCATTTGCTGTCCTTGCCAGCTCTGGGTATTGGAATTTCTTAAACATTTTAATTTTAGCCATTCTAATAGGTGTGTGTGGTGGTATCTCATGGTAGTTTAATTTGAATTTCCCTATTGGGGAAAGATGTTGAGCATCTTTTCTTTTCTGTTTTTTAAAAATTTTTTTTGCTGCACCTTGTGGTGCAGATCCCCCACATGTGGGGTCTTAGTTCCCCAACCAGGGATCGAACCTATGCCCCCTGTAGTGGAAGCAAGGAGTCTTAACCATTGGACCGCCAGGGAAGTCCCTTGAGCATCTTTTCACGTGCTTATCTGCCATCCATGTATCTTCTTTGGAAGTGTGTCCATTCCAGTGCCTTGCAAGTTTTTCTTAAGGGTTGTATTCTAAATGTTCAGTTTTAATAGGTTTTTTTTTTTTCTGACCTTGCTGTGCGGCTTGCAGGATCTTAGTTCCTCACCAGGGATCGAACTTGGCAGTGAAAGCGCCAAGTTCTAACCACTGGACTGCCCGGTAATTCCCCTTAATAGTTCTTTTTATATTATTTATGCTAGTCCTTTGTTGAATATGTAATTTGCAGAGATTTTCTCCCAGTCTGTGGCTTGCCTTTTCATTTTCTGAGCAGTACCTTTAACATCAAAAAGTTTTAATTTTGCTGAAATCCAATTTATCGATGTCTTAAATGGATTTTACTTTTTGTGTCCTTTTTAAGAACTCATCTAACTCCAAGTGATAAAGATTTCCTCCCAAGTTTTCTTCTGAAAGTGTTGTACTATTATGTTTTATGTATAGATTAATTATAAACTTTGAGTTAATTTTTGTATAAGGTGTGAGGTTTTCATTGTTTCTTTTTCCTGCATGTGGATATTCCATTGTTCCAACAGAGTTTGCTGCAAACACTATTCTTACTCTATCAAATATATATATATATATATATATATATATATATTTGTTTTTAGGTTTCTTTTTTTTTTTTTTTAGGGTACGCGGGCCTCTCACTGTTGTGGCCTCTCCCGTTGCGGAGCACAGGCTCCGAATGCGCAGGCTCAGCGGCCATGGCTCATGGGCCCAGCTGCTCCGCGGCATGTGGGATCTTCCCGGACCGGGGCACGAACCCACATCCCCTGCATCGGCAGGCGGACTCACAACCACTGCGCCACCAGGGAAGCCCCTGTAATGTCCCTCTTTATCCCTGATAATTTTCCATGTTCTGAGTCTGCTTTGTCTGAGACCCACATAGATACTCCAGCTTTCTTTTGATTAGTGTTAGCATGGTAAATCTTTCTCTATCCCTTTACTTTTTTTTTAAAATAAATTTATTTTTTTTAATTTATTTTTGGCTGTGCTGGGTCTTTGTTGCTGCTCACGGGCTTTCTATAGTTGCGGAGAGCGGGGGCCACTCTTTGTGGCGGTGCACAGTCTTCTCACTGTGGTGGCTTCTCTTGTGGAGCATGGGCTCTAGGTGCTTGGGTTTCAGTAGTTGTGGCACACGGGCTCAGTAGTTGTGGTGCATGGGCTTAGTTGCACCGCAGCATGTGGGATCTTTCCGGACCAGGGATCGAACCCATGTCCCCTGCATTGGCAGGTGGATTCTTAACCACTTTGCTACCAGGGAAGTCCCTATCCCTTTACTTTCAATCTATGTGTGTCTTTATATTTAAAATGGGTTTCTTGTAGACTGCATATGGTTGGGTCTTGTTTTTTTATCCACTCTAACAGGCTCTGTCTTCTTTTTAAATTTTATTTATTTATTTATTTATTTTTGGCTGCGTTGGGTCTTCGTTGCTGCATGCAGGCTTTCTCTAGTTGTGGCGAACAGGGGCTACTCTTTGTTGCAGTGTGCGGGGTTCTCATTGTGGTGGCTTCTCTTGTTGCGGAGCATGGGCTCCAGGAACACAGGCTTCAGTAGTTGTGGCGTGCGGGCTCAGTAGTTGTGACTCGCAGGCTCTAGAGCGCAGGCTCAGTAGTTGTGGCACACGGGCTTACTTGCTCCACAGCATGTGGGATCTTCCCAGACCAAGGCTCCAGCCCGTGTCTCCTGCATTGGCAGGCAGATTCTTAACCACTGCGCCACCAGGGAAGCCCCCAGGCTCTGTCTTTTGATTGGTGTTTTCAGACCATTCACACTGAAAGTGATTATTGATATAGTTGGATTAATATCTACTATATTTGTAACTGTTTTCCATTCATTGCACTATTCTTTGTTTCCTTTTTAAAATATATTCCCCTTTTTTCCTGTCTTCTCTGGCTTTAATTGAGCATTTTATATGATTTCATTTTCTCTCTTCTCTTAGCATATCAATTCTTCTTTTGAAAAAGAATTTTAATGGTTGCCCTGGAGTTTGTAATATACATCTGCAACTAATCTATGTCCGCTTTTTTTTTATAATTATTTACTTATTTATTTGGCTGCGTTGGGTCTTAGTTGGGGCACGCAGGATTGTCATTGCCGCATGCGAGCTCTTCTTTGTGGCACGTGGTTGCGGCATGCAGGATCTTTAGTTGCAGCCTGTGGGATCTTTAGTTATGACATTTGAATTCTTAGTTGCAGCATGTGGGATCTAGTTCCCTGACCAGAGATCGAACCTGGGCCCCCTGCATTGGGAGCACAGAGTCTTAGCCACTGGACTACCAGGGAAGTCCCTATGTACCCTTTCAAATAACTCTGTACCACTTTACAGATAGTGCAGGTACCTCATAACAGAGTATTCCCGAGTCCTCCTTCCCGTTCCTCATAACATTGCAGTCATTCATTCCACGTATCCATAAGCTATGATTACCCAGCACATTGTTGCTATTTTTATTTTGAACAGTTATCTATTAAGTCAATAAGAAAAATGAGCGAATTCCCTGGCAGCCTGGCGGTTAGGACTCCGTGCTTTCACTGCCGAGGGTGCAGGTTCAATCCCTGGTTGGGGAGCTAAGATCCCACAAGCCATGCAGTGTGGCCAAAAAAAGAAAAAGAAAAAGAAAAGTGAAACACTTTATTTCACCTTCATTTATTCTTTCTCTTATGCTTTCCCTTTTTAAATGTTGATCTGAGTTTCTGACCTATATATATTTTCCTTTTCTTGGAAGAACTTTTAACGGTTTTTGCAAGGCAGGTCTCCTGGCAATGCATTCCTTCAGTTTTTGTTTGTCTGAGAAAGTCTTTATTTCTTCTTCACTTTTGAAGGATAATTTCTCTGGATATACAACTATAGGTTGGTGGTTTATTCGTTCAATGCTTCAGATGTGTTACTCCATTCTCTTGCTCATGACTTCTGAGAAGTCTGATGTAATTCTTTACTCCTCTACAGGTGAGATTTTTTTTCCCCTCTGGCTTCTTTGAGGATTTGTCTTTGGTTTTCTGCAGTTTGAATATGATATGCCTAGGTGTAGTTTTTTGGATATTTATCCTTGTTGGTGTTCTCCAAACTTCCAGGATGTGTACTTTGGGATCTATCATTAATTTTGGAAAATCCTCAGCCATTATTACTTCAAATGTCTCTTCTGCTCATTTCTGTGTTTCTTCTCCTTCTCATTGTTTAAAAAAATATATTTTTATTTTTTTATAAATTTATTTGTTTATTTATTTATTTATTTTTGGCTGCATTGGGTCTTTGTTGCTGCACATGGGCTTCCTCTAGTTGCGGTGAGCGGGGGCTACTCTTCCGTTGTGGTGTGCAGGCTTCTCATTGCAGTGGCTTCTCTTGTTGTGGAGCATGGGCTCTAGGCATGCGGGCTTCAGTAATTGTGGCATGTGGGCTCAGTAGTTGTGGCTCACGGGCTCTAGAGCGCAGGCTCAGTAGTTGTGGCGCACAGGCTTAGTTGCTCCATGGCATGTGGGTTCTTCCCAGACCAGGGCTTGAACCCGTGTCCCCTGCTTTGGCAGGCAGATTCTTAACCATTGCGCCTCCAGGGAAGCCCCTATTTTTATTCTTATTTTTTATTCCTTGGCTGTGCTGCACAGCATGTAGGATCTTACTTCCCCGACCAGGGATTGAACCCATGCCCCCTGCAGTGGAAGTGTGGAGTCTTAACCACTGGACCGCCAGGGAAGTCCCTTCTCATATTTTAATTATGCATATGTTACACCTTTTGTAATTGTCTCACAGTTCTTGCATATTCTGTTCCTTTTTTTCCCCCCTCCATTATTTTTTATCTTTGTTTTTCAGTTTGAGAAGTTTCTAGTGACGTAAATTAAAGCTCAGTGATTTTTCCTCAGCCATGTCCAGTCTGCTGATGAGCCTATCAAAGGCATTCTTTATTTCTGTTACTGTCTTTTTGATTTCTAGCATTTCCTTTTGATTCTTACTTAGAATTTCCATCTCTCTGCTTATATTATCCATCTGTTTTTGTAGGTTGTCCACTTTTTTTTCCATTACAGGTCCTAGCATAGTAATCATAGTTAAACTCCCAGTCTGATAATTGCAAAATCTTTGCCATATCTGAGTCAGGTTCTCATGCCTGCTTTATCTCCTCAAATTCTGCTTTTTCTTGCCTTTAGCTCACCTTGTAACTATTTGTTGAAAACTGGACTTGACATATCGGATAATAGGAACTGAAATAAGTAGATGTGTAGTGTGAGGTTTTATGTTTTTCTGGCTAGGAATCCTAACTCCTACTGTGTTTGACGTTTGCTGAAGTGGTAGAGGCTTCAGATTCTTCAAGTGTCCTTTGTTGTCTCCCTACTGTCTATAGGTTTCCCCAGAAACTCTATCTGAAATGGAATCTGTGTCTTGCAGCTCTCTTGGTGTAATGAACTGCTTTTCTACTGGAGCCCTGTGCATGTGGTGGTGAGTTGCTAGGCGAGGAAAGCATTCTGTAATCCTGTGAGTCAGACTGTTTTTGTGGGCCTGAGGTCCTGGACTGTGCCCTTCAGAAGTTTCTTAGTTTTTCCTTTTTTTTCTTTTCTTTTTTTTTTTTTTTGTTGTTTTTCCTCCCTGTTGTAAGACAGAGAGGCTAGAAGACGCTCCAGTTATCAAGTTGCCCTTCCCCACAGGTCTGATAAGACTCTGATAAAATAGTTTTCTTTTGAGGCAAGGCATTTGCTATGGGTGGTTTTTCAAAATGGTTACTTTTTTCTGGGTGCATTTCAAAACTGTAAGTTTTCCTCTCCTCCCTGTCCAAATCATGAGAGATTTTTTTTTTCTCCAGTCTTTACCATGAAGACCTGGTGGGGATCCTGGAAGTAAAACTCATGAATGTGTGTCATCTCTTCTCCCTTCCCCCAGCCCAGGAGTTTTAAACTCCTTCTCTCTATCTCCAGCCTCCAGTTGTCACCTACTGTTTATGTGTTTATGTGTTGCTGGCTCCAGAGAGTTTTGCCCCAGGAAAGCGGTGGAACTGAAAAAGAAGTTTGTTCTGTCCATTTTTGCTTCATGTATTTTGTTGGTCTATTTTTGGGTTTATCTACATTTAGGATTATTATGTCTTCTTGGTGAGTGGACATTTTGAAGTCATTTAATGCCCCTCTATATCTCTGGTAATTTCCTTGCTCCAAAGTCTACTTCTGGTGTTAATATAGCCACTTCACGTAAAGAAATGTTATTTGTATGGCTTATTTTACCCATCCTTCTACTAAAAAATGAGGTAGATTTCTTGTTGGGAACATGTATTTGGGTCTCATAGTCCCTCTCTTTTAGTCACTATGTTTAGACCATTTACATTTAATGTAACCATTAATATGTTTGGATATAGGTCTATCGTTTTATTATTTGTTTTCTGTTTGTCCCCGGTGTGTGTGTATGTATGCTTTTTGAGGTACAGTTGACATATAACTGTCCTCTATATTTTTATTTCTCTCTTTTCCTTTCCTGGATTACTTGAATGTTTCTTAGTATTCCTTCTTTTTTTATTATTTCATTTTTTTCTTTCAGTTTTATTGAGATATATTTGACATACAAAACTGTGTAAGTTTAAGATGTACAGAATGATTTGACTTACATACATCATGAAATAGTTACCAAAATAAGTTTAGTGAACACCTATCATTTCATATAGATACAAAATAAAAGAAAATGAAAAAATAATATTTTTTCCTTGTGATAAGAACTGTTAGGATTTACTCTCTTAACAATTTTCATATATAACATACAGCAGTGGGGCTTCCCTGGTGGTGCAGTGGTTAAGAATCCGCCTGCCAATGCAGGGGACACAGGTTCGAGCCCTGGTTTGGGAAGATCCCACATGCCGCAGAGCAACTAAGCCCATGTGCCACAACTACTGAGCCTGCGCTCTAGAGCCCGCGAGCCACGACTACTGAAGCCCACATGCTGCAACTACTGAAGCCCACATGCTGCAACTACTGAAGCCCGTGCACCTAGAACCTGTACTCCACAAGAGAAGCTCCTGCACCGCATCAGAGTAGCCCCCGCTTGCCACAACTAGAGAAAGCCCGTGTGCAGCAAATGACCCAACACAGCCAAAAATAAATAAAATTTAAAAATATTAAAAAAAAAACATACAGCAGTGTTTAATTGTGTTTATCATGTTGTACATTACATCCCTAGTATTTATTTATCTTATAACTGGAAGTTTGTACCTTTTGACCACCTTCATCCAATTCCCCCTCCCCACACCCCTCCAATAATCACAAATCTGATATCTTTTTCTATGAGCTTGTTTGTTTGTTTTTGAAGTATAATTGACCTACAACACTATGTTAGTTCCTGGTGTACAACATAGTGATTTGATATTTCTGTACATTTCAAAATGATCACCGTAAGTCTAGTTACCATCTGTCACCATAAAAGATATTTCATTATTATTGACTATATTCCCCTACATTATTATTGACTATATTCTTAGTGTCCCATTTTAATCACTCTTGAAGTTTTTTTGTTTTTTTGTTTTTTTTTTTTTTACTCTTGAAGTTTTTAACCATGTATCTTTGTATAGTGGTTGCTCTAGAGATTACAGGACTCATATTTAGCTTGTCTCTGCCTACTTGAAAATAAGATTGTGCCACTTCAAGGGGAACATAGAAACCACACCACCACTTTGTGTTACATCTTCATGCATCATAAACTGCTTCAGTGTTAGAAGTTTCGCTTTTTGCTGTCATCCATCCATCCATCACATGTACATACAAAAAAGTCTCATATTTACATAGTTATTTGCCATTTCTATTGCTCCTCCATTATTCCTGAAATTTCAGTTTTCCCTCTGGTATTATTTCCTTCCCATCTGAAGACTTTTCTTTAACGTTTCTTTCAGAGCAGGTCTGCTAGAGAGCTCTCCTCTCCCCTTAGTGCGGATGGTGCAGAAGGTAAGGATTCAGCTTAGTGCTGGTGATCGGTGAGTCTCCAGGGTGCTCAACCACTGCTAAATTGTCTTGTGTAAACATCATGGTTAGTGTACTGGAACTGCCTGGTGTCGGCCGCACAACCTAAGTGCCACGCAGCAGACAGCTGCTCTGTCCTGCGCCAGCCAGGCAGAGGTAGCAGAGCCTGGATGAGTGCCGTCTGATATCCCCCTTTGCTCCTCCTGACTCAGTGAGCCCCTGTCTTCTTGGAATTGGTGCCCCCCTTCTCCCAAGACAGAGCAAAGCCCAGCCATCAGCCATATGCTTCCATGGTCGCCTGGTGACATGGGAGCACTGCCTGCCAGCTTTTCCAAAACCATCAGATATTCCTCTTTGAGAGTATGTAAATAAACAGGTTTTTTTATACCCTCATTAAAGGAATTTCAGGTTTCAGAAGAAGGCAGGGGAGTACTCAGGGGTTCAGGGACCTCCTGAAATCATTTGAGGCCAACCTGGCTGGTTGTGAAGCATATGTATGCAGACCAGGGGAGGGAACCTTCAGGTGTGCAGAAAGGCCACCTTACGGGGAGGCCTTCCCAGTCCACCCATTTAAAACTGTGAGCCAACTTCCCCACCCGCTCCTGCTTTGTTTCTCTTGTACCACTTAGCACCATCTAAGATAGATTTGCTTATTTGCCGGGTCGAGAGTGTTTGTCTTTTTCGTTAGTTGCAGTGTCCCAAGTGCCTAGAATGGCCCACGCTCAGTAAATATTTCTTCTTTTTCTTTTTCTTTTCTGGCCTCGCCGTGCAGCTTGTGGGACCCTGGTTCCCTGATCAGGGGTTGAACCCAGGCCCTGAGCAGTGAAAGCACGGAGTCCTAAGCCCTGGACTGCCAGGGAATTCCCTCAGTAAATATTTCTTGAATGACAGAATACAGTTTTGCAACTTGCTTTTCTTTCTTCCTTTTTAAAAATAAGCTGTCCCTGGCATCCTCCCATGGTGTACATAGCCCCAACGGGTACCTCCTCTTTAATGTCCTCCCTGCTGTCCTAGCCCGGTCCCACAGATGCAGAGCAACTTGTATTACCTGCAAGTGGTTTGAGGGAGAGGACATGCCCTGGGGCCCTTGATCCTTAGGATGGAGGAGCGTGAGCCCCCACTGTGGCCTCGTCCGTGTGATGGAGGCTCTCTGGTGTGCAGATGCTCCGGACACGGGGCTGCCTTTTCAGGCCATATGCAGGTCGTTACATGATAATCACTTATGTTGAAGGCAGTTGTACGGGTCTCTTGAGGCAGAACCTGGCGGGTAACCACTGAAAAGCAACAGTGTTATGGAACCTAAGACTCTGGAGAACATCACAAGGCGTTGGCGGTGAAACAACCTCCTGGGAAAAGCAGGAGACTCCAGCTTGTGCCTCGACTCTGCTGCTTGCTGTTAGGAAATGAACAAATGCCTTCCAGGGGTTCGCTGCCGTGTGATGAAATGGGGATACAGGCCAGGTCCATTTTTTGCTGCGTGGTGTTGGCAGCACTCAAAAACCACCCGCCTGGATACCCCCTACCTCTGACTGACCGCTGTGATTTGCCCTCAGCACATTTCTGAAGGGAAGCAGGGCTTCTTATCAAAACCACCTGGGTTCTGTGGAGTAGAGAATTTATAAGTCTAAGAGGAGGGCTTCCCTGGTGGCGCAGTGGTTGAGAGTCTGCCTGCCGATGCAGGGGACACGGGTTCGTGCCCCGGTCCGGGAAGATCCCACATGCTGCGGAGCGGCTAGACCCGTGAGCCATGGCCGCTGAGCCTGTGCGTCTGGAGCCTGTGCTCCACAACGGGAGAGGCCACAACAGTGAGAGGCCTGCGTACCGCAAAAGAAAAAAAAAAAAGTCTAAGAGGAAAGAATAAGGAGACTGTGCCTTGGGGGAAATGGAATGGTTTTGAATGAATCTTCGTGTTTGGAAAAGGATGTTAAGAAGGAAGAAGGCATCAGTGCAAATTACCTTGGTCAGCTTCTTTACGAAGACTTAAAGAAAGATTTCAGACCGCTGAAAGATCCTTATACTTTCTGAGGAGACAAAAAATTATTATGAAATGAATGCTTAACCACTGCTCACTGTACTCAGCATATTTATTTTATGTACGTATGTATGTAGTTTTGGCTACATTGGGTCTTTGTTGCGGTGTGTGGGCCTCTCATTGTGGTGGCTTCTCTTGTTGCAGAGCACAGGCTCTAGGCGCGAGGGCTTCAGTAGTTGTGGGACATGGGCTCAGTAGTTGTGGCTCACGGGCTCTAGAGTGCAGGCTCAGTAGTTGTGGCGCACAGGCTTAGGTGCTCCGTGGCATGTGGGATCTTCCCAGACCAGGGCTCGAACCCGTGTCCCCTGCATTGGCAGGCGGATTCTTAACCACTGCACCACCAGGGAGGTCCCAGCATATTTATTTTTAGGCAAGGTAGTCGATGGTGTTGTGTAGATCATCTGTATCATTACTGATTTTTTTGGCGGGGGGAGGGGTGGGGAATCTAGTTCTATCACCTGCTGGGAAACTGGAGTTAAAATTTCCAACTATAATTGTGGACTTGTCTGTTTCTATCTTTGGTTCTTTCATTTTTTGCTTTGTTTATTTTGAGACTCTATTGTTAAGCATGTGGATATATATGACGTGCCTTCCTGCTGAATTATCACTATGAAGAGTCTATCTTTGATAATACCCTGTCTCTAGAAGTCTATTAATATGGCCTCTTCAGCATTCTGATGTTTAAAGTATGCATGGTATGGGCTCTAACCAGTTACTTTTTAAAAATTGCAGCTTTACTCTAAAAAAATGACAGGTTTTAATGAGATATAATTCACATACCATCAATTCACCCATTTAATATGTATAATTCAGTGGTTTTTAGTATATTCACAGGGTTGTGCAACCATGACCACAACAAATTTTAGAACAGTTTCATCATTTCTAAAGAATTCCACATTAGCAGTCACTCCCCACTTCTTTCTGACACCCCGCCCCCACTAGCCCAGGGCAACCACTAATTTATTTTCTATCTCTATAGATTTGCCTATTCTAACATTTCATATGCATGAAGTCATACTATATGTGGTCTTTTATGACTGGCTTCTTTCATTAGGCATAATGTTCTCAAGGGTCATAAATGTTGTAGCATAATCAGTATTTTATCCAACCATTTTTTCTGTTTTCTTAAAAAAAATTTTAATAGACATTATTTTTTTAGAGCACTCTTAGGTTCACAGCAAAATTGAATGGACAGTACAGAGAGTTCCCATATACTTCTCCCACCCCATAGCCTCCTCCACCATCAACATCCCTCACCGAACCTACATTGCTTGACGTCATTATCACCCAGAGTCCATAGTTTACATTATGGTTCACTCTCTGTGTTTTACATCCTGTGGGTTTTTTAAGTGCATAATAACGTTTCCACCTTTACAGTGTCATACTGAGAAGTTTCATTGCCCTAAATTCCCTGTGCTCTGTCTGTTCAGCCATGTTCCCTCATCACCCCTGGCAACCACTGATCTTTTTACTGTCTCCACAGTTTTACTTTCTCCAGAATGTCATATACCTGGAATTATATAGCATGTGGCCTTTTTATTTTATTATTTATTTATTTATTTTTAAAATAAATTTATTTTATTTATTTATTTTTGGCTGCATTGGGTCTTTGTTGCTGCACGTGGGCTTTCTCTAGTTGTGGCGAGTGGGGGCCACTCTTTGTTGCGGTGCACGGGCTTCTCATTGCAGTGGCTTCTCTTGTTGCAGAGCATGGGCTCTAGGCACGTGGGCTTGAGTAGTTGTAGCACGCGGGCTTAGTAGTTGTGGCTCGCAGGCTCTAGAGCGCAGGCTCAGTAGTTGTGGCGCATGGGCTTAGTTGCTCCATGGCATGTGGGATCTTCCTGGACCAAGGCTTGAACCCAGGCGGATTCTTAACCACTGAGCCACCAGGGAAGCCCCAGCACGCGGCCGTTTTAGATTATCTTCTTTCACTTAGTAGTGTGCATCTAAGGTTCCTCCATGCCTTTTCATGGTTTGATAGTTCATTTTTTAAAAGTGGTGAATAGGGACTTCCCCAGTTAAAGACTCAACACAGCCAAAAATTAATTAATTAATTAAAAGTGGCGAATGATATTCCATTGTATGGATGTACCACAGTTTATCTATTTACCTATTGAAGGACATTTTGGTTATTAACAAGTATTGGCAATTATGAATAAAGCTGCTGTAAACATTTGTGTGCAGGTTTTTTTGTGGACTTAACTTTTCATAATTTATTTGGAGTTAATATTCTACCACTTTCACATGTAATATAGAAATCCTGCAAATGTATACATCCATCTCACCCATTTTATGATAGTTTAGATTTTATGTGTATTACATCTGCATATGTTATAAATTTGACAAGACAACGTTATGATTATTTTACTTTAGTTGTTTGTATTTTTTCCAAGTTTAAGACATTTTTCTCTTATTTTACTCCAATATTTACTTTTCTGGATGCTGTTTATTCCTTTCCAAAAATATGTTTCCATCTGGTATAATTTCTCTTCAGCTAAAGAGCTTCCTTTACCATTTATTTTAGAACAGGCCTGCTGGCATTTGTCTTAGTTGCTTTTTTTAAATCACAAAATTATTTTATCTTCACTCTTGATGGATATTTTTTTCTGTATGAAATTATAGTTGGACAGAGTGTTCCTTTTGTTTTGTTTTTAAGCATGTTAAAGATGAAGTTGCACCGTCTTCTGGAGCCCATTGTTTCTGATGAGAAGTCAGCAGTCATTTTGAATTGTTGTGTCCTTATACGTGATGTGTTGTTTTTCTTTGGCTGTTTTCAAGGATTTTCTCCTTATACTGGTTTTTATCAGTTTGACTCTGATGTGCCTGGGTATGGCTTTATTAACATTCATCCTAAATGGAGTTTACTGAGTTTCCTGAATCTGTAAATTTTTGTTTTTCACCTAATTTAGGATAATCTATGCCATTTGTCCTTCAGTCTGTTTTTCTGCCTAATTCTCTCTCTTCTCCTTCTAGGATGTATGCTAGACCTTTGACAATTGTCTCTTTAATCCTTGAGGCTAATTTTTAAAAAATTCCCTTTTCTCTTTTCTTAAGATTAGATGATTTCTATTCATCTGTCTTTAAGTTTGCTGACTTTTTCCTCTGTCATATCCATTCTGCTGTTAAGTCCTTCATTGGAATTTTAAGATTTCAGGTATTGTGTTTTTTAGTTCTCAGATTTCCATTTAGCTCTGTTTTATAGTTTCTGTTTCTCTGGTGAGGTTTTCGCTATGTGCATTCATTAAGAGAATCTTTTCTTTCACATCCTTGAGTATAATTATGCTGGCAGAGGATTTTAAAGCAGCTAATTCCAACATCTCATTCATCTTGAGGTTAATCTCTGGTTGTGGTTTCTCTTGAGAATGGCTTACTCTTTCCTGGTTCTTCATTTTTGTGAATAATTTTGGATTGTATCCTGGACATTGTGAAGTTGTGTTGTGGAGAATGAAGGTTCTGTTATATTTCTCTGAAGAGTGTTCATTTGTGTTTGTTTTAGTAGGCAGTGAGATTGGACTCAGACTGAAAACTCTGCCTCTTGAAGCAGGTCAGATTTCATTTCAGTTCTTTTATTCTTGTCTGAGCGGCTTGGAGGCTGCTCCACACATGCATAGTCCATGGGTTTTTCTGGAGAGTTAGGTAACATTTGCAGAATTCAGAGCTTTCTCTCTTTGGTGTTCTCCTTTTCTGGATTCCTCACTCATTTTTCAGTTGCTGTGGTTGCCTCAAACTCTGTAAGCTATCAAAACTGTTTTTCTCTCAAAGTTATAGCTACTTCACATGGTGTGGGCTGGAGCTTCCCTCAGCCTAGAAGCTGTGAAAGTGGGAAATGGACACAGTGTCTATCACTCCTTTCCTGAATCTCCCTGCTCTTTGTTGCTCTAGCAAATTAAATAAACCCAAGGAAAGTGTCATTAAAACCTCCATTCTATAGCCCCTCAGTCAGAAGCACAGATGATGACCTGGATTTGCATTTGGTGCTTGAAGAAGGTCGGGGTGGGGGGCAGTCTTGTAGGACTGAGCCCTTAACCTGTGGGGTCTGATGCTGTCTCTGGGTGGATACTGTCAAAATTGAGTAGAGGGACTTTGTTGGTGGCGCAGTGGTTAAGAATCCACCTGCCATTGCAGGGGACATGGGTTTGAGCCCTGGTCCAGGAAGATCCCACATGCCGCAGAGCAACTAAGCCCGTGCACCACAACAACTGAGCTGCGCTCTAGAGCCCAGGAGCCACAACTACTAAGCCTGCATGCCACAACTACTGAAGCCTGCACGCCTAGAGCCTGTGCTCCACAAGAGAAGCCACCGCAATGAGAAGCCCATGCACCACAACAAAGAGTAGCCCCCGCTCGCCACAACTAGAGAAAGCCAGCACGCAGCAACGAAGACCCAATGCAGCCAAAAATAAAATTAATTAATTAAAAAAAATTTGAGTAGAATTATAGGACACCCAGCTGGTATCAGAGAATTGCTTGGTGGTGTGGGAAAACACACACACACACACACACATACACACACACACACGTTGGAACTGGGCGTTAGAATCATTTTATTACTTTTGTGGATGATGACTAATGGGGCCTTCTGTCAGTATCTTCTTCTTATTCTGGATGGTAGTTACATGAGTGTGTTCTCTTTGTAAGTATTCCTTGAGCCATACTTTTATGATTTGTGTACTTTTATCTTTGAATATTTATTCTTTTTTTTTTTTTTTTTTGGCCACACTACATGGCAGGTGGGATCTTTCCCAACCAGGGATCGAACCTGTGCCCCCTGCAGTGGAAGCGTTCAGTCTTAACCACTGGACCACCAGGGAAGTCCTGAATATTTATACTTCAGTATAAATTTTACTTAGAAAAAGTGTGTTAGGGCTTCCCTGGTGGCGCAGTGGTTGAGAGTCCGCCTGCCGATGCAGGGGACACGGGTTCGTGCCCCGGTATGGGAGGATCCCACATGCCGCGGAGCGGCTGGGCCCGTGAGCCATGGCCGCTGAGCCTGTGTGTCCGGAGCCTGTGCTCCGCAACGGGAGAGGCCACAGCTGTGGGAGGCCCGCGTACCGCAAAAAAAAAAAAAAAAGAAAAAAAAAAAAAAGAAAAAGTGTGTTAGTGTTCTGTTTATCTACCTGGAAAGTTATTCATGATATATTGTTAATTGAAAAAAAAAACGTTGCAGTAATATATATTATATTGTCCTGTCTTGTAATTTTAAAAATACTAAAAAAAAAAAAACAACCCAAAAGTATAAATAAAAATACTTGTAACACTGTGTTGATGAGGGAATGAGGACACAAACTGCTGGTGTGTCCCATTTAAATTCGATGCAGAGCATTTGGCCATATCTATCAAAATCATAAGTGTGCAGATCCTTTGTCCCAGTATTTCCATCATTTGTAGTAATACATCTTTCAGATGTGCTAATGCATGTGCTCAATGACCTATATATAAGATTATTTACTGTAGTATTGTTTATAACAGCAAAATATTAGAAATAATCTACGCTTTGCTCTTGGATTGGAAGAATTAATAATGTTAAAGTGACCATACTACCCAAAGCAATCTACAGATTTAATGTAGTCCCTATCAAACTACCCATGACATTTTTCACAGAAGTAGAACAAGTAATCCTAAAATTTATATGGAATCACAAAAGACTTAGAATTGCCGAAGCAATCCTGAGGAAAAACAACAAAGCTGGAGGCATAACCATTCCAGACTTCAGACAATACTACAAAGCTACAGTAATCAAAACAACTTGGTATTGGCACAAAAACAGACATATAGAGCAATAGAACAGAATAGAGAACCGAGAAATAAACTCACACAGCTACAGTCAATTAACCTTTGACAAAGGAGGCAATAATATACAATGGAGAAAAGACAGTCTCTTCAGCAAGTGGTGTTGGGAAAGTTTGACAGCTGCATGTAAATTAATGAAGTTAGAACACTCCTTCATACCATACACAAAAATAATCTCAAAATGACTTAAAGACTTAAATATAAGACATGACACCATGGAAGAGAACATGGGTAAAATATTCTCTGACATAAATTGTACCAATATTTTCTTAGGTCAGTCTCCCAAGGCAATAGAAGTAAAAGTAAAAATTAACTAATGGGACCTAATCAAACTTATAAGCTTTTGCACAGCAAAGGAAACCATAAACAAAGCAAAAAGACAACCTATGGACTGGGAGAAAATATTTGCAAATACTGCAAATGACAAGGACTTAATTTCCAAAATAGACAAATAGCTCATACAACTCAATAATAAAAAAACAAGCAAAAAAAAGAAATGGGCAGAAAACCTAAATAGACATTTCTCCAAAGAAGACATACAGATGACCAATAGGCACATGAAAGGATGCTCAACATTGCTAATTATCAGACAAATGCAAATCAAAACTACAATGAGGTATCACCTCACACTGGTCAGAATGGCCATCATTAAAAAGTCTACATATAACAAATGCTGGAAAGGGTGTGGAGAAAAGGGAACCCTCCTACACTATTGGTCAGGATGTAAATTGGTGCAGCCACTATGGAAAACAGTATGGAGGTTCCTTAAAAAACTAAAACTAGAGTTGCCATATGATTCAGAAATCCCACTCCTGGGTATATATCTGGAGAAAACTCTATTTTGAAAAGATACATGCACCCCAATGTTCATAGCAACGCTAGCAGCACTATTTACCACTGCCAAAACATGGAAGCAACCTAAATGTCCATCGACAGATGAATGGATAAAGAAGACATGGTATATATATACAATGGAATACTGTTCAGCCATAAAAAATGAAATAATGCCATTTGCAGCAAAATGGATGGACCTAGAGATCATCATACTAAGTGAAGTTAAGTCAGAGAAAGACAAATATTATATGATATTACTTATATGTGGAATCTAAAACATGATACAAATGAGCTTATTTACAAAACAGAAAGACTCACAGACATAGAAAACAACCTTATGGTTACCAAAGGGGAAAGATGGGGGGAGGGATAAATTAGGAGTTTGGGATTAGCAGATACAAATTACTATATATGAAATAGATAAACAACAAGGACCTACTGTATAGCACAGGGAACTATATTCAATATCCTGTAATAAACCATAATAGAAAAGAACATGAAAAATAAATATATGTATTATATATATATATATATATATATATATATATATATATATATATCTGATCAATGTATGCTCCTCGATAGGAAATTGGTTAAGCAAATGTGGTACATGTAGGTGTAGCAAAGAATGAGGAAGCTCTTTCTATAACTGAATGATATTTACATTTACATCTTAATATATTTGTGCATACACATATGGAATAATATCCAAGATAGGTTATTCAGTAAAGAGAATTTCAGGTAAAACTTCTGTTTCTAGGTTATTTAACTAACCAAGCCATCCCTCCTTTTGACTGGGGAAAGTAGTAGAAGTATTCCATTTACCTGCAGTGGCTTGTAGTATAATACAACTTCTGTGGTTCAAAGAATTTGAAATCTTGAATGTAGTTTAAGATTTGTCTCAGAAGACCCAACACAGCCAAAAGTAAATAAATAAATTTATTAAAAAAGGATTTGTCTCAGATTGTTATTGCCCACAGAAAACTATTGGCAGAAGCAAATTGAACATTTTCTCCAGAGGAAGATTTAATTATCCCATGCATCAAAAAATAATACCTCAAGTAATTTTCATGTACAATGTTCACAGATAGTCAATTATAACCAGACACACAAAGAAACAAACAAGATACTATGAACCAGGACCAGCAGGAACAAAAGACAACAGAAACAGAGCCACAAAGACATGAGATATTAGAATGATCAGACAGAGACTTTAAAACAAATATCCTAATCATAACAAAAGAAATAAAAGCCAAGCTTGGAAATTTCAGCATGGAATTATTCAGTAAAAAATAATAAAAAGTAACACAGCAACTTAGAAAAGAACATAATTGAAATCCTACAACTTAAAGGTACAGTGACTAAAATTAAGCCATCGATATGGACATGCTTCACAGTAGATTAGATGGAGCTGGAGAAAGAATTAGTAAACTGGAAGGTGGGTAAGTAAAAATTATACAGAATGCAGCATGTAGAACTAAAGAAGTGACGGGAATAAGTGACAGAGTGGCTTGTTGGAAAAGTTCTAACACACTGTGATTTGAGTCTTAGCAGGAAACAGACAACAGTGCAGAGGCAATAATTGAAGAAATAATATATGAGAATTTTCCAGAACCCACAGAGTCAAGAAATTAGTGAATCCCAGGCAGGATAAATTAAAAAGTACATCATAGTGTAAATGTATTAATAGAAATGAGAGAAAACAAACTAAAATAGAGATTATTAAAAGCAGCCAGAGAAGAAAGATTACTTTAGGGGCAACAGATAGCCCACAACTGCCTTTTCAACAGTAACAATGAACAGAAGATGGATGATTTTCAACATGATAAAGGAAATCTATGCCCAGTGGAAACATCCTTCAAGAATGAAGGTGAGGGGGCTTCCCTGGTGGTGCAGTGGTTGAGAGTCCGCCTGCCAATGCAGGGGACACGGGTTTGTGCCCCAGTCCGGGAAGATCCCACATGCCACAGAGCGGCTGGGCCCGTGAGCCATGGCCGCTGAGCCTGTGCATCCGGAGCCTGTGCTCCTCAACAGGAGAGGCCACAACAGTGAGAGGCCCGTGTACCACAAAAAAAAAAAAAAAAAAAAAGAATGAAGGTGAGGGACTTCCCTGGTGGTACAGTGGTTAAGAATCCACCTGTCAATGCAGGGAACATGGGTTTGAGCCCTCGTCTGGGAAGATTCCACATGCCATGGAGCAACTAAGCCTGTGTGCCACAACTACGGAGCCTGCGTGCCAGAACTACTGAAGCCCATGCACCTAGAGCCTGTGCTCCACAACAAGAGAAGCCACCACAATGAGAAGCCCACACACTGCAACATAGAGTAACCCCCACTCACCACAACTAGAGAAAGCCCGCACGCAGCAACAAAAACCCAACTCAGCCATAAATTAATTAATTAAGGAAAAAAGAATGAAGATGAAAGGAAGAAAGTTTAAACAGACAAAAACAGTTTGCCACCCACAGACCCAAAATGAAGTTCTAAGTGCTGTACTCTAGGCAAAAGAAAGATAGTTCAAGATGGAAAGTCAGAAATGCAATAAGAGGGACTTCTGTGGTGGCGCAGTGGTTAAGAATCCGCCTGCAAATGAAGGGGACATGGGTTTAAGCCCTGGTCTGGGAAGAACCCACATGCCGCGGAGCAACTCAGCCCATGCGCCACAACTACTAAGCCTGCGCTCTAGAGTCCGTGAACCACAACTACTAAGCCCGCATGCCACAACTACTGAAGCTCTCGCGCCTAGAGCCCGTGCTCCGCAGCAAGAGAAGCCACCTCAGTGAGAAGCCCGCGCACCCCAATGAAGAGGAGCCCCCACTCACTGCAACTAGAGAAAGCCTGCTCACAGCAATGAAGACCCAACGCAGCCAAAAATAAATTAATTAATTAATTAAAATAAAGGGAAGAAAATGAAAAAAATGCAAGAAGAATGGGAAAACAAAAAAAAACTAGTGAGTATGTGGGTAAAGCAGTGAGCCTTGACTATAAGTAGGGTTGGGAACTACCTTAGAATATAATCATGTCGGGCTGGGTCATTTAGATTTCCTGCTGTAGTCAAGTGGAAACATTTGGGCAGACTGTTTTTAACCATCACTCGAAGACCCTGGAGAACTAGGAGGCAGTAAAACATGAACAGGTCAAGCCCTGGAGGGGGTGAAAGCCCAGGAAGGGGAGTCTGGCCTTTGGGGCTGCATTGTTGTGGGACCGTCATACACTCTGAAGGATGCGAGAAGGCTGAGCAGCACTTTTGACAGCCTCACAGGATCAGGTGGACAGAAACTGGTGTCCAGACCTCACCAAGGTAGACCACCTGGCAAACTGCTTGCATTTAGGTTAGGACCTGGAAGATCATTCCCAGGAGCAGGAGTGAACTGGAACAGATTGGCCTTCTCGGAAACCAAACCTCATTTTTATTCATCTCAACTTGTGATTTTTTTTTTAATTCTTTTCTTTTTTTTTTAACCCCCACATTTGTTTATATATTTATTTTTTTGGCTGTCTTGGGTCTTCGTTTCTGTGTGAGAGCTTTCTCTAGTTGTGGCAAGCAGGGGCCCCTCTTCATCACGGTTCGCGGGCCTCTCACTATCGCGGCCTCTCTTGTTGTGGAGCACAGGCTCCAGACGCGCGGGCTCAGGAGTTGTGGCTCACGGGCCTAGTTGCTCCGCGGCATGTGGGATCTTCCCAGACCAGGTCTCGAACCCGTGTCCCCTGCATTGGCAGGCGGATTCTCAACCACTGCGCCACCAGGGAAGCCCTCAACCTGTGATCTTGACTTAGGATGTTATCAGAGTGCTGAACTATTCCAAAGGGCATAATAGTTTATAAAAGAATTAATTAGAGAAATTAAAAATTGTAATAACTAAGATTAACTTAGTGGATATGTTTAGAATATGCACCAATGAAGAAAACGTCAGGATCTTACAGAAAACATCCAGAAGGAAGCATGTAGACAAAAGGAGCAAAAATGTGGATGAGAGAGGAGTGTTAAGGACACAGAGGATGGCATGAAAGGGTCTGACACCCCTGTCCTTGGAGTCCTGGAAGGAGAGGAGAGGGAATGGGGCAGAAGCAATATTTGAAGATATAATGGCTGAGGATTATCCAAAACTGGCAAAAGATCTCAAATCATGAATCAAATCCTATGAGCCTCAAAGGAATATACACCTGCAAATATAGTGAAACCTGTTGTTTCTCACCTGCAAAATGGAATAGGGTTGTTTTAGTATTTAAAGAGTTTCAAACAGTGTAACAGTAATGTGACCTGAAATGTTAATATCACATGACCTCCGTCCACAAGCTGTAAAACAAGGAAGGACGCCTCCTGCCCATGCCACCTAATGGATTATCGGCGTCCACACCCCCAGCCAGCCAACTGCTCCCCCAGCTGTCCCCTCCCCCACTGGCCTCCCTTCCATGCTGCTGCAGAGTTGATCAGAAGTTTGGTACTGCATATAAATTACAAACCTTAAATTCAGGTGTGTAGGGAGTGTCATTCTGTGTATGATGCACCATGGTTTCTTTTACAAGCCCACATTCACCTGTCGCAGTATGTCACTGGGATGCTCTTTCCTTCTCCATTGTCTTCCCCGTGGGGAAAGGTGTGGGAAGGACAGTCCTTCTCGACCCAGGCTCACACAGTCCGGGGTGCATGGTGTGTATTTTTCATTAAGGGAATGAGGTATTGTTCAGGCTTTCCTCGTGACCCGTGTTTCCCCACTAACCCAGCTGGAATTTCTTCAGGCCAGTTTGCACCGCCTTTGAACCAGAGGAACGTATCTTCACTGTGGAATGATGGTTCTTTTTCTCAAAGTTGTCTCTAACCATAAAGGAAATGAGAAAAAGCCTTTCCTGATGTTGCCCACAGGCCACCGGTTAGGGACGCAGTTGCTCAGAGGAGTCGGGACACCCAGGACCCATCAGCGCACGGCTCCATTTAAAGTGCCATTCCTCCAGCCTTTGCCTTAGATCACACTCTTCTTTTCCCAAAGTGCTTCAGTTAAGATTCTAGCATAAAGCAAGGATGAGAGATAACTTCTGGCAGCAGAGGGGTGGAGGGACTGCAGGTCCCTGAGGCCTGTGTCCTCACGTGCAGCCGTGGGGAGGTAAGTCAGTGTGCAGCTGCTCTGGTTCAGGGGGGCTCTTGTCAGAGGTGAAGTTGCTCATTTATTGGATCCCCGAGCTAATGGCACACCAGGGGGGCCCATCCAGAACCTGTCATCGAAGCTGTGAGAACTGACCAGAGAGCTTGTTGGAATTCCTCTGTGTCTCCTTCCTTTTCCCAGGGCCTGCTCCGTCCCTCTGTTTCTCTCTCCTGGGCTTAGCCTGGCACCTGGATCTTTCCAGCCTCCCGAGGGGGCGTTTCTAGACCTGGCTGAGTTGACTCCACCCGAAGACCTTGGCCAGGCGTGGAGCCCACCCTGATTCCCACAGAAGATCGTTGGGAGGTGGTGTCTGTCTGCGTTGTGTCAGCCTGGCTTGGAACAAAACCTCTGGAATCCACTTCAGTGTTTGACTAATAGGGTAAAGGTGCAGTTGGCCTCACAAGCCCAGAGGATTACGTATTACAGTTCTTTTAATAGATCTTTTACTTGAGTGGAGGAGGGAGAAAATGAGAGAAGGCTTAAGGGAAATAGCTTTGTAATACATTCACTTTTCTGTGTCTGTTGGGCAGTCCCTTTTCCTTTGAGTAAATGTGATGTGATCCAAAGTGTCTGGAAAAGAGAGACAAGTGCCCTCCGTTATGTTATGTTGGATGTTTTATTTATATGTTCTTTTTCACTGTCCTGTCAGCTTTGAGTCCATTTCTGATCCATGTTATTTTCATCTTTGGCTGCATATTTGTGGATGGCCATGTGTACAGCGAGTTGGGCTAGAGCCTTGTAAATACTGTCTTTCGTGTTCTGAGACTGACCTGATCAAGTTTTTCCGTGTAGACACATTTTATAAAACATTTCAGTGTGTTTAGGACATTGTGAAGTTTGTTGGAAAGAATGACAAATGTTGTCATTCTGAGTGTCTGAGTGTCATTCCAGAATGTCGATTCTGGAGCTCCAAAGTATCAGGGCGTTTCCCTATTGATGTTTAAGACGGGGTCTGTTTAACCACCATGCACTGTGCTCCAGTACCTCTGGTTACATAATTAGTGTTCTGCTAACGATGCATAATGAGTTTCTGCCAGTCTTTGCATGGATGTCAAAGAAAAATTCATGTCACCTTTTCCCCAGCCCAGAGCAGGAGAGGGAGAGAGAAAGTGAGACTCAGCAGATGTTGATCCAGAGTCCATGCAAAGGCCAGAGGGAGACAGGAGACAGTGTCTGGGAAAAACTTGGTTCTGGGGCTTCCGGGTATGGGAGGCGTGGACCCAAAGGCCTGGTGTCTCTGCGGCCTCACCCCTGGACACCTGCGGAGCTCAGTGGTCAGTGGAGCCCAAAGACATCATGCTGGACCAGAGAGAACTAGGATGTCAGAGCATGGAAGGTGCCTTGGGCCATGAGGTTTGGCCTCCTCATTTGGTATCTCAGGAAACCCAGGCCCTGTGAGCTGAAGCACCTTGACGGAGGCACACAGCTGCTTCCTGACCAGACCTACCAGCCGGGCCATCCCAGGAGCTGCAGCAAAATTCTTGAGGACCTTCTACTTCAGACTTGTAAGATTCTCTGTTCAATAAACCGTGGACGTCTCTGTCGCTGTATCTGGGGTCTTTCTTCGGTCTCGCAGCAGGGCAACTACAAGGCTTGCAGGCCTTTCAGGGGGGCAGCCCAACAGGTGGCTATAGTCCAGTGTGACTGGTGTTCCTACAAGAAAAAGAGATTAGGATCCAGGCAGACGCAGAGGGACGACCATGTGAGGACACAGCAGGAAGGAGAGATACTCCAGAAGAAACCAACTCTGCCAGCACCTTGGTCTTGGATTTCTAGCCTCCAGAACTGTGAGAAAATACATTTCTGTTGTTTTAAGTCACCCAGTGTATAGTACCTTGTTACGGCCCCCGGCAAACCAATCCACAATCTGATAAGTGGAAAGTCATATGTCATTGTGCTTCGTTTATATTTCTCTTCTGATGAGTAAGTACAGGTAAGCATCTCTTCACATGTTTACGAGCCGTTTGTGTTTCCTTGTATGCAATCTAGTTCCTTTGCTAGATCACTTAAGATGTTAATCTTTTTCATTATTGATTTTAGGGGCTCTTTATTAAGTAAATTAGCCTTTTGTTGTGATTTATATTAGAAGTTTTTTTCTTCGCCATTTATCTTCTGATGTTATTCTTTTGTTCATAGAAATTTTGACTTTTAAGTCAAACTTCCCACTCTTTTTTTTTTTTTTTTTTCGGTACGCGGGCCTCTCACTGCCGTGGCCTCTCCCGCTGTGGAGCACAGGCTCCGGACGGGCAGGTCCAGCGGCCATGGATCACGGGCCCAGCCGCTCCGCGGCATGTGGGATCCTCCCTGACCGGGGCACGAACCCGTGTCCCCTGCATCGGCAGGCGGACTCCCAACCACTGCGCCACCAGGGAAGCCCACTTCCCACTCCTTTAAGGATGATGCAAAAGCTGCATTTCATTCTAGTTCTTTTATAGATTATTTTTTTGTTTGTTTAAATTTCTGATTCTTCTGGAATTTACTTTGCTGAAAAGAATGAGACAGGTATCCAAAAAAAATTTTTTTTTGACATATGTTTAATCAGTTTCTTGGGTAGCGTTTCCTTGATGAATTATTTTCTACTTTGCTATGCAGTGTCACCTGGATCATATGCTAGATTCCTGTGTACGTCTTCATCTATTTTTTTTAGACGTTTTCTGCTTCTGTTCAGTGGCTCTTTTTCTCTGGACTTACGCTAATAAATACTACCTTGTTTAAATTATTGCAGCTTTGTAATTGTTTTAACATTTCATAGGGTTGGTCCTCTCTTATTCTTCCTTTTCAGAAATCCCTGACTTTTCTGCTTATTTATTCAAACCTTGGAAACAATTTGTCTATATCCCCAAAATGCCCCATTATATATATATATATATATATATATATATATATATATATATATATATATAGTTGTTGTTGTTGTTTTGTGGTACGCGGGCCTCTCACTGTTGTGGCCTCTCCCGTTGCGGAGCACAGGCTCTGGACGCGCAGGCTCAGCGGCCATGGCTCACGGGCCCAGCCACTCCGCGGCATGTGGGATCTTCCCGGACCGGGGCACGAACCCGTGTCCCCTGCATCGACAGGCGGACTCTCAACCACTGCGCCACCAGGGAAGCCCCCCCATTATATTTTTACTGCAGACACGTTAAATGTATAGATGAAGGAGACTTGTGCCTCCTTCTGCAAGAACGTGGTATCTCTTTGCATTTGTTAAAGTCTTTTCTCTGTGCCTTTCAGGAACATTAAAACATTTCTTCATACACATCTTGCACATTCCTTAAACTTATTCCTGTGTATTTATTTTATTTATTTATTTATTTTTGTTGGGACTTTGTTGCTGCATGCGGGCTTTCTCTAGTTGCAGGGAGCGGAGCTTACCCTTCGTTGCAGTGTGCAGGCTTCTCATTCCGGTGGCTTCTCTTGTTGTGGAGCATGGGCTCTAGGTCTGTGGGCTTCAGTAGCTGTGGCACGCGGGCTCAGTAGTTGTGGCTTGTGGGTTCTAGAGTGCAGGCTCAGTAGTTGTGGCGCACGGGCTTAGTTGCTCCGTGGCTCAAACCAGTGTCCCCTGCATTGGCAGGTGGATTCTTAACCACTGTGCCACCAGGGAAGCCCACCCTGTGTATTTATTTTAATGTAAATAAGCCTTTTTCTTCATTATATCTACTAACTGCTTGTTATTTGACTATAGGAGTGAAGGTCACTAATTTTTTTGTTATTAACTTTGTAACTAGTCAGATTAGTGAATAGTTTTCATTCAGATAATAAAGCATTTACTAATAAATTTGAATCTTTAAAAAAATGTTTGTGACAAATGTAGCAATGAATTGCAAAGCTCTGGGGAATCTAGCAGTGCAGGTCCTTGTCTGATTTTGGAGACTTTCAGAAATTTAAGGCGAAATCTGTGGGGCAGGCAGGGGTCTGTGTTGTTCCTCCTGCCCCGGTGTAGACTCGATGTCTCCCAGTCCCACAGGAGGTCGCATCACAGGCAGTGCCGAGCAGGGCCTCCCCTCCCTCTGCTGACAGGTTGCCACCCAGCCTGCACGGCGTAGACCCTGCAGCCTCCATGAGTTTCTGCTCATCTGATAGGTTCTATCTTTGTATCTTCATGGATTTCTAAAATTAATGATTCACCTGGACTAATCAAGCATCCGTGTGTTCACGAGCCAGTTTTCCTCTTGGTTGGCTGTGTTTTCGTACCCAACCAACCCATTTCACGTGCTGCACAAACTGGACGTCTCTGCATGACCAGTTCCTATCCAGATATGGTTGAACCTCCCTCTGCTGGTGGCGGTATCTCTAGCCAAGTCCTCTGTCAAGTTAGAGGCCTTTCCAGTGGTCTCTTCATTTCCATCGATTTCTGCCTTGGAATCATGGCAGCAAAATCCTTGCTACTAACATTAGTTCATGAGAGCAGCATCTGGAGCCTAGCATATAGAAGGGGCTTAGGAAATGTTTGTTCGTGAATCTTTCTTAATCAGTCATTTGGACTTCCCTGGTGGTCCAGTGGTTAAGACTCTGTGCTCCCAATGCCGGGGGCCTGGGTTCAATCCCTGGTCAGGGAACTAGATCCCAAGTGCCACCGCTAAGACCCAGCACAGCCAAATAAATAAATAAATATTAAAAAAATAAGAAGTCTTTTACATTATTTCCTTCCATATGTGAAAGATGAAATACATATTCTCAAAAGCTATTAAATCTGTATGATTCTGTTTGGGCTGCCATAACAAGTACCACGGACTGGATGGCTGAAACAATACAAGTTCATTTCTCATTGCTGTGGACCCTGCAAGTCGGAGATGCAGGTGTCAGCAGGGTTGGTTCTGGTGAGGACTCTCCCCTTGTTTGCAGATGACTGCCTTCTTGTTGTCTGCTCACATCTTAGCTCACCTGTGGGGAGAGAGCTCTCTGGTGTCTCTCCTTATAAGGACATGAATCTTACTGGATCAGGGCCCCACCCTTGGGACTTTATTTTACCTTAATTACTTCCTTAGAGGCCCCATCTCCAAATACAGCCACACTGAGAGGTTAGGCCTTCAACATATGAATTTCAGGGGACACAAACATTTGGTTCATAATAATATCTTAGCCACTTTACCTTGTAAGCTTTCTTTTCCCTTAAATAAAAGTGCATGGTGTAATTCACATATGGTGATGGCTGAAGAAGTTAGCTTTGGAATGTTTAGGAAGTTCTAGAATTGAGCTTGGAAGATACTCCTGTGGTCTGAGTGTGTGTGTTCCCTAGGTTCATATGTGGAATCTTAACCCCCAAATGTGGTGGTGTCAGGAGGTGGGGTCTTTGGGAGGTGCTGACATAGGTCAATAGGGTGGAGCCCCACGAATGAGATTAGTGCCCTTATATGGAGGCCCCACAGAGTTCCCTCATCCCTTCCACCAGGTGAGGACACAGCAAGAAGGTGCCAGTGTAAGACTCAGGAAGTGGGCCCCACCAGAACGTGACCAGGCTGGCGCCTTGATTTTGGACTTCCAGCCCACAGAACTGTGAGCCATAAGTTTCTATTGTTTATAAACTACCATCTATGGTATTTTGTTATAGTAGCCATAACAGACTAAGAGAGGTATGGTCCCCCATACACTGTTCCTTACATGCAGGCTATTTTAATATCCCCAAGATTCTTAAGGACAAGCCCATAGCATTTTGTTGACTTTAATTAGGGTATGTCAGAGTCACTTTTCATTTCTTTTTATTTATTCTTTTTATTGCTCCATGAAGAGTACAGCTAAAGTATGATTCACTTTTAGACAATTTGTCAAGTGTGTCCTATTTTTCCTGTCTTGGACAGTGTCTGACTTTGTAGCATCTGTGAGAAGCAGTTTAGGCCACATGATGTGCGACTGTTTACCCAGCATGGACTCCATGGCTTTGCATGTTTTTGGTTCCGTCACACCAGTGGAGTGAAGGAGCCAGAGCTGCCAGGTCTCATGAAGAGTCTTACAGAAAATACTCACACAGTTTTAGAAATCACCTTGGGGGAGGGGCAACAGGAGTGGCTTTGGGGAAACAGTTGGCAGGTTTGCTTTGTTTTGCTTTATTTTCCTAAAACATCCGTCTTCTAGCCGTGACAAAACAACAGGAGTCCGTCGTAAAACACGTACCTGCCACTGTTCCAGGGGGTGGGTGTGGAAGGTCAGCGTTTTGGTTTTTTCAAATATTTATTTATTTATTTGGCTGTGGCGGGTCTTAGTTGTGGCAGGTGAGATCTAGTTCCCTGACCAGAAATCGAACCCGGGCCCCCTGCAATTGGGAGCGAGGAATCTTACCTGCTGGACCACCAGGGAAGTGCCATCAGCGTTTCTAATACTCTCCCTCTTCACTGTTTGAAGTTGGAGTGTAACGTATGGAAGGAAAATGCACAGAGGGTCTTCCCTGGCAGTCCAGTGGTTAGGACTCCGCTGCAGGGGACGCAGGTTAGATCCCTGGTCAGGGAAGTAAGATCCTACATACCAGGAGGCGCAGCATGCATGCCTGCATAAATAAGTAAATATATATATATATGTATATATATGTGTGTGTGTATATATATAGATATGTATATACACACACACACACACACACACACACACACACACACACAGAAAAGTGCATAGATAATGATGAACTGTCACAGTGAACACATCCATGCAACCGCCATCCTAGTCAGAAGCAGAGTATCTCAGGAACCCCGGAACAGCCCCTCATATGTTCTCCTATTTATTATTCCCTCCCTGCCATCCACTATCTTAACTTCTAACACTGTGGATTGATTCTTCCTGCTTCTGAACTTAATGCAAGTGGAATCATGCAATATCTGCTTCTTCCATCATGTTTGTAAAATTGAGGTTGTCATTATGTAGTTCATTCCTCTCCATAGCTTTACAGTTTCCCAGAATATGCCACCAATTCCTTATTTTTACTACTGATGGATATTAGGATTGCTTCTAGTTTGGGGTGCTATGAATAATGCTGCCTAAGAAAGTGTGTCTTTTGGTACACAAATCCATGGTTTCTGTTGAGTAGGTACCTAGGAGTTGGATTGCCGTGTTGTAGAGTGGATATGTATTTAACTTTGGTAGATAAAACTGAGCAGGTTTTTAGAGCTCTTGTGCCATTGATACCCCCACTAACAAGATCTGAGAGTTCCAGTTGCTCCATGTCTCTACCAATACTTGATATGATCAGTCTTTTATATTCTAGCCGTGGTGTAGTATACTGATAAAGCTTTCACAACTGCCCCCCAAAGCCCTGAACTGTAGCATTTTCCAACGACTGTGTGTAAATAGTCCCACCAGAGCAGATTTTAAGCTACCAACGTGATGCCATTGAGACAGAATTGGATGGAGCTGTGAACAGTCAGTGTGAGCAGCTCCAGCCTCTTGGTTTTACCCATTTGGTACCTCTTGAAAGCCATCAAAGTCTAAGACAGGAGAAGAGGCCAGCAGGGAACCCATGGGAGATGCTCCTTGGTCACTGAGCTGTATACAGTGTGTACAGTTATAAACATCAGCAGGCATTTACATGGATAGAAGGTCTCACCTGGAGCTTAAGGGAAGCACCACACACTTGGAATGGCAGGGAAACGTTCCCTTTGCACCCTGCCTGTGCCCGTGTATGCTCCGTCCACATTCTTCAGCTGACTGAGGAAATCCACCTCTGTGCTTACTTACGGGATATCAGGTCCTCATCTGTGAAATGGGTGACTGAATGGCGCTCTTTGGGGTGCTGATCGCTGCTCTCTTACAAACATCAGCAGCCTGTTTTCATCACCTTGCTCTAAGTGTCTGATCTGGTTCCAGAGTTTCAATATAGTTCCTTCCAGTCACTCTTTATGGCTCAGTTTTGCTTTGGTGGAGTGTCATCCCCTGCCACTTTGCATGACGTCACCTCTCCCCAGTGTTTTTATTTTTATCTATTTATTTTTTAGGCTGCACCGTGTGGCTTGTGGGAATCTTAGTTCCCTGACTAGGGAATTGAACCCAGGCCCTCGGCAGTGAAAGCACAGAGTCCTAACCACAGGGAATTCCCTCTCCACTGTTTTTTTTTTCCCTCCCCACTGTTTTTAATCATACATTAATGATCCTTACCCTATCACCTATTACAACGGGGATTCAAAATTGTAATTTTCCAGTTCTGTCATTTCTTCTACACTGTTATTGGCTATTTTTAGTAAAGAAGAGAAACTATTGCTTTCTTTATGGTAGAATTTTCTATTTGAATTTAAGTTAGAAGTTGCTATTAATACTGAGAGTAGGTTTTCTACATTTACATATATGTAACGATACATATAGAGAAAGCTCATTTTTTTGTATGTAGAACCTTATGTGGATAACCTTATATATGTATAACTAATTATGTATGTATAATATGTATAACTACAATTATGTAGATGTTTTATAACCATTGGGTCTATAGCTATAGTCCTAGCACAAATAGAAGTACATGTGATTATAAAAATCTTTAGGAACCAAGAAGATATTGGCCAAAGGGTACAAAGTTTTTATGTTAGGTGAGTGGGTCCCACAATGTTTTCTTGAGGAGACCCTAGAAAGCAGGTTTTCTAGGACAATTTTAGAGTTTGATATCCTTATAGTTTTTAGTCTAAATATCTACTTTGTAGGAAGAGCAAATACTGTATTAATTGCCAATTAAATGATGCATCAGCTTATTTTTATATTGTTGGGATTGGAAAATGCCTTTAATAAAAATGATAGCTTCTCAAGCCTTATTGCTGAGATAGTTAGGGCCGATGTTGGCAAAGTAAATAAATAGTATAAGTTTTTTTGTTTTTTTTGTTTTTTTGTTTTTTGCTGTACGCGGGCGTCTCACTGTTGTGGCCTCTCCCGTTGCGGAGCACAGGCTCCAGACGTGCAGGCTCAGCGGCCATGGCTCATGGGCCCAGCCGCTCCGCGGCATGTGGGATCTTCCCGGACCCAGGCACGAACCCACGTCCCCTGTATCAGCAGGCAGACTCTCAACCACTGCACCACCAGGGAAGCCCAATAAATAGTATAAGTTTTGAAAAACAAGAAAGAAGACATGAAAACAGTTAATGCAGAAATTAATCCTACAAGCTCAGAACTGCTGAAGTATGGACGTTGATTAGAAACCCCAAGGCTATTTGACATGGTGCCAAGACCTGCTCTTCTGGAACCCAAGGCTGGGCTTCAGTGTTTTATCTGGGTCATAACATCTTTCCAGATACAGAACGTGCCATCTAGAATGCTACCTTTGTGCTGTTCATTCTGGGTCAGCAGGCTTTTACAGGTTTTTATGGAGGGCCTTGTTTGGAGTTGTTTCTGGGTGCGATGCTCTGGGTCCACAGACATCGGCACACCCAGCTGCTTGTGAGAGACCACAGTTCTCTGTGGTTCCCTGTCCTTGATACCCAGCGGGTTTCCAGGGCCACAGATTAAATTCCCTCATCGCTGTGCATCAGTTAAATGCAAACCTACACCTTCCCTCCAGAGGGCTGCGTGGTCCTGCAGGGTGCTGGTCAGCAGCTGTTTCTTGGCCCGTATCCAGTTTGTTTGAGGGCAGGTTTTTCTCCCCAGGATGAAAACAGTGTTTTGCTTCACCTGGTAGCAAAGTTTATGCTCATATATTTAATTAAGCTTTATAACATTAGAATTATTGAGAGTCTACTGATTCCAGTTTCAAAAGAATCAAAACTGTAATAAGCCAAGGGCTCCTCTTTATCTGGAGCATTGTCCCCTGTCTGCAGTCAGCCCTGAACGCAGCTGGGTTTTCCGGTGGTTTCGATGTGTGGACATTTATGCATTTGTGGAATCCAGAGAGGATTAAATAATTCAGTTTGGGTGAAGAAGTAACTGAAGAGGCCCTTGGGTGTTTATTATTTATAACGACCACTTGGCTGTGCGGCCTGCACTTCGCGTGTGAGTAGGCCTGGGTGCCGAGGATGGGTGGCGCAGGAGGCGGGGCCCCGCCTGAGAGGTCCCCTGTTTCTCTTCTCCTTCCCGGGGTTCTGTGCAAGAAACAGAACCTAGGGGTCGTCTAGGGGACGGCGTTCTCTGCCCTCACACACAGGCCTCAGGGCGTCTGAACAGAGCTACAGGTTCCCTGCTGGGAGAGGCAGGGTTAAGGTCCTTGTCCTTCTCACTGTTGTGTTCTGTGGTTTAGGTTGATCGCTTTTCCCAGTCGGGAGGAGGGGGATTCCCAGTGACACATTTCTGGAAATAGGATTTGAGCAGCAGGAAGGCTGGGAGCCTGGGGACTGGTGTGCAGGATGGTGATTCTGCTGTCCTTCGTGGTGTGATGAGTACCAGGGCCTGGAACCTGCCTCTCCCTTCAGCAGCCCAGCAAAGTTGGTGTTTTAGACCCAATTTGACAGAAACTCTGACTGGCCCAGAGCTGAGCCTGGCTGGGGCCCCGCAACCTTGCAGAGAGGCATGGGGATAGGGGATGGGTCACCTCAGCTGTGAAGGCAGTGTTGCCCATGTCTGGGGTCTTTTAGGGTGGCCTTTGCACGGTTCAGGAAGATTCTGATGCTTTAAAATGTTCTCAGGGAGCCCTTGGCCGGTCTCCTTTGACCTCGGCAGCAGGAAGGTGGCCTCTGGGCTCCCCACCCTGCAGTGATGCCACTAACGTGCAGACAGCAGGGTTTAAGGGGGGATCTGGTGCCTGGAGGCTCGGGGGGTCAGATCCTGGGACCTGAAGGGAGTTGACCTCAATCCGTCCATTTCAGTGTCGGTTTGAGAACTTGTCTTAAGTACCCACCGGACACCAAGAGCCAACTTTGCAAACCAGTGTGGAGGGTTGTGCAGCTGCGTGTCCTGAGAGCATCCTCTGTCACCTCCTGCTGTGTCTGAGGCGTGGTGCCTGCTGGACCCCCATCCCTGCCCGCCCCATGCCCACCCAGTGGACCAGCAGCAGGTGGACAGGCCGAGGAGGGAGGCCTCCTGGAGGGAGGCCTTCAGAACCCAAGGCAAGAGCAGACGCAGGGTGGAGTGGGGTGGGGGGGCTGCACAAGGGTTAGTGTCTTCTTTCGAGGAAGAGCCCAAGTGAGGACACAGTGGTCCCTTGCTTAGCGAGATCATCCCACTGAGCAGACCGTCTGAGAGGCGGCACCGTCCCCTCCCTGCCCTTCACTCCCATTTTGGTTGATGACGCGGTGCTCCCAGTAGAGAGGGTTTGGACGGGCCAGAGCTCAAGTCAGCAACCCCGACCGCTGACCAGGGCGGGTCTCTCAACTCGGGCTCTGCTGGCTTCAGGGTCTCACTGTGGGGGGGCGGCGGGAGGTGGAGCCAGTTCCCCAGGTGAGGAGGGCGCACCACTGTGGAGGTGCTAAATGCCGTTGGACTCCTGTCTGGAGCTGCTTTATGGAGGCCTGAGAAACATCCCCTGGGCCATAAGCGGGCAGGCTGCTACCTCGGATCGCCCTCACCTCGAGGCTTCCCTGTCTCTCCCACCCCCCGCGGAAGATGCGCTGTCCACCTACCACAGGGACGCTGTCTGGGGCACAGTTACAGTTCCATTCTTGTGCCCAGCTTGGCTTTATGGAGGCTTTCTTGGTTTTTCCATAATTACTTTTTAACATCCTTATTCTTTTCCAAATGGTCCATCAGTTCTGATAGAAAACCACCCATGTTGGGGACTTCCCTGGTGGTCCAGTGGTTAAGACTCTGCGCTCCCAATGCAGGGGGCCCAGGTTTACTCCCTGGTCAGGGAACTAGATCCCGCTGCAACTAAAAGAGACTGCGTGCCGCAACTAAAGATCCCTCACGTGGCAACGAAGATCTCACATGCCACAATGAAGACCTGGCGGAGCCATATAAGTAAATAAATAAATATTTTTTAAAAAAGAAGAAGAAACCACCCATGTTGTTTTCCACATGGTCCCACGATACGGGACCATAGGGTCCCTAGTGGCCAGTTTGTGTGGATTGCACTGTGACCCTGCCGCAGGCCACCCTCCTAGAACGGTGTCCACTGCTTACAGGGGACCCAGATCTACAACCTGCGTCTTCCTCCTCCTTGGCTGAAGTACCCGCCCGCTAGCTTCCAGATTGGTGGAAAGTGCTCTTTCCTCAGGATGTCTTTCAGCCTCCAATCCCATTCTTGCTGCAGGAGTCGCGCCTGGCGCTGAGTGCAGAGTGCTCTTTTCTCTCTAGACATTTTTAGGACTTGTTTGTTTGCTCTGAAGTTTCTTGAGGATTTACTCGGTCTGGATGTTTTTATTTGTTGGCCCTCACGGGGGGACTTTGCCATCTCTCTGCTTGGAAAAGTCTTGTATTTTTCCAGAACCCCCCTTCCCATCAGCTGGTTGCCTTTCCTGGACTTTTAGAGGATGCCAGGACTTTGGGTGTTGATTTTGAATTTTTTTTTTAAGGAAAGAAAATCCAGGTAAAAGTGCCACAGAACAGAACCAGGCAATTTCAGAAAGCAAGCCACCAAATATTGAACTTTTTTTCCTTAAAAAAATTTTTTTTCTTATTTTTAAATTTTTAATTGTAAAAAACACGATGATATAAAATTTACCCTCTTGGGACTTCCCTGGTGGTCCAGTGGGAAAGAATCCGCCTTCCAATGCAGGGGACGTGGGTTTGATCCCTGGTCAGGGAACTAATATCCCGCATGCCTCAATGAAGATCCTGCATGCCGCAGCTAAGACCCAACACAGCCAAAAATAAAATTAAATAAATAAATAAATAATATGATAAAATTTTTTAAAATTTGCCCTCTTAATCATTTTTAAATATACAGTTCAGTAGTGTTAACTGGTATCCACATTACTGTGTAACAGGTCTCTAGGACTTTTTCATCTTGCAAAACTGAAACTCTGTACCTGTTGAGCAACCCTTCCTATCCCCCTACCCAAGCCCCTGGCACCCACCACTCTACTTCGTCTCCTTGACTTTGACTAGTTATCTTATGGAAGTGAAGTCATACAGTATTTGTCGTTTTGTGACTGGCATATTCCACTCAACATAAGGTTCATCCATGTTGTGGGAGGTGACAGGATTTCCTTCCTTTTCAGGCTGAATAATATGCCATTTTATTGATATCTTCTTTATCCGTTCTTTTGTCAGTGGACGTTTGGGTTGCTTCCACCTCTTGGCTGTTGTGAATAATGTTGCAGGGAACATAGGAGTGCAGATAACTCTGAGATCCTGCTTTCAGTTCTCTGGGGTGTATACCTGGAAGTGGAATTTGCTGGATCATATGGTAATTCTATTTTTAGGTTTTTGAGGAACCTCCATAGTGTTTTCCACAGCAGCTACACCATTTTACATTCCTACCAAGAGTGCCCAAGGGCTCCAATTTCTCAACATCGTCACCAACACTTGTTTTCTGTTTTTTGTTTGCTTGTTTTTTTTTTTATAGTGGCCATCCTAATGGGTGCGAGATAATATCTCACTGTGGTTTTGTTTTGTGTGGACCTAATTAGAGATGTTGAGCACTTTTCATGTGCTTGGCCATTTGGTGGCCATTTGTGTATCTTCTTTGGAGAATTGTCTATTCAAGTCCTTTGCCCATTTTTTTAATCGGGTTACTGGTTTTTGTTGTTGGGTTATAGGAGTTCTTTACTTGTTCTGATCATTAACCTCTTAGCAGATGTATGATTTGCAAATTATTTCCTCCCATTCTGTATGTAGGTTGCCTTTTTACCCTGTTGATTGTTTTCTTTGATGTGCAGGTTCTTAAGTTTGATATAGTACCATTTGTCTATTTTTACTTTTGTTGCCTATGCTTTTGGTGTCATATCTAAGAAATCGTTGCCAAATCTAACATCATGAAACTTTTCCTCTGTTTTTTTTTTTTTAAGAATTTTATAGTTTAGATCTTATGTGTAGATCTTGAATCCATTGTGAGTTCATTTTTGTTTATGGTGTAAAGTAAGGGTTGAACTTCATTCTTTTGCATGTGGATATCCAGTTTTCCCAGCACCGTTTATTGAAGAGATTGTCTTTTCCTCATTGTGTGGTCTTGGCCATTTGGAAAATCATTTGACCACATATGCAAGGGTTTATTTCTGGGCTCTCAAGTGTGTTCCATTGGTCTATGTCTGTCTTTATGTTTTTTGGTTACTTTATTGATTTTTAATTTCCTTTTCTTCTCTGTCTCATTTTTGGTCTCTTTATTCGGGTACACTTAATAGAAGATGTATTTTGTCCTTGTCTTCCAGTGTTGCCATTGAATTTTTTATTGTGATTATCATACGTCAATGTCAGGAAACCTCCCTTAGTGTCTAATCATCCCAATTGTCCAGTAGTCTATCTTGTTGCATGATTTTAATGTTTTTCCTTCATCTCTCTGGGGATATTAGTTTCTCTCTCTCTCTCTCTCTCTCTCTGCGTGTGTGTGTGCTTGTGTGGGTGTCTTGGGTTACTCCCCTCTCCCCTCCCACATGTATCCCCCTCCAAATCAATGCCTTCAGCTTCCAGCAAATGGGGGTGTGTGAACAGCAGGATTCTGAGCCCCACTCAGACTTTTCTACATGACCCCTGAGACCTTCCATAGTTCCAAGGTGTTTAGAGTGTCCAGTGACTTGTCACTTGAGCCCTTTTCTGGGACTCTGGAGTCCCGGGGAATCCACGTGCATCAGTGTGACTCCAATGCAGTTGTCGTGGTACAGACCTGAGCCCGGGCTGTATTTCCCAGATGAAGGTGCCGTTGGAGTTTTTCCAAGCCTTCCTGGCCCATCTCAGCACTGAGGTTTGTCATGTGGTATCTCAGCTACAGAAAGACACCACCCCCCCGCAATCCTGGAGCGAGAGGAGGGCGAATTCCATAGGACACACATGACCAGAAGCAGTGCCTCCTTTCTCCCAGTGTTTTTCCCAGGACTTTGAAAGCAAAGCATGGACCTTATCTTGGATGTGGGTTAGGAAGTGTCATAGCAAATGGCAGCTGAAAGATCTTTTTGCCTGACCCGTAGAATGCTGGGCCTGAGTCACACCACTAGCCTGTGGCTGGATGGCCAGAGTCGAATCACCTGCTGTCTTGGGACAGTGTCTCAGATTTCTGGGGATGAGGGAAAGGAGAGAAAAAGAAGTGTTTCTGAGTGGTCAGGAGCTGACCTGTGTGTTGGGCAAAGCTGGCATGACCGAGGGGATGTGGGCTGAGTGTGCAGGGTCCTCGCCCCTGAATCAGCCCTTGCATGGAGGCAGGGGTCGGGGGGAGGCAGCAGACCAGCAAGTTCTCTCAGGAGGGGGATGGCTTGTCATCGCTCCTGGGAGGGCCCTCGGTGCCCTCTGACCTCCAGCCTGAGTTCTGCCCAAGACCGGAATCCTGGGGCAGAAGTTCGAGCAAGTGTGCCAGGCGTCCAGCCGGCCCTGTGTGTATATGTATAGAGAAAAAGTAGAATGTATATTTGCCAAAATAGTAAAATGATTTTTTTTTCAGGTGGTGAAATTTTGGATAATTTTCTTTCACTTTATACTTATCCCTTTTTTTCTGATTATTCTGTAATAGATACTTTTTTACAGAACAAAGTAATTCTGTTTCTTTGAGCCAGTGAGGGAGAACGAGCCCTGTGGGAACACGTTTCTGGCCTCTCCTGATTTCCTCCAGCCTCACGTGTCCTGAGACGACCCTGGTGCCCCTTCCCACATGCCAGCTCCTCCCCTGCCCTGGGCCACACTGCCTGGCGCATTGGGACCGTGGAGGGAGGTGGGAGCGGCAGTCAGAGGGCACCGTTGTCTTCTCCCTGCATGCAGCCTGCGATGGGATGGACGAAGAGGAAGAGAGCCACTATGTCTCGCAGCTCAGGGATGTCTACAGCAGCTGTGACACCACGGGGACAGGCTTCTTGGACCGGGAGGAGCTGACCCAACTCTGCCTGAAGCTTCATCTGGAAAAGCAGCTGCCTGTCCTTCTGCAAACACTTCTCGGGAACGACCACTTTGCCAGGGTGGGTAACTTCATTGACTTCATTCTCACAAAGAAAAGCGCAGAGAGCGTGTGGTTATAGCTGCTGGCATCTGAGAAATACCAACTGACTGGAGATACTCATCAAAGGAAAGTTAGGAGGAAATGGGGTGCTGTTTTTCCTTCTGTGCAACATCTGTGTTGTAGAAAGAAGTTCCTTAAGATTGCTTTTTTAAAGCATAGTCACTTCCAGAGATTTGTTTTTGTTCTGTTTTTTCCAGAAAGATACTTGGGTGATTCGTCCGGGGAGTGGAAGGTTGGTATGGATGGTGCATGTGGTTCACAAAACACAGTGATCTGTGCGCAGCTCACACACTGGGTCATTCAGAGGCAGCTGCAAAGTACCTCGAAGGCACATTGTCTCGTAAAATTACCCACCGTGAAATTCATCCAGCAGCTGGACAGAACATTGCCCACTGCTGTTGCAGGAACCAAGGCTCCCTGTGTTCAGAGTGTATCTCTGTGAGTGTATCTATCCCAGATAGGAAGTAGGCACTCAGAGAGTTCTTTTCTCTAGGAAATTCAAGGTCATCTAGAATGGTAATCTGGAGCCTGGACCACAACTTGCTTTCCTGATTGAAACACTAAGAAGCTTCTTAGTGTTCCTGCTTCTTAAATGTGTCCAGATGTTAACACGTTCATTTTAAAAACAGTGCCTGGAATTCCCTGGCGGTCCAGCGGTTAGGACTCTGGGGTTTCACTGCCAGGGGCCTGTGTTCGATCCCCGGTCAGGGAACTAAGATCCCACAGGCCACATGGCGCAGCCCAAAAAAGAAAAAAACCCAGTGGCTATAATCTTACCTTTGAAGGAAGGGCATTTTTTCCACAGAACTCAGTAAAACTCTTTTCATTTTGAATGAGAAAAAAATCTAGCTGCAAATATTCTGAGTTGGCTCTTGGGCAAAAACAAATGAAGAAGAACAACGAAAAACCCCTCCCTGCTGGCCCTGGGGGAGGGTCCAGGTGGATCTGACCTCCTGTTACTTCCCCCGAGGCCATGTGGCCAGAGCTGTCAGCAGTGCTGCACCCCCTGTGTGGAGGACTCAGCCTCACAAACCCACTGCACCCTTTTCTGTCTCTTTACTCTGTTCCTGCTTTTTCTTTATGGACTTAAGAATCAGGTGTGTTTTTGATAGAAAATGTCCTAGCCCCTCTTGATATCACCTGGAATTGTATTTGGAGGCTAGATAAGCAAAAGACACATTTGTGAAAATTAACACTCTGGTTAAAACAGCACAAACAGGGACTTCCCTGGCGGTCTAGTGGTTAGGACTCTGCGCGTCCACCACAGGGGACACAGGTTCAATCCCTGGTCAGGGAACTAAGATTCTGCATGCTGTGTGTGGCAAAAGCAAAACAAAACAAAAGAAAAAACAGCATGAACAGGTGGTTTCCTTGATGATTTTTTTTTTTTTTGCGGTACGCAGGCCTCTCACTGTTGTGGCCTCTCCCGTTGCGGAGCACAGGCTCAGCAGCCATGGCTCACGGGCCCAGCCGCTCCGCGGCATGCAGGATCCTCCCAGACTGGGGCACGAACCCACGTCCCCTGCATCGGCAGGCGGACTCTCAACCACTGCGCCACCAGGGAAGCCCCCTTTGATGATTTTTGACAGTTTGGAAAATTCAAAACCAAAAGAATCACTTTGGGGCCCAGATTCATTGTAGGATGTATCATTCCCGGCCTTTCTCTACTTTGTGCTTTGTCTGTGAGAAGGGGAGCGTGACCTCGAAACCCTGAGTTACACAGGGTAGGAGGAAGGTCAGTGTTGGAGTAGCTGCAAAGGGAAAAGGGCTGTTACCGTTCCCCTGCTTCATCCACAGGCGGGGGAGCGCACACAGCCAGCATTTAGGTGGAACATTCTGTAGAGGGTTTTAGGGACACCAGTGTCAAGCCAGAAGTATCCAGGTAATTGTCACCATTTTCTGTGACAGAAACCAAATGGTGGAGATTTCAGGAAGTTTTGAAGAAAAAAAAGAAGATAAATCCTTTGTCCAGGAGAATGGATTGGCTTTTCAATTCAAATATCACGTATTCAGTTTCCTTGCAGGAACTGACATATATGACACCACAGAAATGTTAGTCATTGATACAGTAATCCAGTTATAACAATGAAGAAACAATATTATAACATCTGAATTAATAAGGTAATTTTTAGTGCTATGAGTGTTTTTTTTTTTAATTAATTAATTAATTTGGCTGCATCGGGTCTTAGTTGCGGTATGCGAGATCTAGTTCCCTGACTAGGGATCAAACCCAGGCCCCCTGCATTGGGAGCACAGAGTCTTAACGACTGGACCACCAGGGAAGTCCCAATATGCTTGTTTTTAATTTCTTTTTCCCATGAAAGAAACATTATCAGGTCTAATTTCAAGCCAGAAAGTTGACGTGGCCTAAGAGTCCTGTGACTTGGGAAATTTCCATATGCGTTTTGTTATTTCTCATGTTTCTTTACCAGTGGTGAGGATCTTATCTTGCGTATTTTAAATTTGGGTAGAAAGAGAATTTTCCTCTTAAAAAGTAATTGATAACATAATGTTACTGAAAATAATTTTAAGATTGAGAGTGATTCTTTTTTTTTTTTTTTTTTTTTTTTTTTTTTTGCTGTGCGCGGGCCTCTCACTGTTGTGGCCTCTCCCGTTGTGGAGCACAGGCTCCGGACACACAAGCCCAGCGGCCATGGCTCACGGGCCCAGCCGCTCCGCGGCATGTGGGATCCTCCCGGACCGGGGCACAAACCTGTGTCCCCTGCATCGGCAGGCGGACTCTCAACCACTGCGCCACCAGGGAAGCCCTGAGAGTGATTCTTGATCACAGGGTCCAGCCTCTTCATTTGTGAGGAGAGTCCGTGATCGAGCAGGGATGATGGTATATCCTGTTGGGTCAAACGCCTGATGCCATGGGCTGCCCCTTCCTTCTTTTATGAGCTGTGAAGGGAGAGGACACAGAAGCAAACACAAGCACAGTCAAAATGGTATCAGATAAAACAGCAATCAGATTGCCTCCTGTTTGATGGATCAGAAGAAATTCAGCTGATAAGTATCAATATTATCAAAGATGCAAAAGAAATCTGAGATTGGATCAAGCAAAATGGCCATTTCATTCTGCTCCCATGTAGTCAACAAGTACTTTTGAGCTCTTATTATGTGCGAGGCAAATCTAGAAGCTAGGAATGTAAAAATGAAAGCAATACAACGTCTCTCTTTGTGAAATGAACTCTATGCAAGGTTATTCATTCTAGTATTGATTCACATGGCAAAAGACTGGAAACAGCCTTTTGAATATGAGATTAGTTCAATACATTCTTGTAGATCCAAATGATGAAATTTATGCCTCATCCCTATAAAAGAGGGAAGAGACTTCAGACATTGTCCTAGTGGCAGGTTAGCAAACTCAGGCCTACCTTCCAGTTAGTGCTACTAAAAAGGCTGAACAAAATAGAAAAAACAAAAGATCTTGAAAATGGTAAAGAACAAACAAGTCAGGGGGAATTACAACCTAAAAATCTGTGCTAAGTCACGTATCGAGAGAAGTTCAGCTCAGCACACAAAACCCCATTTGCCCTGAGAATATTTTCTGGTCTTAAATAGCAACTGTGAAATTGATATGTCATTTGGGGGTTTTAAAGGGCCAGGGAAATGCATGTCTAAACACAGGCTCACCCAAGGAGAAACTGATGAACCAGCCCCCAGTTTAAGGGAGGATCCTGAGGGTGCACCTGTAGGGTAAAGATATAGGGTAAGTGAATCAGCCGTTGTGCTCTTTGCTGTCTGGGCTTGCGTGCGCTCAGGGGTCTAGGTGACCTCAGGCCTTGCACTTAGATCAGGTGGTCCTGCACAGGCGGTGCCCTCAGGCACGTGGCAAAAGCAAACAGAAGTCCTCTCTTGAGAAAGTTCCCTCATCCTGGGTCTGTAATTCTTCCTAAGTAATAGTCATATACAATAACCAGCATACAGTCAAGGATAACTAGGCACAAAATAAAGATGAGTGAGAGCCAGAGAAACAACAGGCCACAGAAGCAGAGCACTAAGATGTGAAGTATTGGAATTACTGGGCAAAAAGTATAAGCCGGGCTTTGCTGGTGGCGCAGTGGTTGAGAGTCTGCCTGCCGATGCTGGGGACATGGGTTCATGCCCCGGTCCGGGAAGATCCCACATGCCGTGGAGCGGCTGGGCCCGTGAGCCATGGCCGCTGAGCCTGCACATCCGGAGCCTGTGCTCCGCAACGGGAGAGGCCACAACAGTGAGAGGCCCGCATACCGCAAAATCAAAACAAAACAAAACAAAACAAAAAAATGTATAAGCCAATTATGGTTACTATGTTAGGAGAGGTTTAAAAAAAACAAGCTTGAGAGACTTCCCTGATGGTGCAGTGGTTAAGAATCTGCCTGCCAATGCAGGGGTCATGGGTTCGATCCCTGGTCCGGGAAGATCCCACATGCCCCAGAGCAACTAAGCCCGTGCACCACAACTACTGAAGCCCAAGCTCCCTAGAGCCCACAAGCCACAACTACTGAGTCCGTGTGCTGCAACTACTGAGCCCGCAGACCTAGAGCCCATGCTCTGCAACAAGAGAAACCACTGCCATGAGAAACCTGTGCACCGCAACGAAGACTAGCCCCTGCTCACCGCAACTAGAGAAAGCCCACGTGCAGTAACAAAGATCCAATGCAGCCAAAAATAAAAAATTTTAATTTTAAAAAAAACAAGCTTGAAAATATCCACAGGAAAGAGGTAACTCTAAAAAGTGACATAACAAATCTGAACACAGAACCAAATACAACTTTTAAGAGTTTAACAGCAGATTAGACACAGCTGAAAAGAGCACTCATCCGGGATGCAGCATGATGTTATAAAGAGAAGGTGAAGACCGGGGGACATCCCTTTGGTTGGAATCCCAGGAGGAAAGGAGTGAATGAGGAGGGATTTCGTGAACAGATAATAGCCAAGAAGTTTCCAAAACAGATTTAAGATTCCAAAAACCCATGGAATTCTGAGTAGCATAAATAAAAAGATATCCACATCTGGCCATATTATTGTGAAACTGAAGGGAAACAAAGACATCTTAAAAGCAGCCAGAGATGGGTACACATGATCTCTCTGTATTTTTTCCCTACAACTGCATGTGAATTTATAATTATCTCAAAATGAAACATTTAATAATTTTTTTAAAAGCAGCCAGAGGAAAAAAGACATCCTGAAAGTCAGCCATAGTTAGATTGACAATTGCCTTCTCAGATGTGACAGTAGAAGCCAGACGCCAATGGAAAGGTGTCTCCAATGTACTAAAAGAGGACTGGTGCCAACCCGAATCCCATACTCAGCAAGAATACCCCTTAAGGGGACTTCCTTTCAGTCCAGTGGTTATGACTCTGAGCTTCCACTGCAGGGGGTGAGGGTTCAATCCCTGGTCAGGGAACTAAGATTTCGCATGCCACGAGGAGTGGCAAAAAAAAAAAAAAAAAAAAAAAACTCTTTAAGAACAAAGGTGAAAGAATGCACCTGTGAGAAGGTGAATTCTGCTCAGTTTTGAGAGGATATAGAGGCAAACACATCCATTAGGTATTTGTTGAGTATTTACAGTGTGTCACTGTGATATCACATGCTAGTTGGGGAGACAGAAAATAAACAAACAAGTAATCCAGTGTCAGATCTGATACGTGTGTGACTGAGGCAGAGGTGCCCCCAAGCCAACAGCTGCGTTTAGTGCCCATCGGCAGCAACAGAATGTGCTCTTTCAAATTCTGTGCCAGGTGTGGGAAGCATGCTTGGACCTACAGCCCAGGCCTGCTTTTTCTGCACTTACTGGTGACAGTAAGCTCTTGTGTTGATTTCTTTCTGTGGGACTTCAGTAGAAGCACAGGTAGAGAAAAGAGCTGAAGAGTGCAGCTCAGTGAACATCCACCCTGAACACACCTGGGCCGCCAGCCTCCTGCATCCCTCCTCAGGTGCCCTTGCGGTCCCTCTGCCTCCAACAGTTACCACTGTCCTGATGCCAACAGCATAGATTTGTTTGCCTATTTCTGAACTTTATACAAGGGAAAATACACAACATATGCTCAGTGTATACTCTCTGGTTCTTTTACTCTGTATTATGTCTGTGAGCTATATTCACACAATGTAGATATGTTGTCTCCGTCAGTGGTTTGTTTTTTTTTCCCCTATTGTCATCTTTTGTTGTCTGACTGAATCACAGTTTATTTACCCATTCTCTTTTTGGACATCTGGATCATTTCCACTAGTCTTTTAATAAATTATGTTTTTGCTGAAACAAAAAGCATTGATTGATAGTAAACTTTCAAGCTAAGGATGTGTACTGTCATTTTTAGGATAAACAATAAGAGAATGGAAATAGACTGTATAACTTCTGAATTAATAAGGGGAAAAATGAAGTCCTAAAAGAAAGAGAGGAAAGAAAGGAGAAAACGCAGGCAGGTCAAATTGAAAGCACAAATAAAATAGTAGGTTTAAATCTAACTATTATGGAAAAACCCAAGCGAACTTTTTTGCCAACCCAATATATCAGTAACGACATTAAATGTAAAATGTTTCAGTTAAAAGATAAAGATTTTCAGATTGGGGAAAAAAATCCAACTATATACTGTTCAGAAGAGACATGTCTAAAACATAAGGATATAAAAAATTGACATTATTAAAAGTTTGGTTAAAAAAACAAAGTTTGGTAAAAAGATATAACACGTAAATACTCCATAAGAAAGCTAGTCTTTGTGGGAAAAGCATTATTGAACTAAAGAGGGTCAGCATTTTATAGTAATAAAAGATTCAATTCACCAAGAGGATTTAAATGTATATTCTGTGACCCAGCAATCCCATTGTTAGGCATATACTCCAAAGAGTGTAACTGTTCAAAGCTGGGGGTTTTTGTTGGTTTTTTTAAAAATAACTAAACCCTGGAAACAATGGGAATATCCACCAGCAGGAGGGTAGTTTTGTTTTTTTTTTTTGCGGTACGTGGGCCTCTCACTGTTGTGGCCTCTCCCATTGCGGAGCACAGGCTCTGGACGCGCAGGCTCAGCGGCCATGGCTCACGGGCCCAGCCGCTCCGCGGCATATGGGATCCTCCCGGACCGGGGCACGAACCCGTGTCCCCTGCATCGGCAGGCAGACTCTCAACCACTGCGCCACCAGGGAAGCCCAGGAGGGTAGATTAATAAATTGTTGCTCAGTTACACCGCAGAGCAGAGAAAATGGGTGGATCATACACAGCAAGTTACATGAATATTACAGAAGTAATAATGAGTCTAAGACACAAAATAGTATATACACATGATTCCATTTAGATCAAATTTTAAAAGAGGCAGAAGTAAACTGTATTGTTTAGGGGTGCATGCAAATGAGGTATAAAAGCAAGGATGTTATTAGAGTCAGAGTAAGGGCCGGGGGATTTAATCAAGAAAGGAACCGTGGTGGAGAGCTCGCCCAGGTGCTGCCATTTTCTCTTTCTTGGTGGGTGGTGAGAACGTGGATTTTTCTTTCTTTTTTTTTTTTTTCGGTACGCGGGCCTCTCACTGTTGTGGCCTCTCCTGTTGCGGAGCACACTCCAGACGTGCAGGCTCAGCGGCCGTGGCTCACGGGCCCAGCCGCTCCGTGGCATGTGGGATCTTCCCGGACCGGGGCACGAACCGGCGTCCCCTGCATCAGCAGGCGGACTCTCAACCACTGCGCCACCAGGGAAGCCCAGATTTTTCTTTTTCTTTTTGTGTTAATGTTTGTGGTCATCAGACACCTCTTTTCTACTCTGCTTTCTAATTTTGTGGTCTGATTTACTTTTATGGAGTTGTTAATAGTGTTTTTTGGTGATGGGGTTATGGTTCACTTTTACTTGCCTTATTACATCTTCAGTTCTTTTAAATCTTAAGTAAATATTTGAAAAAATGAATGTCCTCATAAGATCTTCCATCTGAGAAAAACCAAAAGGCTAGGGTGTTACGTATGTGACCTACAGAAAGTAGCGTTGACCTCTCTTCTCACATCCACAGGTTAACTTTGAGGAATTTAAGGACGGTTTCGTGGCCGTCTTGTCATCACAGGCTGGTGTTGGCTCCTCAGATGAAGACAGCGGGTCTTTGGAGCCAGGTAAGAGGCCTTCCTGGTCTCTGTTACGTCTCTTCCTGTGATTCCGTGACCCCTGGAGTATGATGTTCTCACCAAATGACGCAGCAGATCTGTCTCTGCCAAGCTGCGTAGACTGGAACTGACGTTTGGGTTTCTTCTTCTTTTGCTTCCTTATTTGTAAAATGGTGTTGTAAGGGGAAGACTCTTTTGTTTTCCTCTACAATACACACAATCTTCTGAATACACTGGCACTTCTGGTCACTAGATATATGTGGTTTTTCCCACACCAGGCCGTTTTGCAACCCCAGCTGGGTGTCCTACAATTCAACTCTGTTCTGACACCGTCTACCTGGACACGCCGTCAGACCCCACAGGGGAAGGGCTCAGTCCCCCAAGACTGCACCCTCTTCGGACAGCCATCTCAAATCCAGGTTGTCACCTGTGCTTCTGACCCACCTGTTATAGATCAGAGGCTCCCACGACCTCCTCAGGTTCAATTAATTTGCTAGAGCAGAACCCAGGGAAACCCATTTACTTACTGGATCACCGGTTTATTACAAAAGGATATGACTCAGGATAAGAGGTTTGTGGGAAGGGGCTCGGAGCGCCCATGCCCCCATCAGGCCTCACTCTTCCCCAGTCTCCACATGTTCAACTCGGAAGCTCTCAGAACCCCGTCCTTTTGGGTTTTATGGAGGCTTCATTACAGACATGACTGATCAAATGATTGGGCATCGGGGATTGAACTCAACATCCCTGGAGGTCAGGGGGTGGGGCTGAAAGTTGGTTTCCCTGGCAACCAGCCCATCCTGGGTGTGGTTCCAAAAGTCACCGCATCAACATAAACTCAGGTGTGGTTGCTCTCATCACTTAGGAAATTCCAAGGGTTTTAGGAGCTGTGCCAGGGATGGAAGACCAAATACATATTTATTATAAATCACAGTATCACAGATGTCAAGTTAATACCGCGTGCTGTCCTTACAGCATAGGGTGTTGACAAGATAAAGTGGGTGTCGGGAGTGGAAGCATTGGAGAATCAAAAGCGCAGGGCAGGTGTGAGGTGTTAGCCAGGGCTCGGAGGCTGGCGGAGCAGGCAGGATGCCACCAGCCGAGGCAGCCCTCAGCCTGTCTTCTGTCTCAGACAGTAGCTCTCTGTGCTCCTAGGACTTGTGAGAATCTTGGTTTTGAGCAGGGCCAGTGGGACAAAGGTAATATTTCAGAACAAACGGAAGTGGTGGCTTTGGTCAGGAGGCAGAGGGAGGGTTTTGGAGGGAGGCCCCCTCGATGTGTGGACCGCGGGCTCCAGTCGGAAGGTGATGGCGGACATGCTCATTCGAAGCCGTGCGGGACCCTCGGGCTCGGCTGCTGCGGGCAGCACCTGATGCGCCCCGGCTGGTCACGGCTGCGTTTGACGAGTGTCGGGAAGGAGAGTGAAGTGGTAGCGGGTCCCTCCCTCCCACATGGGGCAGGTGTTTGAGGAGTCTGCCCCGCAGCAGCCCCCTGGTCTGCTCCTGGACCCCGGGCAGGTCCTTGGTTGGGAGCAGGTGCACGATGATCTGGGCACCAGGGGTACCGAGAGGGAGGCTTTGTGTGCCAGGCTTGGAGCTAATGGACGTTTTATGTAGATTCCAGTGAACCGTCCTAGAAGTCCTGTGGCTACTCCTGCCTGTTATTCAGGTGGGGTTTTGCAGCCTGGAGCCAGGCCCTGCCCACGCCCCTGGGGCTGAAGTCAGCTGCCCCACCTCCTCCTGCTGGAGCCACGCCAGAGCCCTGATGCTGGGGGAGGAGTCAGCCCGCCAGCAGCCCCATCGCCCTGCAACTCAGGCCATTGGCTGCTTTGTCTCACACTTGTCTTCCTTGAGATGGGAAGAAGCCCACTTGCCTTTCCCGACTCAGGGTTTTGGAGTGTGATCGTGTGACCGTGAACGTGGATGTGCCCAAGAAAGGCCGCGCCTCTGTCACTGCCCCCCTCTCCATGCTGGAACATGTGTGCGTCTGTGGGGTGTGTCCTCACTTCCTCCAAAGATGGGAGAAGCTGTTTCAGGACTGGCACTTTTCCACACCAGTTCCGTTTTTTTTGTTTGTTTGTTTTAGTTTTTTTATTTATTTAATTTTTGGCTGCATTGGGTCTTTGTTGCTGCTCTCGGGCTTTCTGTAGTTGTGGCAAGCAGGGGCTACTCTTCATTGTGGTGCGCAGGCTTCTCATTGCGGTGGCTTCTCATGTTGCAGAGCACGGGCTCTAGGCACACAGGCTTCAGTACTTGTGGCACGTGGGCTCAGTAGTTGTGGCTCGCAGCCTCAGTAGTTGTGGTGCACGGGCTTAGTTGCTTCACAGCACGTGGGATCTTCCTGGACCAGGGATCGAACCCGTGACCCCTGCATTGGCAGGCGGATTCTTAACCACTGAGCCACCAGGGAAGCCCCCCGGTTTTGTTTTGTTTTGTTTTTCTCTTCTTTCGATTTTCAGTGCTTTCCTCAGTTACACGGTTGTAAGCCCACCTGAGGCGGCTCGGACGGGGCTTGTGCACAGAGCCAGGGCACCGGGTGGCCCTGCAGCCACGGCTTGTGAGAGCCGGGGTGAGCCCTGCCCCGTCCTCCAGGGCCGTGTGCGTTTCAGCTTCTCACCGCAGCCACCTTCCCAGCCTCCCCCATCCAGGGGCTTCATCCCTCCTTCCCTGGCCCTGTCCACAGTGTCTCTCTCTCCTGCTTTCTAATCTGTCTGCCGGTCCTTCCCACCATCTCCCACCGTGACTGGAAAACTGATTGGAGCTTTGATGCTCCAGGGATGAGCATGTCATCAGGGGGCCAAACACCCCGGGGCTTTGAGGAACATCCCGCTTCCCCATCATTCTGCTCCTTTCAGTAAAGGCCGTTACAGAACATATAACCAATGTCTTTTCACTTGTAGACCTTGGTATTCTACTCCTATAAATAAATACGCACACGCAGGAGGCACAGCCAGGTGTCCAGCACAGGGCACCGTTGGCCTTGTGCGCTGCGGGCCGTCTGGGCAGCGGGTGGAGACTGGCTGTGACCCCCAGTGCTTCCCGCCAAGAGGCCGCGGCTCTGTGTTCTGTGGGTGGTGGGAAGCTGCCCCCTTCCTGTCGTGATTTGCCACGTGGACACTCTTTTCTAGAGAAGCATTTCTCTCTGTTGGAGGGAGGGGGCTGACACGTTTGGGGAACATTATGAAACAGCTGTGTGTTTTCTGGGCATCTCATTCCTCTGAGGAAAGTGCTGACCTGCTGAAATGATGAAGAAATGGGGCCACATCCAGGGCGGGTGGGACTCCGACAAGGACGGGTTGGGTCGGGGCGGGGGGGGGGGGGAACTCAGGAGGGGAAGGGCAGGAGCAAGGTCAAGCCACAGGGGGCAGACGTGGTGCTGGGTCACGACCTCCAGGTGAGCGCGAGCGGGCCGGGCCTGGGAGGGCCCACGTGCGTCAGGCCCCTCCTCGTCTTCTGCAGCTGGTTTCCCAAATGTGCTGCAGCTGCCCACTCCCACTTCTCGTGGCTTTCCTCTTCCCGCACCTCCCCCCCGCAGTAAAGGTGCGGAGCCTGTGTGCGGGCCCCTCCCCACTGCGTGGGGTACTCAGAGCCTCCTGTTTCCTCCCTGCCAGGGCGTCCGCTCCCTGCTCTCCAGCAGCCCCGGGAGTTCCCACACGGGAGAGATTACAGGGCCGGGCAGGGCCCGTGATAACCTCCGAGTGTCCCGGGGACATGGTCAGCCTGCCTTAAATGTCCGCTGTCAAGTGGAACTCAGCAGCTTCCTCCCCAAACTCCTCCCTTGTTCCTAGTTTCTGTTGGTCACTGGCATCACTGGCCAGGTTGGACCCAACCTCCTCCTCTGATGGTCCCAAGGTCAGGGGCTGCAGAGTTGGTGCGGAGGAGACAAGGGAGGTGGTACTTGGCCTTAGGAAGCGTGACGCATCCGTGTGAAACAGTCCTGTTTTCCTGACCTGGCCTTACTTCCTTGGATCCTCTCCCCCAACCTGCATGTTCTGGTTGCTTCCTTCTGAACCTGTGTCCTCTCCTGGCCGTGGCCCACGTCGCCCTCCCCCATCTCTCTCCGGCTGCCCAGATTCCCTACAGAGTCAGCATCATTTCTTCTCTGCCTGCGGGGTCCCCACTGCTCTGCAGACGTGGGCAGGTAAGGAGGGAAGAAAGGTGCCAGGGGTTTATTAGGGCTTATGGGATTCTCATGAATCCCAAACTAAAATGCACTCCTGCCTCTATCCCAGACTTCAGACCCATGTGGAGTCTGAGGCTCCCCAGCTATGCTGAGGTCCTTGCCTACCGCATCCCGTCCGGGGGGCAGGGGGGTCCTGTAGTGAGGGGGGTGGGTGGGACGTGACCTTCTGGTCTCTAGAGCAGTATGTTGCTGGATTATTGGAGGCTTTTTTCCTTGTGTAAAAAGCTAGATTTTTGTATTAGTCTTTTATTGCATAACAAAAGCGTATTTTGGTTGGAAACATTTAAACAGCACCTAGAGTTTAGGATGGAAAGTCCCTGCCTCCCGGCCTGGCTGTCTCAGCCCCAGCCCCACTGTCGACCGTTCCCTGTGTTCTTCCAGGTGTTTTCCATGTGTGTCCCTGAGAGCCACGCTTTGCACCCGAACCTGCACCTTCGTAAAGGGCATCTTGGCAGCACATGTGGGCCCAGAGGCTGTTTGAGAGAACCCCTCCTGTTTTTATTCCAGGTGCCCCCCGGGCTGTCCCCCCAAAGTACGTGAGTGGCTCTAAGTGGTATGGCCGTCGGAGCTGGCCCGAGCCCTGTGACGCTGCAGGTGGAGCCCCGTGTTTACCAGAGCAGACTGCCAGGCCCAGTGTGAGAAGCCAGCTCCGACGCTCTGCGTCTCTGGAAAGTGTGGAGGTGGGTCGATCCCCCCTTTGCCCTCGCCCAAGTACGCATGCCCCCCGCCATAGACACTGCTCATGTGACACGATACGGGAAGATGGGAGGGGGCATCTATCTCATCACCAGAGCACTTTGGGGAGTGACATTTAGTTTTAAGGTGTCTCTGGGTCTCGCTGTCTGCATGGAAACTGGCCACAGAGCGTCCTTCTTCAGACACAGGGGCCATGGAGAATGCCCTGCTCACCACTAGCCCCCTCCCCTGGCACTGCCAGCAGGAGAGGAAGTTTAATCAGCCGAGGATAGAGAAAGCAGCGCTGGGCGCGACTGAGGCTCACCCTCTACAATTTGGCGGGCATGTCATGCCAGATGCCTCCGGGGACCCCAGGCTCCCTGAGCTGTCCACTGCAGGAGCCTCGAGGGCTTTGTGTCAGAAAGGACTTCCACGGGGTAGATCCACACCCCACGGGTTAATCGTGGCTCGTTGGACCTGTTTTCGGGGTTCCAGAAAGTTCCTGCCTCCACCCCATTATGTCCACCTCTGTCTGATGAGGCTCTGGGGGGGCTTCCCTTTAATAAGACAGCTCTGGGCCCCCATATTAATTTGTTTATATTTTCAACATTTGTTGAGGCCAATAGGAAAAGCAAATAAATATGTATTTAGATCCTGGAGTCGCTTCTCTCAGGGATGTGCTGCACTTGGGCGGCACAAACAAACCCTAGGCCTTTGCTGCTTTATTCGCTCTCTTAAATTTGGCCCCAGGGATGGAAGGCTTCATGGGTCCGCGCCATCTCTGTGGTGCCGTTCTGCTTCTTAAAACCATCTTTGATCCCCAGAACTAGGACCCTAGGGTTGCTGCCTTTAGGGTTGTCAGCAGGTTGAATGCATTAGAAAAATGAGATATACCACCTGCCCCCAGAGCTCCAGCCTCAGTTCAGCGCCATTTCTAGGTGCTGAGTCTTGGTCAAGCCAGTGTTCCTTCCAAAATCAGAAGCAGACTTTGACTTTGTGGTCCGCAGACTCGGTCACAGAAGCGTGAGGTTTTACTGGACTTCTTGGTGGCCCAGCCCCTTGGGCACTGAGGTCTCAGCAGATCACCTGCTATCTCCGGAGCACCTGGGGGTCAGAGACCTGCTCTTCCTTGACTGTTGCCAACAGACATGGGTCATGAGGGGCGGGATGCAGAGGGTGCCGAGTGCAGGCCGCAGCGTGCGGTCCGAGAGAGGGAGCTGGTGTGCACGGGGCCTCGTGGCTGACCACCAGGGCTGCCCTGTGGGCTGGGGCTCCCCTTCCTCAGGTGTCCCCCCCACCAGCCCCACCAGACTGTTCCCGGTGCTCCGTCCGCTGCCCTTTCCTCTGGGGACGCACACGTCCTTTTCCTTCTGTTTTTCCAGAGTCTCAAGTCCGATGAAGAAGCTGAAAGTGCGAAGGACCCTCAGAATGAGTTGTTTGAAGCAAAAGGTAAAGCCCGGCCTTGTGGTCGGTGCCACCTTTGGCCAGTGCTAGGCTGCCAGGCAGTGGGCCGCCAGCCAAGGACAGTTTCCTGAGAAGTGCCTGGTGTGGGTGGTGTCCCTGGGGGGCCCTTTTCCTGGGGGCAGGGTCCCAGCTCTGGGAGACCCCTGAGGTCAGACCCTCGAGCGGGGACCACTGGCTAAGGGAGCAGCTTCACGGTCTGGGAGGACCAGCATGACCCCAGCCGGCAGGCGTGGGCCTGGGGACTCCTTCCTGAAGCACCCGGCCTGGGCCAGCAGCCTCCCTGCCTCCTAGGGCCCTGTCTGCCCCAAGTCGAGGGTAAGACGTGGTTCTGGTCCTGGAGAGCCTGACGGAGCACCCGGAAGGCAGCTGCAGGCGTGCTTAGCAAATCTGGGTGCATCAGCACATAGGTCTGCAGGTGCCTTAAGGACACCTCCCGCTGGAGTGTGTCACAGGGCAGAACGTGCAGGAACACGGCTCGAGGGCGAGACCCGAGCTGACCTTGAGCTTCTCCTGAGTGAGAGGTCTGCACTGGCACTGAGCATTATCCAGAATGTGGTCCTGGGGGGCTGAGGCTCTTGGTGGCTCAGTGTTGAGCTTGGTGACGTCAGGGGAATGACCGGAGTGCCTGTGCTACTGGACGAAGCAGAGGGACGCTTTTGTGTCTGGAAGAGCAGCCAACCCATGCCCTAAATTCCCCGGACTCTGTAAATCTTGGGGACGAGAGGAAGGGCTCCTGGGGAGGTTATTCACCGAGTCATTTCGGACTCTGCCCAGAGACAGGTTGGAGTTCTTCTTTCCCTCCAGGTTAGAACTGACACTGGTGTGTGAACAGTCATGTCAGACCTCAGAGGACTTATTTGCCCCTCTGCCAGCCATGAGAATACACCCCAGTGTCAATTGCTTTTCTATTGTTACGTAGAACTTTCAGATGTTTTAAGCTGGAAGGGATCTCAGAGGTGGCCCTTTCCTTGTGTTTTCCTCAGCTGAACCCACAGCATCATTCGTGAGCACAAAGGCCCTAGCTTTCCTTGGCAAAGTGGCTTTCTGATCGTTAGTTGGGTTATCAAAGTAACGCCAAGGTGGCTCCTCTCCTGAAAACTCTAGACCACTGGCCGAGAGCCCAGGTCTGGTCAGGTGCAGGCAGCCCTCTTCCTGTGTTGGGCTGGGTGGTGTGGCCTGGGCGTGGAGGGAACTCTGCTTTGAAGCCTCGCTCATCCGAGGAGAGCTCCTCGTGGGCACCCCCAAGGTCTTTCCTCTTCCAGAGGGTGTTTCTCTGGCAAAGCTTCAGAAACCTCAGTAAGCCACCTGGCTAAAGTAGAAAAGTTATGAAACCTGGCCATCTGTCATCCAAACTCACTGAGGTGTCTTTGCATCTCAAAGACACCTGTGCCTCCTGCTGTGAGGTGGTGTGGAGAACACAGCCCACCTTGGGACGTTTTTTGCCAGAAAGAAAAAGAAAAAAGATAAAACTGAGCCTGAATCCAAACTAGGCTTTGATGCTAACTTCCGGTTTATAGGCGATGTTAGTGATGGAGGCATGCGACGAAGCAGAGTGGGGCAGGCAGTGAGGTGCTCGTGTTCCAAGGACTCGAGAGGAATAACCACACGCACAGGGAGGATTCTGTGTTGATACTGATTCAAAGAAATCAACTGTCGGGAGACTCTTGAGAGAGGGCTGGGTAAACCGTTGTTGGTTTGTAGGGTGATGGTGGCATTGGGATCAGCAGTACACACAAAACACACAGGGGTGAGAACACAGCAGCTGGATTTTGCTTTCAAATACTTGAGCAAGAATAAACAGGGGTAGATGAAGCCGGGGTGGCCGTCTGCCCAAGGAACAGGACCACTGGCCTTTGCTAAACTGTGCTCTTTACTTTGGGTAGGTTTGAAGGGTTTCTAAAAATTAGTTTTTTGAACCTGACCTTTTTGTTCTAAGTACAAACCTTGCAGCTATGCTCTCAGTGCTGTGGCTTCGCAGGTTCCCTTCAGAAAATGCTTTCTGGGATTTCCCTGGTGGTCCGGTAGGCAAGACTCCGTGGCCCCCATGCAGAGGGCCCAGGTTCGATCCCTGGTCAGGGAACTAGATCCTGCATGCTGCACCTAAGACCCGGAGCAACCTAAATAAATAAATATTTTTTTGAAAAAAGAAAATGCTTTCCCCACATGCAGCAGATCCCTCCATTTGATTGTGAAAACTTGCATAGAATGCCAGTGGGAGAGTTATACCGTGAGCACTGTGTACCCACCACCTAGATTCCTCCTTTGAAGCTTGTCTCTCACATGTGTCCATGTGCCCGTCCATCAGTCCATCCGATTTCAGAGTAAATTACAGCCTTGGTATGTGTCCCCTGCTTCAGGCCAGCTGCCAACCTGGGGTTCTGAGGTCTTCGGGAGCCTCCGGAAGCCCTGCAGCTCCTCCTTCGACACCCCCGAGAGCCGGGTCCGAGGCCTCTGGGAAGAGCTGGGTGTGGGCAGCAGCGGCCACCTCACCGAACAGGAGCTGGCCCTGCTCTGCCAGAGCGTCGGGCTCCAGGGCCTGGAGAAGGAGGTGAGAGAGGGCGGGGTGGACCTCCCTGATGGGCTGGGTCTTTGTGGCAGTCATGGTTGGTGCTGGGCCTGGAAAACCCCTTCACCGCCAGACACTGATTCAGTTGTCACCTTCTGGTCTCACATCCCGTGCTGACTCCCAGGGCTTGTGTCGAAGGTCCGTCTCTGGCCGCCTTCACGCAGGATCCTCTTCTGCTGGGGCACTCCTCCCCCACCTCTCCTCAGTGGCCCAGATCTGCCACCCAGCCCAAGTGTGGTGCCCGCAGCGTCTGGCTACGCTCCCAGCAGCTGTATTCACCCCTTCCCTCCTGCGGGGGCCAGGGGAAGTGGAGGGCAGTGTGATGGGACAGTCCCCTCCTTACTGAAGTGCTCTCAGCCCTGCCCTTGCTGACCCTGAGCTGCTGGGGGCCCGGGCCACGTTCCATACATACATGTCCCGCCATCCAGCAAGCTCCTGGCATGGCAGACATGGGATGGGTGTTTGTGGGTTTTGGGAAGCGCAAGTGGCCATTCACAGCAGGATGGAAACTGACCAGGTGTGTGGATTTCACAAGCCAGAGTGGGGAGACCACTGTTTGGATAGGACAGCGAGCTGCCTGCTTGGGGAGGGTGGGGGCCAGGCCTGGGTGGGGTGGGCACAGCTGCGGTGGGAGAGCCTCTGAGAAGATGCCTGGGGGCTTTTATTTAGGAACTTGAAGACCTGTTCAACAAGCTGGACCAAGACGGCGACGGCAGAGTGAGTCTAGAGGAATTCCAGCTTGGCCTGTTCAATCATGGATCCCCTCAACTTCTGGAATCTTCCACACTTGTCAAACCGAGCGGGTCCTGGTCTCATTACCAGGTAAAATGGGATGATTAACTCTTGAACCCCAGAGCGACTGCCATCACTCTCTGGCCTTCAACATCTTCTGTAGGCCTGACCTCTCTGCCTGGTCCCCACAGAGGGTGCCCAGCAGTTGGTCGGGGTGTGTACACACACACGTGTGCTGTGGAAGGCTGTGCAACCTTGGGCTGATCTGGCATTGCTCCTGCCAAGTTGTGTGTCACTGGTGAGCTACTCACCTTCTCTGAGCCTCAGGTTCCTTGTCTGTAAAATGGACACACCTACCTCATAGGGGTCTTATGAGGATTTCCTGACAGTTCCTTGTTATGCCTCAATGTGGGGTACACTGTGTTCCAACAAGAGCACTGCCTTTCCCTCCTCCCCGGAGGGCAGTCACTGACGGGTCCGTGTCTTCCCCAGGATTAGCCTTAACAAGGATTCCTGGAGCTGTGCTCTCCCCATACTGTATACCTGAATTTTATCCTGTACAAGGCCAGCTGGAGGAGAGCAGATTTTAGGTGGTTATTTAAATTATGATGTTCGGTGCATTTGGTTTTTCTCAATCCCAGGACAGTCAGCCTCTGTCTCCCACCACAGGGCACGGTTGTCCTGGGGAGTCTTGATGAGGCTTCTTTGGCGACATGGCTGATCCCGCAGTTTGTGGGCAGCGATGCAGGAACAGTGACCTTGTTCTCTGCTAGGCCAGCCACGTCTGAGAATCAGGTTTCTGTACCTGAAGCCACTGAGACAGGGAAGGAACCAGGAGAGATGAGGGATGGTGCCAGGCCACCTGAGGGCAGAGACCACAGTGCAGTCGTGCCCAGAGCCTGTGGGAGGGAGGGCCTCCTCTGAGGTACAGCGGCCCCCGTTCCTGCCCAGAAAGTGCTGACATGGCCATGGGGTTGTGTCCTGTGCATGTGGATGCCAGCGTGGCTGGAGTGGTGACATGGGGCCTCGCACCTGGGCCCAGACGGAGATTCTCCTGCTCCATCAGGGGAGCAGGTGGGCCTGGTGGTCTGGGGGCCCCAGCAGCTGCTCCTTGTTCTGGCCGCTACTGCAGACGCGTGTCTGAAGGGCCCTGCCCTCCAAGGGGCAGGAAGCACAGCTGGATTCTTTTTTTTTTAAGATATTGGGGGAGTAGGAGTTTATTAATTTATTTATTTATTTTTGCTGTGCTGGGTCTTCGTTTCTGTGCGAGGGCTTTCTCTAGTTGTGGCAAGAGGGGGCCACTCTTCATCGCGGTGCACGGGCCTCTCACTATCGTGGCCTCTCTTGTTGCGGAGCACAGGCTCCAGACGCGCAGGCTCAGTAGTTGTGGCTCACAGGCCTAGTTGCTCCGTGGCATGTGGGATCCTCCCAGACCAGGGCTCGAACCCGTGTCCCCTGCATTAGCAGGCAGATTCTCAACCACTGCGCCACCAGGGAAGCCCCACAGCTGGATTCTTGCAGTACCTCGGCTCACCGGTCAGCTTTCTGGCTGAGGGATTTTTTTGCCCTTGTCTTAAAACTCTCTGACCCTGAATCTTGAGGACACGCGTCCTCTGCTTGGGCCACCCCCGCCCTCCTTCTGAAGCCCGTCTTGGGTTTCTCTGCACAGACCAGGTTTCCCTCAGCAGGAAGCCATTAGTGGTTTGGGGGAGAAATTACCTCAGGGCCTGGCAGGCGCTGGGCGTCCCCTGCGTGGCCTGGCGTGGACAGCGCTGAGCCCTGGGCTCGAGTCAGATCCTGCGGGTGCCCCATTCCCTGGAGCAGGAATCAGCGCTGTTCTCAGGCCTCGGGGAGGCCACACAGGCGGGGAGGTCGGGGAGGGTGCATGAGGAGGCCACGGGGGCTCACAGATCTTGTCCCGACGTGCAGGTCCCAGAGGAGGGTGGTGGCCAGACCACCACGTCATCCCTTGTGTCCGTGAGCTCGGGCCCGCGCCTCTTGTGCAGCGTGGACGACGGCGCCGGCTTCGCCTTCCCGGAGCAGATCGTCACCCTGTGGGCCCAGGAGGGGGTGCACAACGGCAGGGAGGTCTTGCAGGTTTGGACCGGTCGCGCACGGCTGCCCCAGCAGAGGCGTCTAGGCGGGCGGGGCCACTGCCCACAGGGGAGGCTGGACGGAGCTCCCCCCGACCCCCCCACCACAGACACAGGCCCTGTGTAGGGAAGGCCCATCGTAATACTTTTTTCTTTATTTTTTGATATTAAGATATAAGAAGTGTTAAAAACATAATAAGTAAAAGGCAGAGAAAACCACAGCCTGAAACAAATCCGTTTGAAGGTAGGTTTCAGCATCTTAGACTCTCCCCCCCAGTGCGTGTCAGCCCCGGAGCTGATCTGCTGACCTGGAGGAGGGACGTCTTAGTGGACACCACTGTCATAGACGTCCAAGCGTTTCTACTCTCCCCGGACGAGCTCTGTGGGGAGTTCTTCTCCCCGTACCCGCCCTCCGACCTCCCTCCAGTGGTCACACACGAGGAGGCCTGTGCTCTCCCTGGTCAGTCAAGTCCCCTCTGTGGGGACACAGGGCAGCCCTGGGGCTTTGGAGGGAGTTCTGCCCTGGGTGGCAAGTCAGGTGCACACAGGGCGGGCACAGCAAGGGAAGAGTGCTGGGGCAGGTGTGGCGAACTAGATGAGTTAGTTTCATTTCCAAATTTCACTTTCCATTGTGAAGAAAAGCTTCAGCTCTACAGAAATCTATAGAATAATAAAGCCTGCCCCCCTCTGCTCCTGGTCTCCAGGGATGGTGACACGTAAAGGTCTGGTGGGCATTCTGCGAGCTCTCCCCTGGCACAGGAAAGAAATGCATATTTAGACATTCCCATTTAAAAAATTTCTTTTGCAAAATTGGTGTCATACCCTATACCTTGCTAATTTACATTACCCTTTCCCTGTCGTGGGACACGTATGTTTTTTTCCTGTTATGAATCTCATCACCTGTAATGCACGTATACCCTTCTGCCCCTGTGCTGGTATTTCTCGGTAGGTCGGATTCCTGAAGGTACGCATTTTACCTCTTGATAACTTCTATTGTATTGCCTCCAAAAATGTCCATATTGGCACAAACCAATAGAACAGGAAGGAGAGAAAAACCAGCCTTTAAGACAATCTGCCTGACTCCTCAGGCCACACTCTCCTGGACCTAAGCTTCGCCGTTGCCGAGTCCCGCTGCCCAGCAGCCCGGGCAGAGCCCGACGCAAGGCCATCCCTGGACAGCTGGCCCACAGGACTATTCTGAGAACCAGAGGCTGAGGCCGGACCACTGAAATTGGCCCCCGGGGAGGGCCAAGAGCAGAGGGACTCATGGTTTTTTGTTTTTTGGGTTTTGGCTGTGCCACACAGCACGTAGGTCTTAGTTCCCCAACCAGAGATCGAACCTGTGCCCCCTGCAGTGGAAGCATGGAGCCCTTAACCACTGGACCACCAGGGAAGTCCCAGAGGCTCATGGTTTGGAGATTCTCCCTAAGACGCTGCTCCTGATTCCCTGCGCTTGGAGGTGGGCTGGCTGCCATCAGGATCCGGCCACTGATGAGTCTCACGCTTGCCCTCAGACACTTCAGGACTTACTCTTATCACTGATCTCTTGCTGTCACAGCAAGTTTCCATTCCTTTAGCAACTGATGATTTTCCAGTTGCTCAGGGTTTGATTCCATTGAATTGAGAGGCAGTGACGTTACTGAACTCCCCTCAGCAGGACCCTCCACGTGGCCCCCCAGGCGTATCTGTCCCCCTGACATAGGGGGGCTCTCGGGTGAGCTGGCAGGCAGTCGGGGTGTCCTGGTGCAGCAGGTCCATAACTGGTCACCTGTGACACTGGGCGGGACCGCCAGCTGCCCCTGAGCACACCTGCCTGAGAGAGGTGTGTTCCCTGGGGGAGGAAGCCCGCTAGGCGAGCCCTGGCCTGGACGTGCTGGCCTCCCACACCTAGCTTCTCAGGACCTCACGCGAGTGTCTGTGGGACCACCACCAGGGCTGCCCTGTGCGGATCCCTGACCTCCTCAGGAATCAGGAGCCGCGCAGCCGGGTGTTCCTAGCCTGGGGTCTCCAGGAGCCTGCCCTGCGGTCTTCCCGAGGCCCAGCAGGATGGAGAGTGGACCTCGTCGGAGGCTGGAGGCCTCCCCTCCCTGCCACATGGGATCCTCTCCAGGGCAGCCTGAGCCTCCTCCCAGCATGGCTCTGGCTTCCGCAGAGCCCCGTCCAGGAGGGCGGAGAGGGGCCTCAGCCTCCCATGCCCTGGCCTGGGAAGCCACACACTGCTAGCCTGGCACCATCCTGGGGGTTACGTAGGTCCGTCCCAGTCAGCACAGAAGGAGTACATGGGCATGAATGCCAGGAGGCAGGCGCCCACGTTGTGCCACGTGGTCTTTCTAATTGGGAAGCTGCCGCTGGGACCACTTTCTGTCCTCTGCCCCCGCCCGTGGTTTCGTTGCTGGGAAGTGTGCGCTCGTGTCAGGACTTCAGCTTCCCAGTTGCTGCACATGCTTCAGCTGAGTGTCATTTCTCTCCGGAAGCACTCGCGGCCGTGGGGAAGGACGGAGGTTCAAGTCTCCGCCTCATAAGTTAAAGGAAGGGCCTCCCCGTGGGCCCTGCCACGTGCCTGCCCCGCCCATGTGTCTGGGCCTTGTAGCCAAGTGCGCCCATCGCTGCAGGAGCAGACGTGGCAAAAGTGTTCTTACTGGGCAGCCAGCAGGATGGACGGGCGTTCCTGTCCTACTCTCTCTTTCTCTTATTATGGTAAAATACATAAAACAAAATTTTTCCATTCTTTTAACTGTGCTTTTCCGAGAATCCCGAGGGCGAATGAGTGCGACTGTCTGGAATGCTGGGCTGTGGCTCATCTCTCTCTGATAGGTCCTGTGTCCACCAACAGAACCCCCATCTGTTCCTGTATCTGTTTGTGTGGTTCAGAGACATATTAGTCAGGATTCTTTGAGTCTGAAATGGCAAAAACCCAAGTCAAACTAGCTTGGGCAGGAGGAGGTTAGGGACCTTCGTGGTCAGTCGGAGAAGGACGTTAGGCTCGGGGGTCCTAGCTCCGGGTGTTGTCTGGACTCTGCTGGTGGGGGCCTTGGCCTCAGGTCCAGTCCCCTTGTGCAACTCCCCAGGGCCCACGTGGTTTATACAACACCTGATTTCACAGGGAAAAAGCCCTTCTCTGGCCTCCCTATCAATCCCCAAAGTCCTCTGCTTGGGACATGCCCCCTTCTGTGTCTGTCACTTTGTCCAGGGAGGGGGACTCTGTCCAGCCTGGGTCATGCCCACCCTCGAGGCATGGGGGGACACTGGGGTTGACAGGGTTGGGGGGACCGTAGTGGGGATGGGGAGACATGGGTTGACAGGGATGGGGGGACCGTCAGCGGGGTTGGGGCAGGGGAAGGGCTCCACCCAAGAGGCAGAGACTTTGCAGAGAGAAAAGGAAGGTGCAGGGACAGCGTGGTCTGGGCCTGACTGTCCTGAGGGAGCCCGGAAGCGCCTGGAGACCCACTCATCCCGCCTGGCTGATGGACCTTGCTATTTTCAGAGCCTCGACTTCAGTGTGGACGAGAAGGTGAACCTTCTGGAGCTGGCCTGGGCCCTTGAGAACGAGCTCATGATGGTGGGCGGTGCCACTCAGCAGGCAGCCTTGGCCTGCTACCGCCAGGAGCTGAGCTTCCGCCAGTAAGAGCCCCGATGGGGAGGGTGTGTGGGTGCCGCTGGCTAGACCGGCCTCCTTGCCCCCGGCTTCGGGCACCCGGCAGGAGGAGAAAGAAGGATGCTTCGAACACAGTCACAAAGCACAGCACGGCAGTTGGGCCAAGAACACAAACCATTTTAATTGGGTTTGGCTCTGGGTTTGGCTGGCTTTTCAGGCCGTCCGTCTGCTGAGCAGGTTGGCACAAAGATTGGTTTTCGTGTGTTTATTGATTTTCTGAAGCTACAGAAAAGACTGGCAGAAATCCCAACCTCGATCCTCAAGACTTTGCATCTCATTAGGTACCAACAGTTGAGCCTTCTGTCAGGCAGTTCGGCAAAGGGGACCAGAGAAAGACTGTGCTTTGGGACAGGGATGCCTCTTCAGTGGGAGAAACGGGCACCAGGATAGCTGGTGCCAGAGATGGTTTGCACAGAGCCTTGGGCGGGACCCAGGGTGACCAGACAGGGACAGGGCCACATACAGGAGTCTCCTCTGTTCTGAGCAACTCCCTGCACAGTCACTCTGATGCCAGGCTGCAGGTGGCAGGGCTGTGGCCAGGCAGGATAATGGGTGGCCAGCTTCCTCCCCTTCATGCATCCAGTCCCAGGTTAGATGCTAGGGATCCCTGGGGCCCGAGACCCAGCTGCAGGCAAGAGGGAGCGTAGATAAATTCCTACCTGTCCTGAGGCCATCTGGAGGGGTGGCACGCTGCACGTTCTAGGCTCAGACCTCCTGGTTCAGGAACCTGCTAGAAACCCCTTTGCCAGGCAGCTGGCCTGTCGCTGTATGTGCTTCTGTAAACTGGGCACAGTAACTGTAGAAACGGCCCTGGGAGGAGGAGGGTCAGAGCCCAGCGCTGGCCGCTGCGCGGCACCGTTAGCCCAGCCATGTTTGTTCCTGCAGACGGGCTTGCTGGGCCCAGAGCGGTGTCCCCTTTGACCCCGCCTCCTTCACGCAGGGGGCAGGTGGAGCAGATGGCCAGGGAGCGAGACAAGGCAAGGCAGGACCTGGAGAAGGCAGAGCAGAGGCACCTGGAGTTTGTGAAGGAGACGGACGACCTCCACTCTGCCCTGGAGCAGCTCGCAGAGGAGAAGGTCAGGTAGGTCCCGCCGGGGTCCCCGGCCGAGGGTGGGCAGTGGACGCGGGCGGCCGCCAGCTGAGGCCCTGCTGTCTCACCTGAGCCCAGCACTCTGCTGACGTCCTTCCTTGAGGGAAGACGGTGCATTTTAAGAAGCAGTCTTGCCCTTCGCTTGGGAGCGTGGCGTCTGGCCGAGTGCCTGTGACGAGCGTCTTCAGGGGAAAGTGCTCTGCTGGCCTCACTCTCTGCTCCATCTGTCGGGGTCTGTCCCACTCAAGCTGAGTCTTCTGTCTGTGCCTGTGATCAGCGAGACGGGTGGACGTTTTGAGAGGACCAGGGAATGGCTTTGCAGCCTGTTGGCTCCGCAGGAGGGAGCCCGGGGCCCAAAACCGCACACCAGGCATCGCCCATCGGGTGGCCTGAGCGGACTCCTGGTGAGCTGGCCGTGATGGTGGTGGACAAACCAGAGGAAAGAATTTCTGACCTTTTTGAAAGGCTTTCCCCCTCTCCTGAGGCGCCACCCGCCTCCCAGTGGCTCTTTACCGCGGCTGCGCCCTGCTGCCTCCCTGACGTGCGCGGACGTGGGGCTGTGTCCTGAGGCGAGGCCTGGGGACGTGGGGTCCTTGGGGCTCCCTGCTCTGGAGCAGCCTGACCCGCACACGTCCTTCCTCTGTGGCCTGTGCTGCCCCCCACCTCAGCGCCCACAAGCTTAAGTGTGGACGATTTTAGACGATCGGTCAGGGAGCTGAGAACTGATTTGCGTTGGTCTCGGCCCGGTCGGCCTGACTCTCCCAACCACCCAGAAGGGACTCAGGGAAGTTCTCTCTGGGTCGGAGAACCAGAGACTCCAAGGCCGTATCTCAGTCCAAGAATCTGGTGGGGGAACACACGAAGCCTCGAGGGTCACGCGAGTGTTTGGATTTTGCCCGGTGAGCAATGGGGCATCATTGGTACGTTTTTAGAAATCGTTTTTATGGTTTTGTTAGGTTGTTTTTATTACAAAAGTAATAAATGATACATGTTCACTGTAGAAAACTTAAAAAATACAAGTAGGGACTTCCCCAGTGGTCCAGGGGTTAAGAATCCGCCTTCTAATGCAGGGGATGCAGGTTCGATCCCTAGTCGGGGAACTAAGATTCCACGTGCCACAGGGCAACTAAGCCCTCGTGCCGCAACGAAGAGCCCACGTGCGGCAACTAAGACCCAATGCAGCCATAAATAAATAAATAATTAGAAAGAAAGAAAATACCAAGTAAAAGGAAAAATAAAAGCAAAAGTCTCACATCCACGGAGGTTATCTCTCCTAACATTTTTTGTGAGTCCCTCGCTTTTCCATGCACGTGATTACTTACAGAATGGTGTTGGTGTCGCATATACTTTCTGACGGCCACAGAGCACCCGTGATGTGGGTCTGTTCTGCCGTATTTTACTGCACTTTTCCCCTTTAAAGAGTGGAGGGATATGATCAAATTTGTGTTTGTAAAATTAGCCCCCAGATTTGTGGGCTGTTAGATTAATCACACTCGTCAAACCTTTCCCCTAAGTGATGGCTGCCCCCCTTCCCCTCATGCCCCTGCCTCGAGGCTCTGGGGTGAGATTGAGGGAGGCCGAGCCCAGTGTTTCTCATGCTCTATTGTTGACGTGGCCAAGCTCTGCTGAAGAGTTTCATTCGTCTTCAATCTAGATAGACTGGGTCTGAGAATCCTTTTAAGCAGCTGTTTTAGCGATAAAGCTAAGATCTAGCACTGTTTTCCCTGCTGATAGGAATGGTTGTTGCGGGGACTTCCCTGGCGGTCCAGTGGTTACGACTCCGTGCTTCCACTGCAGGGGGTACAGGTTCGAGCCCTGGTTGGGGAACTAAAGTCCTGCATGCTGCAAGGTGCAGCCAAAAAAAACCCCACAAAGCAATGGTTATTGCAAAAGATCACGGCAGAGTCTGAGGGGAAGGGCCTCTGCACCTTTCTCTGGCTGCTTTGGGATTTGCCACGTACTGGTTTTCTGATGCCTGTGTCCTCGTGACAGAAGCTGGCTTCTGTGCGCATTTGGTCACTGAAAGCTTTGGTGCTGCCTTTATTTATTGATTCATTTTTTGATGATGTGGAGGAGGTTGAATGGCCGAGGAGCGTCAGAGACCTACCCAGAGGTCACCCGCTAGCTCACCCCAGAGGCCAAGGGACCCACTGGCTCACCTTGTCTGTGTGGGGTCACCTCCACCAGCCCCAAGGAGGGATTTAAGGAGGCCCCGCATCCTTAAATGGCACAGCATCTGCAGCTCTCTCATCTGCCAGGGTGGACAAACGAGTCCCAGACGCTGTGGCCGAGTGCTCCGGCGAGAGACCCCGGGGAGGGAGAGGCCCAGGTGGCGCCCCTCAGGAGCCCGACGAACCATGTGCCATGTGCCTTGCAGACGCCTGGAGCAGGGGTACAGGGAGAGGCTGAGTCTCCTGCGGTCCGAGGTGGAGGTGGAGCGCGAGCTGTTCTGGGAGCAGGCCCGGCGGCAGAGGGCTGCGCTGGAGGAGGACCTGCAGCGCCTTCGGGCCGAGGAGGCCAGCCTCCGCCAGAAGCTGAGCCTGACCCTGAAGGTAGGGGTGTTCGGGGGACGGAGGGGTGCCTCCCACCCGGAAAGACGGAGGCGAGGTTGCCTAAGGGTCCATCCTCCACACCCACACCTCCCTGGTCCAGGATTAAACCCTCCCCGTGGTGCTGGGGGTTTCACACTAAAGAACATTTCCTGCAGCCATGGAAAGAGCCCATCTCTCAGCCAAAGCAGAAAGGGTCCTGGCTTTTCTGGGAGACACATGGTCCCTCATGTCCAGCCGTGTGGGCAGCAGCATGGGGGACCCGAGGGCCTCTGGGTCAGCGGCTGCAGCCACCTCTGCTGCACCCCTGGGACCAGAGCACCAGTGGGGTCAGTGAAAGACAAAAGCATCAGCCTGCGCCCCCAGCCCTGGAGCAGACGCAGTCTTCCGGGCTGTGGAGAGCGCCCCACGACCGGCGCCCACCCTGCATTTGCTTCCAGTGAGGTGTCCCCGGCCCCCCTTCCTCCTCCTTCCCTAACTTGGGGCTGCGGGCTCTGTCCGCACCTGCCCTGCCTCCCTCGCCTCCGTCCCCCTGGAGGACACGGTGGACATATGCCTTCTTTTTGGTTCCTGTGTCTGAGGACACTGCCTTGCTCCTGGTGGACACCTGGGCCGTCGTGGTACAGCTTTCAATTTGTTTTTTAGAAGACGGCTCGGGAAGGGTTGCCCGAGAGCTTGGGTGGGTGGGAGAAGATGAGGCAGTGGGAAAGGGGGAGTATCCCCAAGGGCTCCGTGGGGTCCACCTTCCCTGCTCATGAGCCCTGCCTCTCGCTCGGAGGGGGCAGCCCTTCCACACAGCTCCCTCCTCCGTCCCCGAAGCCGGCCGACCGCTGGCCTGTGTCTTGTAGGAAAACAGTCGACTGCAGAAGGAGATGACTGAAGTCGTGGAGAAGCTCGCAGAGTCGGAGAAGCTGGTCCTGAAGCTGCAGAATGATCTGGAGTTTGTGTTGAAGGACAAGGTGGGTCCTCTTGCTGATCCTGAGTCTCCAGAGAGGCGCCCCTGGGCGCCGGGTAAAGGGCGTCAGGGTCTTGACGAAGAATACACAGGCGATGGAATTTAGGTTTTTTTCTCCTAAAATTCTATAATGGAGAGAAAATTATCACGGCTACTTTCCCTGTGTTTTCCTCCACTTCATGCAGTGCAGGGGTGCTGGTGACGCCCGGGTGATGCCCTACACGTTGGCCTTTTAGTGACAAAGCCAGGAGCAGTCAGCACCCTCTGCACAGACCCCAGTGACAGGGTCTTGGTGGTAGTGGGCACAGAGGAGAGGTTAGAGGTGCCCCAGCTGGCCCTTACCATCACCTTCAGAGAAGGAGGGGAGGGGAGGTGCAGGGTCCAGGCAGGGGGCCTCCCAGGTGGCCAAGGCAGGAAGGCAGCCCAGGCTCCAGGTGGGAGCATGGCCGCCTTCGATAAATTCCAAACATCCTTCTGCCCTGAGACCTTTTAGACAAGGGGAGGGGAGGAAGAGGAGGGTTGGGCAGCTGTACCTGCAGATGCTAATAAGCCTGGCGGGGACAGCGTCTGGGGGTGACAACACACCCTCTACCTGGCCTCAGGTCCCAGCCCTCATTTTCCTGCCTGCATCTGGCTTTCAGCTGGAGCCACAGAGCACGGAGCTCCTGACCCAGGAGGAGCGGTTCTCAGAGGTCCTGAAGGAGTACAAGCTCAAGTGCCGGGTATGTGGCCCCCTACCTGCGGGGTCGTCAGGGCCTGTCCGCTCAGACCCGGGTGGGCCCTCGCACCCTCTGGCCTCCACGTGGAGGGTGGTCCAGCCCGGGCCCACAGGAGCATCCCTGTATGAGCAGAGCAGGCAGAGCCTCTGATCTTGGCCTGCCTTCCACCAATGGGGTCCTCCGGGCCTCGTGTTCTGAAAGGAGACGGGTGGGACTTGCCTGCTCAGCACGTGTGCCCAGCCCCACACGGGCTGCCCAGGTGGCGAGACGGCCCCTGTCCTAAGTCCCCCTCTGTGTGTCCCGGCACCATGTAGGGCTTCATCTTGTCTCCTGTGGTTGAGTGTTTGCATTTCCTGGGCCAAATCTACCAACGTGAGCCCACTCGGCTGGCGCTGCCGCTATGCAGAAGAGGGCGTAGGTGGTGAACAACGTCAGTGCTGGGGAAACAGATCATAACCCATTACTCTCTCGAGATTACCGAGGACTCCAGCAGATAGAACATTATTGTTTGGAGTTAGGGGTCTAGTATCCATTTGCCTCTTAATGATTTCCTTCCCAATTAATGTTAAGAACTGTCTTTCTGCACACGATGATTTGGCCATACCAGAGGATAAAGGTGAGCCTGTGCTGGTCTGCAGTGTGACGTGACCCTTACCTCCTGCCCTCCACATCCTGAATCCCGGGTGCGCCTGCGTGTGGTCAGCTCTCACCCTCCTCGGGTGCCCGAGTGGTGTGTGTGGTTTGTGGTTAGGGGACGTGGTGCAGCTGGAATGTGCCGCTTGACTTTCTGAAAGGAACTCTCTTTCCTGCTGTGTTTTCTCTGTCACTTTGAGCACCTGTAACTAACCATCCATTAATACATTCCTTTAGTGCACCTGAATTTTTTCAAACAAATGTAACTGCCTTCATTTTTTCACATGACTCTGTCACTTAACAGCTGCTGCTGCTTTCACTTTTGGTTCTCAAAATTTTACATTTTCAAATATCAGCAGGAATATTTTACATTTTAGTGCTAAGCTACTTATTTAGAAATTTGCCCTCTCTATTTTTGGGGATATTTTTGGCTGTTTCAAACTAACAGAGCATTAAAAAAGCGTTTTATTTCAAAGTAATTTCTAATACATGAAGTTACAAAAGTGAAACTAGTCTGGGGAACACCTGGATGCCTCTGCCCCAGTCCACCGGCTGTGTACGTTTCACCGTGTGCATGTGGACGCGAACGTGTACATCGGAGGTGAGTCAGGCGATCACGACCCTCCACCCCGAACTGGTCCATGCACTTCCTGAGAGCAGGCCGACCCTTCAACCTCAAAGTGCTGTTCAGATGGCCAACGTTGATGTTACATGTTCAGGAATTTTGCTGGCTTCCTGTTAAACCTTTGATGGGGGAGTTACTTACACCAAGAAATGTGCAGAAGCTACAAAGCTGGGCTTTTCTTCCTAGAGAGCCAGCTTCCCAACACCTCCTAGGTATCTTAGTAACTTCACAGTTTCCACCAATACAGTCCTTTAACCTGCTTGCAGAAGCCACAAAGCTGGGCTTTTCTTCCTAGAGAGCCAGCTTCCCAACACCTCCTAGGTATCTTAGTAACTTCACAGTTTCCACCAATACAGTCCTTTAACCGGCTTGTTGGGTTTCAGTTTTGTTAGTCAACCTAACAATGTTCTTTTTTGTTTTTAGCTGTGTTGCTTGGCTTGCGGGATCTTAGTTCCCTGGCCAGGGATCAAACCTGGGTCCCCAGCAGTGGAAGCTCGGAGACCTAACCACTGGACCGCCAGGGAATTCCCCTAACAATCTTCTTTAGAGCATCTTCCTCCAGTGCAGGACGCAGTCTAGGGCCAGGGCCAGAGTCTGATGTCCTCTAATCTGGAACATTCTTAGTCCATTCAGGTGGCTGTAACAAAGATACCATAGACTGGGGAGCTTATAAGCCACAGAGATTTAGTTCCTTTGTTCTGGAGGCTGGTAGGTCTGAGACCAAGGTGCTGACAGATTCGGTGTCTGGTGAGGCCTCTGTTCTGGGTTGCAGGTGGCCAGCTGTCTTCTCACTGTGTCCTTCTGTGAAGGGGCGAGGGAGTTCTCTGGGGGCTATTTTATTAGAGCACGAACCCCGTCATGGGGCTCCATCCTCCTGACCTGATCTCCTCCCAAAAGCCTCACCTCCAGGGGGCTTCCCTGGTGGCGCAGTGGTTGAGAGTCCGCCTGCTGATGCAGGGGACACGGGTTCGTGCCCCGGTTCGGGAAGATCCCACATGCCGCAGAGCGGCTGGGCCCGTGAGCCATGGCCACTGAGCCTGCGCGTCCGGAGCCTGTGCTCCGCAACGGGAGAGGCCGCAACAGTGAGAGGCCCACGTACCACAAAAAAAAAAAGAAAAAAAAAGCCTCACCTCCAAATACCATCACACTCGACACTCGGGATCAGGATTTAACATATGAATCTGGGGAGGCACACTGTCTGTAGCACATTCCCACAGCCTTTCTTTGTCCTTCACGTGGAGATTTTTGAAGAATACAGTCTCTCCTTCTTTTCAATAGAAACGTTCTCGTTTTGTGTTCTCGTGATACTTCCTTTGGATTAAATTGAGGTTATGCCTTCTCAGCTGCACAATGTACGTGATGTTAATTTTGATCACCTGGTCTCAGTGTGGGGTGACACGTTAAGACCATGCAGATGTCCTGCTCTTCATCAGAAGTTTCACTGGATTTAGTATCAGTGAGTGATTCCTGCCAACTCCCGTCTTTGCCACAATGGTTGTTGCAAAAGGATGGTTTTCCATCATCCACTCCACATCTGTCAGTTGGCACTTGGCATCTGCCATCAGGCAGAGAAGTCCTGTCTACCTATCTGTGTATCTGGTTGGTATGGGCTCAGGAATCGCCATTCTCATCAGTGGTTTGTATTGATAATTCGTTACTATGTCGAATTACTTTGGTGCTCAAGTCATGTGAGATCTGGCCAGTGGGAGTGTCTTCCGGCCGGCAGCCATGACCTTGCGACTTGTCACTGTCATGTTTTGTTTTGTTAAGTTGTTCCATACTTTCCAGCACAGTGAGATGCTCCAGACTCATCTTATGTTTCCCCTGCCCTTGCGCTGGAATCGGCTATTTCTCCAATGAGTCCTGGCTCCTAACTGGAGAGAATGGCTTTTAGAGACCAAGATCTGCGTGCTGCGTGTGCTCAGCCTCCTGGGGGTGCTGCCTCGGGCCTAGGGTGTTTCTTATCGTCAGTCTCCAGAGTAGAGACGACCTTGAACCTCCCTGCTGTGTGTCACCCATCTTTCCAAAGTCACTGTTTGACATTTCCCCGTGCTTGTAAGCAGGATATTCGCTAGCACAGAAACCATGTTTTCCCTTGTTGCTGAGTTCCCTTCCTATTCAACTACTGTCTCAGCTTTTTTTTTTTTTTTTCTTTCTTTCTTTCTTTCAGCTGTCAGCCTCAGTTTTCTGGGGCAAGGCTGACTTTGGTAAAGGGGAGTGTAAGGACTTCCCTGGTGGTCTGGTGATTAAGACTCCACACTTCCAATGCAGGGGGCATGGGTTCCATCCCTGGCTGGGGAACTACATACGATACATGCCACGAGGCGCAGCCAAAAAAAAAAAAAGATTTAAAAAAGTTGGGGGAAGTGTAAGATGTTAATCACTTCCACCTTAGGGGTTCTCTGTGGTTTCATATTTTCACTGCTCCCTCGGGTGGACACCATAATGGAGTAGCTTGTCCTTGGTCAGAAGTGCCAGATACAGATTTTCTCTTTACCCATTTCCACCCTGTTACATGCTGAATGTGTGTGTCCCCATAAATCCGTATGTTGAATCCTGTTCCCTCAGTTGTGGTGGTGTTCAAAGGTGGGGCCTTTGGGAGGCAATTAGGTCATGAGGGTGGAGCTCCATGAAGGGGATTAGTGCCCTTATAAAGGGACCCCAGAGAGCTCCCCCATCCCTTCCACCAAGTGAGGACATGGGAACAGATGGCCGTCTATGAACCGGGAAGCTCCCACCAGACACTGAATCTGCAGGCACCTCAGTCATGGACTTCTAGCCTCCAGAATTGTGAGAAGTAAATTTCTGTTGTTTATAAACTCTCCATCTGTGGAATTTTGTTACAATAGCCCGGATGGACTGAGACACCAGCCCTGACAGACGTCCCCCCCACTGCCTGTGCCTGGGTGGTCAGCCCCTCTGACTCAGCACGGCCTGGCTCCCCAGCTGGTCTGCCGCCTCCACCTCCCTCTCTGATGCTTTCGATGCTTTCCAAGCTGCTGTTGAAATCCCACCCTCCCCTGCTTCCTTGCTGAGCTCGCTTCTCCCGCTGACGAGAAGAGAAGCCTCCACAGGTCCAGAGCCCTCAGAGCCTTAGCGCTACAGCGTGTGCAGTGGACTTGCTGCCTTTCCTGGCTAGCACAGTAACACTCTGTGACCCTGTGACCACCCTGGGCATCCACAGGCACCCCCAAGTTCACATGCAGCCCACATGAAAACAGGCACCCTGGCTCCCAGCCCTGGGACACCCACTGTGTAGACTGTCTGGGACCCAGGACGGCACATGTCACCCTCATCGGTTAGAACCGACAGTGGTGCCTGAGAGCAGAGAAGTCTGTGCCCAGCATGGCATCTAAGGACCTGTTTTCTGGCACTGCTGAATTTATGGGACATGCATATGCTCTTAAAATACCCATCTGAGGGGCAGAAAGAACCACCAAGGGGGGAGGACATTGGGTAGAAATGATTCTGTCACTGTTTCCTGCCAGATCAGCACTGTCAGTAAAAACACCAGTCACATGTGTAATTTCAAGGTTTCCAGTAGTCACGTTAAGAAAGGTAAAAAGAAGTAGGTGACATTCATCATTTTAATTACATTTTATTTCCTGTATTACATCCACAGTGTCATTATTTCAACATATAATCAATATAAACACATTTTAAATGAGATATTTTACATCCCTTTTTGGGAATCTGGTGTTTAAGATCGGTGTAGAGTTTATGCTACACACACCTCAATCCAGACTGACCACACCTGACATGCTCAGTAACTGGCGTGGCGACATCGTGGGGTAGAGGGGACGGGGGTGCCCACACCTGCCGCCCCGCAGGTCTACCCCACGGCTCTCACATCCCAGCCCTGCCCTTTCCCCCAGGAAGGAGCTGCTCCCTCCGTGGGGAAACTGTGTATTTGCCCAGGAGTTTCTGAAGGAGTGATCCTAGTAAATCTCTGCTTCTGTGCTTCTTCTGAGATCTGCAGGGCCTGTCCCTTCTCCCACATGGCCTAGAACTGCCGATGAAAGGCTCCTTCTCCAAGGGCGGCTGCAGAGACAAACCAGGCACTGGCCACCGGGGAGTTCAGGAAGATGAGTTTTATTTGACAAGAGCTGCCTGGAGAAGAAACTCAAATAGATTAAGAAATCAGAGAGGAGCGGACCTCCCTGGCAGTCCAGTGGTTAGGACTCTGCGCTCCCAATGCAGGGGGCAGGGGTTCAGTCCCTGGTTCGGGAACTAAGATCCTGCATGCCATGGGGCGCAGCCAAAAAAAAAAAAAAAAAAATCAGGGAGGGAGATGGGGCCTTGAGGGCGTGCCATGGCCTTGGCTGGTCTGGCTTCCCCCAGAGCCAGTTTCCCGGGAGGAGAAGCCGGGTGGAAGCTGCATCACGCATGCTGTCCTCCAGGTGGGGCGGCCACAGCCCACCCGGGGTTGGGGGGAAGAGTACGTGGACCCAAAGCCATGTGGCTGCGGTGCCGGCTCTGGGGCCACCTGGGAAGGTGGGATGTGAACGCTACCCTTTCTGGCCTTTTGAAAGTCAGGTGACCAAATGTGCTTGTTCAGGTATATTTCATTCGTGGGTGGACAAATTACGCTTGTCACAAACGAGACCCTTCCTCTTTTTTTTTTCCCCTCTGCGCTGTGTAGCTTGCGGGATCTTAGTTCCCCGACCAGAGATCGAACCCGGTCCCCGGCAGTGAGAGCGCCGAGTCCTAACCGCTGGACCGCCAGGGAATTCCCAGAGACTCTTCCTCTTAAGCCTTCACGCCCCCAAGTGTCCTCTTCCCCTTATGTGCGTGCTTACCCAACCACCTGTGGTTTCTCTGTATTTTCTCCATTTCTCACTTTCACTGCACTTTTTTTCCCTGAGTCCCTTCCTTGTATCCCGTGATGGAAGGTGGTGCCAGGCATAAGATGTCGCGAAATGACCCCTGCTCCTGTGTCGCTCACGGAGCAGTTAGGTGCCTGGGTGCAGCTTCGGTGCCCCGTCCGCCCTGCTGAGCTGGGGCTGACTCCTGGGCCCAGTGGCCACAGTGGCTGGAGGAAGGGTCTGGCTCTGCCCACAGGACCTGCAGGACTGCAACGACGAGCTGCAGGCCGCACTGGAAGGCCTGCGGGCACAGCTGCCCCCGAGTCGGCACGGCCAGCTGCCCCCGGGACACGGCCCGGCAGGTAGGAGCCCGGCGTTTTGAGGTGGTGGGTCATGTGCTCCTTCCCGGGGTGGGGGGTGGTGCGTGGGGCTGGCCAGCTGCACAGGTGGTCACAAGCCCTTCCGACCTCTTGTGTGGGAGAAGGGGCCTACCTGAGGCCAGGGTTCTGTGCGACCCCCAGAGCCCCAAGGGAGATGGAGGAGGATGAGGGGTCTACCATTTGGGTAGAAGCAAGTGGTGAAGGTTATGAGGACCTTGCCATGACCTCAGGGCAGGCATGTCCCAGGGAGCCTCCTGGGTCCCGAGGAGGGGGGCAGAGTTGGTGATCAAAGGAGATGCTCCACACAGACGGTCCTCTGGGGGAGGGGAGGAGAGAGGAGCCTGCGGGGACAGGGGACAGGCTAGTCTCGGGTCTGTGACGGCTCGTACAAGGCAGGTGCTAAACCTTGTGGACCGAGGCCGGCGGGCCGCTGTGGAAGGGGTCTGAGATGGGGCGGGGCCATGGCGCCTGGGAACTAGGCTTCTGCCTCCCAGCCCGGAGGTCTCGACAGGCTGCAAGCACCGAGAGGTTAATGTTCTTGGCTCCTTCTAGAGACTGGGCTGGAGGTTCTGAGGCCACAGCTGTCCTTGAGGAGGAAGGGGTTTGCGCCCACCCTGGCAGCTGGGCGGGGCGGGCACTACAGGTTCACGTGCTCCAGGCTCCACGCCCCTTGCTGCCATGGGAACCACCACAACAGCCCCAGCCCAACAGCCCCAGCCCAGCAGCCCGACCGCCTCTGTGGTCACATGTCACACAGACGCAGCCCCAGAGGACATGTCGCTCTCATCTGTAACCCTGAGAGCATTGGGCTCCTGTATTGTCCTAAAGCTGTTACTTAAAACAGGAAAGTCAACGTGGGAGCCTCCAAGGGAAACCGAGTGGGGTCTTCTGTGCACCTGGGCCCGAAGGGAGCCCCTCACCTGCAGCTGCATTAGTGGAGCTGATGGCTGCCGAGACCCACAGCCCTGCTGCCCTCAGCCAGGAGGTGTTGGCATGTGGCTGGTGAGCTGGTATCATCTGATCCCCAGATGAGTGTCTGGTGCCAGTGTGGCCATGGGGAAGGGGGTTATTGTCACCTCCTCTGTCCCTGGAAGGGACTGAGCTGCACAGAGCATGTGACCCTTGTCGAGAGCCACGATCTGTAATGCAGGGAGCAGAGGGACGGGGTCTGTGCCCAGGGTGCCGTGTCCAGAAGCCTCTGACGTGTGGCACCAAAGGCAGCCCCAAGCTTCGTGTTGGCACTGATACAACCAGAGCGCTCTCCCAGATGGAGCATTTTCTCTTACACTTTCCCCCCTCATCTGACCATAGAGGTTCTGTTGGCCCCTTCAAAGGAGGAGGGACAGTCAGGACAGCAGAGTTGTGGTGGCGGGGGCCATGTGGGTTGTGGAGTCTGGGCCAGCAGTGCATCCAGCTGGGGCCACTCCTGACGGGTGCCACTTGGCCAGACCCAGGTGGCGGCTTCCAGTTGTCAGGGCAATGGGATGCTCTCTTTCCTGAGATACTTACTCTGAGTTCTCTCAGGATGTCATTGAGCCTGTCACTCTTTTTCGTGGAAAACAATTTGGGCAAGAGGTCAGGGTGTGTCTGCTCCCTTCACTTTCTGGCCCATGAACCAGCAGCGGCGGTCACACGCACATTCTGAGTCAAGCCCTGGGTGTGCCCCCCAACACGCACAACGTGGGGGGCCGCTGGGCCCAGGAGGGCTGGCCGTGCTTGTGGGTTCACAGGCGCCCTTTGGGGGCAAGCTGTAAGGACGGGTGATGTTGCCGGTGGGGAGGGTCTTCTGGGCCAGATGTAGCTCACACCCTCTTCCTACAATCTGTCAGAGCCTCCACAAGTGCTGAGTTTGCCTGACTTTTTGTTAAGACCCCCACCCCCATGATTTGTGTGATGTAATAGAAAGTAGGGAGGGCCTCTGAGAAAAGGAGGAAGGCGAAATAAAGAATGAAGACAGAGCTTCGTCATGGCTCATCCTAAAGCACTGTCTGTGCTGTGGTCACTTTTTCCCGTTGTCCCCATCCCTGTGTGTGCCTGCCACGGTCAAGGGGGCAGGACATGTACCCCATGTGGCATCTTTCAGGGAATTCAAGGGCCTGACAAATCTGGCAGGGAGCCTCCTCGCCATTCATACCTTTGAGTGAGCTGCGTTCTGGCAAAGACTCGAAATGCTGGTTTGGAAAGATGCCAGCTTTGAGAACTCGGTGCAACGGACGGTCCATGGCCCATGTCCTCTTACTGCCAGCATTGCATTCCTCTTGTGGAAAGTGCCCACGGAAGGCTGTGCTTCATCCAGATATTGGCTTGGAGGTTGGATCAGACCCCGCAGCGTCCTGGGCAAGACATAAACGGAAGTGTCTTCTTGTCGCAGGCATTGTCACGTTTGTGGGTGATTCCGTCCCAGTGAGTATAGAGACGGAGATAATGTTGGAGCAGGTGAAGGAACGTTACAGAGACCTCGAGATCCAGCTGGAGACCAAGGTCAGGGGGGCTGAGGGAGGCCGGAGGGGTCAGGGAGCTTCCTGCTGCTGGGACGCTTCTGCGCACACGTCGGCCCCATAGTGAGCGCGCTCAGGGGGACGGAGGTTTGCAGGGAAATGTGCATGACATTGATGTTCCGCCTCACACCCGCTTCGGAAGCAGGCAGGACAGAAGGTATAACTACTAATGGGAGGGAGCAGGGTTGTGGTACCCCAGCATCACGAGGGCTGCGCTGAGGCCAGACCTCCCTGCTTACTCTGTGCTGGGGAGTCACAGCTCCCAACTGTGTTCCAGCTGAAGCACCCTGGGACTGCCCTGCGTGGGGGCCTCCCGGGCCACCCTGGCCAGGCCTGTCTTCTTGGGTGAACATGCCTCCAGCTCCGTGACCCTACTGTGGTGGGGTTTGTTGAGGGACGGTACCCACGTCTCGTCAGGTGTCACTGCCAGCGAGGCAGGGCCACCTCTTCCTTGTGGTCCTGCCCCTGGGCTCCTGCTGTGGCCTTGCCCGCCAGGTCTCCAGGGGGTTCAGAGCCACTGCGGCCTCGTGGTAGGCATTGTCCCCCCTCTGCCCTCCTGCTGCTGCTGCTGCCAGGCCCCCAGCCCAGCTCGGCCCCCAGCAGCCTTTCTGCGCCTGCCAGGCCTGCCCCCCTAGGCCGCAGTGAAGGTTACGGGACGTGACAGAAGCAGGCGGCCACACGGGCCCTGGGGAGCCTTTCACAGGCCCCAGCACCTCGTTGAGGCCGGGCCCCCGCTCTTTGGATGCTGTGCCGGGCAGCCTTGTATCGTCAGGCAGATCATGTTTAGGGGCCCCTGGCTGACATCACTCACGCTTCTTTTCCCAGGTGAATTACTATGAAAGGGAGATGGAGGTGATGAAAAGGGCCTTTGCGGAGGAGAGAAAGGAGCTGGAGCGGGCCTTCAAGCTCGAGGCTGGCGTGCTGCAGGGTCAGAAGGCCGAGCTGGCGACGCGGCACCAGGAGTCGCAGGATGCTGTCCGAGGCCTGCGGGAGCGGCTGCAGCGGGCCGTGGAGCTGGAGCGGGGCCACGCGCGGCAGCTGGCCCAGGAGAGGGACCAGCTGGAGGAGGCACTGCAGCGGGTCAGGTCCGGCAACATATCCTTTTGGGATTTCGCGTCCAGGGTTTCTTGCTCAGAACCCGAATTTGAAATTGGATTTGGGCAAACGGCTCAGCATCACAATGGCTGTTACCTGAGGGGTTCTTGTTGGTGCAGACACGTGAGCCCTGAAAGAACAGGCTGTTTTACAAAGAGTCTGACTTTGTAAAAGTCAGGGATCTTAGTTCCCCGACCAAGGATCAAACCCATGCCCCTCCAGTGGAAGCATGGAGTCTTAATCACTGGACCACCAGGGAATTCCCAAAGATTCTGACTTCAAAAATATGTATTAACTAGGGCTTAGGCCCTGAAGCCCTTTGCTTTGTAGAATTTTGACTCACTTTACCTCCTGCCTCTGACTCGCCTGGTAGCAAGGGCAACACGGTCTCCATCGTCTGTCATCTCATGGTCCTTGGGGAGGTGGATAAAAGGCCTAAAAGCCCCAAAATAACAGGAAAGGCCATTAGTCTGGGTCAGTGGGACTGAACCCTAGAACCTGAGAATGGTGATCTGAGTTGTATCCTCTGGCTGCTATTAACTTCTCCATCTTCTATGGGTTTTCTTTGGTATGTTTAGTGTGTATTCTTTTACTTTAACTTTTTATTAAAGTGTTATACGCACAAGAAAAATACACACATGTGTGCAGTTGGAAGAATTGTTGATGAATTGGACATATCTGTGTCCCCAGCACAAGTCCCCCAGGGGTGACTTTTCCAAGTCAGGATAGTGGCAACCCTTGGGGGCTTTGGGGAGCCCCATTTTTTGTTCTGGTTGCTGGTGTACATAAGAATGGAATTGTTGGGTCGTAGGACATAGGTGTGGTTTTCTTTTTACTTATCCTACTTAGAAAACATTGTCTACTGGATGTATAGATTTGTGTCCTATGAAAAACTCTCAGCCATTATTCGCAAAATATTGCTTCTCCCCTCACTGTCCTCTACAACTGGATGTATGATGTTAGGTCTTTTCACTTTTCCTCCATTTCTCTCTATCTATCTATCTATCTATCTGTTTATTTATTTAACATCTTTATTGGAGTATAATTGCTTTACAATGGTGTGTTAGTTTCTGCTTTATAACAAAGTGAATCAGTTATACATACACATATGTTCCCATATCTCTTCCCTCTTGCGTCTCCCTCCCTCCTACCCTCCCTATCCCACCCCTCTAGGTGGTCACAAAGCACCGAGCGGATCTCCCTGTGCTATGTGGCTGCTTCCCACTAGCTAGCTATTTTATGTTTGGTAGTGTATGTATGTCCATGCCACTCTCTCACTTTGTCCCAGCTTACCCTTCCCCCTCCCCGTATCCTCAAGTCCATTCTCTAGAAGGTCTATGTCTTTTTTCCCATCCTGCCCCTAGGTTCTTCATAACCATTTTTTTTTTAGATTCCATATATACGTGTTAGCGTATGGTATTTGTTTTTCTCTTTCTGACTTACTTCACTCTGTATGACAGACTCTAGGTCCATCCACCTCACTACAGATAACTCAATTTTGTTTCTTTTTATGGCTGAGTAATATTCCATTGTATATATCTTCTTTATCCATTCATCTGTCAATGGACACTTAGGTTGCTTCCGTGTCCTGGCTGTTGTAAATAGAGCTGCAGTGAGCATTTTGGTACATGGCTCTTTTTGAATTATGGTTTTCTCAGGGTATATGCCCAGTAGTGGGATTGCTGGGTGGTATGGTAGTTCTATTTTTAGTTTTTTAAGGAAACTCCATACTGTTCTCCATAGTGGCTGTATCAATTTACATTCCCACCAACAGTGCAAGAGGGTTCCCTTTTCTCCACACCCTGTCCAGCACTTATTGTTTGTAGATTTTTTGATGATGGCCATTCTGACTGGTGTGAGGTGATACCTCATTGTCGTTTTGATTTGCATTTCTCTAATGATTAGTGATGTTGAGCATCCTTCTTCCTCCATTTCTTAACCTCTCTTTCATTACTTCCAACTTCTTTTCTGTCTATGGCACATTCTGCCAGTGAGCTTTTCTTTTGACACTGACTTTTTATTTTCCAAAATTCTGTTTAGTTAGTCCTGTCTGATCATTTTTGACAGCTTCTTGTTGCTTGTCTCTTTTAAAATTTCCATCTTTTAGTTAAGTAAACATTTCATAATATTTATCCTTAGTTTGTGTCTGATAATTCCAGTATCTGAGGTTCCTACAGGATCTAATTCTGTTGTTCTGGCTTCTTCTGACTCTCATAGGGGGTCCTTTTCCACATATATTGTGGTGATCTTTGATTGTGAGCTCATGCTTACGTGATGTTTATCTCTGGGAATCCTGGGAGCTGTAGTAGAGGGTGCTCCCTGCAGAAAGGATGTGCTTTGCTTTTGCCAAGAGTTGGGAGCCTCTTAATCTGAGACCACTTTAACCTCTTCCAGGGAACTGGCCCAGTGCATGTATCCACGGTGTGGTTTCTCCACACTGGTGTAGGTGCTGGCCTCAGGGTAACCCCATTTTTGTGTTGCTTAATGCTCATGGCTTTGGTTTCAGCTTCCGGGTTTTTTTTGTTTGGGGACCCCTGGAGGTTTCCATTACCTTCTGTGAGGACATCACACACTAGATGATCAGCTCTGCTCTGGTTATTTGGTGAGTGTGGGCAGCTGGGGTGGAGCAACTGCCATCTTATCTGAGGTCCCCGAAGCTGGAGGCAGGATCCCCTGCCAACCACATACACACACACGCCTGCCTTGAATCAGTTTGTTTTCCATCGTGGAGCCAGAATGACAGTTCAAAACACAGACCTCATTTGTGTCACTCCCCTGCTTGAGGACCCTTTGCTGCTTTTAAAATTCCGTTGACTTCTATGTCTTTATTTTTCTCTCTAGTTCCTCATGAGGAAAAGTGAAGTGGTACTTACGCTCATGAACGAGATACTTATGCTTGACCTTATAAGAATAATACATAAACATATGAGGTCATGTGGCTTTGAGTACTTTTAGATTGAAAAGAAGCTAATGCCAGGTAGAGACCTGTTTAGGGGAATAAATGTCCGCAAGACCAACGTGCGTTAAGGATAGACTCTCTGGGCAGCAGACGTGGGTTTCAGGCTGCCTCCCTGTGATCTTTGCTTGTCAGTTTCTCGTGTGTCACACATCGATGGGGGGTTACCTTCCCAGGGAGTCTCTAAGAGCGTCGGAAGCCAGGGGGGCTCCGGGCAGACTTGGTCCTGGCAGCCACTGTCAGTACTTGCTTTTCCCCCTGAAGGCTCCATGTTGCATCAGGTCGCCCTCTGTCCACTGACACGGGCATCGTCCCAAGCTCCTCCTGGTACTGACCTCAGGGTGTAGGATGGCGGCACTCTTCCCTTGGGATCCGGCCTCCCCAGTCCTTGTGTTCCTCAGCTTTGTGCTGGAGTCCCCTGGGTGGAGGGGGTAGCCACTCTCCTTGCAGTGACCTCACGAGGACTCACCCAGCATCTTGCACTGGTGCCAGCCATGGGCGCACTCACATTTCAGTGGAGGTTATAAGATGCAGGAACAGGCCAGCCGTGAACACGGAGAACCAAGAATACACCAGGGAGTTGTTGATTGTGTGGCCGTTTTAGAAGCTAAGAAAGCTTTGTCTTCTATAGCTTATCTCTAGGGAGATGCAAACCAGAGCAGGTTAACACGGGCTACAGGAGAGTGAAGGAAGTGGTGTCCTGCGCCCTCATCTAGGGAAGGGGAAGTGTGGCTGCAGGGTCACTGCAAGGCTGGACTGCGTGGGGGTGACCAGCTTCTGGAGTTCCCACTCTTGATCCTTTCTTAAATTTCTCATGCAGAATCAAGTTGGATAGGCTCTCTGAAGAAAACACGTTTCTGAAAAATGAGCTGACAAGGATCCAGCAAGAGCTTGAAGCTGCAGAAAGGACAGAGGCTGCACAGAGGTAAGGGCCGTCTCAATGGTCCCACCCCGACCCCGGTCCCTGACAGGGCTTGCTCTTCGTAGAGTAGAGTAAGCTTAGAAGGCATTGCTGTAGAAAGTGGGACGTGTTCACAGATAACCCGCGTTCCAGGAGAGCCGTGCTGCCCTCTGACCAGCCTTGCCAGGCACAGCGGGGCTCGGGCCTCCTTGCAGATGTCAGCAGCCACCTTCCTTCCTGAGCTCCTCGCTCGCAGAAGTAGGAGGTGCCAGGTCAGCACCACCGCCACCAGCTCCGGCACAGGCCCGTGTGCCTCTGACGCTGCTCTGCAAGCACTGCTCACCCTGCAGACATACTCCACATCGTGCTCAGGGCTCGGGGGAGGCACCGAGCATTCTCGTAGGGGCGAGAGATACTCTTGCAGCCTTTCTGGGCGAGTAGGATCTGTTTGTTCTTGTTCTGATAATGGTTTCAGCTGTGCTTTCCTCCGAGGTTCATTCCTGGTCTGTCGATTTCAGTGAGTCAGAATCAGGGGTCGGGGGTCTGAGCACTGAGGCAGGAGCTGTGTGTGTGTGTGTGTGTGTGTGTGTGTGTGTGTGTGTGTGTGTGTGAGACAGAGAGTCAGGGGTCGGGGGCCTGAGCACTGAGGCAGGAGGTGTGTGTGTGTGTGGTGTGTGTGTGTGTCAGGGGTCGGGGGCCTGAGCACTGAGGCAGGAGGTGTGTGTGTGTGTGTGTGTGTGTGTGTGAGAGTCAGGGGTCGGGGGCCTGAGCACTGAGGCAGGAGGTGTGTGTGTGTGTGTGTGTGTGTGTGTGTGTGTGTGTGTGTGTGGAGTCAGGGGTCGGGGGCCTGAGCACTGAGGCAGGAGGTGTGTGTGTGTGTGGTGTGTGTGTGTGTCAGGGGTCGGGGGCCTGAGCACTGAGGCAGGAGTTGTGTGTGTGTGTGTGTGTGTGTGTGTGTGTGTGTGTGTGGAGTCAGGGGTCGGGGGCCTGAGCACTGAGGCAGGAGGTGTGTGTGTGTGTGGTGTGTGTGTGTGTCAGGGGTCGGGGGCCTGAGCACTGAGGCAGGAGGTGTGTGTGTGTGTGTGTGTGTGTGTGTGTGAGAGTCAGGGGTCGGGGGCCTGAGCACTGAGGCAGGAGGTGTGTGTGTGTGTGTGTGTGTGTGTGTGTGTGTGTGGAGTCAGGGGTCGGGGGCCTGAGCACTGAGGCAGGAGGTGTGTGTGTGTGTGGTGTGTGTGTGTGTCAGGGGTCGGGGGCCTGAGCACTGAGGCAGGAGGTGTGTGTGTGTGTGTGTGTGTGTGTGTGTGTGTGTGGAGTCAGGGGTCGGGGGCCTGAGCACTGAGGCAGGAGGGGTGTGTGTGTGTGTGTGTGTGTGTGTGTGTGTGTGTGTGTGAGAGTCAGGGGTCGGGGGCCTGAGCACTGAGGCAGGAGGTGTGTGTGTGTGTGTGTGTGTGTGTGTGTGTGTGTGGAGTCAGGGGTCGGGGGCCTGAGCACTGAGGCAGGAGGGGTGTGTGTGTGTGGTGTGTGTGTGTGTCAGGGGTCGGGGGCCTGAGCACTGAGGCAGGAGGGGTGTGTGTGTGTGAGTCAGGGGTCGGGGGCCTGAGCACTGAGGCAGGAGGGGTGTGTGTGTGTGTGTGTGTGTGTGTGGAGTCAGGGGTCGGGGGCCTGAGCACTGAGGCAGGAGGGGTGTGTGTGTGTGAGTCAGGGGTCGGGGGCCTGAGCACTGAGGTAGGAGGGGTGTGTGTGTGTGTGTGTGTGTGTGTGTGTGTGTGTGAGTCAGGGGTCGGGGGCCTGAGCACTGAGGCAGGAGGTGTGTGTGTGTGTGTGTGTGTGTGTGTGTTGCGGTGGAGGCTCGGGCTTGCCTGTCAGTGGATTTCTGCTTTCACCATCAGAGCCTCATCCAAGGATGGTTTGTTTGGCTTTTTTTTAATGACATTCAAGATGAGCTGGCTCTATACTGCCGAGGACGCGGTGTTGATTGGATTAAAGTGCCTGATGATGAAAGCCTGGGATCCAAAGTGGATGGTCAATAAGCGATCTCCGTTATGTTACGGCAGTTCTGAAATCTGCAAGATCTTTCCCTCCAGGAGCCCTTTTTCCCTAGGTTTGGTGACAGAGCAGTGGCTGTAGGGTACCAGGAGCAGGTGTACAAATGCAAGCCGCCAAGGTGACCGTGAGCGATGAGTGGTCAGTGATACTGTTAACTTTGCTTCTTCAACAGGAAGGAAGTTGAGGTTTTAAAGAGAGAGAAGGAAAAGGCCTGCTCTGAGATGGAAGAGCTCTGCACACAGGTGAAGTATTGACACCTGGCATGAAGCTGATGCCACCCTCCCTTTTCCATTATTTTGAAATAATTCCAAGCTTACAACAAGGAAGCACAGAACTTTGTTGTGAAAGATTCGAGAGTGAGTTGCTGACCCATCAGCCCTCTCCCACCCCAAATTAGGAAATCAGTGTGACTATGAAACCGCCCGATCCTCCAGCCCAGGACCTCGTGTGGCTTCAGTCCACCTGTCCTTGTTGTTAGGACCTGGCGCTTCTGAAGACTACAAGTGGCTGTTTCAGTGTATCTGGTGCTTCCCTGTGATTGGATTCAGATTATGTGTGAATATCCCCAAAGTGATGCTGTGTCCTTCTCATCCCATCCAGTCCGGGGACACAAGCATTAGTGACGTCAGCTTAGATTCTTGGTCAGGTGGTGTTGGTCAGGCTTCTCCACAAAGTTACTTTCCCCTTGGTAATTACTGAATATTTTATGGGGAAATGCTTTGACATGATGTGAGTATCTTGTTCTTCATCAAACTCTCACCCCCTTGTTTTCGCATCCTCTGTTTCTTGGTGGAGTCAGTTATTACTGTGATGGTGGCCAGCTGGTGACTAATCCCAGCTTCCTTTTATATTTGTTAATTGGTGTTCTAGTGTAAGGAAGAGCTTTTTCCTCTCTCCATCTATTTATTTATTTTAATTTATTTATTTTATTTATTTATTCTTGGCTGCATTGGGTCTTCGTTGCTGCGCACGGGCTCTCCCCAGCTGCAGTGAGCGGGGGCTACTCTTCGTTGTGGTGCGCGGGCTTCTCATTGCGGTGGCTTCTCTTGTTGAGGAGCCTGGGCTCTAGAGCACAGGCTCAGTAGTTGTGGCACATGGGCTCAGTAGTTGTGGCTCACGGGCTCTAGAGTGCAGGCTCAGTAGTTGTGGCGCACGGGCTTAGTTGCTCCATGGCATGTGGGATCTTCCCGAACCAGGGCTCGAACCTGTGTCCCCTGCATTGGCAGGCGGATTCTTAACCACTGCACCACCAGGGAAGCCCTCCATTTATTTATTCATCATTATGTTACTATCATAGATTCCTGTTTTATTCAATGGGTTATTAATATGTTACCATCAGTATTTATTTTCATGCTCAGATTGTCCCAGATTTGGCCAATAAGAGCCCCCTCAGGGGGACTTCTGGGTCCTCCTGACAGGTCCTGGTCATTCTTTGCACACTTCCTCACTTTCTGGTGCCTCACGATATTCCAGGTTCATCTAGTACTTCCCTGCCCCAGTCCTGGAAGCAGTCATTTCTCCAAGGAGCCCTTGGTGACTTTTAGTTCCGAATGGTATTTAGAGACCAAGATCTGGGCACTAGGAGTGCTCACGGCTCCTGGGGCATCGCTATGTCCAGGTGCAGTCAGTGCATAGAGCTAGGGAGTGTATACATATATTTACTATGCTCACATGCACATGGTTTCAGGTATACTTATTTATATATCTCCCTACTGAAAACCATGAATTTAAACTCGTATCTGCAATTCCAACATCACAGGGATAATTCTAGTTTTCTCCCTTTCCATATTTGTAACTCTTGCCTCTAGCAATGAAAAACCTGGTTTCCTCATCTTCAATAGAGTTACTTAACTATTTGATTAATCCCTTTACCCTGCAGGTAAATGCCCTGTCTCACTCAGCACTGACCTCCACACTGGTCTCCCTTTGCCGCATAAGTAAATGCCTTCTGTACTTGGTCTCACTTACTGGCTTTTGGACTGAAGCACAGAAGCTGGGATGTGTCATTCTTGTTTTTGTTTTTTAATTCTTTTTAAAATTGAAATTAGTATTGATGATTGCAGACTCCCAGGTGGTTATGAGAAGTATTTTACAGAGAAATACACTTTGTCCAGTTTCTTCCAGTCGTAACATTTTATGGAACTATAGTATAATATTATCTGTGTTAGTTTGCTAGGGCTGCCATAACAAAGTACCACAGAGTGAGTGGCTTATACGACAGAAGTTTATTTCCTCATAGTTCTCGAGGTTAGAAGTCCAGGATCAGGGCAGGACTGGTTTCTTCTGCGGCCTCTCTCCTCGGCTTGTATACAGCTGTCCTCTCCCTGTGTCCTCACGTGGTCGTCCCTCGGATGTGTCTGTGTCCTCATCTCGTATTAGGACACCATCATATTGGACTCATATGACCTCATTTTACCTTAATCACCTCTTTCAAGACCCCATCTCCAAATACAGTCACTCTGAGGTATTGGGGGTTTGGGCTTCAACATGTGAATTGGCAGGGATCAGTCCATAATGAATATCAATGACCAAGATGTCGACATTGATACAATCCATGCGCCTTACTCGGGTTTCCCCAGTTTTACTTGTGTACTCGTGTGTGTGTCACGTTCTATGCAGTTTTATCCCCTGTGTAGGTTCGTGTCTCCATGACCACAGTCAAGATACTGAACAGCTCCAGCTCCACAAAGATCCTTCACGTTGTTCTTTCATGACCACACCCACCGCCTTCCTGCCCACCTACCCCAGCCCCTAACCCCTGAAAACCACTAACTGCCCTTCATTTCCAAAATTGTTTCATTTCAAAATGTGATACAAAAGGAATACAGAATACGAACTTTGGGGTTGCCTTTTCTCACATATCATAATTCCCGGCTGTGTGTCCCCGGTTAGCTTCTTCCTGTCACTGGACACTTTTCCAAGGCATTGATGTCCCACAGCTTGTTTTGTTTTGTTTTGTTTCTTAATATTTATTTCTTTATTTGGCTGTGCCTGGTCTTAGCTGCGGCACATGGGATCTTCGTTGTGGCCTGCGGGATTTAGTTCCCTGACCAGGGATCGAACCCGGGCCCTTGGGAGCATGGAGTCTTAACCGCTGGACCACCAGGGAAGTCGCCCACAGCTTGTTTTAACGCTCACCTTTTAAAGGACGGCTGGGCTGATTCCAGTTTGGGGCTGTCACAGAGGCGCCGTGAACATTCTCAGGCAGGTCTTTGTGTGGTTATAGGTTTTCATTTCATGGGATAAATGCCCGGGAGAGCAGTTGCTGAGTTGTATGGTGGTTACATGTTTAGTTTTATAAGAAATTGCCCAACTCTTATCCAGAGTGGCTGTAACAGTTTCCGTTCCTGCCAGCAATGTGTGCTTGATCGTTTCCCCACATCCTTGCCCACACTTGTGTTGTCACTCTTTTATTTTAGCCACTCTGATAGGTGTGTACTGAGTCAGAAAGTTTAGAGGGGGCTGCTGTTGGGTATCCCCTTCCCCACGCTGGTTCTGATCTGGTAAAAAGGACATTTCCCTTGAGGGCAGGAGAACAGAGCGCTCTGTGTACTTCAGAATGGTCACTGTCTTAGTCTGCTCGGGCTCCATACAGAATGCCACAGACAGGTGGCTTAAACCACAGAAGTTCATTGCCTCACGGTTCTCGAGGCCGGAAGTCCAAGATCAAGGCGAGGCTGACTTGGTTCTGGCGAGGCTCTTCCGGTTTGCAGACGATGCCCTCTCACTCTGTCTTCTCATAAAGTCACTGTCCTATCAGATTAGGACCTCGCCTCTTGAGCACATTTAACCTTAATTACCTGCTGCAAGCCCTGTCTCCAGACACAGCCGAGAGTTTGTGGACACAGTTCCGCCCACAGTAGCCACGTTGTTTCGGGCTCCAGCCATCAGCTCCTGGTGAGCTGTGACTCTCTTTGCCCGTCTCTCCAGTTTTCGGGGCATTGATTTGCCCTGTGACCTCAGTTCTCTGATGGGTCTCAGAAGAGTGATTGAGTTTTCAGTTACTCAGCTTTTTCTTGTTGGGAGGATGGGAGTGATGACCTCCAAGCTCTTTACAGGCCAGACCAGAAATGGTGTTTTGTTTTTCACATGGGATTCTGCGTGTTCACTGTCAGGACGCAGAAGTACAGTGGATTTTCACCTGCCAACCTTGTGTCCTGACACCTTGCTGAGCTCTTACTCTTTCTGGGAGTGTTTTTATTTATTTTTAATTTTTATTATTTTGGCTGCGTTGGGTCTTCGTTGCTATGCGTGGGCCTTCTCTAGTTGTGGCGAGCGGGGGCTCCTCTTCGTTGCACGTGTGGGCTTCTCATTGCGGTGGCTTCTCTTGTTGCAGAACACGGGCTGTAGGCGCACGGGCTTCAGTAGTTGCAGCCCGCGGGCTCCGTCGTTGCGGCACGCGGGCCCTTGAGTACACGGGCTTCAGTAGTTGCGGCACGTGGACTCTAGAGCGTGCGGGCTTCAGTAGTTGTGGCTCACGGGCTCTGGAGCGCAGGCTCATTAGTTGTTGTGCACGGGCTTGGTTGCTCCTTGGCATGTGGGATCTTCCCGGACTGGGGATCGAACCCATGTCCCCTGCATCAGCTGGTGGATTCTTTTTTTTTCACAGAATAAAGCACTGCTTTTACATGGGTCTCAATCTGAAATCCACAAATGCTAGTAAGTCAGTTTTTAAATGTTTTAATTTGTTTCAAAGTTAAACCCAAGACGCATTGACTTCATAGGACATCCACTGAGAAATGTTTTTCTAGGCTGAACACCTCTTTCCCTTTAGTCTCCCCCAGCAGAGCATGTACATGTTAATTACTTTACTGCTGTCCCACCACTCTACCAAGATCACCTAAACTGTGTGTGTAGTATTCCGAATGTTCTTAGTTATACCCTAATTTCACTAACTGCAAAAGATTTTCTGGGATAACCTGTCACATGAATTCTTTGGCTACTTTTGAAGATGAAGTCCGAAGAACTCTTAAATGATTCTCCTTTGTGGGGGTGGGTGGTATTTTATAGGCATTAGCAGCTAGCACCTGGGGCTGTGCTGATCCCATCTGGCATCACTGGGAGGCAACCAAAGACTCATATGATGCAACAGCCAACTGAGTGACTCAAAACTGAAGGTTAAATTTAAAGAAAAAACTAATGTAGAGAAGAAAAGTTCATCCTAGAGGAACTCGTTCTAAGTAATCAATCATTATGCCTCTGTGTGTGTGTGTGTGTGTGTGTGTGTGTGTGTGTGTGTGTGTGTAAGGCACAACCAGATGGATTCAGTGCAGCCTGGCAGGCGGATTCTTAACCACTGCACCACCAGCGAAGTCCTCTGGGAGTGTTTTTGTCACCTCTGGCTTCTCAGACCTCTGCTGTCCCCTGGAGAGACCCATAGCTCTCGCCCCAGCCTGCTTCTTCCTGCGCCTGGCTGATATGGTGGGAACATCCGGCCCTGGGGCGACAGTGACGCGCCCACCAGCTGTGTGTGGACGCCGCTCTGAGGCACGGAGGGCTGCAGACCCTCGGCCTCCAGAGCGGCTGCTGGGGAAAAGCAGATGAGTGAAACGTGGTTTGTGTGAAGGTGTGTGACACCCGGTTGGAAATAACGCACTTCCATGTGTCACCTGCTGGCTGCTGTTTCATCCCAGGCAGCACCGTCCAGGGTCCAGCATCCGCTGCCTGCAAAGTGGGAGATTTTATCAGTGTGCTCCCCGCACCGAGAGCCTCGGATTTTGTGTTTAATGACAATGATTTGAAGAGAATCACGTGCCTCAAGTATAACGAGGGGTTTTTTTTCCCTTCAAATTGCTTAAGATAATGTTAGAAATAACGGTGGGAGAAACAAGAAAACCATGCTAGTTCTCCAGAGCAGTGGTTGGATGTTGATGCGCTGTGAGCCCCCCTAGTGCCCAGTCTGCTGCTTCTTGGAAGGACCAGAGTTCATCCTCTGCCCCGTGGCCAGAGAGCCCATCACTCTGGGGACGCTGAGCTCCTCACCCACTAGTTTCTAGTAGTAACCCCACCCCGCTAGCTGTGATGACCAAAATGGTCTCCAGACATTGCCAAGCGTCCCTCGGGGAGCAAGAGTGTCCCTGGTTGAGAACCACTGGAATGCTGTTTGTTTAAAAAAATAACTTTTTGTTGAGAGTCTGCCTGCCGATGCAGGGGACACGGGTTCGTGCCCCGGTCCGGGAAGATCCCACATGCCGCGGAGCGGCCGGGCCCGTGAGCCATGGCCGCTGAGCCTGCGCGTCCGGAGCCTGTGCTCCGCAACGGGAGAGGCCACAACGGTGAGAGGCCCACGTACCGCAAAAAAAAAAAAATTATAATAACTTTTTCATCTGTGTTTTATCCCTTTTTGTTCTAGAGCCAGAAATGCAAGGATGAATTGTCCCAGCTCAACCACAGGGTCCTGCAGCTGGGAGAGGAGGCCTCCACCCACCAGGCCCAGAGCAAGAAGAATCACATCACCGTTCAGCGGCTGACACAGAGGCTGGAGGAGGCGGCACGCCGGGAGGAGCTGCAGGTGAGTGGCCGGCGCGGCAGGGAGGGGCAGACAGGCTGGCCTCAAACAGATGAGGCACAGCCCTGCTGTGCCTGGAGGTAAAGGGAGGGACTTAACAAGCAAGCCCTGAAAATATGTGGACTTCAGCAGCTTTTACAAAGCCTGGTATCTAGAAAAAGTAGTAGAGAGGAATTAACTCTTGATGATAGGAGAGTAAGTTGGTACAACCTCTCCGGAGGACAGTATGGCAAAATATACGTCAAGAGCATCAGGAACGCCCGTGCGCTCTGGCTTCATGATTCTGCTAGTGGGAACTTTACTGAGCATTGTGTACGGACTTAGCTGGAAGTGTGTTCATTGCTGTGGTATTTATAATAGCAAAACAGAATTGGAATCAGCTTTGAATCATCAACAGTATTGAGTTAGTCAGTAAATGATGGCACAGCCACTAAAAACCATGGTTTTGAAAAGTATTTAACACTCAAGATATAATAAGAGGGGGAAAGCACAGCATACAACAGAAGTCCGTGCGTGTGGAGGGAGGGCCAGGAGATACAGCAGAACGTCGGGTGTGGTCCTCGGGCTGCTGGGATCACGTTTGCTTCTCTGAAGTTTCTGCATTAAACGTGTATCACACTTTTGCTAAGATACTGCTTATACTTGTGAAACTGATTTTTAAAAAACAGGATAACCAGATCCAAAAACTTGAACTTGAACTTGAACACGTGACTCAGGAACGTCAGAGCCTGAGACTGGCACAGTCACAGCTGAGAGAGGCCCTCGAAGAGAGTCGGGACCAGGTGGGTGTGTGCTGTGGTCCCAACCCAGGAGGGGTCAGCCTTGCCTCTGACGGCCTGTCCGGGACTAGTCCAGCCAGGGGCATCCTTGGTCTGCCTCAGGTCGCCCAGCTAGTTGGGCCTCCACCAGGCCCAGGACTGAGTCAGGCTCAGTCCAGGGTCGGGTTGAACTCAAGTGAGCCACGTGAAGAGCTGCGCCTGTTCCTCACGAGGGGAAGAGGCCATAGCAGTGCCTCCAGGTGTGCCCTCTACAGATGGAGGGGCCAGGGAACGGGGCAGGTGGCCTCTGAGGTCCAGGCCAACACGGCAGAGCAGCCCCCGAGGTGACCCAGCTCCGCGCCCCCAGTGGAGCCCAGGTGTCACGTACCTGTGGGTGTTCCACCTGCTCTCCTGCCGCAGCTTTTGTCCAGCGCGCACCAGGCTCAGGGGAGGCAGGGAGTTCGCGGTCTGGGACAAACATATGTGAGCAAAGTGGGCCCAGGAGGGACGGTGGGTGCCTGACAGCGTGAGGTTCAGGGACACAGGGCTGGTTCTTCTGAGGAGTTCGAACAGGAGAAGGGAGGTGACGGGGTGAGGTGCCCTGAGGGCCACGGGCCCAGTGTGGACTCAGACCTGGGGTGTGCTTGGAGGGCCAGGGTACAGCAGCGGGAAAAGGGCCGTGGGAGAGGGTCTCTAACCCGCATGCCTCTGCCCAGCCTTTGTACCAGGTTCCCCAGCTGGCCCCTGGCCTGACTCCTGGACTTGGCTGTGGTCACCTGGTGTGAACAGTCACTTCTCAGATGGCCCGGGGCTGCAGAGGGATCGGTCTGGGTGTGGGATCCCCCACCGGGGCCTTATGAGGTGCTGTCAGGCTCCTGTGGGCTCAGCCCCCCGCCGTAAGCAGGCACTATGCCCGAGGTGCCGCCACGTACTGGGGGCTCCCTTCTCTACTTTTAGTGCCAAAGGAACCTTGAGAAATTGCCTGGGCTAGATTGAGCCTTCGAGGCTAAGGAGTCAGACCCATCTGCTGGCAGGCTGGCTGGGCTGCCGGAGGTCTCCGTGCCCGCTGGGCTGCTCAACGTTCAGCTGCCGTCACGGCAGGAGATGCTGCACTTAAGCGGGCTGCTGCGATGTGAGCTGGCGCCCCTTTTGTGATTTAGACGGGGACCCCCGTGAAACACACCTGGATGAAAGTGTGGAGAAGGGAAGTAAGAGCTTCCAGGGCACCTAGGGACCCTCTGGGTGTGTGGAGGTGAGGTGCACACAGAGCCACGGGGAGGGAGGGAGTGGTCACCGGTGCGCCATGAGTGGTTCCAAGGTCACAGGTCCAGCAGGGGAGCCAGGCGTCCAAGAGGGCACTTACAGGGGTGCCATGGACTGGGGCACCCGCACCGGCCTCTCCACGACATGGGGTTCTCAAGGTGCAGCAACCAGGCGCCCCCAGAAGAGCATACAGGTGGCTAGGCTTCTGAGGCCGGTGCCCGGGAGTTCTGAATATCACTTCCCCACATTCTGCCAGTCCAGCTTGGATTCAGGGCAGGAGGGGCTGCCGTCTGAGGGGCTCGCTGCCCCGCCCCGGCATCCAGAACGCGAAGGCCCTGGCTTCCCGGCTGCAGTGGCCCCGCTGCTCTCCTGGGGACGTCCCCCTTCTCAGGTGGCAGTTGAGCAGGGCTCTCCGGAGGCAGCCCAGCCTCCACCCGCACCTCACTTCACAAGGAGGGGGCTCGGGGCACTCAGTCGGGCAGTGCTGATATACCACCCAGCCAAGTGGAAAGCGGGCGGCGAGGAACCTGGGCAGGGGGTGTGAAGAGCACTTTCGGGTGGGTAGGGGCGCAGACACGGGCCAGAGTGACTGCAGAGGGACCGTCTGAATCTCGAAAGTCGGGAGGAGGCTACATCTGGTGGAGGGTGTGTGGGAACTGTCCTCCCCTCTCTTCACCCCAAAGAGCACGGTAGCTGCCCTGCTGGACCCGTGTGTATGGGTGTGTCTCTGGGGGGACCCGTCCTGGAGAATGGCCTGGGGTGGCCCCTCAGACACGCAGTGACACGGGACGGTGAGGGAAGTGGGGCTGCGGGCTCACAGCCTCGCCCTTGCCTGGCATGGCCGGCGCCCTCCTCTCCAGCCTGCCCACGGCAGGACCCCTGGCAGAGCTGTTGCCTCTCCTGTCTGTGAGGTCTCAGAGGGAAGTTCCATGTGTTCCAGACGAAGCTGCCAGAGTCCAAGTGATAGAAGTGGTGTTGAGATCCGGCCTCCCAGGTGGTCCGTCAGGGGAAGTAGCCAGGCTCTGGACAGCTTGGTAGCAACGCCCCAGTGGGTTCTGTGCCCAGGGAGCGGGTGCTGAGGTCCATCCACACCTGCTCCCAGCCCCTCGCTGATCACTGTGTGACCCACCTCTGGGACCCCGGCCGCAGCCAGGTGTCAGGAGCGTGAACTCTTCACTTAGAGGAAGGCTGCCGTACACAGCTGGCGTGGGTCACAGTATTAAAGGAATTACGCCCCAGTAATGTACCCGGGAGGTTACGTAACCCAGCGGGAGGTCACGTGGAGGATTACAGGCGGGCCTTCCTGGCTCTCACTGTGCAGAAGCGCCAGCTGCATGGAATTTGGGCGTCAGAATTCAGCCAAACGGGCTCTTTAGAAATCGTGGGTTTTGCTGCAGACACTTCCCTCGTGGGGTGACCTCAAAGGTAGGGATGCAGCCTTCTGTGCCTGGTAGTGACCCGGTAGCTCTGGGCAGTTCCCCCCACACTGGGTGCCTTCTCCCCGGGCAGCTGTACGGGGCCACCACGAGGCTGAGGCTGGCCCAGTCCCAGCACGCCCACGCGGTCCAGCAGCTGCAGGAGCAGATGGAGCAGCTGGTGCCTCGGGGCTGCGTGGCTGAGCTGCAGCAGCTGCTGGAAGGGGAGCGGCAGGCGGCTCGGCAGCTCCAGGTGGAGGAACGGGTAAGTGAGGACGGGGGCCCAAGGGCCGGCTGAGGGTGACGGGGAGGTTAAGGTTGGCTCTCTGGTGACTTAGCCAGAAGCTGCCCAGGTGCCCAGGGGAAGATGGCCCCGCAGATGTCCCACGACGTGAGGACTGGTTTATGGAAGCTATGGGACCCAACTTGCCCTGAGAACTGGGGGGCGTTGAGCAGCCGACCCAGAAGGCACCCCAAAGCCCCCCAGTCTGTCTTCCGGGCTGCACGTGTCTGCAGCCAGCCACACAGCCACACACATGGTCCCCGCTTCCAGGCCTGAAAGATGGTGATAGAGGGGCCGCGAGGGAGGCGACGGGCAGGGTCCCTGCCTGTGTAGCCCTGTGAGAGTACAGGCAGGTGCAAAGGTCCTGAGGTGGGCTGTGCTCGGCATGTTTAAAGGTAGCCAGGGCGTGGGGGGCGGTTGGACAAGAGGTCAGCGCAGTGACAGCACAGACTTGGGGAGCCCGGCTGTGTGCCATGTGCTGCCCTAGGCATCTAGGCACATGGAAGCAGAGTCACAGCCTCAAAGGGCAGCAGGACAGTGGCTCAGACCACGCACTGCAGGGATCTGGATCCTGGCTGCACCACCCCAGCCGAGTGACCTCAGGCCAGTTAACCTCTCTGTGCTTCCGTTTCTGTCAACTTCTGGTGGCAGCGGTTCCCACCTGAAAGCACCCTCTCAGGCACCAGTGAGTGAGCACCTTAAAGTGTAAGCCTGCGGGGCACATCTTGGTCCTCAGAGTTCGTGAGGTGGGGGTGGGGGAGGGCCAGAGGGTGAGGCACCTTCACGAGGGAGGAACTGGCGCAAGCCTGCAAAGGTGGGTGAAATTCGACGTTTGTAAAACAAATTCTAATGAAGACTAGCCTTTCAGCGTTGTGCAAAAACGTTACGCTGGAGAGACAGTTAATCTGTGAGAGATTATTGACAGAACAAAGAAATTTAGTCAGAAATCCTTTAGAAAGACTAACGTGTTTGGGGAAACTCACCTTTGAGTCATTTAGGACTCAAGGGACAAATCCTAGCACAAAGCAGTCTGCTGATCTGCTTAGACTACAATGAGAAATGCAGCTTTGTGGCTTGTGAGACATTTCTAACCGTCCCTCTACGGATGAAAGGTTATCCACACGCTCAGATTTGCACACGTCAGCTAATTTCCATTCTAAAGTAAATAAACCCCTGATGATTCTTTTTAAAATGTACAGTGTTCGTCTCTAACCTCCTTTTGTGCAGGAAGCACATGAAAAACAGCTGAAAGCCGCAGAAGAGCGGGTGGAGGAGGTGGAAATGATTTTGAAGAACGTGGAAGCGCTCCTCCAAGAGAAGGTGCGTGAGCTGAAAGAGCAGGTAAGTGATGACGCCTCGTTTGGGCATTCAAGTAGCTGATCAGGGAGACATAACCCAAGAGAACCCCATGTCCTGTGGAATCACTGAGAGGTAGAGAGGAGAGAGGCCATTGCTGCCCTAAAAGTTCCACTTGGAGCTACAGGAAATGAAACATGAGAATCTGTAGAAATACTTTTCTTACACAGCAGTCAGGTATGGTTCACCTGCGGCATCCGGAGCTGCAGGTCCCCGGGCAGCGTCACTCTGTGCGGGCCACCGGCTCCTGACCACCCCCGCATCTCTGCAGCCCCTCCCCTGCCGGCACTGCCATCCTCCCACCCTCTCTGTCCCTGGTCCTCATGTTCCTTCCCAGCAGTCAGACTCGGTGACTCCCGCAGTCACTCCTGGCAAAACCTCAGCCCAAACCCCAGGTGAACCCTAAGGCTCCTGCATGTGGAGGTGCCAGGGTGGCCGGGGAGCTGTCCCAACTACACCCTCGCCCCCACTGCCCTCTCCAGGGGGCCCTTGCCCTCCTGTCTCTGACCTCCAGCACCTCTCCCCTCAGCTGTGCTCTGTGCTTGTTTCACTGGAAGACCAGAAGTGCCCAAAGAAATGCATGTGCCTGTGTCCCCTCCCCGCCGCCCCAGCCCTCCCATCCTCTGGAGCCTTGTCTCAACACCACCTTCCAGAGCCCTGGTCCTACCAGCTCTCTGCTCCTCTTTACAGAAGTCCTTCAGAGCTGTCTGTGCCCTCACCTGCCCACCCAAGTCCAAAACCTTGGAGTCCTGATGGACCCCTTCCCATCTCATCCTTCAGCTAGGCCTTCAGCGTGGGATACAGAGCCCCCATCTCTTGGGTCCTAACAGCTGGTGTCCTTGTTTCCTTTGATGTGCTTTCAGCGGCAACAGTCACCTTCAAATGTGACGGAGGTGTTGGCCCTCCTCCGCTCAGAAACCTCCAGTCTTTCTACATCCCTCAGAGTAAAAGGCAGTTTTTACAGTGGTCTTCACGGTTCTGCAGGACCTATTCCCCTCCCCTTGGCCCCCTGCCCAGCCAGCATGGCAGCTCTGACTTCCTCACAGGCCTCCTGGCCATTCCTGTCATCCCCACATGTGCCAGCTCTGCGTGGAATGTTCATGCCGGACAGCCTCACTGACTTACCCGGTGCTTTATTCAGCTCTCCGTCCAAATGTCAACATACAGAGAAGCCCTCTCTGTTCACCTCAGTCTCAGCTGTGTGTCCCCTCCTGGGTTTTCTGTTAGCAGGTCCCACCACCCAACGCTGGTCCACCACCAGTCCCACCATCCAAAACTGCGAGCTTGGTTCTGGTCTGTCTCCTTCCATTGGAATACATGCCCTGTGAGAGCAGGGCTGTTGCTAGGGCAGCACCTGGCCAACGGAGCTGCTCAGTTAACTCTTGAGTGAATGTATGTAGTGCTGACTCACGAAGCGCAAATCTGGGACCCCCGTGTCTTAGCATCCTGACTAGTGTGGCCTGTGTCCCCATCACTGAAGCCTCTACAGCTGCTGTGTGTGTGGTGACCACAGTGCCTCACTGTGTCCTGGGTGACGGGATGGGCCTGCAGAGCACACTGAGATGAGCCAAACATTTTGGGTACTCTTGACAATTTCCTTCCTTTTTGAGGCCTACAGATTTTGGTCTTTTTGTCTTCATTTTATGGTAAAAATCAATTTGTGCAAAATTGGCTGAAGTTTTCTCTACCACATAGTTCATCAGATTCTCAATTTCCTCTCTCCCGCCAGGATAACAAAAATTGTCATTACATCCAATATTTGCTTCCAATGTGTTAAGAATCCCCAAACTGTGGTTTGAACAACGTGGAAGACTGGGAGGGGCAAGCTGGTAGCATGGCATTTCTGCATTAGATTCACAGTGAAGTGTGGCTTTCTCCCCTGTCCAGTTTGAAAAGAATACACGATCCGATTTGCTGCTCAAGGAGCTCTATGTGGAAAATGCTCACCTAACGAAAGCGCTTCAGGTCACTGAAGAGAAGCAACGAGGTGCTGAGAAAAAATCCCGATTCTTGGAAGAAAGAGTTAGAGCTCTCAACAAACTACTCAGTAAGATCGCTTCAGCATCTCTCTCTGTGTAGACTGCTTTTCTTCCTGGAGTTCATTCTGAAAGAACATCTTTTAAAAGTAAACCACTGTGATGCCATAACTTCTATGGCTCATTGGCCGCACACCCCTGGACAGATGAGGATTATGACTCTCTGTTCACCCCACAAGCATTTAATGAAGGTCGACTATGTGCCAGATGCTGAGGAAACAGACATGTTGGAAAAGACTATATATTTTTTTAGTGGTCCCTACGTAAAATTCCTAAATTTGCTGCTTACTAGTGGAACAGGTTATGGGGGCTCTCAGCAAGGTAAATGGTAAAATAGTTTTAATGTTTTACTTCTGACCTTGGCTACAGAGACTAAAATGCAAAGTCAGGGCTCTGCAGTGCTGCCATTTCACTGTTGCTGCTCTGGTTGAGTCACTGGCATTCTCCATAGTGGGTGGATACAGACACTCCAGAAATGCTTCACTTCCTGTGACTGTCAACTGGCGATGAGGGATACAGGAGGGGAAGCCCCTTTGTTGGGGGTCAGCTCCACTGCAGGGATGTTTGGACCGTGCTTGTTATTTTAGGGCTGTGGACTCAGGGAGGATGGTTTCTATTGTGAATGCAATCTTTTCCTCATTGAAGTGTCATCACACTGGAAAGTATATATGTAAAAAAAAAAAAAAAAAAAGTATAGTTTTATATCCAAAATATACATAAATTATGGCCATTTGGTTTATCAGAGTAAACTACTGTAATATGAAGAGTCACTGTATTTGCAATAAAAGTTCTTTTCTATTAAAATTGATTTCTAAGTGTTTTTTTGTTATTTATCTTTGGCTGCATTGGGTCTTCATTGCTGCGCTTGGGCTTTCTCTAGTTGTGTCGAGCAGGGGCTACTCTTCACTGTAGTGAGTGGGCTTCTCATTGCGGTGGCTTCTCTTGTTGCGGAGCATGGGCTCTAGGCTCTCGGGCTTCAGTAGTGGTGGCGCACGGGCTCAGTAGTTGTGGCTTGCGGGCTCTAGAGTACAGGCTCAGTAGTTGTGGCGCACAGGCTTAGCTGCTCCACAGCATGTGGGATCTTCCCAGACCAGGGCTCGAACCTGTGTCCTCTGCGTTGGCAGGCGGATTCTTAACCAATGCGCCACCAGGGAAGCCCCTAAGTATTTTTTAAACTATAAAATATTTCAAAGATATAGAAAAACAGCTTCATAAGAAACATTCATATGTATTACATAAACATTCAGATGTATTAAAAACATTGTTGCAACATTTTGGATAAAAGCGCAGTCCCTGTTCTACTGCATTCAACCTTCCTGGAGGCAACTGCTGTCCTGAAGCTGCTGCACCTCCCCACTATCTGTCTGTACAGTCATTGTACACATGCCTGAACGAGAAAAACCTTAAACCACTGGAATAGATGGAAAGACCAGATCCTGGATAGGAGGACTCGACACTATAAAGTGGGTTCTTGTATCCACGCACCTGTGGTCAATTAATCTATGACAAAGGCAGCAAGGATACACAATGGGGGAAAGTGGTGCTGAGAAAACTGGACAGCTACATGTAAGAGAATGAAATTAGAACACTCTCTAACACCATACACAAAAATAAACTCAAAACGGATCAAAGACCTAAATGTAAGGCCAGAGAGAAAAAACTCTTAGAGGAAAACATAGGCAGAACACTCTTAGGGAATTCCCTGGTGGTCCAGTGCTTAAGACTTAGCTCTTTCACTGCCATGGGCCCTGGGCTCGATCCCTGGTCGGGGAACTAAGATCCACAAGCAGCACAGCACAGCCAAAAAATAAATTAAAAAAACAAAACAATGCTCTTTGACATAAATCGCAGCAATATCTTTTTTGATCCACCTCCTAGAGTAATGAAAATAAAAACAAAAATAAACAAATGGGACCTAATTAAACTTTAAAAACTTTTGCACAGCAAAAGAAACTTTAAAACAAAAAGACAACCCACAGAAAGGGAGAAAATATTTGCAAACAAAGTGACCAACAAGTGATAATCTCCAAAATACACAAACAGCTCATGCAGCTCTATGTCAAAAAAAACACAACCCAATCAAGAAATGGGCAAAAGATCTAAATAGACATTTTTCCAAAGAAGATATACAGATGGCCAAAAAGCAAATGAAAAGATGTTTAACATCACTAATTATCAGAGAAATGCAAATCAAAACTACAGTGAGTTATCACCTCACGCCAGTCAGAATCGCCATCATCAAAAAGTCCACAAATGATAAATGCTGGTGAAGGTGTGGAAAAAAAGGAACCTTCCCACACTGTTGTTAGGACTGTAAATTGGTACAAGCCTATGGAGAATAGTACGGAGGTTCCTTAAAAAACTGAAAATAGAACTACCATATGATCTAGCAATCACACTCCTGGGCATATATCCGGAGAAAACCATAATTTGAAAAGATACACGCACCCCAACGCAGCACTATTTACAATAGCCAGGACATGGAAGCAACCTAAATGTCCATCAACAGAGGAATGGATAAAGAAGACGTGGTACATATATACAACGGTATATTACTCAGCCATAAAGAAGAACAAATAATGCCGTTTGCAGCAACAAGGATGGACCTAGAAATTATCATACAAAGTGAAGTAAGTCAGACAGAGAAACACAAACATTATATGATATCATTCATATGTGGAATCTAATTTTAAAAATGATACAAATTCTGTTTACAAAACAGACTCAGATTTTGAAAACAAACATATGGTTACCAAAGGGGAAATGTGGGGGGGTGGAGAGATAAATTAGGAGCTTGGGATTAACATACACACACTACTATACATAAAATAGATAACCAACAAGGACCTACTGTATAGCACAGGGAACTCTATTCAATATTCTGTAATAACCTATATGGGTAAAGAATCTGAAAAAGAATGAATACATGTATATGTATAACTGAATCACTTTGCTGTGCACCTAGAACTAACAACATTGTAAATCAACTCTACTCCACTAAATTAAAAACAAAAAATGTAGGTTCTTCCAAATTAGAATTCAAGACCAGAATGACATCTGGAATATCCCAAATATTTGGAAACTGAAATTACCCACAAAGCAATGAGGAAATTAGAACATATTTTGAATTAACTGAAAATGAAAACATTAAAATTTGTGGAGGTGGAGTAAAAGTGGTACTTAGGGCAATATTCATAGCACTAAGTAACTGCATCATAAAAAAAAGGTCTGAAATCAGTGACCTCAGCTACCACCTTAGAAAAAGAGACAATTAAACCCAAAGTAAGCAGAAGAAAGGAAATAATAAACATCACTAGGAATAAGGAATAGAAGAACAGGGGTTGGCAAACTTCATGCTGTATGTGAAAGCTAGCTCCATGGCCTGCTTTTGTGCTACAACTGAGCACTGAGCAGCTGTAACAGAGACTATGTGGACTGCAGTCTAAAATAAAGTTTGATGACCCTAATAAACTAAAAGACAAAAACTCTATGATCATCTCAACAGATGCAGAAAAGGATATGACAAAATCCAACATCCATTCCTGATAAAAACTCTCAGTGAACCAGGAATAGAAGGGAACTTCCTTAACCAGATAATGGGCATCTACAAAAAACTCAGTTATGTTATACTTAATGGTAAAAGACTGAGTGCTTTCCACCTAAGATCAGGAACAAGATAGGGACTTCTGTTCAAACCACTTTTATCCGGTACTCTCCTAAAGGTTCTAACTCGTCCAGTTAGGCAAGAAAAAGAAATAAAAGGCATCTAGATTAGAAAGGAAGGAATAAAAGTTTTGATTCACAGAAAACATGACCATGGCGTAGAAGACTTGATATAATTTACAAAAAAGCTATTAGAACTAAAAAGTGAGTTTAGCAAGGATGCAGGACACAAGTTCAATATCAATTGTATTTCTATTTATAAACAATTAGAATTTGAAATTTAACAATACCATTTACAACAGCATCAAAACTATGAAATGCTGGCAAGAGATACGATAGACCTGTATACTGAAAACTACAAAATATTGCTGAGAGAAAAGGAAGAAGACAAAAATAACTGGGCTGTTTATGGGCTGAAAGGTTCAATATTGTTAAGATGTCAATTCTTCCCAAATTGATACACAGATTCAATGTAGTTCCAAACAAAATGCTACCAGGTCTGTTTTTGGCAGAAACTGACAAGCTGACCCTAAATTTCATATGAAAAGCAAAGGACTTAGCACAGCCAAGACAAATAAGAAAAGTAGAAATTTGGTGCAAACTAGATAATGCTATCTATTTCTAGAACTATTCTAATCACCGACCTCAGCTTCCACCCTAAATAACTAGAAAAAGAAGAAATTAACCCCAAAGTAAACAGACAGAAGGAAATCATGAAGATCACTACAGAGGTCAAGGAATAGAACAGGGGTGGGCAAACTCCATGCTGTGGGTGAAGCCCAGCCCCAGGGCCTGCTTTGTGAATAGACTGCTTGGCACAGCAAACCATTCACTTGCGTACTGTGAGGACAAAGGTACTACAGCAGTTGAATATCCATATACCATCCCCACACCCCTGCCGTGACCTTGGAATCCACACCTTACACCATATACAAAAATTAACTCAAAATGGATCATAAACTTAAGTGTAAAACCTAAAAGTTTCCTTCTAGATGAAGGAAAAAATTTTTGTAACCTTGGGCTGGAAAGAAATTTCTTAGATATGACTCCAAAAGCATAAAAAAACACGAATAAATTTGATTTTATCAAAACCAAAAATGTCTACTTTTCAAAAGATTCTGTTAAGGGACTTCCCTGGTGGTCCAGTGGGTAAGACACTGTGCTCCCAATGCAGGGGGCCTGGGTTTGATCCCTGGTCAGGGAATTAGATCCCGCATGCATGCCGCAACGAAAAAGTCCGCATGCTGCAACCAAAGATCCAGCATGCTTCAATTAAGACCTGGCGCAGCCAAACTAAATAAATAAATAATTTAAAAAGGAAAAAAAAAAAGGCGGGGCTTCCCTGGTGGCGCAGTGGTTGAGAGTCCACCTGCCGATGCAGGGGACATGGGTTCGTGCCCCGGTCTGGGAGGATCCCACATGCTGCGGAGTGGCTGGGTCTGTGAGCCATGGCTGCTGAGCTTGCGTGCCCGGAGCCTGTGCTCCGCAGCGGGAGAGGCCACAACAGTGAGAGGCCCACGTACCGCAAAGAAAAAAAAAGAAGGAATAGACAGACAAGCCACAAACTGGGAGAAAAATCTTTGCAAAGCATATATCTCATAAAGGACTTATATCCAGAATATATAAAAGAACTCCCAAAACTCAATAAGAAAACAACCTAGTTTTTTAACAAATGGACAAAGATTTAGACAAACTCACCAACGAAAGATATACACATTCCAAATAATCACATGTAAAGATACTCAACATCATTAGTCATTAGGGAAATGCAAATTAAAATCTTAACAAGATAGCACTACACGCCTGTTAGAATGGGTAAAATTTAAAAGGCTAATCGTAGCAAGTGCTGGAGAGGATGTAGAAGAACTGGAATTCATACACTGCTGGTGTGAATGCAAAATGCACAACAACCCTGGAGGAGTTTGGAAGTTTTCTTAAAAAGTTAAAATTATACCTACAGTATGACCCAGCCATTTTACTCCTAGTTATTTGCCTCAGAGGAAATACTTGTCCATAAAAGACTTGTACGCAAATGTTCCTGGCACCTTTTTTGTAACAGCCCCAAACTGGGAATAACACACTATTAGCAAAGGGGGTAGGGGGGAGTGACTCTCATTATTTCTGGTGGTAGTACAAACTTTAATTCCTACATATTGTGGCAAAAGCCATCAAAATTATAACTGTCCTACAGACAAAGCTGTATATGTACAGAATGATATATGTACAAGGTTACTCACATAGGTTTGTCTATAATAGCAAAAGGATGGAAACTGTTCAAGTGTCCATCAATAAGGCAATAGATTTTTTTCTCAAAGGTATTTAACAACCTCTCTTAGTTTGCAGGGGTTGCCAAAACAAAATACTACAGACTGGGTGTCTTAAACAAAAGAAATTTATTTTCTTACAGTTCTGGAGGAAATCCAAGGTTATTAGCAAGTTTGTGTTTCCTGAGGCCTCTGTCCTTGACTTGCAGATGGCTGCTTTCTTTGCTATTACATTTTGTACTATATGAAAACATTGTTTTTTCTAAAGTAACAAAATAGAATAAATTCAACTCATCCAAAAATACTATCAATTGTGAAAAGCAATAGATCATCTGAAATCTACATCTTCCTCCTCTAAATCCTAAAAGATTAATGCATTATCATTACAGATACTTCTTTTAGTTACATAAGACAAAAAAGGGAAGACAGATACATATTAGGAATGACCATATGTAGAGAAAAGAAAACAATTCCTCAAAACATTTCAAAATATAGAATAAAATATTTAGAAAAACATGATTAACTGAAATTTACTTAAGAAAAAGTAGAAAACTTGACCATAAACTAAAGAAAATAAAAAATTCATCAAAGATCAACATCCCTCTCCAAAGAAGACTCATACTGAGATGGTTCTATAGGTATTAATGCTATTTTAAAAGGTACATTTCTATTAGAAATAGATAAAGTAACAAGCACCACTAAAAAGAGACACCAGAACACTGACACCCCATCTGACTGTGGGCCTCTCATTCTGCCTTCATGTGGTTCACGTGGCCTCTTCACTGAATCTGGGCGCCTATGACTGTATTAATTGACTGGATTTGGCAGAAATGGTACTAGTTCAATACTAGGACTAGCCCTTCAGAAAACTAGCAGCGGGACTTCCCTCGTGGCACAGTGGTTAAGAATCTGCCTGCCAAAGCAGAGGACACAGGTTTAAGCCCCGGTCCGGGAAGATCCCACATGCCGTGGAGCAAATAAGCCTGTGTGCCACAACTACTGAGCCTGCGTTCTAGAGCCCGCGAGCCACAACTACTGAGCCCACGTGCCACAACTACTGAAGCCCGCATGCCTAGAGCCCATGCTCCACAACAAGAGAAGCCACCGCAATGAAAAGCCAACACACTGCAACAAAGAGTAGCCTCTGCTCGCCGCAACTAGAGAAAGCCCGCACGCAGCAACGAAGATCCAACACAGCCAAAAAAATAATTTTTTTTTTAAAAACAATGTAAAAAATTTTTTAAAAAAAAGAAAGAAAACTAGCAGCACCCACATCCACCCTCTTAACACTGCAGGTGTCCTAAGCTGCCAGGTGAGAAGCTCAGCCAGCTTGCTGGAGAGAACCACGGGAGAGGCCCACATGGAGACCAGAGGCCAAGCCATCCTGGCCAAGCCACCACCTGAATGCAACTGCATCAGGGACCCCAAGCAAGATCTCCAGAACCTCCCAGCTGAGCCCACTCAACCCACAGAACTGGGAGAACTAATAAAATGGTGTCATTTAAAGCCACTGTGTTCAGATGGCTGTTTCATAGGAACAGATTATTGAAAACACTGACGAAGTATAGACACATATGTGAAGACATACACGTTTCCCTCTTCCCAAACACTATAAACCAGCATCACTCACAGTTGCAAAATTCCACAATAAAATAACACCAAATCAAATCCTGCAGTTCACTGAATGGTTAACACATCACAGCCAAGAAGAATGTTAAAAATGGAATGCAAGATAGTTCAACAATAAAATTCTATATATATAATTCATAAACTTTAAGGAGTTAAGTGAGAAACCATATATGATCATCACTTAAGTTCTCCAAGTGTACTTGGAAAAATCATGTTTGTTAACTACCACTGTTTTGTTTTATTATGGTATTAAATTTATTTTGAGGTTTCAAGTTGCACTGGCCACAAGTTTTGGTAGTTTTCCTGGAGAAGTATGGGATAGAGAGATTAAGACTGTGGTATTCCAGTCAAGTCAGGAAAAAGATAAGCTGTTAGCTATTACCAGCAGTAGTCAACATTTTCCTGACGGTTCTAGACAACAAAATCAATGTGAAAAAGAAATGAGTTTATACAGGAATGTGGCCAAATCATCATAATTTACAGCTTTTTTATATGTATCAGCCAAAACCAATTAGAAAAATATAATAGAAAAGAAGATTCCATTCACATTAGAAACAAAAACTAGAAAGTAATTGGGCAAACACTAAAAAGAAATGGGATCGCACTTATATCCGTAACCAGTTAACGGTGGACACGCTGGATGGTGGTATTCATTTTTTACACTGTATTTTTTTTTTACCTTTTTAACTGTGCATATATTACCTCTATAATAAGAAAAAAACATATATTTTAAAATTCTAGCCACAATTCTAGAGCCAGTCAACATAAATCAATAAAACCTACAAAATTTTAACTTTTCAACAAGCATACATTCACTTCAAATAAGGAATATACTTATTATTTTATTCTGGGAATTAAACAGAAAAGTACAACATATATCAATAATTTATGTACAGGAATGATGCTGGGCTGGCAACAGGGCAACGGCCTTCACTGCTGTCTGTCCTCACGGCTGATTCACATGGACTCTAGGACAACTGCACATGGTTCCACACGCTTGGAAGAGCAAAATGCAAGGGAAGGAAGTGACCACTGATGGACAGTTAAAACATCATCCATCCCATTCACTAGGGAAATATTCCATATTGTTTATTGCCAGAGATTCAGATGAAAATCTGATGTGGCTACAAACCGATGGGAGGAATTATTTCCAAAAATGAGGGAATTCCCTGGCAGTACAGTGGTTAGGACTCTGTGCTTTCACTGCTGAGGGCATGGGTTCAGTCCCTGGTCGGGAAAGTAAGATCCCACAAGCCGAGTGGCGCGGCCATAAAAATACATAAACAAAAACAAACAGTCTGTCAAGGGCTGCCTACTGACCTAAGTACGTGTGTTGTGAAAATATGCAGATCCACACCCTAGGTAGAGCCTCTCTATAGCTTGATTTCTTGAGTATAATTTTGGCCAGAAACATTCGCCTGTTTAAGAAATAAACTGCACAGAGAGTGTCAGGTACTGTGTTTATCTGGATTTTAAATTTAAATGCCTGAGATTACAGCCCAGCATCATTCCTGTACGTAAATTATTGATATATGTTGTACTTTTCTGTTTAATTCCCAGAATAAAATAATAAGTATATTCCTTATTTGAAGTGAATGTATACTAGTTGAAAAGTTAAAATTTTGTAGGTTTTATTGATTTATGTTGGCTGGCTCTAGTCACTGGTCATGGAGGGGCTGGTGCGGAAAGGCCACTGACCACCAGGCGAGACCACTCTGTGCCTCTCCGATGTCTACCATTTTCAGTTTATCCGGCAACAGAAACTGCGCTCCACTTAGCTGACCAGCTCTTCATGTGACTTTCTGGTCACTGTGACTGTTGGGGGGAAACTGCACAAAGTTCCTTTCCTAGCCCCAATTTCAATTTCCCTTTCCAAAGGGGAGATCCTGGTGCTCACCCCACAAGCTCGCAGACACGCATGAGCCAGATCAGCCACCACTGCTGGAAACGGGCAAAATCCATTGTATCCCTCCTTCCTTCCTTAACAGCCAGGTGGTAAGTTAACATGTTATTGAACATTAAATACGCTGAAAATTTTATAGGCCATCAGCTCCACCTGCCCATGTGATTTGGAAACAGGAATTGCAGAAATTCAGCTCCCTGGCTTGCACAATGCACACTTCCAGCAACACAAGATGCACAAGGACCTCCTATCTCCCTATACAGCCAGGTGAAACTTCCTCATTGTTTAAAAGAGATTAAAATGTAATATTGATAACTTACTTTCATTAAACAAAAACACACTGTAGTATTTTGGGAACTGTATATAGTATTTTGGGAATTGTAGGAATGTTGTGATTATAGACACAACGTACCACACAAAGGGGAGAATCCTGTACAATAGAAAAATAAACCACTTCCACCTTGTGAGCACAGAATGAGAAGATGGCGGTGTATGAACTAGGAAGCACTCTCCTTAGGCACAGAATCTGCTAGAGTCTTGATCCTGGACTTCCCTCTAGAACTGTGGACAGCAGATTGGATATGTGGAGTCTCTGTATGGCAAGAATTCAAACTCTCTATTGAGAACTGATGCTTCAAAAGGCAAGCATACAACATAGATTCAAAAATATGTTTACCATGAAAGGTTATAGAATTATATTTGGAAATTAAATAAAAGAGAAACTAAGGTTCAAATGAAAGAAAAGAAAAAGAAAAACAAACCATACTCCTTGGCCAAGCATTCCTGGTTAAAGTAAGTCTAAATTTTAAAACCAAAAAGTGGTGGGACTGGGGGAGGTGGAGAGGGAGATGGAGAAATGTCCTTGGTTGAGTCCAGCCTCGAACGGGGGAAGCCTTGGCAGCCATCTGGCGCGAGGTCACGACAGCACGTGCTCCAGGATGCCCTGTCTAATCAGCTGCTCACACTTCCCCCGAGGTAGAAAGTGCTGAGGGAAGAGGGGGAGGAAGAAAAAGGAATGAAAAGAATGTTAAATTACACGATGCATCATTAAAAAGCAGCAACGCATTATATATATATTTCAAACTAAGTAGTTAAAAGCTAAACTTAAGTATTTTTGCTATTTTAATCAACTGAAATGGATGTCACCTAGAGCTGTACTGAAATCTGAATTTTATAAACAAATCCACGTTTTGCTTAAGTTAAATTTAACTAAAGAGTTTTGAATTCTGGTAGGTATTTTCCTTAATATTTGCATTTTAAAATTTATGCACAGGGGCTTCCTTGGTGGTGCAGTGGTTGGGAGTCCGCCTGCCGATGCGGGGGGCGCGGGTTCGTGCCCCGGTCCGAGGGGATGCCACGTGCCGCAGAGCGGCTGGGCCCATGAGCCATGGCCGCTGAGCCTGCACATCCGGAGCCTGTGCTCTGCAACGGGAGAGGCCACAACAGTGAGAGGCCCGCGTAACGCAAAAAAAAAAAAAAGAAAAAAAATATTATGCACAGAAAACCCAGGTAGGTGAGATTTGGGGCACTGGATCACCAGGGGTACAGCAACAGCTCATTAGGAAGGCAAACGGAAGGAGTGTCTTCTCCACTAAACATTTTCTAGGATCTGAGTCTGAACAGTCATTCTTCTACTAACAGTGCAACTCTTCTCCCATATTTTCCAAGGATTAAAAGTCATTGTAACCTATGACATGGGTGCTGGTCACACGCTGTGTGTGACGATGCCAGTGCCTGGCTAAGGCTCATCCTCAACGTCTCCTGAGAGGACACCGCTCTCGTTCTGAGGTGGAAAGGAGTCTCCTTGTCTGATTCCCTCTCAAAACACCAGGGCTTAAAACAAAAGTGAACATTTAGTAAACTCTGGAGCGGGGAGGTGCTGGAAGTGAGGCAGGAAGACTTTCCAAGCTCACAAGTGACCAAAGAAATCTCAAAGACGAGACAGAGATACTTGGGTAAAAACAAGAAACAGTACATTAGAAAGTGCAGTGTAGGTAACCCTAGAAAGTAACTGAAGGAGAGAGTATGCAAAGTATTCAAGGAAGCGGAAAGGCCTCAGGTGAGACCCATGACCAAAGAAACTCCTCCAAACCAGTCATGAAGACCCATGGGCCAAGGACTGTTGTCTAATTTAACCGAATTTTTAAAAAGCCTTAAGAATATAAAATGTAAAAAAATATATAGAGAGAAAAAACTATAGAGTTGCTCACTTAACAATTATTCCAATATCTACTAAAAAGAGGGAGTTCTGATTTCTGGACAACCAGCATGCTTGCCATAGACTCAATAATAAAGGAATGTACAGTAGGAAAATGTTTCCCTATTAATATTTTATATTATGTGGGTGATCTACACTATAGATTTTATAGAAAACTGGTTTCAGATGTGCTCAGACATTTTAGAAGCCCCTTAATATCAATTAGAGTAGATTATGCTTTTAAGTTTCCCCATTTTTATAGGGTGATACTGAGAGACAAAGTCTCATTAAGAGGAAGGCTTCTGAATGCACCACACAGTAAACAGCAATCGTCTAACAGCAGCAGACGGAGGAGGGACTGGGTTTCGGCCGCCCTGGCCCCACCCAGGCCCTCCCTGCTGAGGAGTCTTACTACACCTGGTGGGAAGACTGGCCACAAAGCTCAAGAAAGAAATTCAACCATGGGACACTGTTTGGGGTGAAGTGCATTTTCTCACATCTTGCTTTATGAGGCTAGCTTTGTTCTTGTGAACCCAGAGCTTCACCATCTATTTTCTATTCATTAGTATCCTTGGAAGGGAAACTTCTGCCTTAACAACCAAAGATTTTAGGGTACCCTGAAAATCTGTCTTTAATAATTTCAACTTTTGTTTCAGGAAACTATTTAAAACTCCAAGGGTACTAGTAAAATAAGAGACCAACTCACCCTCCCTTAGGGAAATGAGCTAAGAACCACATAACCAGAACCATTCTTTGGCTCAACAGAACAAACAGAAGTCAACAACAGTGACTAGGGTCATTAAATACCGACTGTCTCATAACAAGATGGCAGGCAACAAAGGAAAGAGTGGTTTTTACTAGTTCACCTTTCCTCCTATGCTAATATGACTACAGAAAATACAGACAGGATAAAATAAATTTAGCTACTGTGAATTCATCTAATGTGAACTTGAAGATTTCTAAGGAAACAATAAATTGAGATTCTTCGTAAGGAAAAATTTAGTGAGTTACAATTTTAGTCTTTCCCTATTAAATTCTATTATGTTTATATATTAAATACTTAGAAATTTTTTGATACATATCACTATTTGTTAGCTAAAGAACTAAGATTTACAAGGTGAAGAAGTATAGGCTGAAAACTAGTGCTTAGCACCTTTTTAATAAATAATAATTTGAAGAAAGGAGCTAAATGCAACAACATAATAGCCCCTTAACTAGAGTAAGACCCACTGTGGCAACTTCCCAGGGAAATGCTTAGTATTAAATTCAAGCAATACCCTAGTAAATTATAGCTAATGCTTGAGCATGGGTTTGAACTGCATGACTCCACACAAATATGCGTATATATATATATATATATATATATATATATATATATATATACACACACACACACACACACACACACATATATATAAAACCTGTATTTTCATTTTACAGATCTTTAAATTGACTAAGTATGGGGAAAAGTTCGTGTTCAATTAGAGATCACAACAGGTGGGATCAAAAGAACTAGGGCTTGGGTCCTAGTTCTATTCAAACTGTTTTAGCTTCCAGCCTTTGGGTGAGTCATTTATCAACCCCTTTGTTTTTGAGGCAGAGAGAAGTACTCAGATTTCCGACTGTGTGGGGAGAGGGAGTCTGTAGGCACCCCTAATCCCTGTGCATTGTTCAAGGGTCAACTGTAATTAACCCTTTCTTACTATATGCAACGTTTGCTTCACGCCTTTACATTTAGAAAAAGGACAAAAGAGTATTTTATAATAAACATAATTCCTACGATACAAATGATCATCACAAGGTGATACTTACCTTGCTACTGATTCCAACATTTTCATCATTCAACACTCTTACAAAATTTAAAGTATCTTAAGACAATAAATACCTGGCTATTTTTTTTTAATAGGACTGAAGTACCATCATCAACTTCAAATTCTCCATAGTCTTTTAGACACCGCACCTGAAAAGAAAAACTGATGTTTTATCCAAATTACTTTTTAATATGTAGAAACCATAAAGCAGATGGGGATTTATATATACCCATATGAAAAGTATTAGGCTTTCTCTTTATTTCTTCTCTGTGTACTTAGGCCTAGTACTCCTTCCTGTGGTATTCTAGTGGTTCCAATGGTCCCGTTTTGACGGGGAGGAAGAAAAATGGCAAATCTCCGAAAATATGTGTACATCAGCACTGACAGCAAGGAAACCTAAGGAGCTGCCAAAAAGAGACAATGTCACTGGATTGTTTTCCCTCTGCAAATTGTGAACAATCAAGCAGTTGAAAACACATCTACAGGGACTTCCCTGGTGGTCCAGTGATAAAGAATCCGCCTTACAATGCATGGGATGCAGGTTCAATCCCTGGTCAGGAAACTAAGATCCCACATGCCACACAGCAAATAAGCCCACGCACCACAACTACTGAGCTTGCGCACCTCAACTAGAGCCCGCGAGCTGCAAACTACAGAGCCCACAGGCCCTGGATCCCTGCGCCACAACTACAGAGCCCACATACGCTAGAGCCTATGCACCACAACCAGAGAAGAGAAAACCCGCACGCCCCAACGAAAGATCCCTCATGCCTCAACGAAGATCCCACATGCCACAACTAAGACCTGACACAGACAAAAATAAAATTAAAAAGAAAACAAAAAAAAACCCATATCTACAAAGAAAAGAGAACATTTTAGATCTACCCCAACCTGCCTCTTACAGGTTCCTCCCATAAAGTATCAATATCTGAGAACAGGACATAAGTCTATAAGATTTGTTTTACAGATTCTGCCAATCTCCTTTGACTGATTGATTCAGACTCTTCCCCAGTATTACTTAGAGGCACACTAGGAAAGAAAAGATACAGACTCATGCTACATCAATCAGGAGAGGCTCTTAGTTGGAAGGTGGGAGGGGTAAGGAGCCTGATAACCACTTCTGCAATTGCAAAGAAGGAACATTCAAAGGTAGCCCCGGAAATCTCAGACCTGGCTCAGCTTCAAGTGCTGCCACAGGAAGGCGGGAGGGCATTTTCATCTCCTGTGAGAGTTCAGACCTCAGTTTATTCTCCAGAGTACTAGCACTGGTGTTAGCAAAGCCAACTCCAATGGCAAGTCTCTGATTCCTACTTTTCCTGGATAATTTCATGTCCTGTGATTCCTCTGCAATCCTACCATGACTCCCAAAGGTATTTTAAGTTGGTTTGAGAAATACAAGAAAAATCCCCACCACCACCAGCATTTTGCTTCTTTAAATAGACTTTTATTGTGGAAAATCTCAAACACATTGAAAAGTAAAAAGGCTAATAAACTCAATGTCCCACCAACTGGCTTCAACTACTATCAACATGTGGCCAATCTTGTTCCCTCGCCCACTTCTGGGTTATTTCGAAGCAAATCCTAGACATCATTTCATTTAATCTATAATTATTTTAGTGCTTATTTCTATAAAATAAGATTGTTTTAAAAAAATCCCAATACCATTATCACATCTTATTAATAAATTTTTAATATTATGAAATACCCAGTTAGAATCCAAATTTCCCCATTTTGTCGCATGAATTTTTTTTTTTAAGTTGCCATGCTCAAATGAGAGTCAAATGAGAGCTACACATTACACATTTCTGATATGTCTCCAAGTCTCCTTTAATCTACAGGGTTCTCCCCCTTCCCCTTTCCCTTGGCAACTTACTTGTTAAAGAAACTGGGCAGTTTGGTAGTTTCCCAAAAATAGATTCTGTTGTGGACTCCTGTGGGGTCAATTAACATGTTCCCCCATCCCTGAATTTCCTATAAACTGGAAGTTAGGTGTAGGGGCTGGATCAGATCAGGTTTAGTTTCCTGGCAAATGGTGTTATGATGCCGTGAAGCACAAAATGTCTGGTGTCCCTTTTTGTTTTTTGGGTTTTTTTTTTTTTTTTTTGGCTGTGTTGGGTCTTCATTGCTGCGCGCGGGCTTTCTCTAGTTGCAGCGAGCGGGGGCTACTCTTAGTTGCAGTGCATGGGCTTCTCATTGCGGTGGCTTCTCCTGTTGCAGAGCACAGGCTCTAGGAGTGCGGGCTTCAGTAGTTGAAGCACATGGGCTCAGTAGTTGTGGCACACAGGCCCTAGAGCGTGCAGGCTTCAGTAGTTGCAGCATGTGGTCTCAGTAGTTGTGGCGTGTGGGCTCTAGAGTGCAGGCTCAGTAGCTGTGGTGCACAGGCTTAGCTGCACAGACTTAGTTGCTCCACAGCATGTGGGATCTTCCTACATCAGGGATCAAACCTGTGTCGCCTGCATTGGCAGGCGGATTCTTAACCATTGCGCCACCAGGGAAATCCTGGTGTCCCTTTTTGGATGCTAAGATTGATCAATGGGCCTAGGTGCTATCCATACCCAACCACTACTAAGGTCTCTCTTAAGCTTTTCACCTAATGCTTTAGCAGCTACTTGCCTCCATGCATTAGGGCTACAAAACGGCATTAATGTAGTTTTTTTATTCCTTCTGCATTCATTAGCTGGAATTCTTCTATACAAAAGAGATTTCCCTCGTAAACAATTTGGCTACCCTGAGATAGAATTTGTGCAGTAACGGAAGATGGATGCTTGACTCCATTCTTTCATTTACCATTTTCCAAAATGAGTTGCATCCTTCATATTCTCCAAGAAGACCCAAAGAGGTTTCAGTTTTAAAACTGTTGTTGTTAGGTGTCATTATCATTCATGCTTCTAACGTAGTTGATGTGATGCAATTCACTGCAGTTTATCATTTTGATGCTCAAACTGTCCTTTCTTTGACTAATGAGAGCTCCTTCGAATCAGCTCCCAAGTCTTCAGCACTCCCTTTGTAGTCCTTGATACTTTCTTTCTTTCCATGCTCAGCTTGTACATCTTTAATCTATTTGAGCCGTGGAATCGGCCACTTTCCCCCCAGGAGTCCTGGTTTCCTTTCACAGGAAATGGCATATAGACTCAAGAATGTAGATGCTCATGGCTACTGGGTTGGTCCTTGTTTCTAGGCCTTTTCAGTGGACAGAGCTAAGAAATACTTCTTTAGAAGAGATGATTCAACATGAGTCCATGCTATTACTTTTTTGCTCTATTCTTCAATATATAAACTGTTTATTAAAGAATATTATATTATTCTTAGGAATATTATTACTAATAACATTATTACGAATAATATGATTACTAAAAACAGGTTAAGATTTCTTTGTAATTCTTTTCATCCTTCGTACGTACCTACTAGGGAAATACAATCAATCTATGTGTTTTAAAGTAATTTAAATAACCACTGTTTGACTAATCTACCAACATGAAAACACAGGTTCATTTGTTTCATTTTGTTTTCAAAATGTGTAAGTTGGTTTTCCACTTTGATTTCATTTTGTTTTAACAATATGTAAAATATTTACATGGTTCCAAAGTTAAAATTTTAAAACAGGTACAGTCAGAAAATTTTAGCTGTTCCATCCTATTCCTGCCACCACCTACAGGTAAAATTTTTGGTTTGTGTTTGTCTCCTTTCTTTTTTGTGCTTTGCTTTATTGTGCTTCTCAGATATCGCCCTTTTAACAAATTGGAGGTTTGTGGCAACCCTGCATTGTCAGATGATGGTCAGCATTATAATGCTAATGCATATTCAACAGACTGCAGTATAGTGCAGACATAACTTTTATATGTACTGGGAAACCAAAGCATTTCATGGCTCACTTTATTGAATATGCACTTTATTGTGGGTCTTAAACCAAACCCATGATATCTCCAAGGTATGCCTGTATAAACTAATATATATTCATATACCCCTTTTCTTTTCTTTTCTTTTCTTTTTTTTGCGGTACGCGGGCCTCTCACTGTTGTGGCCTCTCCCGTTGCGGAGCACAGGCTCCGGACGTGCAGGCTCAGCGGCCATGGCTCACGGGCCCAGCCGCTCCGCGGCATGTGGGATCTTCCCGGACCGGGGCACGAACCCGTGTCCCCTGCATTGGCAGGCGGACTCTCAACCACTGTGCCACCAGGGAAGCCCTCTTTTTTTTTTTTTTTTTTACATCTTTATTGGAGTATAATTGCTTTACAATGGTGTGTTTGTTTCTGCTTTATAACAAAGTGAATCAGCTATACATATACATATATCCCCATATCTCCTCCCTCCTGTGTCTCCCTCCCACCCTCCCTATCCCACCCCTCCAGGTGGTCACAAAGAACCGAGCAGATCTCTCTGTGCTATGTGGCTGCTTCCCACTAGCTATCGATTTTACATTTGGTAGTGTATATATGTCCATGCCACTCTCTCACGTCGTCCCAGCTTACCCTTCCCCCTCCCTGTGTCCTCAAGTCCATCCTCTACGTCTGCATCTTTATTCCTGTCCGGCCCCTAAGTTCTTCAGAACCTTTTTTTTAGATTCCATATATATGTGATAGCATACGGTATTTGATTTTCTCTTTCTGACTTACTTCACTCTGTATGACAGACTCTAGGTCCATCCACCTCTCTACGAGTAACTCAATTTCATTTCTTTTTATGGCTGAGTAATATTCCATTGTATATATGTGCCACATCACCCCTTAAACAAAAGTCATCACAGTCTATGCATTAAAGAAAAATCCATTTTAAAAAGGTATACTTACTTCTATGTATAGGTTTTTTGGAGGTTTCATATCCTGTGTGATGTCCAAACCTTCATGTCCTCCCAACGACCTCATGTAGGTAGCAAGGGACTTTTTGTAATGATTGAACCATTCCATCTACAAACATAAAGATGGCCATTTGACAAAGCTGTAAGAAAACAAACTTGCAGAAATTATATACTAATCCTTTCAAAAACAGCACACATCCCCACATGGATCATTACTACGACCATTCATTCAAACTACAAATATTAGTGACTGCCTGTTATGAACCAGGCACTGATCTAGGTACTTAGGATCATTTAACAAAGTGAACAAACATCTCTGTTCTCACAGAACTTGCATCCCAGCATACTTAATCACAGACCTAAGGAACTTTCCACCAGAAACCAAACCATGAAAAATACACCATTTCAGAATTATAATCTCTTCAAACTCTGTATTGACAGGTTTTCTGAAACCTATAAAATGCTGTTGAGAAAAACACCCAAATGTCCATCAACTGATGAATGGATAAGATGTGTACATCCCTACAATGGGATTATTCAGTCGTAAATCAGAGTGGAGCTCTTATATGTGTTACCGCATGGATGAACCTTGAAAACATGCTGAGTGAAAAACACAAAAGGCCACGTATTGTACAATTCCACTCATATGAAAAATCCATACTAGGCCAATCCATGAAGAAAGTAGAGTAGTGGTCTCTAGGGCCGGGGAAGAGGGGACAGAATACGTTCTGGATAAGATGGTGGTGATGGATGTACAACTCTGTGAATATCCTAAATACACTGAATTGTACACTTTAAAAGGACAAACTTTAGGGGATGTAAATTATATCTCAGTAAATCTGTTTTTTTTTTTTAATTGTTGAGAGAAGTTAAAGAAAACCAAAATATGTGGAAGGATATACCACTTTCAAGGATTGGGTGATTCAGTATTGTAATAACGTCAACTGATCTATAGATCCAATTCAATCTCAATCAAAACCCCAATTTTTTAAAAAATGGAACTTGATAAATTGAGTCTAAAATTTGCAAGGAAATGCAGAAGGCCAAAAGCAGTGAAGACATTGAAAAAGAAGAACAAGATGGGAACACTTACTCAAGACTTATTATAAAATTCCAATAACTTAAACAATATGAAATTGGTACAAGGACAAATAGACTTAAAAAGAAGAGAAAGTCCCCCATCCAAAATCCACAGATATATTGACATTCAATTTATGACAAGTGGCACTGTGCACAGAGCAAGGGGGAAAGAGGACCTTTTCAATAAATGATGCCATCTCAATATCCATATTCAAAATGCAACTAGGCTCTTACATTATTCACAAAAATCTATTCCAGTACTGTAAATCTCTTTGTGAAAGGTAAAACAAGATAACTTCTAAAAGACTATACACATAACCGGCATTAGTAAAGTGTGTGTGTGTGCATACATACACACACCCCTCCCTCAGGTTCAATAATTTGCCAGAATGACTGACAGAACCCAGGAAAGCACTACACTGACAATTACAGTTTTATTGCAGATACAAATCAGAACCAGCCAAAGGAAGAGACACCCAGGATGAGGTCTGGGAGTCCCAAATGTGAAGCTTAGAGTATCCTCTCCCTGAGGAATCAGGACACACCACCCCCCTGGCACACTGATATGTAACAACACACACAAAGTACTGTTAACCAGGGAAGCTCACACAGCTCTGGGGTATCATTACATAGGCTTGATCGATTGATCAAATCATGGTTGATTGAATCACAGGTGACTGAGCTCTACTTCCAGCTCCCCTCTCCTCTCTCCAAGTTGGACTAATATCAAGAGGATAAAAGTCCCAAACCTGAGGGGATGGTGGGAACCTCTGAATTTGTAGCCAGTTGGTCAGAAGGGAGGGTGGCCTTGGGAACCTCAAACTTTACGGCTGGTATCTGAAGTGAGAGCAGTCTTAACCTATGAAGTTTGGTCTAACTTTAGGTAGTGTCCGAAGTCACTGCAACACTGTAGGCAGTATGACCCTCACTTTGTAAATGAGGGAATTTAGGCACAGGGAGAGGTCGAGTCACTTGCCCAAGATCTGACAGTGGCAGAGCCAAGGTTTGTACACAGGTTTGCTTGGCTCCAATCCTGTGTCCTTAAATATTGTCCCTTAATGACTGGATAAATCAAGAATTCAAGTATTCACATTGATAAGCAAATTATGTATACCCACATATTTTATGGAAAATCTCCCAATAATAATGCCAGGTTTTTCATCCTACTGATGGATCACTAACAAGTAACATAATGGGACCCTTTATTTTGTTAAGTAATAGTAGTTTTCCATATAGCATTTAGAATTACTCCTACCATTCTCATCACAGTATATACTAGAGACCAAAAATTACTCAAAAACAAATGTTAAAACAAAAAAAGATTTTTGAAATACTATAAATACTATTACAGAACACTGCCATAACCTCAGCGATTTTCCAAATTCACAAACTTGAACAACAATGCTGACTTACTTCTTCAGCAGACATGTGAAATCGTAAAGCACTTGGCAAGACACTGCCACATTCCCACCTGAGTGCTCTAATCCGAAGCAATCGGTCATACCTAGGACATTAATAAGGTATTAGATGGCATAACAGAGGGGTATCAGAAGTTGTTTTCACCAAGAGAGACTCCAGACTCAACCACCAAAATTTAACATGTGGACTTTTATTTGGTTCCTGAGGCAAACAAACCATTGTAAGAGGACATCTTTGGGACAACAGGGAGAATAGGAATACAGTTGGATGGATGCTGTGAAGTCGGGTTCATTCCTCTAGGTATGAGAATCATAGTGGTCATGTAAGAAAAGGTCCATAAGGTCCTTATTTCTTAGAGATGCATACTAAGGTATTCAGCGGTAAAATGCCCGATGTTCTACAATGTTTTAGCATAGACAAATAAAACAAGATGAAGCAATCATGGCAAAATGTTAAGAATTGTTAAGCCTATATGATGGCTCCATGGAGGTTTGTAATATTATTCCCTAATTTTATGAATACTGCAATTTTTCATTATAAAAAAAGTTTAAATAGAAAAAAGAGAAGAATTTAGAATGCTCATAAAAGAGAGGCAAATCTAAGAATTCCTGTTATCCATATAAAATGGTTAATTAGGAAACCACATGGGAACCCTCCACTGCTCCCTGCCACCCCAGCAAACACAGAGAAGCTCACAGGTATGCTACAGTGCAGCGCTGATTTCTTAACAAAGAACAGTGTCGAAACTTGATGGTTGGTATCAAATCACTTCGTCCACCTGACTTTGCTTCATTCCTGGTAATACATTTAAGGAGGAAAAGAATGTCTATTTCAGTATATGTCGAATTTTCCAAGCCAACTAACAAGTGACTCCATGCTTGTTTTTATCCATTTATGTTAGCAGTTAACCTACCCAAATAGTACCTGCCTCTACATCAGAGCTTTTGCTAACATGTTAAAAGATTAAAAAAGCCAAAAGCTAACTAATTTGCCTGGGATCACACTCCCAGTGTTTTGTTTAGCCATGTGGCACTTTGCATTTTGCACACTGATTAATCTCCATTGTCTCCAAAAGACAAATATTGTGTTTCCTCACTTTTTGGAATCCCTTTTTCATGGTGGGATAAGAGACAGATCGAATATCACGGTGCATAAGATTATGGCCTCACATCATGTTCTGATCCTATGGAGTCCTCTTTTTGTGGTACTTCCAAATCCTCATTCTAATAAAGTGAGCTAAGAATTCTGGAGTCAGATGGTCCTCCACTCATCCAACAAATATTTATTGATCTTCAACTATGTGCATGTTCTGTACTTTAGGGTCCTTCACACAGAAAGGGAGAAAATTTTGGTTTTACCCTATAAAATATATGTCTCCTTGGTTATTAGACGAGTATTGCACTTTAAAACCAGATGTTTGGGAATTCCCTGGTGCTCCAGTGGTTAGGACTCTGCACTTTCACTGCTGAGGGCACGGGTTCAATCCCTAGTCAGGGAACTAAGATCCCGCAAGTCTCGTGGCACAGCCAATAAATAAATAAATTAAATAAAATCAAACCAAATGTACAATTGTTTAATGGGTATAGTGTTTCAGTTTCACAAGATGAGTTCTGGAGATGATGGTGATGGCCATATGACATTATGAATGTACTGAATACACTGAACTGTACGCTTAAAAATGGTTAAGATGGGGGACTTCTCTGGTGGTCCAGTAATTGGGACTCCACACTTCCACTGCACGGCAGGGGGCAGGGAACTAGGATCCCACATGTCCCACAGTGTGGCCAAAAAAAAAAAGTTAAGATAGCAAATTTTATGTGATGTGTATTTTACCATAATAAAAAAAAAAAACTGGAAACAAAACAAAACAAAGCCAGGTATACAGAATGAATTAGAATCTACTCTGGAGTTTTAAAAGGAAACAGATACAAAATATAAGTGCCTGCTCCAGGCCCTGAAAATAGAGGTAAAATATATGTCCCATTTTACCATGTCTTCCAGATTGTTCTATACACTTCTGCCACTCTACAAACATTAGATATATTCTCAACATTTTTTTGTTGTAGTTTTTTGTTTCTGGCCACACCAAGAGGCTTGCAGGATCTGAGTTCCCCAACCAGGAATCGAACCCGTGCCCCCTGCAGTGGAAACGCAGAGTCCCAACCACTGGACCACCAGGGAATTCCCTATTCTCCACATTGTTTACAATGTGCTCTGGATTATAAAGAAATAGCACAAATAAAATACAGCCAACCTAACATCAGAGCACTTTATTAGGTACATAAGAACTTCCTTAAAAAACTCACATTTACACATGAGTAATTAAATAGGAATAGAGTTCTTCTGACAAATAATTTTAACCAGAAACTGGTAATAGTGACTGACCCCCGAGAACCAAACCAGGAGGATAGGGCACAGAATTTTGGATCATGAATTTCCAGATGGTATGAATACAGGAAAATCATCCTCTTACTGGACCAAGGCCTGTAAGGCCACCTCCTAAATATGTCTATAAACTGTTCACTTTCTCCCTAGTCTGGCTTACCTCTCCTGCCACCCGCATGACCAGCGTGCCTCCCTATCCTCTCAGCCCCTCCATCTACTAACCACAGCAGCAGCCAGGGTGGTCTTTTAAAACACAAACATGCCTCCACCTGCCCCACATGCTTAAAAATCTCACCTGGTGTCACCCTTCGCCTGCTCACTAAGTTTCAGCCACACTGGCTTTCTTTAATGAGCAGTTCCCTGAGCATCCCATCCTCTTTCACGACTCAGGGTCTTTGCATATGCTGTTTCCTTCACCTAGAATGCTCTCTGCCCCAATTACTGCCTCGCTAAAACCCGCTTCTCCTTCAGGCCCCAGCTGAAATGTCTCTTCCTTGGAGAGAACTTCCATGATTCCTCAATCTACTAATATTTTCAATTCATTATTCTCTCTCCTAGTGCTGTTGTTTTCCTTCATAGCATGTATTCCAACTTGGTGTATCTGTATTTAATATCTGCCTTCTGCCTTACACTGTGAGGGTCATGGGGGCAAAAATCTTGATTATGTTGTTCACAATTGAAATACCAGAGCCATTTATCAGCTCATAATTGTTTAGTACATATCTGCTGAATGAACAAATGAACAGTTTGGGAACCTAAGTTCAGGACTTTACATTTCCCTTACATTTACTGCAGACCTGTTGCAGTTCAGTTCCTTGTTCCATCTGTATCTATCCTTAAATACAGTTACTGCAAAATGTGCCTACTGTTCTGTGTACTCCACAAATCTTAACAGCATAGTACTGATTTCTATGCCCAACTAACTGATGAAAGCACTCCCTAACAAGGCCAAACATGAAACCTCATGTTGCAGACAGGTTGAGATCTGAGTACCTCGCCTTTGATCCAGCAGTTAGTACTCTGTGTCTTACTCTTCACCAAATCACAGGACCCTATGAAGTTGGTCATTCAGCCCAAATTCTCCACTGGGCCAACTACCATGCTTGGCTCTAAACAGTCTGTAACTCAAGAACCCTCTCACCTACCAAGCCTTCTGTAGCACTAGTTCTCAGCGAACTCCATTCAAGATATTGTTAAGTCACTGCTGCTCCTGCTAAGTTTACAAACCGCCTGTTTTCCTTTTAACCCACTAAGTCTTCTACTGATGAAAACAAGCAGTGGAAACAATACATTTCACTTATTAAGGTCGTTACTTACTCCTGTCTCATCTCTTTTAGGTCCACCCCGATTCCTTTCAAGTCATATCAGTCAAACAACAAATATTTATTGAACATCTACCATATGCCAAGCACTGTTTGAATCCCCATGGACAGAGCAGTGATTAACACAAATCCCTCTAGTTCTGTATAGTTAGGGTATGATCAGGCTCACAGAGAATTAGAAAAAACAAATCATATCTAAAATCTAATGTTGGGACTTCCCTGGTGGCGCAGTGGTTAAGAATCCGCCTGCCAATGCAGGGGACATGGGTTCAAGCCCTGGTCCAGGAAGATCCCACATGCCGCAGAGCAACTAAGCCCGTGCGCCACAACTACTGAGCCTGCACTCTAGAGCCCGCAAGCCACAACTATTGAAGCCTGCGCGCCTAGAGCCTGTGCTCTGCAACAAGATAAGCAACCTCAATGAGAAGCCCACACACCACAATGAAGAGTAGCCCCCGCCCGCCACAACTAGAGAAAGCCCGCGTACAGCAATGAAGACCCAACGCAGCCAAAAATAAATAAATAAATAATAAATTAATTTAAAAATAATAAAAAATTAAAAAAATTAAAACTAATATTAAGATTATCTGATTTCAATATCATATTTCTTAAATTGTTTTAAAATATCAATCTTATCAACTTACACATCAGATTGGTTTTGTTCATATAAAGCTTTCATCTCCTCCAGAACTTGCCTGAGTCCATCCTCCTAGAACATATAAAATTACGCTCATTAATTCCCCCACCAAGTTTGTAGCAATATTTTATCTATGTTTATCTTTGATTTATGTATGTTATCAAAAACCAATAGTACAGGACTTCCCTGGTGGCGCAGTGGTTAAGAATCCGCCTGCCAATGCAGGGGACACAGGTTCAAGCCCTGGTCCAGGAAGATCCCACATGCCGCAGAGCAACTAAGCCCATGCGCCATGACTACTGAGCCTGCACTCTAGAGCCCGTGAGCCACAACTACTGAGCCCACGTGCCACAACTACTGAAGCCCTCGCGCCTAAAGCCTGTGCTCTGCAACAAGAGAAGCCACTGCAATGAGAAGTACTTGCACCACAACAAAGGGTAGCCCCTGCTCGTCGCAACTAGAGAAAGCCCACGCACAGCAACGAAGACCTAACACAGCCAAAAAAAAAAAAAAAACAATAGTCCTTCCACACCTACTAGGATGGCCATGATAACAAGTGTTGGAGAGGATGGGAAGAAATTGGAACCCTTGTACAATGCAGGTAGGAATGTAAAATGGTACAGCCCTGTAGAAAACAGTCTGATGAGTCCACAAAAAGTTAAACACAGAATTACCATATTAACCAGCAATTCCACTCCCAGGTATATACTCAAGAGAACTGAAAACCTATGTTCATACAGAAACTTGTACACAAATGTTCAGAGCAGCATTATTCATAACAGCCAAAAAGTGGAAACAACCCAAATGTCCAACTGATGAACAGATAAACCAAATACTGTATATCCATTCAATGTAATATTATTCAGCCAAAAAAAGTAATGAAGTACTGATACATGCAACAACATGGATGAACCTTGAAAACATTACACTTAGTGAAATAAGCCAGACACAGAAGGACAAATATTGTATGATTCCACTTATCTGAAACAGGCAAATTCACAGAGACAAAGTAGATTAGAGGTTACCGGGAGCTGAGGGGAAAGAGGAGTGGGGAGTTACTGCTTAAAGGTTATAGAGTTTGTTTGGGGTTATGAAAAGTTTTGGAAACAAGAGTGATGGTTGCACAACAATGTGAATATAATTAATGCCACTGAAGTGTATACTTAAAAATGGCCAATTTTAAGTTATGTATATTTTACCATAATTTAAAAAAATAAAAAGAAATGAATTACTAACACAAAATACACAATTAACATACTGATTAAGGATAATCTTGAATATACTGTACTGAGAAAAGAAGTCAGACAGAAAGGAGTACACACTGTATGCTTCCAACTGGCCCCGTCCAGAAAAGTTTGCAACTCCGAGCATGCTGACTCCAGAAATACATTTAAAAAGACAAATATAATCTGTAGCACAGAAAGAAAATCCATGGTTGCCTAAGGCTGCAGATGGGAGGTAGCTAGTAGTTACAAAAGAGAAAAGGGAATCCTTGGGGTGACAGAAATCTTGATTGAGTTGCTGGTTATAAGGATTGTATACATTTGTCAAAATTCAAATGTCTATTAAAATGTATATTTGTTGTATATAAATTATACCTCGATAAAACTAATGACAAAAAAAAATCAATAGCCCTACAGAAGCAATAATGCATGACAAAAGTACATAAATAATTTATTATTTATTGGAAAATGATCTTAAAAGGTTACTACCAAAAAAAAACCCACTGCTAGAATAGAAAGGTCAAAGGTGTTTTTCTACTTGAGCAAATCATTAGAGAAATCATTAGGCAAATCATTAGAGACAAGCAAATCAAAACCACAATGAGGTATCACCTCACACCAGTCAGAATGGCCATCATCAAAAAACTACAATCAATGCTGGAGAGGGTGTGGAGAAAAGGGAACCCTCCTGCACTGTTGAGGGGAATGTAAATCGATACAGCCACTATGGAGAACAGTATGGAGGTTCCTTAAAAAACTAAAAATAGAACTACCATATGACCCAGCAATCCGACTACTGGGCATATACACAGAGAAAACCATAATTCAAAAAGATGCATGCACCCCAATGTTCACTGCAGCACTATTTACAACAGCCAGGACATGGAAGCAACCTAAATGTCCATCAACTGATAAATGGATAAAGAAGATGTGGTATGGAAATACAATGGAATATTACTCAGCCATAAAAAGGAACGAAATTGAGTCATTTGTAAGGATGTGGACAGACCTAGAGTTTGTCATACAGAATGAAGTAAGTCAGAAAGAGAAAAACAAATACCATATTTTAACGCATATATATGGAATCTAGAAAAATGGTACTGATGAACCTAGTGGCAGGGCAGGAATAGAGATGCATACATAGAGAATGGACTTGTGGACACAGAGGGGGAAGGGGAGGGTGAGACGAATTGAGAGAGAAGCACTGACATATATACACTACCATGTATAAAATAGATAGCTAGTGGGAAGCTGCGGTATAGCAGAGGGAGATCAGCTCAGTGCTTTGTGATGACCTAGAGGGGTGGGATGGGGAGGGTGGGAGGGAGGCTCAAGAGGGAGGGGATATGGGGATATATGTAAACATATAGCTGATTCACTTTGTTGTACAGCAGAAACTAACACAACATTGTAAAGCAATTGCAATCCAATAAAGATATAAAACACACACGCACACAAAATTTTCCATTGGAAGGATAAAAACATTAGAATTATAAAATTCATAAATGTCACACAGTAAGTCTGTCAACAAGCAACCTCTACACCTGAAACATTGTAAACCAACTATACTTCAATTGAAAATTTTTTTAAAAGGAGAAAAAAACCACTAATGCTATAACAACAACCAAAAAAAACCCACCCAAAACTAAACAAAGATAAGTAACCTATCTACTTTTAGAGCCAAAATATATGCATTAGCAAAAGTGCTTTGGCACTACTGGTATAATTACAGAATTACACTTTACTTAACCCTGCTCAAATGTAAGAAATGATTCTTGATGAAAAAATGAAAGCATGATTTCTACCTTTTCTTTCATCAGCTGGTTAAAAAGAGATCATAGAAAAGTCTGATTTATTAGAATTCAGTTAAATATTCCATTTATTACAAATATTGTTTTAAGGAATAGTTGAAACTCTTGCACAATTAGTAGATCAGCAGGTATACAAAAGACAAGTGGGAAATAATTTTTTAAAGATACCTAAAATAATTTTCCTAAAAACTCACTTAAACGATTACCAGTTCTGCATGTAGAAAGTGCATAATCATTCCAATTGGCTGAACAGAGCACCTAACCATGAGGGATTATGGAATGAACAAGGCAGAGTCCCTGCTCTAAACCAGCCATCATCTGCCTGGAAGGAATAATTCTTGAAAGTCTGTGTGGTCAAGAGTGTGTGGGGTCAATCAGATCAATTCTTGGTCTCAGCTCAGCTGTGCCAGTGGCCGGCCTCGAAGGCAGGCACGACTGCAAGAAAAGGTGCACCTCCGCCAACTAAGACCCAGAAAAGCGAGTGATTTTACAACTTCTAAGTCCGTCCCTGAGCCCCCCACCCCGAAGTGCGAAACCAACACTTATCCTAAAATGTGAGTGAAAAAGAGAGCTGGACTAAGGGTCTGAATAGCCAGCACCGTGGGCAGTCTCTGAGCCCTTGGGCTGGTTTCCTCCCATGTACCACGACCCCCAAAGGACCTAGTCTTCCGACCCCAGAGGGGCCACATTTGACAGCCTCCACGCCTCTGCATTCCAGCGTCTCTACTGAACCTCCCACTGTGGTCTCCCAACTTTTTAGATGAAGTAACTGTCTGAAGTTGCAAGAGCAACAGACTGGACTCCAGGAAATCTGTATTCAGATTGAGACTCTGGGTCCAATATGCTGCAAGTTCAGGCAAGTTGCTTAACTGGATCCATAATTTCCGCGGCTCAGTTTCCCCATCCGTTAAATGACCTAAGTGTCAAACTAACTGCTCTTTAATGTTCAAAACAAAACTCACCTTCCCCAAACACTCTTCCTGCTGACCTCCAATGTTTATTCCGCTACCAGAGAAAGAAGCCTCCCGAGATGCCGACCCCTCTCCTCCCCCACTATCCATCCCATCTCCTGCCCTGTCCTCGTAGCTACAAGTCCTGCTGTCTCAGGACACGGCTTTCAGCACCCGCTGACCGGGCAGTTCGGACCATACACAGCTTTCGTGTGGTCTACTGTAACCACCCAGAACCATTCTTTCTTCTCTTCGATCCATTCCCCAAAGTTCCGCCACAGTTACCTTCAAAACACGAAGAGTTACCCCATCGCTGCCCTGAAATGCCTTGTGCGTGAACAGCAAACCTCCCGGCCCCGGAGCCCCCGTGCGGCCCGCACACCCAGCGCCGGTCGCCCTTCGCCGGCGGGGAGAGGGTGTCCGCACCGCCGGCTCCCCGGAGGGGCTGCGCTCACCGCATCCTCCCAGGCGCGGCCCTAACGCCCCGCTACCCCGGTCCACACCTCCCCAGTGCAACTCACACCTGCGCTCTAGCACCCGTCTCCGGGCTTCTCCGGCGCGTCACCGGGGCGAGACGCCGACCGTCCAGACCGCGCGCGGGAAGCCGCAGAAACCAACCCGGCCACATACACCGCGGAGAACCACGGGCACACCCGCCGTCCCGTCCCGGCTGCGCAGTCCCCAGAAAAGCCACCCCTGGGAGGTGCCCGCCCGCCCGCCGCCCTCACGTTGAAGGCCGGCAGCCTTCCCTCGGCCGCGCGGTGCAGCTCACGGACCAGCTCCATGGCCCTCTCGCAGAACATGGTGGACGCGCCGGCCCTTACAGACAACCAGCTCTCAGTCAAACGGCCGCCTAACCAGGCCCTACGGTTTCAGCTCCTACAGGTCCGCGACGCGCTGGGCCGACCCCGCCTCCGCCCCGCTTTGGCGCCCAAACGCGCAACCAATAGGAGCGCACTGCCGGCCTCCAGGCTACGGCGGCGGCCAGGGGACATTTGCCTCCGCTCTGCAGCCGCAGTGCCGCAGGAAGCCCCACACCTGGGCGGTTGCGGACCTTGGTGTGGCTTCAGCCCAGCCCTCCTGTCCAGGCCTTGGTCTGAGCTCAGGCTGAGCCGCAGGACAGCTCCCGCGCAGCACAGCTCGGAATGGACGTACGTCCCCTTTTCCGATGGATTCGTTCATTCTCGTTTAGGTTAACGGGGACGCGCACGATGCGGTCTAGAAGGCAGACCCGGCAAAGGTGTGCAGTGATGTTAGCACCCAGCGTTGCGTCTGTTCGGTTTTGCAGTGTGGGTTTGTTTGTGTGATGGTAAAGGGAAAACAACTTTTATTGGGTATCTCTTGTGTGCTAGGGACTGTGACATACTTCACGTAATTCTCACGATTATCCTTAAAGTGGTTATTAAGACTCTTGGTACTGATTAGAAAACAGAAGTTAGAGAACTTGCCCAAGGTCACACAGTTCGTAAAGTGACAGACCCTGTATCTAAGCCTTCAACTCCACCGTACTACATTTGATATTAAATCAGTCATTTAAAAACATGTGTACAATAACTCACAAGGTGGTGGTTGGGGATTGCCCTAGATTAACATGAATACACATAGCCATATTCCCGCCGAGATGATTACGGAAATTTTCATAACCATATAGAATCAAAGGTGGGAATTACTGCTATGGAAACAATTCGTTTTATTTGGCTGCTTTTTTTTTTTTTGGCCCCGCGATGTGACATGCGGGGTCTTAGTTCTCAAACCCATGCCCCCTGCAGTGGAAGTGCGCAGAGTCCTAACCACTGGACCACCAGGGAATTCCCGTGGCTATTTTTTTTTTTTTAAACAGTGTTACTTTGGACTTCTCTGGAAGTCCAGTGGTTAAGAATCCACGCTTCCACTGCAGGGGGCGCTGGTTCCATCTCTGGTCAGGAACTAAGATCTCACATGCCAAGCGGCCAATAAATAAATAAAATAAACAAACAACGTTACTTGGATCCATTCTATCTAACCCTAGAAACTTTGTTCCTCTTTTGCAAGTATACAGTAGATATGTGGTCTGAGAAATGAGCCTAGGAATGGCCTACAAAGCCTCTGAATCTTATCCTTACGTTGAGTGACCTTTCCTTCCCAGCTCTACAGTAATGGATAATTTAGCTAAGTGTTTTTATCAAATACACAATTCTATAGTGTAATCCAAGGAACACCAGTATCCACAACCTTCCTTTGCCATAAACCTTTTCAATTTCAGACCTCAGGCCTGAGACTCACTTCCTTACCTATACAGTGGGGGCAGTAGTACCCACTTCTGGGGGTTTGTGATGATTCATTATTCCTTCAGCAGATATTTATGAAGTGCATATTCAGCATTGTTCTAGACACTGAAGATAAAGCAGCAAAGTCCCTGCCGTCAGAGTCTAAGTTCTAGTGTGGGAAACAGCAATACACAGATACAGATATACTGATGACAAATATATTGGTGAAAAGTGCTAAGAAGGGTATAAGTCAGGGCATATATGTATAAAATAGGGCATATATGTATAAAATAGATAACTAATGAGAACCTGTTGTTTAGCATGGGGAACTCTGCTCAATGATCTGTGGTGACCTAAATGGGAAGGAAATCTAAAAAAGAGTGGATATATGTATACCTCTAACTGATTCATCTTGCTGTACAGCAGAAACTAACACAATGGTGTAAAGCAACTATACTCCAATCAAAATTAAAAAAAAAAAAGAGTGTAAGTCAGGGAAGGTGAACTGTGACAGTGAGAGGGCCTGAAGGTTTCGAGTTAGTGTTCAGAGAAGGCACAGACCTAAAGTGGAAGGGAGTTAGCCATGTGGATATGGTGACTCATGTACATGCCACCCACACCCTGGGGCCCCTGCCTCAGCAAGGAGGCAGTGATACTGGAGCAGGGTGAGCTAGAGAGAGGCTGGTGGCTGGGAACAGAGTGAGGGCTGAGCAGTGGCTGAGGCCAAGTCAAGTAGGCCCGTTGGCCCATTTCATAAGCTTTCAGTTTTATTTTCCACGAGGTGGGGAGCCATTGAAGTGTTTTGAGCAAATAAGTGACAGAACTGGATCTAGGGTTTTTAAAAAGACCTTTGTGGCCACTGGATTAAGTAGACAGAAGTGAGGCAGGAGACCATTTAGGCTATTATAAGAATCCAAGTGAGGGATTATGGCACTTTGGCCCACGGTGGAGGTGGTGAGAAGTGGTTGATCCTGGATAGATTTTGAAAGGAGAGCTGACCAGGCTTGGTGATAGACCTGCTGTGTCGTGAGAAGGGAGGAATCAAGGATGACTCAAAGGCTTTGGCCTGAGGAACTGTAGGGATGGACTTAGCATTCTGGAGGTGGGGAAGGCTATGGTTGGAGCTGGGAGCATTCTGGAGGTGGGGAAGGTTATGGATGGAGCTGGGGTGGGAGAAGAGCTGAGAGCTCAGCTTTGAACATGATTTTAGGTGCCTGTTGGATGTCAGAGGGGATGAGTAGACCACTGGATAGAGGAGCCTGGAGTTCAAGGAAGAGGTGTGGACTGGAGATACAAATGTAGGTGTCCCCATTGTAGGGTGACCTGGATAAGATTAGAGCCTGGATAAGATTACTTATAGAGTGAGTGTGGACCAAGAGTTGAGGACTGGAGCAAGGCCTAATACCAGCAAGAAAGACTCAGTACCCCTTACTCTCTTCTTTCCAGCCCTCCCTTCCTAGCTTTTTTGTTTTTCTATTGATTGGAAAGGATTTAGTGAGTGATAGAGTAAAAAAATGTTTTACACTTTATTTTCTGGATTCCCAGTCTCCAGTATGTGCTTCTACATTACTTTAAAGAATTCACCAGGGTTTCCCTGGTGGCGCAGTGGTTGAGAGTCCGCCTGCCGATGCAGGGGACACGTGTTCGTGTCTCAGTCTGAGAGGATCCCACATGCTGCGGAGCCTGGGCGTCTGGAGCCTGTGCTCCGCAATGGGAGAGGCCACAACAGTGAGAGGCCCGCGTACCGCAAAAAAAAAAAAAAAAAAAAAAAAAGAATTCACCAAAAGTATATTTGGACAAATATGAATGCAGGTTGTGCTATTTAGTAATATGGTCAGTGAAATTCTTTTGCAATTTCTAAGTATCATTACAAAGCTAATATAAGGAGCTATTGAATTTCTAAAGACGTTTCTAATTGATCTTAAGTTATCAGTTGCCAATAGTTTTCACTGGCACAAATGTTGAAATTACAAGTTACTTTGTAATAAATAAGTGAATCTCTTGGTTGTAGATCATTTGTAAAAAAAATAAAATAATGCCATATTAAAGAAAGCCAAAGCTATAAAACTGAATAGGTGAAACTGCTCTTTCCTTTCTGTTTTTAGGATGGGTTGAATTAGTACTTAATTTGTGTTTCACAAGTGGGAATTTGTGAAATGGATTCTTCCCCCATCAGCTAGTTCTGCTTTATAAAAATCTAAAATCTAATACTGGTTTTTTAAAAAAGTAAAAATTTTAAGCAGCTCAGTTTTCAAACGTTCGGCCCAAAAGAAAAAAAAAAAGAAACATCTATACATTTCTGTTTCAAATTAAAAAACAAAACTACCAGATCACATATTTTTTAAAGAAAAGTCCTTTTGGGAAAATAGTTATAAATCATTATTAGGACAGAATTGTCATGTCACCTTTTTCTTTTTGTTGTGTAAATTCTTATAAAACGTTTTCGGGGGTTTCCACTGTTGGGGGGAGTCAGAGAGCCGGGGATATGCGCGGAGTACCCTTCGGGCCGCCGCGGTGGGCACCAGGAGGCCTCGTGTCTGACCTAGCCCGACCCCTGCCCAGCGATACTCCGCCAGTCAGCCGCGCCCGAACGGTGACGCGCCTTGCGGCTTCGTTTGCCCGTGCCCAAGATGGCTGCGATCGCCGCTGGGGATGTTGGGCGCGCCGGGCGCCGGGTAGGGGGCCCCGGCCGGCGCACCCGCCTACAGCCACTCAGCGCTGGCCAATCAGCGCCGGGAGGCCGCCGGCCCCGCCCCGACCCCGGCCGGCAGGGACGTCAGGGCGGCGGGCTCCAAGCGGTGGTGGCGGTGGTGGCTCACCTGAGTGGCTGCTCCTCTGAGCGGCGGCCGGCGGCGAGGCCCCGGGCGAGGGTGAGGCCGGCGGTGCTGGCCACGGGATGAGGAAGCGGACCGAGCCCGTCGCCCTGGAGCATGAGCGCCACGCCGCCTCGGGCTCGTCCTCCGCCGGCTCGGCCGCCGCGGCGCTGGACGCCGACTGCCGCCTGAAGCAGAACCTGTACCTGGCGGGCCCCGGGCCGGCCGAGCCGCGCTGCGCCGCCGACGCAGGCATGAAGCGGGCGCTGGGCAGGTGAGGAGCGGCGGAGGCGGCCCGGGACCCACAACCCTCCGGAGCTACTTGCCCTCCACCCCGCGTGCCCCCCGACCCTCTCCGGGCGTCCCCGGGTGCCTCCCCCGTGGTCCCCCCTGGCCCCCGCGCCCCCTTCCTTCCCGGGCGGGCCTGGGGGGCCCCCTCCAGCGACCGACAGGTGAGCGCCTCTCGACGAGGGTGGCGAGCTCCCGGACGCCCGGGAGCGCCGACTCCGCTCCGACCTGCTCTGCGTCCGACTCCGACCCATCGTCCCTCTCGCCGGGTGGGCAGCTCACCGGTGCCTGAGTCTCCGCGGCACCCTCTGCTTGAAGCTGCCGGTCCTTCGGGGACGGCTGAGGGGGTCGGTCGTGTGCAGGGACATGGGGTGCACCGCATCCTCGGCTGTCGAAGGGGTGGGGGGAAGCCCGGCGTTCGCGAGCAGCTGGCTGGTGGTACGTGGAATGTGTCCGCAGGAGTCGTCTCCTTGGGACTCTCCGTCCCGTCCGGAAGTCACCTGGTTATTTTCGGTCTCCCTTTGGGGAGATGAATGCGTTTATGTTAAATTAATCTCACAGTTGGGATAGGGGCATATTTCACGCGGGCAGGTCTCTGCCCATAGTCTGGCTGTTTGTAGAACGTATCACTCATGGCAGTTTTGAAGTCTTGATGTTTCAGTGGTGTTTGAAGAAGTTAGTATGTAATGTTCTCAGGTGTTGTAGCAGAGTCACTTATTTTGGGGTCAACTGGAATGCCCTTAATTGACACTGGCCACTTCCGTGTAAAATATTTATCCAAATAGCCCCTAAAAACATCAACTGCATTGCCTGAAAGATCATGAAATTAAACTATATACTTCTCTAAGTCAGTGGTTCCCAGTCCTGCCAGAAGTTCAGGAACTGACAGTATTTTTGTTTTTGTGTAAAATTATCTAGCAACTGGTGAGTATCTTTTGTGAAACTAAGCTGTTCTGTGAAAAGGTTTATCTGCATTAAAAACTCACAATTGGCTTTAATGCACTTTTAGTAACAAGCTTGACGTAGCACTTAGATAGGTTGGGAACTCTTCCTCTGAAGAAATCAAGTTGTGTTGCACAATGTCTGGGGAAACAGTGCTGGCCTGGCACCTTCCTTGAAAGATGTACTGTATTAAAAGGATATGATTATTTTTATTTTTGAGTTGAAGACAAAGAGAGACATTCAAGTGGTGCCATGTCCTTTGGATAAACAAAAGGTTGTTACGGGAATAAAAAGAAAAGCAGAGGGCGGGAAGGCCAAATTTGTGTGTCAGCCCATGGCTTCCTTCCCTATTGCCTGAAATGCTCTCCTGGACGTTCTCCTGCTGTGTCTTCTCCTTCAACCAGGTCTCTGCTTTACTGTCATCTCTTCAGAGAGGCCTTCCCAGACCAGCACATCCAAACTAGCCTTCCTGCCGCCTCCAACCCCCCTATTCTGTTTACTTGTTTCTTCATCGCACTTATCCCTTAGCTCAGGGGTCCCCTGTGGTCCCCAGGCCACACAGCAGGTGAGCAGAGCAGCGGGAGAGCAGGTGAAGCTTCATCTTCCGCTCCCCATCACTCCCCATTACTCGCATTACCGCCTGAACCATCCCCCCCCATCACTCACATTACTGCCTGAAACCATCCCCCTCCTTTCCGTGGAAAAACTGTCTTCCATGAAACTGGTGCCTGGTGCCAGAAAGGTTGGGGACCGCTGCCTTAGCTGACGGTGTGATTGCCTGCACACTTGACTTGCTTTGTGGGTAGTCTCCACGAGAACGGAAGCCCTCTGAGAGCAAGGACAATTTTTCTCTCAGCGTCTGTCTCCAGGGCCTGGCACATAGTAGGTGGGAGAAAATACTTGGTGAATGAATATCTAGAATAGATTCCTAGAATTGGAATTGCTGAGCCAAGGGGTGTGTGTTTATGACTTTGAAAGCAAAGGCCAAAGTGCCCTCCCAAGAAGTTGTACTGACATGCCCTCCAGTAGTGTCAGTTGCCTGCCCCCCAATATTGAACATTACCAGATATTTTGATCTTTTTCTACTTGATTGATGAAAATAACATCTGATTTGTATCTTTAATTTGCATTTCTTAATGGTTAGGTGGCAATTTTTGTGTGTTTTTCTAAGCTCATTATACATCTTTGGGATTATTTACATCTTTAATGATCCGCCTTTGTTTGGGTCCTCCTGCACATTTCTTTTAACTTTCTATTGTGCACGTGTTCAAATATACAAAAGTAGAGGAGACAGTATAATATAATGAATAGTCAGTAGTTTTCCATGTTTTGCCAATCTTGAATCATCTCTTCCTCCTCACCTCCATTTTTAGTATGGTGGGGGACTAGGCTATTTTAAAGCAAATGATTTCATCCATAAATATTTCACAGTATATCATGAACAAATAAGGACTTTTTGAAATATATCTAACCCCAAAGCTATTATCATATTGTGTCAAAATTAACAATTTATAATCTGTAATTAATTTAATATTATCTAATATCCAGTCTACATATACATTTCCCTGTCTCAGAAATGTCTTTTTAAGTTAGTTTTAAAATCCTGTACATTTCTTAAGTTTATTCCTAGTTATTTTATCTTTCTGTTGTTATTGAAAATAGAATATTTTCTTATATTACATATTGTAACTGGTTGTATTTATTACTTCTGTAACTAGCAACTTACATAATCTTAGTTTCAAGTAGTTTTTGCAGTTGTTTCTCGAATTTTCCAGGTATACTATCATGTCAGCTGCAAATAATAAGAATTTTGTCTCGTTTTCTACTTTCTTATGTCTTTTGTTTCTTTCTCTTTTTTGGTTACATTGTATTTCCAGAACGAGGTTGAATAATAGGAATGATACTGGGTATCCTGACTTTAAAGAGAATTCTTTTAGTGTTTGTGCCACGTTAGTTATTTTAGTAAGGAGTGTGTTGCTGTTTTGTCATTTTTTAAGTCAAAAATGGTTGTTGAATTTTATCAAATGCTGTTTTAGCATCTGTGAAATTATCATATAAATTTTGTCTTTTGACCTGTTAGTATGCTGAGTTGTAGAAATAGATTTTATAATATTGAATCATCATTTTATTGAATCATCAATGATAACTTTTTTTTTTTTTTTTTTTTTTTTGCGGCACACGGGCCTCTCACTATTGTGGCCTCTCCCGCTGTAGAGCACAGGCTCCAGACGCCCAGGCTCAGCGGCCATGGCTCACGGGCCCAGCCGCTCCACGGCATGTGGGATCTTCCTGGACCGGGGCATGAACCCGCATCCCCTGCATCGGCAGGCGGACTCCCAACCACTGTGCCACCAGGGAAGCCCAATGATAACTCTTATGGTGTAGACAGATTCTATTTATTAATATTTTACACCATTATTTGTGACACTAGTCTGTAATTTTCTTGTTCAATGCCGTCTTTACCAAGTTGTTTTAGTGCTTTCTATAGCTTTATTAAAAGTTTTCTGTTTCTCTTCTTTAGCCAGTTTAAACACTTTTGAAATGATCTCTTTCTTTAAATTTTGGTAGAATTCACCTGTAAAACTACCTAAGTGTGGTGCCTTTTTTTAGAATATAGCACTTTGATAACTATTATAGTTTCTTAGATATGCTCTCTCTTTCTGGGTTCGGTTTTGGTGATTTATATGTTTATAGTAAATCATCTTTTATATCTAGCTTTTTCCTCTGTACCTGGGGCTGTTCCCTAGTCTTGTTTCCTATTTTATATACTTATACCTTTTTCCCCTTTTTTCTTGCTCTAGTACACACACACACACACACACACACACACACACACACACACACACACACACAGAGTAAAGTGGATTTTTTCCTAAATAAAAAAATATTTTTTCCGAAAGCAAACCTTTTTTTGTTTATTATTCTGGGAGGCCAGGATGGAGAGAACGTGTTCTATCTGAAGGGGGCAGCAGCTACTGCAGTCTCTCCTGTTGCTCCCCAGCAGGAATGTGGTTCCAGGACAGCCAGATCTTCCAGTCTTTCCTGAAGAGTAGCTGGGTGTAAGCCTGCATCTGTGATCGCTAACTTTTTAAATGTTGCTGGCAACTAATTCAGATGAAAACAACAACCTTGGAGGGAAAACAAAACCAAAACCAGTTTGTGTGTGTGTTTTTAATTTTATTTATTTATTTATTTGGCTGCCTTGGGTCTTAGTTGGGGCATGTGGGCTTCTCTCTAGTTGCGGCTTGTGGGCTCAGTAGTTGTGGTGTACGGGCTTAATTGCCCCAGGGCATGTGGGATCTTAGTTCCCTGACCAGGGATCGAACCCATGTCCCCTGCATTGGAAGGCGGATTCTTAACCCCTGGACCACCAGGGAAGTGTGTGTGTGTGTGTGTTTTAATTGAAGTATAGTTGATTTACAATGTTGTGTTTCAATTGTACAGCAAAGTGATTCATATATATATATGTTCTTTTTCAGATTCTTTTCCCTTATAGGTTATTACAACATACTGAGTATAGTTCCCTTTTGGTTTGTTTTAATTGTTGGACTAATTATTTTTCTTTTTTGCTGTACACGGGCTTCTCACTGTTGTGGCCTCTCCCGTTGCGGAGCACAGGCTCAAGACGCGCAGGCTCAGCGGCCATAGCTCACGGGCCCAGCCGCTCCGTGGCATGTGGGATCTTCCCGGACCGGGGCACGAACCCATGTCCCCTGTATCGGCAGGCAGACTCTCAACCACTGCGCCACCAGGGAAGCCCTAAAGGGTTATTTTTGAAGGTAAATGTTTATCTGACTTACATGTCAACTGTGTACTCCATAAGAGGAGGGACTGGATACTATTTTTGCTTTGCGTATGTCTGGTACAAGGAGGCAAGTGAGGGATTCTGTGGGCCTTTCATTTTCTTTTCTGTAATCTTGGAGTTCTTGGCAATATGCAATAAAGGCATAAGTGGTCTAAATTGGGCCTAAGGAAGCAGTAATGAGATGTATAGGTCTCTGTTTCAGTCAACTAGACTATCCTTTGACTGTCAACTCACAGGCCAGATCTGCCAGATAACGGAGATCAGTGGACCGCCTGGGAGATTTCACAGCCGATGGCCTTTGTTTGTAAATACAGAAGAACTCAGGCATCACTCTTGGTTCCTTCTTGATCCAAAAGAAGGAACTTCATGCAGGGCTGCTGATGGCTTCACCATAACCCAGAAAGGCGGGTGACCAAGGTGAATGTCTGTCTCGGAGCTAGCTTTTGTCCTTAAAGTCTGCTTTTCTCCATCCCCCTTCTCCTCCCACTCCCCAGAGTAGAGTCTGTGCCTGGACCATGACAAGCAGGGGGGCAGGCTTTGTTATGGTGCCTCAAATGGGGCCCCCAACTTGGTCCCTCTCTTCCCAGTTGTGGTTTATCTTATCAGGGACACATTCCAGCCCTGGACCCGGGACCCTGGGACTTTACACCTTTTTGGTGAGATTAGTGTCCTGTATCTCTGCTTGTTTCCCAGTTCCTTTCAGCCAGCATATACTCTCCCTTCTCAAGGGAGTGTCTGTCTTCTACAGTAATGTTGAGCATACACTGCTCAAACACAGATTAAAATCTCCAGAAGATACATACCACAGAGGTAACCTTGGAAAGAGGCTTAGAAGATGGGTCATCTTCTCAGGGTTCTGCTGACAGCAGTGGAGACAGGATGCCTTTCCAGACTCATGATCCTCCTCCTCCTCCCACTAGAGCACTTTTCCTTCCAAAATGCAGTCTACGGGAAAACATTAACTACAATATTATCTTGAAAACTGACAGATTAAGTCAATGCTTTTCACCCGGACATGATGCCACAGAACTTGGGTGTCTACATGGAGAGTGGGTAGGTCATTTGTCTCTTCCTGAACTGAGGGCCAGGGTCTGGAGTGTCAGTGAGGACACGGGCTGCTGACACAGGGAAGTGTGATGCCAGGAAACCCAGCCTGAGGTGTCCAGTTAGTAGAAAGACCCGTTGTTTAGGCTTGGTGCCCATCTTAGTATTGTTTGATATTTTAGGGGAAAGCTTGAATGGAAACTGAGTCTCAAGTGAGTGTTTTCAGGTTTGTGGCTTGGGGTGAGTTGCTTAACTATGAGTTTGTTTCTTCCTCTATAATGTGGGGATAAAAATATCTTCCTTATAGGATTGGGGTGAGGGTCCAGTGTATGAAAGAGCCAGGCACACAGTGAGCACTCAGTCAGTGGCATCTTGGTCATCCCCAATATTATTGCTAGTGTTATTTGTTGGAGTATTGAGAAAGCTCTGTTAACTTAGGTCAAGAAGAATGTACCCTCCCTCCCTTTCTGCCCCCAATTTTTTTAGTTAATTAATTAACTTATTATTTATTTATTTTGGCTGTGCTGAATCTTCATTGTGGCATGCAGGCTTCTTAGTTGTGGCATGCGAACTCTTATTTGTGGCATGCATGTGGGATCTAGTTCCCCCACCAGGGATGGGACCTGCGCCCCCTGCATTGGGAGCACGGAGTCTTACCCACTGGACCACCGGGGAAGTCCCTGCCCCCAAACTATTACAGTACGTCTTCTCAGCCAGTTGTCATGCATGTAGTTGTCATCGTGATCAGTTAACACATCTGTTGGTAATAGAACGTTTTAAGCAATGCTTTTTGGTTATTCAACACTTTTTTTTCACCTGTTCATTTAGCAAAGTTTGATGTATGTACAGTAACTCTTCTAAGTGCTGAGGCTGCAGCAGTGGATGTGGGTCATGTCTTGTGGACTTTACCTTCTGGTGGCAGAGGCAGGTGACAAGCGAACAAGTATGTGCTGTGTCAGGTGCTCAGGGCTTGAGGAGGAAAGTAGGGCCAATAAGGAGCAGCTGAGGCGTGTATACAGGAGGCCTTTCTCGTAAGGGGACATTTGAATGGAAGCCACTGGCTGCTTTAGAGTGGAGGAGTGCCTGGGTATGATGTATGTCATTGACATGTCACTCTGATCGCTGGGATGAAGACAGACTGGAAGGGCAGCAGGAGCAGGGGGACCCGCTAGAAGTCATCCAGGCAACAGATGATGGGGACTTGGGCCTGGGGTAGCTGTGGAGGTGAGAAATGTTGCATTCTGGATCTGTTTCCAAGGAGGTGTCAACCGGATTTGCTGATGGATTAGTAAGAAAGAGCGAGGAGAGTCACAGGATTCACCAGTTCTCTTCTGAGCAGTGGAAGAGTGGAGCTGCCATGTGCTGAGATGGGGCAGTTGTGGGAAATGAGTTTGGTTCGGGGCATATGGAGGTGCCTATGAAACATGCAAGTGGAATAGGTAGGAGTTGGAGTTCAGGGGCGAGCTGAGGCCAACATCTGACGTTAGCCTGCAGGTAGTGTTCAGAGTCACGACAGGATCCCAGGACTGGACCCTGGGCCCTGGACAAGTAGGAGCTGGAGAAGAGGAGCCTCAAACCAAGGAGACCTGGAGGGAGGCAGCTGAGAGGAGAGCTGGGAGGAAGGGGTCAAGGGAGCTATTGGAAGAAAGCCTGTTGCAGAGGAGAGTGTGATCTGCCATTGGATTTGGAGACAGAAGGATCAGTGGTTGTTAGTGTGGTTAAGTTGAGTGGTGGAGGCAAGAGCCTGATGGAGTGGCTCAAGGGAGAAGTAGGGAGAAGAAATGCAGATAGCTTTTGCAAGGAGTTTTGCCATAAAAGGCAACAGAAGTGAGGGGGTGGGTAACTGGAGTAGGAGGAAGTTTCTGACCAGTGCTGTAGAGTGCCTTGGTGTGCTCCTGAGGATAGTCCAGGAGGGGAAAGACTGGTGATGCCGGGTGCTGGTGGCGTGGTGTCTTTGGGACCCAGTACCCCAAGGCCAAGTCAGCGGTCCCCAGACAGGAAGGTAGGCCAAGGGTGCTGTGAAGTTGCAGGGAGGTGGTTAGATATGTGTGGGGAGCACTGGAGGTTCTCTACTGGGTGCTTCTGTTTTCTCTGTGAAATAAGAACAAAGCCCTGTGCCGAGGGGAGAGGAGGTACTGCAGGTGTTTCCCTTTCAGTTCTCAACCTGGACCTGGTCTTACCTCTCTATCCTTAACCTAATCAGATGTTTCCTACCATTATTTGCTAAAGTCTCATTAACACGGACATCAAGCTCCTTGGCAGAGGCTCTTCTTTTTTTTTTTTAAGAAGATGTTGGGGGGCTTCCCTGGTGGCGCAGTGGTTGAGAGTCTGCCTGCCGATGCAGGGGACGCGGGTTGGTGCCCCAGTCCGGGAAGATCCCACATGCCGCGGAGTGGCTGGGCCCGTGAGCCATGGCCACTGAGCCTGCGCGTCCAGAGCCTGTGCTCCGCAACGGGAGAGGCCACAATAGTGAGAGGCCCGCGTACCGCAAAAAAAAAAAAATTGGGGGGATAGGAGTTAATTAATTAATTAATTTATTTTTGCTGTGTTGGGTCTTCATTTCTGTGCGAGGGCTATCTCTAGTTGTGGCAAGTGGGGGCCACTCACTGTCACGGCCTCTCTTGTTGTGGAGCACAGGCTCCAGATGCACAGGGTCAGTAGTTGTGGCTCACGGGCCTAGTTGCTCCGTGGCATGTGGGATCCTCCCAGATCAGGGCTCGAACCCGTGTCCCCTGCATTAGCAGGCAGATTCTCAACCACTGCGCCACCAGGGAAGCCCGAAACTCTTCTTTTTTGATATGCGGTGTTGCAAAAATGGATGACAGAAGTGGTTCTCATGGGAAGTCGTTTCAGCTGTGACTTGCTGTGTGTCTGAGAAGCCATGTGTGTTCTGCACAGCTGAGTACTGCCTGGTCCTGGGGGGCCTGAGGGCAGCTGCCCCCCGGAGGGCCCTGCATATGGCCCAGTGACGGGGGTGTTAAGCTGGGTTTGAGGTGGAGGTGGGTAAGAGATCAACATGAACGGAGGGCAACACAGAGTGAGTATGTGGGACGTAGGCAGAATTCTTACCTCTCAGGTTTTGCTAATACACAAATAGAAGTTTCTAAATAGAATTTGTCTTGAGATGATACTTATGGGCTTTAGTTGTCTTAATCATGTGTAATCTGTTTACCAGGTATGGAAATGCCCTGGGAAGGTAAAAAGAGAAGGGGGTAGATGAGTGTCAGTGTGAGGAGTTTCAGAAGGAATTTCATTTTGCAAAGATGAAGGCAGAGAAGGAGTGTCAATTAAGGAATACAAGCATATCTCAGGAATGCTGCAATTTAGGGTTTGTCCTTAAAGCTTGAAAGTTGTCCTGAGCATTAGGGTAAAGAAAAGAAAGTTGCAGTTATTTTCAGTTCTTATCACACTTTCAGATCTCCACACAAGGTTTAGAGATATATATACATATATATTTTTTAATAAATTTATTTATTTATTTTTGGCTGCGTTGGGTCTTTGTTGCTGCGCTTGGGCTTTCTCTAGTTGCGGCAAGCAGGGGCTACTCTTCATTGCAGTGCGTGGGCTTCTCATTATGGTGGCTTCTATTCTGGCGGAGCACAGGCTCTAGGTGCGTGGGCTTCAGTAGTTGTGGCACGCGGGCTCAGTAGTTGTGGCTTGCAGGCTCTAGAGTGCAGGCTCAGTAGTTGTGGCACACGGGCTTAGTTGCTCCATGGTATGTGGTATCTTCCAGAACCAGGGCTCGAACCCGTGTCCCCTGCATTGGCAGGCGGATTCTTTACCACTGTGCCACCAGGGAAGTCCCAAGGTTTAGATATATTGACTGAACTATTCGTAATGGGAAGGGAAGAATGTTCAGTGTTGAAGCAGGTCGTTTGGATGCCATAGTTCAGGGTCCTAAAAGAGATATATGCCTTTTAACTTTCAACTGTTTCTTTCTCCTAATAATGTGTACAACACAGATTCTTTACTGTTTCATGTTTGACTTGTGCCATTCCTAGGCCTGGAACATCATGTGGTTCCTACCTGAAAGTGGCTGTGTCAGTGTTGGGTGCTCATAGATTATTGTATTCAACGAACAGTTAACTTGCTTCTGTTGTTTGTTTGATATCAAGCTAGGCACTGGGAAAGATGAAAGATGGCAGTATCTTTTTTTTAACATTTTTATTGGAGTATAATTGCTTTGCAGTGGTGTATTAGTTTCTTCAAGCATTTTTATTATGTCTATAGAAGAGACAAAATGCAAGTGTGGCTGGAGATGATTAGTCTGATCTCACATTCATCCTTTGTTGCTCTGACATTTTTTGTGCTGTTTTATCTTCACAGTATCTCATCTTTTAGGCTCCCACTTCAATGACAGGATATAACTCATCCTGTCAATGCATCTGTGGCATACCAAGCTTTCTGTAGATAAAAGAAAAGAAATGTTCACAGTTTAGGGACACGGCACACCTTGACAAGCCATGTCATGGCAGAACCTACGGGAAGGAAAATAAGACTGCCATTCTAGGACATCGGATACTTGGCTTTGGGTTCCAGAAGGAAGGGACTGTTACACCAGTGGAGGCCAGCTGGGAGCCTGCCAGTACAGCCCCAGAGCCTCAAGAGAAAGCACAAGGGAGATTCTGCAGGGACCAAGGCAGGGATCTTCAGGTATGAGGCCACCACAAGGGATGGCAACTGCCATGGTGAAAGGCAGCCCTTGAGAGATCCTGTCTCTTTCCCTCTGTTCCCTTCTCATTTTGTTTTTTTTCCTGATTACAAAAGTAAAAAAAGATTTCTTAATACAGATTTAAAACAGAGAATATAATTGAGAAAGTGGAATTATCCCCTGGACAATTACTGTTAACAGTGTGACATATATTGAGAAGATTGCTTGCATGTTTATTCTTTTATTCATCTAACAAATACTTGTTGAAGACGTACTGTGTGCTGGAGGCTGTGGATAAAATGTTACAGAGTCAGACAGGTCCCAACCCTTGTGGAGCTCACATTCTCCTCGTGAAGGAGAAAGAAAGCAAAAAAGGTACATGTAAATACACACTAAATTTCAAGAGGTGGTAAAGTGCTATAAAGAAAAACAGGGCTTCCCTGGTGGTGCAGTGGTTAACAATCTGCCTGCCAATGCAAGAGACACGGGTTTGAGCCCTGGTCTGGGAAGATCCCACATGCCGCGGAGCAACTAAGCCCATGAGCCACCACTGCTGAACCTGCGCTCTAGAGCTTGCAAGCCACAACTACTGAGCCCACATTCCACAATTACTGAGCCTGTGCGCCTAGAGCCCACGCTCCACAACAAGAGAAGCCACCGCAATGAGATGCCTGTGCACTGCAACGAAGAGTAGCCCCCACTTGCCGCAACTAGAGAAAGGCCATGTGCAGCAATGAAGATCCAACGCAGCCAAAAACAAAATAAATAAATAAAGCAAGATAGCTTTAAGAAGAAGATAACAGACCCAAAATGGAGTTGCTTATGCTAAATAAGCCCACGTCACCAAACGGAGACTTAACTTCATTACAGACTCGGCTCTCCTAGAAATGGGTTCTTCAACCAGTCAATCAGGAATCACCTGGTCAGCACTAATGTGGTCATCTGCCTGATGGACCCCTGTTGTCTCCTAAAGGAAAGTGACCGTGGAATAAATAACTCGCTTCTGTTGTCTCATAAAACTTCCTTGTTCCCACTCTCTTCTCCCTGTGAAAGTCTTTCATTTTGTACAGCTCCTTGGAGTTCCTTTCTGTTTGCTACATGAGATGCTGCCCGATTGATGAATTGTTGAATAAAGCCAATAAGATCTTTAAGGTTTGCTCAGATGAATTTTGTTTTTTAACAGGAGGTAAAACAATTGTGTATGAAGCACTTGAAAACAAGCTATACTATAGTGATAAAACATCCTTGTCACTGTCAGGAGAACAAGGCCTTTTCACAGTAGGTCACCCAGCTGTTAAACTCTGCCAACATCCTCATGACTTTTTGTTTTCTTCTCTGGGAACAAAGACATTTATGGGATTGCACTTGTGTATTTTATTAAGGCCTTAAAGCTTTTAATTCTGTTCAGTGAAATTACTCCCAATACTATGTTTGAATAAGAGTTTGAAGATTGTTCTTAAGGTTTCCACCTATAAACTAGGTAGAAGTCCACCTGTTAGTCTTGGGGAGTGAATTTTGGATTTACTCTTTTGTTCCTTCTGAGAGAATATAATGAGATAATAGAATAGAATATATATATATGTATGTACACATACATATATGATGGAATATATAATATAAGATGTATTTTGAAATATATCTCTTAATATAATGGAATAAAGCGAAAAACTCTTCCTTAATAATCTTGATGGTTACAGTAATAGAGGAATTGGTGAAAACTAAATATAGATACTTTTTAATAGGAATACAATTCTTCCACTTCTGGCCACTGAAGATAGAGTAACAGGGACTGAATTTACCCTGAAATAACTAAAACAACAACAAAATCCAGACAAAATGCATGAAACAAGGTTTACAAACACTGGCCACTGGCAACGAGAGACAGTAGTCTCTGGAGAGGTGACAAACAAAGTGAGCCCTACAACAACTCCAGCTTACTGCCGTGAGAGTTTCCCCGCTGTATCACAGGGACAAGGAAATTGATGTGGAGCCTGGTGGACTTCCTGAGCTGTGGATAAGGTGCTGAGAGTCTGGGGACACCAACATGCCTACACTTTATAGGACAGAGGACCAGGGAGAGACATTGGTACAGAGAGAACTCTGGAGATCTGCAGAGGAGAATCTGGAGATCTCTACACCTTGAGTATTCAACACAGTGCTGCGCAGCACACATGTGTGAGGAAACTATCTGAGGCTGGGGAGAGAACTTCCCGAAAGGTTTAGATGAAACAGTTCCAGTTCCCTCTAACAAGACCATAATTCACTGAACACTGGGTAGAACACTCAGGAATGTCATGCTTCAGTAATGGGAAATAATTAGCCCTAGACAGAGTACTGCTCTGGACCTACCTAACAAATCATAAAAACAAAACCCAGAAGAATCAAACTGTTTCCAATTCACTGCATCCTGAAACAAGATTCAGTATTTATAGGAACATAAAAATATCCAGCACCCAACAAAGTAAAATTCACAATGTCTCATATCTAATCAAATATTACCAGATGTATTAGTTTGCTTGGGCAGCCGTAACAAAGTACTACATACTGGGTGGCTGAAACGAGAGAAATTTATTTTTTCACAATTCTGGATGCTAGAAGTCTGAGATCAGTGTGTTGGCAGCATTGGTTTCTTCTGGGGCCTCTCTCCTTGGCTTGTAGATGTCCATGTTCTCCCTGTGTCTTACATGGTCTTTCCTCTGCATGTCTGTCCAGGTTTCTTCTTATAAGGACACCAGTCTTATTGGATTACAGCCTACCATAATGACCAATTTTTCTTTTTAACATTTATTTATTTAGGCTGCGCTGGGTCTTAGTTGCAGCACGCAGACTCTTAGTTGCGGCATGCAAACTCTTAGTTGTGGTATGCATGCAGGATCTAGTTTCCTGACCAGGGATCGAATCCAGGTCCCCTGCATTGGGAACACGGAGTCTTACCCACTTGACCACCAGGGAAGTCCCCACTAATGACCGAATTTTAACTTAATTTAACCTCTTAAAGACTCTATCTCCAAATACAGTCACATTCTTAGCACCTGGGGTTAGTATCTAGATGTATGAATTACAGTTGGGGAGCACAGTGCAAGGAGACAGGAAAATGTAACCTGTAATGAGAATAAACAATCAATGAAAACCAATCCAGAACCGACACAGATGGTACAGTCAGCAAAGGACATTAGGACAGTTATTACAACTATATTCCATGTGTTCAAAAAGTTAAGTAGAGTCATGGAAGGTATGAAAATTACCCAAATCAAGTTTCTAAAGATGACAAACTACAAGTGTGTTAAGTGAAAGATATACTGAGGGGCATTAATGGCAGATTAGATGTTGTAGAAGGAAAGATTCAGTTATCCAACATGAAACATAAAAAAGAATCAAAAAATTTTCAGACGTAGCACTGAACTGTGGAACAACTTCAGGCAACTTAATATATGGGTAATTAGAGTTCCCACAGAAGCAGGAGAGAAAGAAAAAATAGGTGAAAGAATAATGGCCAGAAACTTCCCAAGCTTGATGGAAACTGTAAACTCAACTCAGTGAATCACCCACACAAAAAACAGGAAGAAGGGACTACCCTGGTGGCGCAGTGGTTGAGAGTCCGCCTGCTGATGCAGGGGACACGGGTTCGTGCCCCGGTCTGGGAAGATCCCACATGCTGCGGAGTGGCTGGGCCCGTGAGCCATGGCCACTGAGCCTGCGCGTCCAGAGCCTGTGCTCCACAACAGGAGAGGCCACAACAGTGAGAGGCCCGCGTACCACAAAAAAAAAACAAAAAAAAAAAACAGGAAGAAAACTATACCAAGGCACATCATAATCAAATTACTCAAAACCAGTGATGAAGAGAAAAATCTTAAAAGCAGCCAGAGGAATAAAGACATGTACAGGAAAGCAAATATGCAGGTGACAGCCAATTTCTTGTGATAAAAAAAAAGGCGGCCATGGAACAGCATATTTAAAACACTTGAAAAAAAAAAAGAAAACCAAAAAACCTCTGTCCACCTAAAATTTATTCTCTCTTTTCTCTTCTCTTTTCTTTTTTCTTTCCTCTTTTTTTTTCTCCTTCCTCTCTGCCTTCTTTCTTTCCTTATAAATGAAGTGTAATTGACTTAACTATATTAGTTTCAGGTGTACAACATAGTGATTCAGTATTTTTATACATTACAAAATGATCACCATGATAAGTCGCTACCATCTCTCACCCTACAGAGTTATAGTATTATTGATTATATTCCCTGTACTGTATGTTTCATCCCTGTGACTTACTTATTTTACTGGAAGTTTGTACTTCTTTTTTTTTTTTTTTTTTTTTTTTGTGGTATGCGGGCCTCTCACTGCTGTGGCCTCTCCCGTTGTGGAGCACAGGCTCCGGATGCGCAGGCCCAGCGGCCATGGCTCACGGGCCCAGCCGCTCCGTGGCATGTGGGATCCTCCCGGACCGGGGCACGAACCTGTGTCCCCTGCATCGGCAGGCGGACTCTCAACCACTGCACCACCAGGGAAGCCCGGAAGTTTGTACTTCTTAATCTCCCTAACCTATTTCACTTATCCCCCTACATGCCTCCCCTCTGGTAGCCACCAATTTGTTCTCTATCAGTCTGTTTCTGTTTTGTTATGTTTGTTCTGTTCTTTAGATTCCACATACAAGACAAATCATATGGTATTTGTCTTCCTCTGTCTGACTTATCTCAGCATAATACCTTCAGGTCCCTCCATATTGTCACAAAAGACAGATTTCATTTTTTAAAAAAATAAGTTTATTTTTGGCTGTGTTGGGTCTTTGTTGCTGCACATAGGCTTTTTCTAGTTGCAGCAAGCGAGGGCTACTCTTTGTTGCGGAGCACGGACTCTAGGCACACGGGCTTCAGTAGTTGTGGTGCTTGGGCTTAGTTGCTCCGCAGCATGTGGGATCTTCCTGGACCAGGGCTCAAACCCATATCCCCTGCATTGGTGGGCAGATTCTTAACCACTGCGCCACCAGGGAAGTTCCCAGATTTCTTTTTTTTTTTAATGGCTGAATCATGGTCTTGTGTGTGTGTGTGTGTGTATATGTGTGTGTGTGTGTGTGTGTGCGTGTGTGTGTATCACATCATTATCCATTCATCTGTTATTGTCTTTTTTGATGATAGTCATTCTGACAGGTGTGAGGTGATATCTCATGGTTTTCATTTGCATTTACTTGATTAGTGATGCTAAGCATCTTTTCATGTGTCTCTTGGCCATCTGTGTATCTTCTTTGGAAAAATGTCTGTGTGGGTCCTCTGACCCATTTTTTAATTGAGCTGTTTGTTTTTTAATGTTTAGTTATATGAGTTCTTATACATATTGGCTATTAACCCCTTATCAAATACACTGTTTGCAAATATCTTCTCTCATTCAGTAGGGTGCCTTTTTGTTTTGCTGATAGTTTCCTTCACTGTGCAAAAGCTTTTTAGTTGGATGTAGTCCTATTCATTTATTTTTCCCTTTGTTTCCCTTGCCTGAGGAGATATCTATATATCTGTATATATCTGATGTCAGAGAGCATACTGCCTATGTTTTCTTCTAGGAGTTTATGGTTTCAGGTCTTACATTAATCCATTTTGAATTTATTTTTGTATATAGTGTGAGAAAGTAGTCCAGTTCGCTTCTTTTGCATGTAGCTCTCCAGTTTTCCCAACAACATTTATTGAAGAGGCTTTCTTTTTCCCATCATATATTCTTGCCTCCTTTGTCGTAGATTAATTGACCATATAATTGTGGGTTTATTTCTGGGCTCGCTGTTCTGTTCTGTTGATCCATGTGTCTGTTTTTGTTCCAGTATCATACTGTTTTTTTGTTTTTGTTTGTTTAGGCTGCACTGTGTCTTAGTTGTGGCACGCGAGATCTTGTAGCATGTTTACTTGCAGCATGCGGGATCTTAGGTTGCGGCATGTGGGCTTCTTAGTTGTGGCATGCATGTGGGATCTTTTTCCCCGACTAGGGATTGAACTGAGGCACCTTGCATTGGGACTGTGGAGTCTTACCCACTGGACCACCAGGGAAGTCCCACTGTTGTTTTTTTTAAAAATTGAAGTATAGTTGATTTACAGTGTTGTCATACTGTTTTGATTACTATAGCTTTGTAGTATAGTTGGAAATAATGGCACATGATACCTCCAGCTTTGTTCTTTCTTAAAATTATTTTGGCTATTTTGGACTCTTTTGTGTTTCCATACAAATTTTGGCATTATTTGTTCTAGTTCTGTGAAAAATTCCGTTGGAATTTTGATAGGGATTGCATTGAATCTGTGGATTGTCTTGGGATTCTTCTAATCCATGAACATGATATATCTTTCCATTTGTTTCTTTTTAGTTTCTTTCATCAGTGTATTATAGTTTTCTGGGTACAGATCTTTTCCCTCCTTGGTTAGATTTACTCCTGGATATTTTATTCTTTTTGATGCAATTGTAAATGGGGTTGTTTTCTTAATTTCTCTTTCTGACAGTTCATTGTTAGTGTACAGAAATGCAACAGATTTGTATTATTTTGCATCCTGCAGCTTTACTGAATTCATTGGTGAGTTCTGATAGGTTTTTTGGTGGTGTCTTTAGGATATTTTCTATATAATGTCATGTCATATGCAAACAGTGACCGTTTTACTGCTTCCTTTCCAACTTGGATTCTTTTCATTTTTCTTGTCTGATTGCTGTGTCTAGGACTTCCAGTACTATCTTGAATAAAAATGGTGAGTGGGCATCCTTGTCTTGTTCCTGATCTTAGGGGAAATGCTTTCCGCTTGTCACCTTTTTGTATGATGTTGGCATAGATTTACCATAGATGGATAGATGGCCTTTGTTATGTTGAGGTATATTCCCCCTATACCAACTTGGGTGAAAGTTTTTATCATAAATGGGTATTGGATTTTGTCAAAAGCTTTTTCTGCATCTATTAAGATGATCATGATTTTTATTTTTCAATTTGTTATGTGGTGTATCACATTGATTTCTGGGTATTGAAACACCCGCATCCATGGGATAAATCCCACTTGATTATGGTGTATGATCTTTTTGATGTATTGTTGAATTCATTTTGCTAATATTTTATTGAAGATTTTTACATCAGTGTTCATCAGGGATATTGGCCTCTGTTTTCCTTATTTTGTGGTATACTCATCTGGTTTTGGTACCAAGGTGATGCTGGCCTTGTAGAATGAGTTTGGAAGCACTCCTGACTCTTCCTTTTTTGCGGTAGTTGGAGAAAGATAGATATCAATTCTTTAAATGTTTGGTAGAATTCATCTATAAATCCATCTGATCCTGGACTTTGTTGGGAGTTTGTTTTGTTTTGGTTTTTGTTTTTGTTTATTTTGCTGATTCAGTTTCATGACTGGTAATCATTCTGTTCATATCTTCTGTTTTTTTCTGATTCAGTTTTAGGAGATTGTACGTTTTTAGGAATTTATCCATTTATTCTGGGTTGTCCATTTGATTGGTGTTTAATTGTAGTAATCTTTTATGATCCTTTGTATTTCTGTGGTGTCATTTATAACTTCTCTTTCATTTCTGATTTTATTGATTTGGTCCCACTCTTTTTTTTATTGATGAGTCTGGCTAAAGGTTTGTCAATTTTGTTTATCTTTTCAAAGAACTAGCTCTTAGTTTCATTGATCTTTTCTGCTGTTGTTTTAAGTCTCCATTTATTTCTGCTCAGATCTTTATTTTTCTTTCCTTCTACTAACTATGAGTTTTGTTTGTTCTTCTATTTCTAGTTCCTTAGATTTTTCTTGTTTCCTGAGGTAGGCTTGTATTACTATAAACTTCTTTCTTAGAATGCTCTTGCTGTGTCCCATAGGTTTTGGATCATTGTATTTCCATTTTCATTTGTCTTCAGGTATTTTTTAATTTCCTCTTTGATTTCTTCAGTGACCCATTGTTTGTTGAGAAGCATATTGTTTAGCCTCCACATGTGTGTTTGTGTTTTTTGCAGTTTTTTCCATGTAGTAGATTTCTACTCTCATACCACTGTGGTTGGAAAGGATGCTTGCTATGCTTTCCATCTTAACTTTATTGAGACTTGATATATCTTTTAAGTTCATCTGGTCTAGTGTGTCACTTAAGGCCAGTGTTTCCTTATTGATTTCCTCTCTGGATGATCTGTCCACTGATGTAAGTGGGGTGTTAAAGTCCCCTACTATTATTGTGTTACTGTCAGTTTTTCCCTTCATGTTTGTTAATATTTGCTATATGTATTTAGTTGCTCCTATGTTGGGTGCATATATGTTTACATTTGTTATATCTTCCTATTGGATTGATCCCTTGATCATTATTTAATGTCCTTTGTCTCTTGTTACAGTCTGTTCAAAAATCTATTTTGTCTGATATACGTATTGCTGCCCCTGCTCTCTTTTTGTTTCCATTTGCGTGGAATACCGTTTTCCATTGCCTCACTCTCAGTCTCTGTGTTTTTAGATCTGAAATGAGTCTCTTCAGCATAGTAGTCAGCATATAGATGGGTTGTGTTTTTTTTTAGTCTGTTAAGCCGTTCTGTGCCTTTTGATTGGAGCATTTAGTCCATTTACTTTTAAAGTAATTATTGATAGGTATGTACTTATCGCCATTTTTAAAAATAAATTTATTTATTTATTTTTGGTTGCGATGGGTCCTCATTGCTGTGCACAGGCCTTCTCTAGTGGTGGCAAGCAGGGGCTACTCTTCGTTGCGTTGGTGCGGGCTTCTCATTGTGGTGGCTTCTCTTGTTGCGGAGCACGGGCTCTAGGCACGTGGGCTTCAGTAGTCATGGCATGCAGGCTCAGTAGTTGTGGCTCGCGGGCTCTAGAGCGCAGGCTCAGTAGTTGTGGTGCATGGGCTTAGTTGCTCCACGGCACGTGGGATCTTCCTGGACCAGGCTCGAACCTGTGTCCCCTGCATTGGCAGGCGGATTCTTAACCACTGTGCCACCAGGGAAGTCCCTACTTATTTCCATTTTGTTAAATGTTTTCTGATTGTTTTTATAGTTCTCATTTGTTCCTTCTTCTTTTGCTCTTTTGTGATTTGATGATATCTTTAGTGTTATATTTGGGTTGCTTTCTCTTTGTGTGTGTGTGTGAGAGAGAGAGTTGTAAGATTTTGGTTTGTGGTTACCATGATGTTCATATATAACAATTACAGACACACATATGTAATATATGTTAGTAATAACTTGTGTTATTATTTTAAGTTGATGATCTTTTAAGTTGAAATTCAGTCTAACAACCCTGCATTTTTATTCTCCCACCATGTTTAATTTTTTTGACATCATGTTTTACATCTTTTTGTGTATACCTTAACTACTTATCGTGGATATAGGTGATTTTACCACTTTTGTCTTTTACCCTTCCTACTAGCTTTATAAGTGGTTGATGCACTGCATTTACTGTATGTTTGCCTTTACCAATGAGATTTTTTCCTTTCATAATTTTCATATTTCTAGTTGTGTGGTCTCTTCCATTTTTTTTTTTTTAAATCCTGCTTAGAGAAGTCCCTTTAACATTTCTCATAATGCCAATGCAGTGGTGCTGAATTCTTTTAGTTATTGTTTATATGTAGAACATTTTCTTTCTTCTTCAAATATGAATGATAGCCCTGCTGGGTAGAGTATTTTTGGTTACTGTAAGTACCCTATATATGAACCTTGAAGTTGTGAACTTTCAAAAACGGAAACGTGCTCACATGTCCAGTCATGTAAGTTAGTTCATGTGTCTGGCGTACATTGTCACGTGCATGCATCCTCTACAAGTGGTTGTCCTTTTGTGTACTTTACAGTAGTGTATAGAGTACAGTAGTACAGTGTCTTTATTTCAAGCCCAGGATATCTGGAAGGAAGTGTAAAAGCAGTGATGATGTAGCTGGACTTTTCTAGGTACTGTACTGTAAGATTAAAAGTGCTTTCTTTATTTTTTGTGTTTGTTTTTTATGTATTACTTGTGTGAAAATTATTATAAACCTATTGCAGTACAGTACTATATAGCCAATTGTGTTTGGGTACCTAGGCTAACTTTGTTGGACTTAACGAACAAATTGGACTTAATGAATGGACTCTTGCAATGGAACTCATTTGTATGTAGGGGACTTACTATATAGATTTTTTTCCCTTTCATTACTTTGAATATATCGTGCCACTTCCTTCTGGCCTGCGAAGTTTCTGCTGAAAAGTCGGCTGATAGTCTTAGGGAGTTCCCCTGCACATAACTAATTGCCTTTTTTTTTGCTACTTTTAAGATTCTTTATCTTTAATTTTGCCACTTTAATTATAATTTGTCTTGGTGTAGATCTCTTTGGATTCACCTTGTTTGGGACTTAGTGCTTCCTGGACTTGGATGTCTGTTTCCTTTTCCAGGTTAGGGAAGTTTTCAGCTATTATTTGTTTGAATAAGTTCTGTGCCTCTTTCTCTCTTCTCCTTTTGGGACACCTATAATGTGAATGTTAGTATGCTTGATGTGGTCCTAGATGTCTCTTATTAAACTATGCTCATTTTAAAAAATTCTTTTTTCTGTTAAGGCTGGATGGTTCCACTACTCTGTCTTCCAGTTTGCTGATTCGTTCTCATTCACTGTTCATTCCTTCCAGTGTAGTTTTATTTCAGTTATTATGTTCGTCAGCTCTGTTTGATTCTTCTTTATATTTTCTAACTTGTTGAAATTCTCACTGCGTTCATCCATTCTTCCCCCAAGTTCTTTAAGCATCTTTATGAATATTACCTTGAACTCTTTGTTGGGTAGTTTGCTTATCTCTGTCTTGCTCAGTTCTTCTTCTAGGGTTTTGTCTTGTTCCTTTATTTGAAACAGATTCCTTTGTTGTTTCATTTTGTCTAATTCTCTGTGTTTATTTCCCCATATTTGGTAGGTTGGTTACGTCTCCTGATCTTGGAAAAGTGGCCCTATGTAGGAGATGTCCTGTGTGGCTTAGCAGTCTACTCCCCTCTGGCCACCAGAGCTATATGCTCTAGGGGTGCCCCCTATGTTGGCTGCATGGGCCCTTCTGTTGTGGCAGGGTCTACTACTGTGGGCATGCTGAGAGGTGGGCCTGGACCCGGGCCAGGTTGACTGCCAGGTCCTGCCTCGTGCAGTGGCTGTTGGCCCATTGGTTGTTGGGGCCGAGTCCTGGTACATCTAGCTGCATGTCCTGCGGTGTCCTGGGGTTGTTGCCAGCCTGCTAGTGGGCGGATAAGCCCCTGACCCTAATAGGCTAGAGAGAAGACTCCAAAATGGTGCCTGCCAGTGCCACTGTTCTTGTGGTAGAATGAGCTCCCCAAAATGGCTGCTACCAGTATCTGTGTCCCCAAGGGGAGTCCCAGTTGCCTCCTGCCTCTTCAGGATGCTCTCCAAGATTAGTAAGTTGGTGTGACCCAGGCTACTTTCAAATTACTATCTCTCTGCTGGGACTTGGAGCATGAGATTTTGTGTGCACCCTTTAACAGCACACTCTCTGTTTACTGTAGCTCTCTAGCTCTCCTGTATTGAAGCCCCACTAGCCTTCAAAGCGAGATGTTCTGGGGGCTGATCTTCCTGGTGCAGGACCCCTGGACTGGGGTGCCTGATGTGGGGCTCAGACCCCTCACTCCTTGGGGAAAACATGTGCAATTGTGATTATCCTTCTGTCAGTGTGTTGCCTACTTGGGGTGTGGGTCTGCCTCTCCTACCTGTCACATTGTGGTTCCTTCTTCATACCGTTAATTCTGGAAAGTCTTTTCTGCTAGTCTTTATGTTCTTCTCATAGACAGGTGTTCTGTAAATAGTTGTGATTTTGGTGTGCCTGTGGGAAAAGGTGAGCTCAGGGTTTTCCTGCTCCACCATCTTGGCCACACTTCACCTAGAATTCTTTACCAGGTGAACACATCTTCCAAAAACAAAGAAGTTTTCAGACACATGAAAGCTGAAAGAGTTAATCACCAGCAGACCCACACTCTAAGAAACGTTCAAGGATGTCCTTCAGGCAGAAGAAAAATTATACCAGATGAAAACCTGAATCTACACAAATGAATGAAGAACACTGGAAATGATTATGTGAGAAAATATGTAAGCTATATTTTTTATTATTTAAATATCTTTATATTAAAATTGCTTATATAAAAGTAGTAACAATGCTTTGTGAAGTTTATAACATCTATAAAGTAAAATTCATGACAACAAATGGATATAGCCCAGGAGAGAAGAAATGGAAGTAAACTATTATAAGATCTTTATGTTATATGTGAAATGGTATAATCTCACTTGGATGTCAATATGATAAAGATGGATACTGTAAACCTTAAGGCAGTCACTAAAGGAACAAAACCAAGAGTTAATAGGTACCCAACAAAGGAAATAAAATGAAATCATAAAAAAAATGCTTGGTTAATTCAAAGGAAGGCAGAAAATGAGGAAAAGGGGAACAAAGATAGATGGAACAAATAGAAAACAAAAAGTAAGATGGTCCAAACACCCAATTATAAGGCAGAGATGATTCAGATTGGTTAAAAAAAAGCAATATCCAACTATGTGATGCCTACCAAAGAAAGGCATTTTAAATATAAAACAAAAAGGTTAAAATTATATGAATGAAAATATATACATACCATGGTAACACTAGTTAGAAGGTAGCTGGGGTGTCTATATTAATATCAGATGAAGTAGACTTCAGAGCAAAGAATATTACCGAGATAAAGAATATCATTTCATAATGACAAAGGGATAAAATAATCAAGGGGACATAACAGCCCTAAACATTTAAATACATAATTGACAGGGCTTCAGAATACATGAAGCAGAAATAGAACTGCAAGGAAAATAGACACATCCACAATTATAATCAGAGATTTCAATAACTGATAGAAGCAGGAAGCAGAAAATCAGTAAGGATATAGTACACTTGACCAACATTGTTCACCAGTTTAACTTGGTTGACAGTTCCCCCAACAATAGCAGGTACACATTCTCCTCAAGTACACATGGAACATTTACCAGGTAGACCACATTCTAGGCCATGAAACAAGTCTCAATAATTTAAGAGAATTTATGTCATGCAAAGTCTGTTTTCTGACCACAAAGATTTAAATTAGAAATCAATAATAGAAAGATGTCTGGAAAAATCCCCAAACATTTGAGTACTGAATAACACACTTTTGAATAAACCACCAGTCAAGGAAGAAATCAAAGGGGAAATTAGACAATAGTTGGAACTGAATGAAAATAAACATGTATGCCCCTAAAGCATCCTTGGGGAGTTTATAACATAAATACTTACAGTAGAAAAGAAGACAGGTCTGTAGTCAATGACTTTAGCTTGTTTTAAGATACTAGAAAAAAAGAGCAAATTAAACCCAAACCAGAAAGAAGCATATGATAAATACCAAACAAATCAGAAAAATAGAAAACAGAAAAACAATGTTTATAGCAGGTTTAATGTATAACAAGCAAGTACTGGAAACAACCTAAATGTCCAACAAGTGAATGTAAAAACAAATTATATATCCCTACAATGGAATATTACTCAGCAATCAAGAGGAATGAACTTGGAACATAGAGAATATATTGGACAATGAAACTACTCTGCATGGTACTACAGTGGTGGATACATATCATTATACATTTGTCCATACTCTTAGAATGTATACTGTGAGTGAATCCTAAAGTAAGCTATGGACTCTGGGTGATGATGTGCCAGTGGAGGTTCATCATTTGTAATAAATGTATCACTGGTGGGGGATGTAATAGTGGGTGAGGGGACTTCCCTGGTGGCCCAGTGGTTAAGACTCCATGCTCCCAATGCAAGGGACATGGGTTCGATCCTTTGTTGGGGAACTAAGATCCCGCATGCTACATGTGCGGCCAAAAAAAAAAAAAAGTGGGTGAGGTTGGCGGTGGGGAGGTGTTGTATGCACCTTCTGTTCAGTACTGCTGTAAAGCTAAAACTGCTCTAAAAAAGTTTTTTTAAAGGAGTGAACTATTGATACAGACAGGAGTAAGTGAACAAATGAATCTCAAAATAATTGTGCTGAGTGAAAGAATCCATTTCATTTAGGTAAAACAAGCAAATTCAAACTTACCTGTAGTGATAGAAAGTCTGTGGTTGCTTGGGGGTGGGGAATGGGGACCAGAGAGGGGCAGGAGGGAGGAATAAAAAGGGGCAAGAGGAAACTTCTGGGGTGATAGGTATGTTCATTATCTTGAATGTGGTGATGGTTTCACAAGTGTTTAATAGGTTAAAACTTATCACATTATACATTAAATATGTGCAGTTTATGTCAATTATACCTCAATAAATGTGTTTAGAAAACAAAATAAATATTACTGAGCTTTTACATGAGCATTTTGAAAAAAGTTTTCCCCCAGCTTTCATTCTTGTCCATGTTGTTGTCACCACCTGCTCAGTGTAGAGCTTCTTTTGGTTTTATTGCCACCAGCCTCTGAAATTATGGGCATTGTCAGGTGAGCTGAAACACCAAGGAGAAACCCATGTGAGCTGAGGGTCAAGTTACTTTTTGGATTTCTAGCAATGTTTAATTCATTCCCTATGAGGATTTGGTGGAATGGAAAGGGTGGGCCAGACTGAGAGACCCAGGACACAAGCTCATCCTCAGCTTAGGCCTTACCTTGAGCAAGTGAATTAATAACTGTGAGCTTAGTTTTCATATCTCTAAAATGGGAGTGTTACCTATTTTACCTGCTTCATGGAGTTGTAGTAATATCTCAGCAAGGTTTATCAGTATTATACAAGTATAAAGTGAGTGGTATAATGTTTTTGTTTCCCTGTCCACTTACCCCATCTACTTTCTCTGTTAATTTAAAAGAAGTTCGCAAGAGACACCTGTTTTGCATGTGAATTTGTTTTCCTTGTTTTTATACTTTTGTTTTGGAGATAATTAAATTACCTGTATTGTTAAGTCCTTATTTTTTTGCTTTGTATTGCTACAGGTTTTAGAACTTTCTCAGATACTTTTTTGCTATGAAAATAGCACTGGAGAGTAAGTAGTTTCTAGTTGGTAGGGTGCTTACTACTTTGCTTAGAGACTTGTATTGTCTCTTACTGACAATTCTAGTGCTAGGCAAACAATGCTTCTTGAGTGAAAAGGGAGTTATAATAATTTCCCAAATGAGACAGCCTTTTAAAAAAATTTATTGTGGTAAAATATACAAAGCAAAATTGACCACTTTAACCTTTAAGTGTATAATTCAGTAGCATTAAGCACATTCACTGTGTTTAAATGTCTGTGTTGCTGAGGGGGCTTTTGTTAAGAGCCAAGGCTACTACACTCAAGGTCTTGGTCTGCAGTCCCTCAGGAGCAGGAAGGCTGTGTTTGCTGAGCTTTTAAAGCAGTAGTCTTGTATCCTGGATGCCCCACTGTCTTTCAAAAATAGCATCAAGCAAGTTGGTGTTTGCTGAAGATGGGGGTAAGGAAACTGAAGGAGAGTGGTAGAGACAGAACAATCAAAAAGAAATGAAGAGAAGGAAAAGGAAAGAATCAATAAAGATAGTCACAGAAAGAGTTAATAAAAATAACATTGAGTGCTTTGTACCAGATACCATTTTCTTAAGCACTTTACATGTTTTAACTTTTATTTTTATCTATTTAAAAATTATTTTGGGGCTTCCCTGGTGGCGCAGTGGTTAAGGATCCACCTGCCAATGCAGGGGACACAGTCTGGGAAGCTCCCACATGCCATGGAGCAACTAAGCCTGTGCGCCACAACTACTGAACCTGCGCTCTAGAGCCTGCGAGCCACAACTACTGAGCCCGCGTGCCACAACTACTGAAGGCCGCATGCCTAGAGCCTGTGCTCCACAATGAGAAGCCACCACAGTGAGAAGCCCATACACCACAATGAAGAGTAGCCCCCACTTGCCGCAACTAGAAAAAGCCCATGTGCATCAATGAAGACCCAACGCAGGCAAAAATAAATAAATTTTTAAAATAAATTAAAAAAAATAAAAAATATTTTTTATTATTCTTTTTGGCTGTACCATGCGGTTTTCAGGATCTTAATTCCCTGACCAGGGATTAAACCTGGGCCACCACAGTGAAAGCACTAGTCCTAACCACTGGACCACCAGGGAATTCCCTGTATTAACTTTTAAATGTTTACAACTACCTCACAAGGTACTGTAGTCCCCATTTCACAGATGAGGAAATCAAGGCACAGATAGGTAGCTTGCCTAGGGTCACACAGCCACTGGAGGCAGAGCAACAAAAATTGGTTGTGAGATATAATGGAAGAGAAGACCAAATAAAGTCAATAACAAAAAATGCCTATAAGGAATAATGCCTTGGAAAGAAGTACACAAAATCTGTAAGAGGAAAACTTCAGACATTCTTGGAGGACACAGAAGTAGACTTGAACAAATGTAAGGACCTATTTGTTCTTGAGTTGGAAAGCTCACATCATAAACTGCCTAATCTCCCGAAGTTTGATTATTCATTTAACAAAATTCCAAGTAAAAATGCCAACCTGGTTCTCTCGGGTTCCACACGAGCTGATTCTGAACAAACAACATACAGGAGTGCCAAGAGCCCTGTGGAGGGGAGTGCGAGTAGAGACTGGACCATGCTGCCGTGTTCAGGTTCTGCAGGATGGCAGCAACTCTGAGTAACAAGCCATTAAGACAGGACGGAAATTCCAGAAACATGAATACAAAGAACATCTGCATGATATCACTAATGAAAAAAGAAAAAAATATTTGCAACTCATTTAGATAAGGAGCTAATTGCTCTAATAGATAAAGAGCTTCTGGGAATTGAAAAAGATCAAAACCCAATGAAAAATATGCAAAGGGCATGCATAATTAATAGAAAAAGAAATACCATATCCCTTCAGTATGTGAAAGGGTACTCAACCATACTTATTCATAATTAGAGAAATCAGATCAAAACTACACCAAGATGCCATTTCTCACCTATCAGATTGGCACACATGCATCTTAGACAACCATTTTGCTAGTGAGGCTTTGAGGGAAGCAGGAATTTGAGAGTAATCTCTTAATCACAGTTGCATTTACTCTTTGATCCAACAGTTTCCATTCTGGGACTATCCAGTGTGCACTTGCACATACAAAATTGCATTTGTACAGATGATTCGTGGTGCACTGACTGCTGGAAACAGCCTCAGTGTCCAGTGGTAGGAGACTGGTTTAATGCCCTAGGATGTATCAACCCAGTGAAATATTGTGGGGCTGCAACATAGCTGTGAATTGACAGGGAGGGACTGCCCGGGTATATTGTTGAGAGAAAAATCAAGGTGTGAAACAGCTTACAGTGTGTAGTGTCCCCCTTTTGTATGAGAAAAAGAAGGATGAGAACATGTACATGTATTTGCATAAGGAAACGCTGGGAGGATAATTATGTAATAAAAGTGGTTATCCGAATGCATGGAGGCGAGTTGTCAGTGAGACTATATTTTACTTTTTGAAATATGTAAACATGTGACCTTTAAAAGAATTATTGGTAAACGAAAAACAAAAATAAGCATGTAGAATATAAGCTCATGTCATCATTGATACCAGCTACTTTACCAAATTAGTACCGACAACTACACGCACATTGCCAGAATCACATTGCTCTGGTGAGTCTGCTCACTCAGCTTCGCCTGCTCCCCAGGTGGGCTGGAAATGGAGTCTGACTGGAAATGTAGACATTTCCCATCATCACCTCTGCCCTAGGGAAGGGTGAGTACAGACTTCTGGAGATCTGCTAGCCACCTCCACCACAGATCCTAACTTTATGTGGCATCAAGTTTATAAGAATATACTATGCTAGTATATTAACAGAGGCTCCTATAGGATCATATGATTTGAGGTTATTTTTATTCTCTTTTCAATGCTTTTATGCAGTTTGCAAGTTTTCTACATTTATCTGTTATCAGAGAGGGCATAAAGCTATGAAAAAGTAATCCCTGTTGCATATTGAGAGCATATTCCATTTTCTTCTCACAGACTGTGTTACAGAGAGGACATCTGTGCAGAGCCTTCCTGACATGCTAGGATGCTCTCCTCCTTTGTGGTCAGTCCTTAAGAGTGGATGGAATTACTTGGTCAGAGAGCAGGGCCCTCTGGCAGTGGGCAGGGTGTTTGCTCATACTTACTATTTTGGTATAGTCAGTATTCTTTTTTTTGCCACTGCACAGCTTGATGGACCTTAGTTCCTGGACCAGGGATCAAACCCATGTCCCCTGCAGTGGCAGCAAGGAGCCCTAACCACTGGACCACCAGGGAATTCCCTGTCAGTATTTTTTTATACATATAAATTTATTTATTTTTATCTTCGGCTGTGTTGGGTCTTTGTTGCTGCGCGCGGGCTTTCTCTAGTTGCAGCAAGCGGGGACTGCTCTGATGAGGTGCGCGAGCTCTTGTTGCGGAGCATGGGCTGTAGGCGCGCAGGCTTCAGTAGTTGTGACATGCGGGCTCAGTAGTTGTGGTGTGTGGGCTTAGTTGCTCTGAGGTATGTGGGATCTTCCCGGACCAGGGATCGAACCCATGTCCCCTGCATTGGCAGGCCGGTCCTTAACCACTGCGCCACCGGGGAAGTCCCCCCTGTCAGTATTCTTATTCTTTGCCAAAACATAGGTGAAGATGGAACTTCATTGTTTAATGTGTGTTTCTACATGTGCTACGTGTTTCAATAACAGAAAATGTCACAAAATACTGTAGCTCTGTAGCCCTTTGCACTGAAGATAAATTCTCACAGTATTGTCTCATTTGGAGTCTATGTTTTGGTCAAATGAAAATGGAAGGAGAATGAATTCAAGAGCTACTTCAGTAGAGTCTCAGAATGGCCTTGACCCAGAGGGCAGGATGGCATGGTCCTGGGGCATTTGGTCACCCTGTTTCCTGCTGTGGTGTAGCAGGAGGCTTTTCTACTCCATTCGCGGCACAAGAAACCCCAGGCTTAGAGATTCTCAAGTGGATGGAAATGCAGATGCTTACGTTTGTTTTTTCTAAAGCTGCCTTTTGTACTTCATATTCTACTGTTTCATTGACAAGTCTACATTTATTACACTTAACATTAAATATTGATCAAAGACATCTATCTCATCAACCAACATTGTAATAAAAAGTAAAATGTCAAACATTTTATTTACTGCCTGGCACATAGTAGATGCCTGATAAATATTTGTTAGATGAATGGAAATTCAATTGAAGAAGCAAGACTTTTCATCTGTACTCACTGCTACTGTAAAATATTATTCTGAATACTCTAGATATTATGGGAAGTTAAGAAAATGTAAAGATAAACCTATAAAGAGGAGCAAAAAGTTTCATTGCTTGCTTGCAGATAATGAATTTTTAACTGGAAAACGCCAATAAAAATCAACCAAAAAGTTCTCAGAACTATTGGAGCTCAGTTAGATTTTCAAATGCAAAATAAATATACAGCAATTAATAGCTTCCTTATATACCAGTAACTAGCCAGCTAGAAAAATGTAACAGGATAAGCTCTATTTCACATTAAAGACAAGAACTATATAATATCTAAGAATAAGTATATAAGAAATACATAGCATCTCTATAAAGAAAATTATTCAGCTTTACTGAGAACATAAAATAATACTTGTTTAAGTGGAGAGATACATTTGTTTTTAGATGAGAATCCATTATATTGAAAAGATGGTGGGTGTTTCTTTCCCAAATAGATTTAATGCAGTTCTGCCTGGGATCAGTCTGCCTCAGTTTTCCTTTAGGGAAGGCAGGACGCAAGGTCATGAGTAGTTCCGAGGAACACACGCCTTCCACGGTTGCAAACAGGAGCCAGGGACCAGGGACTGGGAGGTCAGCAGAAAGGTAGTCAGAGTGTGGAGGCTGCCCTGTATTTTTTGCTCCTGAACTCACCACCTCTCTGGGCACTGAGGAAGAAGACTGGGATTCTCTGCATTCTAAACTTTCATGTATTTCTTCTGTTTTTTAGAGTATCTGGCCCTCTGTAGTACAGAAACCTTCTGTTTACCTTTTGCAGAGAATAAACCTTCAGTCTTTTGGTGGGGTGGGGTAGTGGCCCCATCAGTGAAGTAGGAGTCTGGAGGGATTTTTCACATTGTCCTCCTGATTTGGGTCCCAGCCTGAGCCCCTTCCACAGGCACTGGAGCCACCTGTCACGTGCCTTATCTCTTTGAATGCTGGATTAGGACTCTCCTGGGGGTGTCAGCTAAATTTGGAAGCTTTCCAGCTTCTAAAATTTGGGTGTCTCTCCTCTCATTCTTTGCCCCTAGGGTATTATGCTTAAAAAAAAAATCACTGTCATTTTTGTGGGGTTTTGAGAAAGAACAGTTAAATCTGCCACCTTTAGCCTTGTATATAAAATTTTAATGTCTCTTCAAGGCAGCATTGTAGATGGAGAAAACCTTTTGGGTAACTATTTAGGAATATATAAACTCAACCCTTCTTCCCACCATATTCCAAAATATATTCCAGGATTAAATGTAAAATGTAAAGCTGTAAAAGAAAAATAAGAAAAATTTTTTGATTTTTTTAAATTGAAGCATAGTTGATTTACAGTGTTGTGCCAGTCTCTGCTGTGCAGCAAAGTGACTCAGTTATACACATACAGACGTTCTTTTTTTTATAATCTTTTCTGTCATGGTTTTATCACAGGATATTGAATATAGTTCCCTGTGCTATATATTAGGACTTCGTTGTTGATCCATTCTAAATGTAATAGTTTGCATCTACTAACCCCAGCCTCCCAGTCCATCCCTCTCCCTCCCCCCTCCCCCTTGGCAACCACAAGTCTGTTCTCTATGTCTATGAGTCTGTTTCCGTTTTTTAGATAGGTGCATTTGTGCCCTACTTTAGATTCCACATATAAGTGATATCATATGGTATTTGTCTTTCTCTTTCTGACTTCACTTAGTATGATAATCTCTGGTTTCATCCATGTTGCTGCAAATGGCATTATTTCATTCTTTTTTATGGCTGAGTAGCAGTCCATTGTATATACGTACCACATCTTCTTTATCCATTCATCTGTTGATGGACATTTAGGTTGTTTCCATGCCTTGGCTATTTTGAATAGTGCTGCTGTGAACATAGGAGTGCGTGTATCTTTTTTTTTAAAAAAAAAAATTATTTTATTTTTGGCAGCCTTGGGTCTTCGTTGCTGCACGCGGGCTTTCCCTAGTTGCGGTGAGCAGGGGCTACTCTTCGTTGTGGTGCGTGGGCTTCTCATTGTGGTGGCTTCTCTTGCTGTGGAGCACGGGCTCTAGGTATAGGGGCTTCAGTAGTTGTGGCACGTGGGCTCAATAGTTGTGGCTCGCGGGCTCTAGAGCACAGGCTCAGTAGTTGTGGCACATGGGCTTAGTTGCTCCACAGTATGTGGGATCTTCCCAGACCAGGGCTTGAACCCGTGTCCCCTGCATTGGCAGGCGGATTCTTAACCACTGTGCCACCAGGGGAGTCCTGCATGTATCTTTTTGAATTATAGATTTGTCCAGGTATGTTCCCAGGAGTGGGATTGCTGGATCATATGGTAATTCTATTTTTATTTTTCTTAGGAACCTCCATACTGTTTTCCATAGTGGCTGTACCAACTTACATTCCCACCAATAGGTGGGAGGAGGGTTCCCTTTTCTCCACACCCTCTCCAGCATTTGTTATTTGTAGATGTTTTAATGATGGTTATTGTGCCCAGTGTGAGGTGCTACCTCATTGTAGTTTTGATTTGCATTTGTCTAATAGTTAGTGATGTCGAACATCTTTTCATGTGCCTACTGGCCATCTGTATGTCTTCTTTGGAGAAATATCTTTTAAGGTCTTCTGCCCATTTTTCGATTGGGTTGTTTGTTTTTTTGTTGTTGAGTTGTATGAGCTGTTTGTATATTTTGGAGATTAAGCCCTTGTCTGTCGCATCATTTGCAAATATTTTCTCCCATTCCATAGGTTATCTTTTCGTTTTTTTTTTAAGAATCTTTATCCAGTGTCAAGATCAGAGAAGAATGTATACCCTTAGAGGAAGAAAACGTAAAGAAAAAGACTAATACAATAAGAACAGAAAAAAATTGAAAATTCTCTTATAATTACAAATTTTACCAAATAAAAAGACAAATGACAGAGGGAAATATTTTAGAAATATATAAAATGTCAGACAGAGGGACAATATCCTTAATTAAGTAATTGTAAGAGGAGAGCACAATTAGATTGAGCAGCCAGGGAGACTTTGGAGCAAGCAGCCTTGATGCTGAAACCTGGAGGAAGCACAGGGCTGGGGACATGAACTGGTCTCAGAGGTGGGGAAGCATTAGGCCCGTGCAGGAGGGTCAGAGGTGGGCCGTCCCCCCAGGACCTGTTTCAGATGCTCTTGCATGTAAAGGTTTAAGTGAGACAGTGATATGACCAAGTTTGCCTTTGAAAAGGATCTCTCTGGCTGTATAGCAGGCAGGCGGAGGTTGGGGGTTCCATTTAAGAAGTCTCTTCAGAAGACCAAGGTATTGATCTCCAAAATGGGATGGGTTCACCCAGGAGGTGGGTGAGACACAGTCATTAAGGTATGGGAAGGAAATATTGGGACTTCTAATTATATTCATGTTCAGATATTAACCACCCAGTTATACATGTGTTTAATTTAAAACAAATGTATATATTGAGGGCATGTTCCAAAAATGTTACTGATTGAATGTGTAATCAAGAAAGTTTAGGGCTGCTGGTCTAGGCAAGATATGTGGCTGGCCTGAAGCAGAGAGGCAGCAGACGAGGTGACTAGAGGTGTATGGGTTTGAAATGTTTTGGAGTCTTGGTGTGCATTGGAAGTGGAGGTGGGGCAAGAAGGGGTATCAGGAATGACTGCTGGGGATCTACCACGGGCACAGGTATTTGCTGAGATGGAGAACTGGAGGGGAAGCAGATGGAAGCAGAGGGGGAGAGGGTGGAAGATCAAGCATTTGGTTTTGGACATGGTAGTTTTGATTTGCCTGTGGGACTCCACGTGGAGACACTGAAGATAGCTGGGTATACAGCGCTGTACCTGGAGCTCAGTCCTTTGAGGCCTGCACGTTGTTGATGTGACCTGAGTGTTGGTCAGGGCAGACCAGGTCATGCAGCAAAACCCTGGGTCACTGGTATATTTCTTACCCCACTGTGTGTCTGGTGTGGCCTCTGCTTGTTGTGGTCACTGAGGATCCAGGCCAGCAGGGCCTCCAGCTCCACACACCCTCCCTCCACCCTGTGGGCCGTTGCTGCTCCTGAAGTGGAAGGGACATGGTCTCTGCTCACATTTCATTAGCCAAAGCAAGTCACTTGGCCGCCCCTAACTCTAAAGGGGAAGGGGGATGTGCCATCCTGCCCTGGGCCCAGGAAGGCACAGAGCCAGAGAGAACGGTGAGCGGCACTGGCGACTGCCATGTATTCTGTGCAAGAGCTGATGGGCTCGGCTATTTTTAGCGGATGACAGTCGAGTAGCACTGGGCCCGCAGCACAGAGCACTGTGCTCCCCTCTTCGCTGCCTTAGGGCATGTCCTGGGGGCCTAGGGCAGAACACCACTCAAGCTGAACAGGAAGGTCCTGTGACTCTGCTAGAAAACGCAAGTGTCCTGGGGACCAAGGGCCACAGAAGTGAGGTGGGTCTGCCTGTGAGCTGCCAGAGCCGGGTGGGGTCCACCCCGGAGGAGGCTGGCAGCCCCACCACAGCCCTGCACCCACTTCCCGCTTAGCTTCCCTTCTGATGCTGCATGCCACATTACTGGCGTCATTTCTGAAGCATGAAACTACTGCTTTTAAGCACTAACGTGGTTAAAGAGTAATTGTAATTTAGGATACCAGAGCAGGAAATTAGAGCTCAGCTGGGTAGTTCGGCCAAGCAGGGCTGGACAAAGCCAGCCCAGGACAGAAGCTCTTTCAGTTCAGCTCAGTGTTCCTTCTCCATGTGCGAGACCGAGACCATGACCGTGCTGAGCATTTCATGTCCTTGTTCGTTTACTCTGCACAACGGGCCTTTCAGGTAGATTCCATTAGAGTGAGGGAACTGAGGCTCAGAGAGTCGGGCTGTGAGGAGTGACAGGCCATCTCTGCCTCCACTGCTATGCAGAGCCCAGGTTTGGGAGCACGGTGCCTCGCACTTTACAGGTGCTCCCACTGGAGGGAAGCACCGCAAGGGCCCCAGCTGCCTGAGGGGCTGTTTTACTGGATGGGGGCCTTGCTCTGAGTCTTCACCCAGCACTCTGTTCCCTCCCCTGGTAGAGGAATCAGGCAGGTTATTGAAACATCTAACTCGGGAACAGTAAGGTGAAAAGCAAATCACTATCAATTTGGAAATCGGAGGGGAAGCAGGTGCCATTCCTGCACCTGCCTCCTCACACATTTTCCCAGAACTGCAGCCCTTCTGCCTGTCTGGGCGCATCTGAGGGTTGCTCACCGGGGCTCGTGGAGGTGGAGTCGGTCCCCAGGTTGGTCCCTGAAGGGCTCCAGTCCTGGTGCTAGAGAGGTGGACACATCCACAGCAGCAGTGGGTATGCTGGCTGAGGTCACACGTCCAGGAAGGAGAGGGTGGCCAGTTCCCAACAGTTTTAAACCACTGGGTGTCGGAGCAGCGCATGGGAAATGGCTGTTCGGAAGCTGATAGGCTTAGTTGCATAGAGAATCTTGCGAGCGCTGAGCATTTATTGCCTAAGGGAAGTCTGAGGGCTTGTGCCAGCTGCCCTGTAGAGGGCCTGTGGGAAATGAAGCCTCCACAGCATCAGGTGCTGGGAGCAGGCAGACCAGCAGGAGTTACTGTGGGGGCCTGGCCTTAGGTATCATTTCTCCTGTTCAGTTTGGCAGGTGCTGTTTGACTGGAACACACTAAGGTATACTTTTGTTTTTCATCTCCATAGTGCAGGAACTACATTGATATAAACAAGCTCATTCACTGAAGTTTTCCTCAGTAAAGAACATCTTTTGGGCTTCCTTGGTTCCTAGATTTGGCTTCTGTTCTTTTTTTTTTTTTTTTTTTTTTTTTTCTGTTCTTTCAAGAAAGGTCTCAGGGCTTCCCTGGTGGCGCAGTGGTTGAGAGTCCGCCTGCCGATGCGGGGGACACGGGTTCGTGCCCCGGTCCGGGAGGATCCTACGTGCTGCGGAGCGGCTGGGCCCGTGAGCCATGGCTGCTGAGCCTGCGTGTCCGGAGCCTGTGCTCCGTGACGGGAGAGGCCTGCATACTGACCAAAAAAAAAAAAAAGAAAGTTCTCCCTCTCTTTTTTTAATTTAATTTTATTTATTTGGTTGCACCGGGTCTTAGTTGCAGCAGGCGGGCTCCTTGGTTGCGGCTCGCCAGCTCCATGTTTGTGGCATGCGAACTCTTGGTTGCGGCGTGCGTGTGGGATCTACTTCCCTGACCAGGGATTGAACCCACCCCCCTGCTTTGGGAGTGCAGAGTATTAACCGCTGCACCACCAGGGAAGTCCCAAGAAAGGTCTGTCTTTATCTACCCATCAGTGCTTCATATTATCGCCCTAGTTTCACAGCTCAAAGTGGGGAAAAAGAAGACAGCCTCCTTAAAGTATAAATGACAACTTTCATTTGGTGGCATGCAATGAAAGATCTTTAAAAATATATACCTTCTCAGTTTGCTCAAAAAAGGGGTTTTGCTCTTTTGGCAGGAAATGGTTAAAAAAAAAATTTTTTTTTTAATGACAGCTCCATCCACAGGAAGTTTTCTTAGGCTGAGCTCAGAGACACAACCTTTCTCATTAAACATGATGAGTGCAGCCTCATTCTTATTTTCTGTCTTGACCTTAAAATGGGGACAGGGCTTTGTTGTTTAAAATCTTCATTTGTTATCTGCCTGTTTTCCTTTGTTAGCAGAGAATGAGAGTGAACCCCTGCTAGTCTTGATGTTCTGCATGAACTGTTTTCCAGCTGCGGATTGACAGAGTATCCGACAGGGTTCACTTCTTAACACCTGCTGGTTCCTTCTAATACAGAATTTCCAGCTCTAGCCTCGCAGAGGACATGGTAGTGTTTATATGAGGTGGGGGCCTTTGGGAATGATGGTACTGTTATTTTTCCCATTTCCTGTTCCAAAGAGAGACTTTGACAGCTCAAACCTCTTACAAAGAAATAATGCTTCCATTGTTCAAAGCAGTTCAATTATGTTTGAGTATCTCTTTAGAAGGCACGGAAGGAGAAGAAAAAGAGAGGTAGGAAAGGGAAAGCCCAGGTCAGATAAGCGAGCAGACAGAGAAGCGATGGGCCCAGTTTCTTGGTCTGAACTGCTGGAGGGGGTGTGAAGACTGTCGTTCTGAGAAGATGGGATGGATGGCCAAGAGCTGAGCAGACCAGACAAGTTCATTTTTCTTCTAGTGTAACCTTTATTAATTTTTTCTGACAGTACAGTCCTGTCTTGCATAGGATTTTGCGGACTCAGTAGTTTGGCTTGCTGGATTTGGTTTGGTGTTGTCATGTTCCCCAGGTCGCTTGGGATCCTGTGTGTCTCTGTGAATGGTCTGACCCAAGAACGTCTTTATCTTGGACATCAGGAAAGATGGCCTGCGTTCAGTTCCACATGGACCGTGTGCTCATACACGAGCCTCAGTTTCTCATCTGGAACCTGGGACTTATATACAACATTTTAGCCCAGAAGGCATGAGGCCTGGCAATTGATGCCAAAAAGTCAGCCATAAGTGTGAATGAACTTCTGTGGAAGGACCTGTTTTGGCACCAGAGCTGAGGTCAGTTGCAGGAGAGTCCTCCCACTGTGGAAGCCAGTAGGTGTCTCCTTCACTGCTGTTCCTGCCTCCCATCCTGCTTCTGGGACAGCATGCACCCCTGTGTCTGGCTTCCACCTCCCACAGTGGTGAACTGGCACTGCAGGTAGGAGCAGTCCTTAGGGCCAAATTCTGGTTATTGTTTTTTTGCTTACTCCCAGATACAGTTTCCTGCTTCATTGAGCTTATTTGATCTGTCGAGGCCAAAAACTCCTTTTTGTTTGTTTGCTTATGAAAGTGGTTTAAGTCTTAAAATTAGAACCTTCAGGTCCTGTCCTGAGAGACTGAAGGGCTCCTTTGGCCACTCCAGGGTGGCTTCCTTTGTCCCCAGTTCTCTGTCCGTCCTAGTTTGTTTTTTTGTTTTTTTTTGCGGTACGTGGACCTCTCACTGTTGTGGCCTCTCCCGTTGCGGAGAACAGGCTCCAGACGTGCAGCCTCAATGGCCATGGGTCACGGGCACAGCCGCTCCACGGCATGTGGGGTTTTTCTGGACCGGGGCACGAACCCGTGTCCCCTGCATCGGCAGGCGGACTCTCAACCACTGCGCTACCAGGGAAGCCCCCTCCTAGGTTTCTACAGAGACTCTCAGGAAGGATTCAGGCATGCTCAGCACCCTTACTGGCCTGTTCCAACCCCAGGGGAAGGGAGATGCCATACAAAGCTCTGAAGTGCGGGTGGTGGCACATTAATGATCATGGGCATTGAGTCTGGCTCAGCAGGGACAGAGGGAAAGGCCGTGAAGGTGAAGTAAGTGGCAGTGTCGCAGGAAAGAAAGTGGGGCCAGAGAGGATGGTCATGTCCCAGATCTCAGGTGAGTTCCTGGGACGGGGGACGGCCACTGAGTGTGGGTTCTTGGCTTTGCGCAGGAAAGAATTCAAGAGCGAGCCATAGTAAAGTAATAAGAAAGTTTATTCGGGGACTTCCCTGGTGGCGCAGTGGTTAAGAATCTGCCTGCCAATGCAGGGGACACGGGTTTGAGCCCTGGTCTGGGAAGATCCCATGTGCCGCGGAGCAACTAAGCCCGTGTGCCATAACTACGGAGCCTGCACTCTAGAGCCCACAGGCCACAACTACTGAGCCCACATGCCACAACTTCTGAAGCCCGTGCACCTAGAGCCTGTGCTCCGCAACAAGAGAAGCCACCGCAATGAGAAGCCTGTGTACCGCAACAAAGAGTAGCCCCTGCTCGCCGCAACTAGAGAAAAATCCGGCGCAGCAACGAAGACCCAATGTAGCCAAAAATAAATAAATTAATTTTTTTAAAAAGGAAGTTTATTCAGGGAGATACACACTCCATAGACAGAGTGTAAGCCATCTCAGAAGGTGAGAGGCACCAGGGTACAGGGTTGTCAGTTTTTATAGGGGTGGGTAATTTCATAGGCTAATGAGTGGGAGGATTATTACAGCTATTTTGGGGAAAGGATGGGAATTTCCAGGAATTGGGCCACTGCCCACTTTGTGACCTTTATGTTTGGCCTTGGAACTGTCATGATGCCTGTGGATGTGTTATTTAGCATGTTGTATTACAGTGAGCGTATACTGAGGCTCAAGGTCTAGTGGAAGTCAACTCGTCCACCATCTTGGAGCTGGTTGGTTCTAACCAGTTTATGTTGTGTCCTTGATGGCTGTCATTCTTTTAAAGGTTATGCCCTGCCCCCTTCCTGTCTCAGCAAGTGCTGAGGTACTCAGGGGCTGCTGGGTGGGCAGGCAGCTGTGGTCTCCTCAAGTCATACTTCAGACCAATAAAACTAGAATTTCTTTTTTTTCTTTCTTTAGTTTTATTATTATTTTTTCTTTTTCTTTTTTTGGCCACGCTGCACGGCATTCAGGACCTTAGTTTCCTGACCAGGGAGCAAACCCATGCCTCCTGCACTGGACCGCCAGGGAATTCCCCAAACTAGAATTTCTGAAGCAAGTTCCAGGCATTGATATTTTGTAAATTTCTCCAAAGATTCTAATACACAACCAAGTGACTGTCAACCAGAGTAACTTTCAGCGTAGATGCTTGGTTGAAGACACAAACTATGAAATAGAAGAAAACTGTGGAACTTAAGTGTAGTTGGAGCCCAGAGAAATTGGTGGTGGTTCTGATAATTTTCTGCATTAATGATCATGGGGCAGTCATTCTTTGATCAAACATTCACTGAGCACAAACTGTAGGCGTGGCATTGATTTAGCTACCACAGAGACAAAGGTGAAAGACGGGTTCCCTGCTGGAAGGACTTCATCTGTTGGAGAAAGATGGCCAGACCCGATGGTTATGCTGCTGAGAGAAAAACTTTTCCAGCATAAATTTAGAGCTGAAGTAATTGACAATAGACAGATTAACAGGAGAAAAGTTTATTATGCATGTGGGAGTGCTCTGTAACTAGAGCAGCTACCCAAACAGCCAGAGGGAAAGGGTTTATATTGCCAGTTTCATAAAGGGGAGGGGCAGGACTGAGGCTTGTTGATACAGTGTTTTTGGATGTCCTGCGCCCAAGGTCAGTCACCTCCCTGACTGGAGACCTCCCCAAGGGCGGTTTGTGGCAGCTACTCTTCTAGAGCTCTGCCTTAGGCAGAGGAGGGAATTTCCAATGAGATTTCTTTCTGCATCTATTAGAAATCAGATGTTTTCATTTTGAAGTAATTTTGGGTTGTCAGTCCCCACATTCCCCCAGTTGAAACTTCCCAAGAAGTTTCACAAGCCAGGAGCTGGTTGATTGCTGCAGAGAGAAGACTCAGCTGAGAAGGTGAGAAGTAGGCAATTTGCAGTAGGAAAGAAGACCTTGGGTTAGAACAAGCAAACAAAAAGAAAAACAAAGATTAATGGTTGGAGCAGATTGTAAACCCATTTTCTGAGTCCAGAGGGCAGTCAGTTGAGAAGATATTTAAACGTTGAGTTTGAAGCATTTTTAGGTTGTGGAGGGAGGATGGCAATAAGATGGATTTCCTGGTTTGCAGTTTGAATGTCTTTGGTAATGGCATCCCACACGTGATCTGCTGTGGTGAAGGCTCGAAAAGGTTTACATCAAGTTGACCAGCTTCATCCGGAAGGACTTCAGATCCTCAGGGAAGGGGAAACTGCACGACAGCCTGGAGTCCCATTGAGGATCTGGGCAGTCAGAGGGTGTGAAGAAAATTAGAAATGTTAACTTGGAGGGTTGTAACCAGGTACTGAAGGAAACCCAAAGAATTGAGAATTTGGTGAAGACTGATAAAATGTACAAGAGGGCAGGATCTAGACCAGTTTACAGATAGATAATAAAACCTCAAAGATAATGAACAGGACTAGAAATCTGAATAACCCACAAGGGTGTGTTACAGTTTTCTGTTGAAACATAAAATTTCTCTCCACAGTCGTGTCCTTCTTTGATCAGAGATACTCAAAGTAAGATTATTTTTATTTATTTAAAAAAAAAAAGATTTGGCCTAATCATTTACATAAGTGCAGCAAGCATGCCAGTTGACCACATGGGCCTCTTAAAAGTTTGCTTTGCTGGAACATTTTATAAGGAATCTCAGACTTTTAAAAGTCATTCGAAGCTAGGAAGCCAAGCCAAGAACTGCAGTACCTATAGATTTGGATGAATTCCTATCTTCCTGAAGTCCTTAAAATATCCTACAGTTTTGGGGCCTGCCAGGAAGTGACCTGTAAGTAAGGCTGGGAACTATGTAAATTAGGTACCAGGCCTATTTTTCTAAGAAGCGTTTCTAAACATTGGTTCCATAAAGTCAGCCTTAGTTCCTTAAAGCTGTCTGGTCATATACAATTCTATGAACCATTTTAAAATATGCCATTCCAGTCAAAGCCTTGGTTATATAATCATTGTTTCCAATTGTGTTCTGCACAAGGAAGATGGATTCTTGCTGAAGTTATGCAAGTAACTACATTGCCATGAAAATAAGAATAGTCAGTCAGAGTCTCTGAATTCTGGAGGGATCAGGCAGGGGAAAAGATAAATGTTTGTTACCAAAGTTAGTGTGCCCGATGCACAGTGAAGCCAAACAAACCAGCACATCAGAGTTTGGAGCAGAGAAAGGTTTATTGCAGGGCCAAGCAAGGAGAACCGGTGGCTCATGCTCAAAAACCCCTGATGGCTTTGGTGGAAAAGTTTTTATAGGCAAGATTTGGGGCGAGGGCTGCAGGGTGTGTAACTTTCTTCTGATTGGTTGGTGGTGAGGTATTACGATGGTGCTACAGGAATATTGTGCTCAGCCTGAAATTACCATCCTTCGCCTGGATGGGGGCCTTAGTTCCTGCAGAAGACACTCAAAGATATTGTTTTGTATATCCCTTGAGGAGGAACCAGGACCCTGCCCCAAGGGTGCACTGTTGTTCTTGACTGCCCCTCCCTTGTTTCTCATTGCCTCCCTTCCCCAATTAGCAGCTGTTTGAATCTGCCCTTTGGAAATCAGGGAAGGTCAAGGAGGCTGAGTGAAGCCTATCTCCTAGAAACAGGGGGTGCAGAAGGGCTTTTTGTGCCCAGGAGGGCCCCACAGAGTCCTGCTTGGTTTCAGCTATTGTTGAAAAATCCATTCATAAAACTTTTATATCACGTCAGCCTGATACACTGGTTCTTTTATATTTATTGATTGATTGATTGATTGCCACGTTGGGTCTTCGTTGTTGCTCGTGGGCTTTCTCTGATTGCAGCGAGCGGGGACTACTCTTCGTTGTGGTGCACGGGCTTCTCGTTGCAATGGCTTCTCTTGCTGTGGAGCACGGGCTCTAGGCGCGCGGGCTTCAGTAGTTGTTGCTTGCGGGATCTACAGCGCAGGCTTAGTAGTTGTGGCCCACAGGCTTAGTTGGTCCGCAGCATGTGGGATCTTCCCGGACCAGGGATTGAACCCATGTCCCCTGCATTGGCAGGCAGATTCTTAACCACTTCGCCACCAGGGAAGTCCAATACACGGGTTCTTAACAGTTATACTGAGATTGTTTCATGAATTCTGTAAGCTAGCCATCATCAAGTTATTTCCCTGTTTATTATTTTTATAACACATGTGTTAGGCAAGTTTCAAAAAAAAATCACAGAATAAAAACCTTAGTTAAATACGTGGGTTTTGTTTTATTGCTGCACTTGATATACATGAAATAATGGATTTCAAGCAATTTTACTGCATATCTACTTGTACTTTTGTTCTTAGGTTGAGTTTATAATCTTAATAATCTAGTAGATTATATTAGGTTGTTATTCTACCTGGGTTTATTAGTCAAATAATGTGTGCTCATATTATACTTAATGCTGATAACTCGGAGTGAAACCATGCACTTCAGGTGGGACTTGAACCCACATGCCAGGAGTTGAACCTGGTCAAAACCCACTGTCTTTTCATTGAGGTCACACACCTGGTCTCAGGACTTCATGAAGCTCAGGTTCCTTATGTCTTGTCGACTGAGAGACACAGTGATAGGTAGAAGTGGATTTATTTAGAGAGAAACACACTCCACAGAGTGTGGACCATCTCAGAAGGTGAGAGTCCCCGAAATATGGTGTGGTTAGCTTTTATGGGCTGGGTAAATTTCATAGGCTAATGAGCAGGGTTATTCCAACTATTTCGGGGAAGGGGCGGGGATTTCTAGGAATTGGGCCACTGCCTGCTTTTGGCCTTTTTTGGTTGCCCTCAGAACTGTCATGGCACTGGTGGGTACGTCATTTAGCAAATGCATTACAATTAGCATATAATGAGGCTCAAGGTCTACTGGAAGTCGAATCTCCCACCATCTTGGATCTAGTTGGTTCTAACCAGTTTTTGTCTTGTCCTTTGGCTGTGTCACTCTTTTAAAGGTTGTGCCCTGCCCCCTTCCCTCCTGTTTCAAGAGGACAACTGCTTTTATTAAACTGACACCACTAAACTGGTTTTATTTATACATGAGCTTGAAAAATATTTGGGTTCTTATACTTCTGGGAGTTTTAGGAATATTTAATTTGTCACTTATTTCTCTTTAAGCCAATTGGAACAGAGCTCCTTAAAGGGGTTTTATAAATTAATTTGGTAATACAATCCAGGGCTAGGAAAACATCACAAATACAGTGGACCCTTGAACAACACGGGTTTGAACTATGCGGGTGGGTCCACTCATAAACAGATTTTTTTTCACCAAAGACGTACCACAGTACCACATGATCCACGGTTGGTTGAATCCACAGAAGCAGAACCGCAAAAATGGAGGGCCAACTTTAAGTTATACTCAGATTTTCAATTGCATGGAGGGTTGGCACCCCTAACCCCTTCGCTGTTCAAGGGTCAGCTGTAGCTTATATATGTACATACATACACACACATATGTCCATACATATGTAAACAGACAGTCAGATACAAAGAGAGATCTTACTGCACTCGTCCTGACAGCTGAGCCACCAGTCAGCATAATCACAGTCACACAAAACTCAGCAGCTTATGTAACGTAAGAGTTGGTTCTCATCTTTGCCCTGCTTTATTTATCTTTTTATCTGAATTTAGTTTTGGGGAAATGGAACAATTTAAGGTACCTGCTCAAGATGAGGACTAATGCTTTTTTACTATATTTGACTTTTAAGATGCTCATTTCCCATGATATGTAATCCTGTGGAGGCAATGGACTAAATTTCAGGTGAGGGACCTTTTGAGAATACCAGGCAGCAGTCTGGGTGTTTCCACAGCCCAGCTGCGTGGGTAAAACACCTGACCTATCTCCAATATGTCATTTTTCCTTTTCTTCCTCAGGTAGAGGCTGTGTGGAGTCCCTGAGTCCCTTAACAGCCCCGCATGTAGGCAGGGGCCTAAAGCTCTAGTGGCTGTAGGGAGGTGGGGCTGAGGTGGGAAGGACAAGGCCTGGCAGGGTGGACAGAAGGAGCCGGTAGAAAGGTCAGGCACGCGTACAGCCCTCTCTGGGATGCCTTCTGAGGAGACGGCTTGGGATTTCCAGACAGAAAGTAGAGTTAGGGGATCAGGGGATGAAAAATTACTGAGGAGATATCAAGGGTGGAGGGACTCTTGCTAAAGGCAGGTCAAGGGTTTAGACATCAAAGGTGGGGGGATGATGGACTTGATCAGATATCAAGGTGGGGGATGACTTAGCAGGATTCTTGCTAAAGGCAGGTCAAGGTCAAGGCAAGAGGGCTCAGTTCTTGGTAAAAGCTGAGAAAGTGAATGTCTAATGACTGCATCAAAATTTTACAAGTCAGGTGGTGTCAAATTCTTAGCTGTCAACAAAAATGAAAAAGAGCTTATTTGAGTTTTTTTACTGTGTGATTTTGAGCATGTAACCCTGAAGAAATGGTGATACTAGTAAACTTCCACTCCCTTTTACTGATGTGAACAAGTTCTCAATACTTATGTGTTTAAAAACCAAAACCAGAAATAGAATTAATGCTAACCGCCCCACTTTTTTCTATCAATGAGAGAGACATGATGCATTTGGGAAAGTAGTGGAATCCATCTCATTTAAAGATGTATTTTCAATAAAAGTTTACTTTTCATGCTTAATAATAATTTACCAAAAATATAACATATTTGTCATTTTGATTAATGTGTATGATAATAATTATAATAACTCAATCCAGAAGAAAATGATTTTAATGTAGAAGAGCCTTATTGCTACAGGTAGATACATTTTTTTCATTTCTATTTCTATATATTTTTTTTGTTCGAGAGGAATATGACAGCTAGTAAGTGGTAGATTGGATGCTGGACCAGATCATTTGACTTCAGAGCCGGCACCTTAACCACTACATCGTATGCCTTTCCTCAGTGAATGGGTAGACTGTACATGGAATTTAAGATGCCCTTTTAAACTTCTCCTGCATCATCTAGTTAACTCCTGTATTCCTGACTTAGTGTTTCCACCAGTGGCCCTTTCCCTGGAAGCCCAGACTAGGTCAGGTCACCCTGCACCAGATGCCTCTCTCACAGTCCTTTGTCTGCCCCGCTGAGCTGAGAGCACAGCAGAGACGCAGACAGCATCGTCTGCTGCCCTTATTGTCCACTTGCCCCAGGAGTGCCCCGTGCTCAGTAACGACTGGTGGATGAGCCAGTGAATGAGTGAAAGGATTACATCGTCAGATATGCATATTTGTCATCAGCTTTATTGAGGTATTATTTACATCAGCTTTGTTGAAGTATTATTTACATGCGATAAAATTTACCAACATATACATTCATGCGTCCACAACCACAGTCCAGATAAAGAACATTTCTATCACTGCAAAAGTTGCCTCGTGCCCCTTGCAATCTCTTTCCTCTACTCCCAGCCTCTGAGGTCACTGTTCTGCATTTCTGTCTCTGTAGTTTTGCTTTTTCTGGAATTTCAGACAAATGGGATTATACAGTATGTAGTCTTTTGTGTCTGTCTTATTTAACTTAGCCTAATGCTTTTTTAAAAACTTTTTATTTATTTTTATAAATTTATTTATTTTTGGCTGCATTTGCTCTTCGTTGCTGCACGCGGGCTTTCTCTAGTTGCGGCGCGTGGGCTTCTCATTGCGGTGGCTTCTCGTTGCGGAGCACAGGCTAGGCGCACAGGCTTCCGTAGTTGTGGCACATGGGCTCTAGAGCGCAGGCTCAGCAGTTGTGGTGCATGGGCTTAATTGCTCTGTGCCATGTGAGATCTTCCCGGACCAGTGCTCGAACCCGTGTCTCCTGCATTGGCAGGAGGATTCTAAACCACTGTGCCACCAAGGAAGCCCCTAGCCTAATGCATTCAGATCCTTCTGTATTGTTGCATGTGTCAGCAGTTCAAGGTATATTTTTTAAAACCACCTTACTTTTTTTCGAAATAGTCCAGAAATAAGTAACTAAACCCATTGAGGTTGAGACTTGATATGCTGAGATAAGCAGCAGTTTCCATGTGTGCTTGGGGCTCATGGGGTCCCCAGAACCCTTCAGCACGTCCGTGAGGTCAGAGAGATTTCATGGTAACACTGAGATGCTGTTTGCCATTTTCACTTTCATTCTCTCATGGGGTTTCGGGAGCTTTCCACATGCTGTGTGACGTGTGGGATTGCAGCAGATTGAATGCAGAAGTAGATACGAGAACCCATCTGTCTTCTGTTAAGCTGTCTGGCTTAAAGAAATTTGTAAAAATCTCCTCACTAAAATTTTTCGTTTTGGAAAATATAATCATTTTTTATAACATGTTAATTATATTTATTATTGTTATTAGATGACTTAATAGATATTTAAAATTTTTCTTTAATTTCTCATAAAACAAAGAGTAATAAACACAAATCATATGAACAGAAGCTCTTTTGGGCCCTCAATTTTTCAGTTGTAGAGAGGCCCTTAGTCCAAGAAATTTGAGACTCTCTGGGCTAGGGACATTTTTTAACAGGGGATCAGGAACAGAATGAGGAAGTCTTGGAGCTGGTTGTGGATTAGAAGAGTCTTGAGACCTGGGATGATGACCTGGCCTGAGGTGCCCGCAAAAGGGGCCTCTGGAGGGTATGCGGGCAGAAATATGAGAACATGCAGTGATGGCCAGAGTCTTCCGGCCAGCTGCCTCCCGGGACCTGGTGTGGCAGGTTCTGTCGCATACGTGCCTCCTCTGATGGGTAGCCCACGCTTGCTTGCAGGAGGGCAGTCAGAGGCTCAGAGGCAGCCACTCTCCTGAGGTGAAGTTGCAGCTACTGTCTGACATGAAGTTGGGCACTTTCTGAGGATCTGATGGCTGTGCTGGGTTCTGATTCCAGGGCACACAAAGGAAATCAGCAGGACTGTTTCTTTGGCTTTCGGGAAACAAATTTTACCCTACTAGAGTAACTGGTAGAATTCTAAGCGCAAATTAAAAGGCAAAAGCAGGTGGGAGGCTCCTCTTATCATTGGTGATGCTCTTGTTGGAAATGAAAGGTGTGGATCGTGGTTAGTGATGCTGTTAGTAAACCACAGCAGACTCACTCCTGCCTTTGACCTGCTCACTGCTTTTCTCTTTCAGGCGAAAGGGCCTGTGCTTCCGACTGAGGAAGATACTCCTCTTTGTCGTGGGGTTGTACGTGGCCATTCCATTTCTCATCAAACTGTGTCCTGGGATACAGGCCAAACTGATTTTCTTGAATTTCGGTAAGTGCTGTGTGTCCATGTTTCCTTTCATTTTAGTAAGAGTTCATTTTCATGGTGATTTATGTATTTATATATTCACTACTGAGATCAGGAAATAGAGGCTTTTTATTGTCCAGAAGGTTCCCTTTGCCCCCTCCCAGTTAAAAGATGTTTGTAACGAGGGCATTGCTCTTCAGGGTTGGCATTTGTGTGCACAGGTGACTACTGCATGGTGGGGGGGTCTTTCTTCAGCTGAGGTAGGTAGAAATGTTGATAACATGGAGAGTCTTCTGAAGCTGTCATGTTGGGGATGCACTGTCCTTTGTGCAGTCTAGGAGGTTAACTATCCTTGGAAAAGGTGACCACTGAAAATAGTGCCTTAAAAATAATTAGGCCTTTTTTCTTTAAATTAAAAAAAAAATCTTTTTTTTTCCCCCTTAAAAAACCCTGACAACTTGAGGATATGGGGAGGGGGAAGGGTGAGCTGTGACAAAGCGAGAGAGAGGCATGGACATATATACACTACCAAACGTAAGTAAGGTAGATAGCTAGTGGGAAGCAGCCGCATAGCACAGGGAGATCAACTTGGTGCTTTGTGACCGCCTGGAGGGGTGGGATAGGGAGGGTGGGAGACGCAAGAGGGAAGAGATATGGGAACATATGTATATGTATAACTGATTCACTTTGTTATAAAGCAGAAACTAACACACCATTGTAAAGCAATTATCCCCCAATAAAGATGTTAAAATAAAAAACAAAACAAAAAACCCTGACATACTTTGGTTTCTGTGGAATTACATGCTGGCTTTTGAGGTGTTATAGTCTCCTTCAGTTAACTTGGACCTGGTGTGTTCCAAAGTTTGTTTTTTTTTCATGCTATATGTTTACTTTTGGGCAAGTGGGAGGAAAAAGGGTAGAAGTATCAGGTTTATGAAGTGGAAGGTATACGGTTGCCAGGAATAATCCTTTTATGGAGCATCCTTTTACACCTTCAAGATGAGGCCAGGCGGGAAGGGACTGCGCCTGCGGGCCTTCGAGGTCGGTGGATAGAACATGGTGCTTGGCACCAACAGGTGCCTCATGAGAGATGGCTTTGCAGTCGGGTGTGGGGAGCCCTCAGGGCAGGTGAGGCAGGCTCTGCACGCTCTTGGCTGTGCTGGTTTGCAAGGAGTGGGTTTGAACTTGTGTGTGTCGGAGCTGGAGGCTTGGGAAGCTGGGCTGGTGCTGTGGAGGCAGCAGGGGAGCTGGTGAAGAGGAGGTGGGAGGAGAGGACAGACAAGAGGTGTTGCAAGGCAGGGGGTGGGTGGCCCCTCGTCTGGAGTAACTGCACCAGTGCTGCAGACTCTGCAGAGGCCCATGTGCATGGGGGCACATGAGTTTGGGGTGTTAAGTCTGCAGTAGACTTGATCACAGAAAAGTGGATGTCGCTGCTGAAAGGGAATGTCTGCTCTAAAGAGGCGCAGGAGGAGGAGGGGCAGAAATAGTGAGGTGGATATTTAATACTTCATAAACCTAAAATGCGTTTTGTATTTGGGTGTCATAAAGTAAGTATAAAACACATGTAGGTACACTAAGAAGCATTTGATTTTTCTAACATAAACGTGGCTAAACTTCCAGGAATTTATCATCCCTGAGTTTTCACCACTTGTGAGAAGCACAAACTTAGAAGGAACTCACAACCTGTTAAAATCAAGAAAGTTTTGTTTTTTTCTGACTGTAATGTCCCTTAAATGTCCACAGTCAGTCTAGCACAGAAGAGAGTTTGAGTTACACGCAAACACGAAGCCACAGGCTGCAGATTTCCCAATAGTAAACCTTAGAGTCAGCCCTGCACAGCTTTTCCACAAGGCAGGCCTCCGGACAACTCCAGGCCCCTTGGGCAGGTGTCTTGGCAGCAGGTGGCCTGCTGCCCTCTGGGCTGCCACACCGCGGGGTCCCAGCAAATATTTGAATAGAGTTGATTTTCTTTAGGTCAATCATTGGGGTAACTTTAGACACAGCCCACAAATTTTGCACTGTTGATTTCCTAATGAAATGGCAGGATGTTCCTGGGTTCTCTGGCACAGAAGAGGGAGGGCCAGGCTGGGCCGTGGGGCCGCCCTGCACCCCCCAGAGAGACACCCGTCCCCGACTCCTTGTTTCCATATGCCTGCTGTGTGGAAGTGGGATGGTTGTGTGTGCCCCTCCCCGTGGAGGAGATGGGGATCTCCAGGCTGTCTTGTGGTGTGACTTGGCAGTTTCATCTCACGCTTCTGGAGGGCCTGCGTGTTCAGGGGGCACCTTCGTTCTTGTCTCCTCAAGATGTGAATTGTGAGCTGTGGATTTCCATTTGGATATTGAAGGAAGTGTAACAATCTTTTGGGCCCCAAAACATGATTAAAATAGTCTTAATAAGTTCATAGCAACTCTATCTGAAACTAAATGTATAACTCAGATAAATAAGCGTTAGATGAAGGATAGCATCTATGATTTAAGGCATTATTCTACTTAAAATATATTTTCATAAAAAATACATGATCTTTCTAAAAACAAAAGATGAACTGAAAAACTCTGAAAGGCATGAAGAAGAAAATGAAACTTGTTCAGAGAAAATTGCTGTCACATTGTTTATTTCCTGCTGGCCTTTTTGTATGTGTCTGTACATGTTAGCATAAATATATGTGCTTTTCGATACTCCATTCAAAAGTCGGTACCCCCGCCCCCAGCCCGGCGATGTTGTCGTGATAGCAGCGCCTTGTCACAGTCTTTGCCCTGGGATTTAGAACCATCTCCTGGTGGGAAGGAATGTTTCCGTTCAGAGGCTGGTGTAAAACTGCTCTTGTCTGCACACTGCCTTGGGCCTTTTTTGGAGATTAGGGTTAATATATGAATAGCTCATTTGTTGTTCAAGCAGAAGGCCAGCCTGTCCACTACAGCTTCCACGGGACGGCAGTCCTTCAGCCTCCTCTTTTTCCTTCCCCTTAGCAGTCCCTGTGATCCCTGATAGCTTTCTTTCCTTATCCCTTTCTTCTTGTGGAAGCCCAGAGCCCTTCGGGGAACTGGCGTTTGATAAAACCCAGAGGGCCTTCCCGGCCCTTCCCTTGTTGGTGCCCCACCTCTTCCCGTATATCAGGGTGGTCTTTACTCAGTGCCTGGGATGGGGCATAGCCCCGATGTTCAAAGTTCTCAGGCAGTCAGACGTGTTCCCTGCAGCCCAGGAGTTCTGGCCTCTCACCCCACGAGTATCTTCTAGATTGGCTGAGGAAAGGATGGCAGACTCAGTTGTTTTCTGTTCATTCATGTGTTTACTCACTGCTTACCGAGCATCATCTCTTGAGGGTCCTTTCTAAATCGCTCCCGATGATGTTTGTGGTTGCTGATAAATGACAACGAGGTCAGAGGGTGGATGATACACAGCTGGGGAAGCAGGAGAAACCAGAGGCCTGGTCCTGACAGCTGCATGGGCCTGTGTGCTGGGTCCCTGGGCTGTGCACTCAACTTCTGTGTGAGGCGGAGCTTGTAATTGATAGCGATGAGGAGCTGGGTCACTGTCCTCGGCTCCCGACTCCTGCCCCTGCCACCTCAGGGGACTGCTGGCGGGCTGGGTGCTCTCTCCTTGCTTCAGCCCTGCGGTGGAAGCAGGGGCCAGGAGGGTGGGCTCCAGCCTGCATCCCAGAGTCACGGGCCAAGGGCTGTGGCCACACGAAGGCCAGCAGGAGTGAGCCGTGTTCTGGTCCAGGCAGATCCTGGACCCTCCTCAGGCCAGCCTGGGGCCCTGCACCCCTTGACTCCGTTCCTTTGTCTTGCAGAAGTTCTGCTTGCTTTTACCAGTAGTGGCCAGGTGGTTCCTCTGGGGCTGTCTCACCCCCCGGGACTCACCAGGCACCTCTCGCTAGCTGGAGGGGAGGCACACAGGCAGTACCTGCTGCACTTGGTGCATTAAATGCATCCTTTCCCACGGTTTCTAAAACAGAAATGAAAGTGAACCGGAGGACGGGCTTGGTGGGATGAGTCTGTCCTAGAGCAGAATTGAGTTTCTTGGTTCTAGATTTCTCGGGTTTGGAAGCTTTTAAGATTAACTGCTAATCTTCGGAAGATGCTTTTCACTGGTAGGGGCCCTCTCGGAACTCTGGGGCAGCGCGTAAGCTGCATGGCTGCCTTTTCTGGGAGAGAGCCCATGAGGCCTGACAGCAGTGCCCTCAGCCCTCGATGGTGCCCACCTTCCCTTTAGCACGGGCACTCTGGCCTCAGGAGCAGAGTTGATTGAATCAGCACTTGTTGGACATATTCAGAGTTTTACTGACAAAGTCGTTTCCCCTCAGTGGTCAGATGATGAACTGCCACCTGACGCTGCAGCCTCGGCTTCCCCAGCACGGAGCAGTCGCCAGGGATGGCAGGAGTGGGCACTTCCGTCTGAAAGAGACGCGTGCAGGGGAGACCTTGCTAGACCTGCTGGTCAGGAACCCTCCCTGAGGATGTTGTCAGAGTGAACTCTGACTCCACAGCATAACAGACACCACAGACGGGGTGGCTTAAAACTACAGAAATGTATTCTCTCCCAGTTCTGGAGCTTCGAAATCCCTGTGTTGGCAGGCCTGGGCTCCCTCTTCCTTGCCTCTTCCCAGCCTCTGGTGGTGGCTGGTGTTCCTTGGCTTGTAGCAGCACCACTGCTGCCCCTGCCTCCATCACACGGCTGCCTTCTCCTGTGACTTCATGTTGGCTTCCTTCTGTCTGTCTGTATCCAAATTCCCTTTTGATAAGGACACCAGTCGTATTAGAGCAGGTCCACCAAATGACCTTACTTAAGCTTGATTATCTCTGTAAAGACTCTGTTTCCAAATGAGGTCACCTTCTGATGTGCTGGGGGTTAGGACTTCAATATATCTTTTGGGGGGACCCAATTCGAGAACATTCAGGGCCCACCAGGATCAGAGCCAGTTTACCTTCCTCACTTCCTATCCGATTAGTCAAGAGTGTGGGCTATGGAGTCGGGCTGCCTGGGTGCAAATCCCAGAATCATCACATGTGACCTATGGTTGAGCAAGTGCTGTGGTCACAGTCGTACCAGCCTGGTTCAGGGACGGTGGTCAGAGTACCAGGAAGGTGCACCAGTAAATAGGATGCCACCTCCTTTGAGTGCCGGTTTTCTTTTGAGAGAAAATAATTAAAGTTTTTAAAATGTAGCCTGCTGCTTGGAAAAGAGAAGGATTAAGAAGCTGGAGGTTCAAAAGCAGCCCTGGTGGGAGGATTTGTCTTCCCCATGGTTTAAAAGCTCAGGGAATTCCGGGGGGGGGGGGGGGGGGAAGGAGCATGTGCATATCTCCACGTCCTCGTGAGTTGGCTGTTTCATTTCTTCAGTGAACATTTACTGAGCCGTGGGGACATTTGACGAAGTAAGAGCTGGAATGTAGGTATGTGGGTGCAGAGTATTGGGGGCGCAGCAGGTGCAAAGGCCCTGGGGCGTGAAGTGGGCATGCAGGGCTCTGGTGCCGAGAGGCCGTGTGAGTTACACAATGAAACTACTCTCTTCACCAAAGAAAACCAGAGTTGCATGACTTCCTTGTTGAAGACTGGCTGGAAGTCAGGGCTACACTGCACTTTGTCCCCACCCACTCTGGGAATTGCCATTTTATAATGTGAGTAAATCCCATCTCAAGGTTTGGTTTTTTGTTTTTCATTTTTCAACTAAATATAACTTCAAAAATTGTGTTCATCTCAAGCAATAAAAGTGCACTGGTATACAAGGGGAAAATTACACACTGGCCTCCACCCCCACACACACTTTAAACCCATGTTCACAGCCTGGTGTGTCTCTCTGTATTTCTTTCCAAGCCACACTGTGTTGGTGTTGGTATTGGCATTGGTGTTGCTTGCTTGTACAGTGGCGACATGGGATTACGTAGCCGCAGCACAGTGATCTTACCCTCCTTCCCTGCTCTTCTCACCTGCCTGTAATTCACAGAGGTTCTTCCAAGTCTGTCGATATCGGCTGCCTCTGTCTGAAGGCCCAGGGCTTCCCATCGTTGGGTGCACTGCAGTTTATCAGCCGTTGCCCTGTCGACAGGTCACCTGTTAAATTCAGGGCTGAATGAGTAGCTGCTGTTATGTTCCCATGCCTTCCCTCGACTCTGTGTGGCTTGTGGGTTCTGTGGATTCCTCCACCTCTGGCACCCACTCCTCATCTTCGGCCTCACTCTCTGTTAAATGACAGCACTAGGAACCTCAGAATCCCACTTACCTGGCCCGCACTCACATTCAGGTGGTCATCAAGCCCGTGGCCCCAGGTCCAGAACACACATCCATCTGTCGCCTTTCCCACAGTCCCTCCCCCAGCACCCTGGCTCCAGCCTTCAGTCGTAGCCTCCTTGTCTCCAGCCTCTCTCATGGCCAGGCCGACCCTCAGGTCTCCCAAGGATCTTTCCTTCCCTCCTTCACATCTTCTCACACCTTGAACAGCCTTCAGTGGGTCCCTGCTTGGACCTCGTCCTTGCCGAAGGATCTGTGGATACACGTACCTCCAGCCCCGCCTGAGGCTGGAGGGCCCGGTGCCCCAGGCAGTATGGCGTTGGGAAAGTACTTGGCACTTTTTGAGAGCTTCACCTCTGCTGTGTACGTGTGTGTCCGTCCACCCTCACTAATCCTGGTTTCCATCTCTTTGTCCCCCACAGTGCGCGTTCCCTATTTCATTGATTTGAAAAAACCACAGGATCAAGGTTTGAATCACACCTGTAATTACTACCTCCAGCCAGAGGAAGACGTGACCCTTGGAGTCTGGTGAGTGTACAGCCTCAGGGCTGCAGGGCCGGGCACCGCCTCTTGATAGCAGAGCCGTCTCTGAAACTCTTGCTTGTCCATTTTTATATTTTGCCTGCTGTTTCCAAAAGAAAGATCTCAGCTAAATTCCTTGAATAATGGGGCACGAGATGGCAGCACCAGCTCTGTTCTGAGGTTTTCAAACCAGATTGGTTTTTGCAGAAAGCCTCGTTTCCAGGAGAGAAGAACGCCAGAAACAGAATATATCACAGAATCGTGAGCGCAGGCTTGAGCCACACCTGTCTTGCAGAGAAGGGCCCACCCAGTTGTTGCAAACAGCTGCATTTCTTTCACAGCACTCGCAGCTCTTGGTAGTGGTGGCCTTTGCTCTTTTCTTAGCGTTTACTTTTTTAGCCATAAATTTAGGTTGGGCCTAAGTTCTGTGACTTCTTGGCATTTCTTTGGAATATGATTTAATGCTTTTTCTGTGGACTAGTTGGTGTTTACAAACAACAGAACCAGAGCGGACCGCCTTTCCTGTGGCGTCTTCTCTTTCTCTCAGAAGCAGCTCTGAATTGCTGCCTTTGTCTCAGTAGAACTGCTGTGGACGTGAGAAGCTTCTGAGTGAAGTGCTCTGAATTGCTTCCCTGTGCTGTGCGGAGGGCAGGGGCTCCTGCGTAAAGACCAGAGAGTGAGAGGGAGGTTCTGGTTCGTAGTGGCTGAGGCTGGGGCTGTCTTTGGTCATTTCTGGTTTGTTTTAACGGAGCATTTACGACCAGTGTGTGCATGCAGGCCGCTGTGCATTTTCATTTTCAGTCAGAAGCCTGACATGTTTTGCTCGAAGGTGTTTGGGGGAATTGGCGGCTCTCCTGATGATTAAGAGGGTCTGTGCTTTGAAGATGTGGGCTCAGCCAGGCTTCTTCCTCGAGCAGAACAGCCGTGTTACAGGACAGGTATTTGTGGACAGTTACCTGTGAAGGTTGTGTTGGTGATGACCACATGAGTCTCTGGGAAGCGACAGCCGCTGTGTGCTGGTGGGCACCACTGCCCGCCCAGGTCTGCTCCCTGCACTGTCTTGATCACAGTGCGGGCCCTTGGGTGGCAGCAGCTCCATTCACCACCTGCCCTCACTGGCATCTCGCCATGTCCTGCTGCTGCGGAGGAGCTGGAGGCGGGTGGTGGTGGGAGGGCAGCTCCCCTCTGCCAGGCAGAGGGAGGAGCCCAGGGATGGAGAGCTTGCCTGGGCCTTTGTCAGGAGCTCCGAGTTTGGGTAGCCTGGCTGCTGGAGGCATATCAGCTCCCAGCACCTTCCAAATGTACCTTTCCCTCTCATAGGTTTGTAATTGTGGGAGAGTGATAATTGCAGCATTCAGAACCACCCAAAATGCAATCCTCTGAAATGGGTCAGAGAGACTACGTTAGAAACGAGATGCTAACACTTAGAAAAGAAGAAATCGGCCATGTAATGTTTTTAAAACTTCCCAAGAATGAATTTGAATAAGTTTTACAGAAAAAAGGAATTAAATCAGACCCTCCCCAGTGATGAACAGTGACTTTGATGTGTCCTGAGTTAAGATGAACCAGAGCACCTCTCTAAAGGAGGGTTTGGCCACATAGACAAGTGTCCACCTGCCTGGCCAGGCACGGAAGGACTGCTCACGTGGGCCTGTGACGTCTCCTGCAGAGGTGCGTCAGTGCCAAGACGGCTTGTGGACAGGCTCTGTGTTAGAAATGGTGCATTAAGGATGGCCGGGCTTCCAGTCCAGCCCGTAGACCCGTGTTGCTGAATTAGTACATATAACAGCACGATATGTCTTGCATCGTGAGTTAAGTCACGTGCTTAAAGACATGGATGAGTTTGAGGGGATGTGGCGTTGCTCAGTGTCCATTCAGTGCCCGTTCTGTGCTGGAACCCAGCTGGAAGGGGTCTGAGCTCACATAGCTTCCCCTTTATACAGGAGGAGTGGCTGTCACCCCACCCCTAGTAACTGCTGCTGGGGCAAGCTTCTGGGGCCCAGAGAGGGCCCATCCGCGAGTCAGGAAATGACCTGCCTCAGCTGCCAGAAGCTGCCCTCACAGCTTGGAGTCGGCCCACCCGGCCTCCTGCTGTCCGCTCAGTTGTGACTTGAGCCGTGGGCATCCCGTCTGCAGGCGCGTCACCTGCCGCTCCCCTCTGCTTCTGCTTCCAGGCACACTGTCCCCGCTGTCTGGTGGAAGAACGCCCAAGGGAAGGACCAGATGTGGTATGAGGATGCCTTGGCTTCTAGCCACCCGATCATCCTGTACCTGCACGGGAACGCGGGCACCAGGTGAGGAGGGGCTCCTTTGTGGGGCCCATCGCAGTGAGAGCGTGGGTGCACCTGGGACACGGACGTCCTGAGAACACAGGAGGAGGCAGGGTTTGTCTGGGGTTTGGGAGAAGCTTGCATGAAGTCGTGTTCCCACAGGCCCAGAGCAGAGCAGGGCTGTGTGCAAGGTGGACCGGGCCTGCTTGCTTGGAAACCACCGGCTGAGCAGATGTGGGCAGCTGTGTCCAGAAATCCCTGGTCTGAAGCTCGTGCCTGGGGTGGGATGGAGGTTGTCAGAGCGACCGAGAGCCTCAGCCAGAGGGGTGTCCTTCTTCCTGGGTTAGGGAACAAGGCTTCTCAGTGGGCAGGAGGCATGGTCCCTCAGCCGAGGTTTGTTGAGACCCTGCAGAGCCACTGTGTGCCCAGGAGGTCGCCTCTGCTCACCCAGCATCTGCTGTCTGGTCTGAAGAAACTTTCTCGCTGGCAGGTGTGCCCTGCTGGAGGGGGAGGCATGCTTCCTGGGGAGGGGCGAGGGTGACGTTGAAGGTGGGGGAGTCCCATGAAGAGACCCAGCTGAGCATGCAGGGACAAGCTTGTCCTCGGGGGCTGCCATGCCACGCTCTCAGGCCAGGGTACTCGCAGCCCTGAGCCGGCAGTGCCAGCGCATCCCACTGGGCCATCAAGGAAGCACCTGCGTCTGTGCAGATAAAGCCCTCGCCCAGGTGCTGTTCGAGAGTAGGTTTAATGGATGTCTTTCAGACAAGCGGGGACTGGAGCCATTGTTCAAAGAGGGCCCCTTCCAGCCCACATGGTCAGCCTTGTTGAGAAGAATCTGCAGGAGAGCTGGTGGGGTGAGAGGAAGAGGGGCGTTTTCTGAACAAGCATTGCCTGAAACCCCTGGGAGGGTCCCTGTTCCTTGGGTCTCGTGAGAGACAGCCAGCAAGAAGCAGCAGGAGGCCGGGCACCGCGGGGCCGGGCTGGGGTCAGTCATTTCACAGGCAGAACCGGCGAGGAGGACAAAGCAGGCCACAGAGGGCGTCTGGGCAGAGGGGCTACACAGAGGATGTAGCAGGATGTCCAGGAAGTGGGCCCCACAAGGACACTCTGAGCCGGGAGAGCGGAGCGCTGAGCTACTGACTCAGCACGCACTTGGCAGTCTGCGTTCCCTTCGTCTGGGACAAGCTACAGCGGGTTTGTCTTCCGCTTTTCAAAGAGCAAGTGAATACAAACAGCTCCTGTAGCCTCTTTCTATAAATGAGGGAAGTTTGGAGTTCTTTGTGAGCAGTGCCAATCACATGGTAAAGAAGACAAAGTCTATCTGTAACTTCAGGGTGGAAGGAATCTTGTGACTTTGAAGGTTTGCTGCCCGCCCCCACCCCCATCCCCAAGGACTACTCAGGCTGCAGATCTCAGCGGCCACCCAGCCGGGCAGGACAGCAGCAGCCGTGGTTCCCTGAGACTCGGACCCCCAGGATGCCCCCAGCCCCATCACGCTCTAAATCCCCCTTCTTGCTCAAGGTAGGGTACTGGGAACATTTAGAAAAGAGCCATGACAAATGGTTGCAAAGATAACTGAAGACACTGCAGTATTTCTTTCTGGTCTTGAAGCGAAGTCCTTTGAGTGAGTGTTTCTGGGTTATATTGACTTTCCTCCTTCGTCGTGTTCTCGCCTCCCCTGAGGACGCTCGCCCCGTGAACACACACCCCGGAAATTGGCCAAATGCTCCTCATAAAGAAGGGAAAGAGCTGAGAAGTCTGGTGAGGGTGAGCCCGCCTGCTGATGTGTCTCCCTCCCGAGGCAGCTCTGTCCCTGCTTGGGTGTCTGTGCACCGTAACAGCCAGCCAGCATCTGGGCAGAAAGTGCGAGAAAGAGGTGGACAGTCCTTGGAGAGAGGTGCAGGCGTGAGGCGGTGCCAGCAGTGGCGCCTGCTCGGCCGTGGTGTTCGGCCGAGCCGCGGAAGCTGGAGCCTGCTGGGGAGGGGCTAGGAGGCTCACAGTGGCTGTCAGATCACGATGGCACCTTCGACCCAGCATCCACCCACGGACACACGTGTGTGGAAGGACATTAGGGGGTGGCCGCAGCAGCAGAAGCTCAGTTAGCAGCAGGTGGGAAAGAACCAAAGTGACCACGAGGGGAGGGCGTGAATGGCCGAGGAGGAGAGTTCTGAGAGTTGGCTGTGGCTCTGTAGGTGAAAAGGTTGGGGCGGGAGGTGCCTGTGGCCTGTCCCCGTGGTGTGTGTGCCAGCAAGGAAGTGCTTCCCTCCTGTTCATGGGTGGTCCTGGACACTGGGGAGCTGAGGGGCCCTTTGTGTCTTCTGGGGTTTGTACTGAAGGTTTGTATGGCCTACTCAAACCAAAGGTGAGGTAATAGTTAAGAAATATCCCCCTTGTTTGGCACCATACTGTGGAGGCAAGCTGGGAGCCATGTAGGTGCCCTGAGGAGGAGGTGACCTGTCCATCAGCCTCCCGTGTAGATTTGGGGACCAGGCACTAAGGGCCCAGATGCTGCCGTGCTGATCCTGGGCCCCCTTTCCGAGAAGATGCACTAACAGCCATGCTTGTTTCCTTTCCCTGATGATCTAGAGGAGGCGACCACCGGGTGGAGCTTTACAAGGTAGGTGAGGACGGCACACAGTTTATGATGGACAGAGCGGTGCCCTTAGCTTATGACAGACAGAAGGGGCCACACAGTGGACAGATGGATGGAGCAGTGCCCATGGGGTGTGACCCACACGGTCTGTGACAGATGGAGCGTTGCTTGCCTCCTGCTTCTGGCTGTTCTTTCCAGGACGCGTGAACAGAAGGGGGTCCTCCTAATAATTTTGAGTTAATACTCATTGTTGATCTTTTTAACACTGCCTGTTATGGACGTCTCCCCATGGAATGCTTCCCATTTTGCTGCCTCTGGGGATAGTTTCCAAGATCGGGATGAATGGACTTTGTAGATCATATGCCAGAAATTGGCAAATTACATAAAGTCACTTGGAATTGCTTGGGTTTAGTGGGTTTAGTCAGAGCCATGTTGCCCAGGTGTTTGTTTTTCACTTCCAGGTGCTGAGTTCCCTTGGCTACCACGTGGTTACCTTTGACTACAGAGGTGAGGGCTCCGTACTTGCCCCGCTTCCTCCAGGTCGGTGTGGGATATGCAGGTGTTGCTCTGAGAGGCTCCTGCGCGGCTGGCAGCTCTGCCGTGACCTGTGGCAATTGTGAGCACGTGGAGGTGGTTGGAGGGTCAGGGTCTTCGGAGGTGTGTCCTGCGGGCATCCACCCCTGTAGGGTGCCTGGAACCCCAGCACACACCCTCTGTCAGCCGCATTTTATAAGTAGAAAGTACTGTCTTTTCTTTATTGGACTCAGACTTTCCCCACAGCTAGACACGTTTCATGTTCAGCACAGCTGGTTTTGTTGACGTTATGGAGACGGGGAAGAGAGAGACTCATCTTCTCGCCCCTCAGTATTTCTTCTTTCTAGCCTCCCACAGTTTGATGCGTGAGGAAAATGCTTTGTGTTGTCAGGGAGCAGCTGTGTGGCAAGTGTGTGCCTTGGACAGTCCTTGGCGGGAGAGGTCAAAGGGCTAAAGGCCTCTTGTCCAGCTCACCCTGATTGGGGGTAAGGGGGTGGGGTCCACATCCACAGACTCAGGAGCCGGTTGACATCACCTGGATGTGAACTTTGGAAGAGTTTCCTCTTGCTGCTGCAACAAGTTACCACAAACGTAAATGTCTCGAAACAGCACAGACTTATTATCTTGATGTTCTGGAGGTCAGGAGTTCAAAATCGTTAGCCACTGGAATAAGTCAAGGTGTGGGCACGGCTGGAAGCTCCAGAGGAGAGTCAGGTTCCTGGTCTCTTCCAGCTTCTCCAGGCCACCCTCACTCCTTGCCTGTGGCCTGAGTCTGCATCACTCTGGCTCTGACTTCTGTCTCCCTTCTGAGCATAAAGACCCTGTGATTACTTGGGGCTCACGCTGATCAGGATAATCTCCCATCCCAGGGTCTCCTGATTCGCAGCCTCTTTCCTTCTGCACCCTTCATTCCCCTTGCCGTGTAAGGTACCAGAGGCACAGGTTTCGGGGTTGGACATGGACATCTTTGGGGGCCATTATTCTGCCGACCATAGGGTGAGGGATGGTTCTTTTGTGGAAGAGTGTTCCATCAGGAGGAGGGAGCTGGGTTGGAGAAACTCTGAAATGAGGCCCATCCTTTCCTCCTGCTCCTGCCGCTGGAACCTCAGGGTAGTGAGGGGGTGGCCTCTTCCTTGTTCGCCTCCTGGTGCTTGCAACAGAAGTAAGATCCCATCTATCACTTCCTCTTTTCATTTCCCATTGAGTCTCTGCCTTTCTAAGCCAAACAAGAGTTTGTCCCTGTCTCTGTCTCTCTGTGTCTCTCCCTGTCTCTTTGTCCCTTCCCCCACCAGTGCCCCAAGCCCTCACACTGGCCTTGTCCCTGACATTGGCTCCTTCCCTAATCTGGGTCTGGGATGCCCCGGGGAGGTGGCCTGTGGTACCCCTGCCTCTGGGTTTTGCTTGTGTAGCAGGACTTGCTCTTTCTGAGCCTTGTGGTGCTTTCAGATCATTTGATGATGACTCACTGCTGAGCTGCTGGAAATGACAGTCACACTTGACTTTGAGAATCTGGAGGGAAGGTCCCTTGGGAGGTCAAGGTTTAGGGGCCGAGACAGTTGGCTTTCCTCTGTTAAGCAAACAGGATGCTAAAAGCCCCTTCCTTTCTGGGTCAGAGTTGCCCTGAGCCTGGAATCTGCCTGTCTGGGGGCCTCTCCACGCCTGTCCACAGCTGGACCACAGCTGGGCCATGCAGTCAGGGCTGGGCTCAGGGGCCCCAGGGTGGACTGGACTCTCACTGGCTGAGCCTGTCAGTGCCTCATCCTGGTGCCAAGCCCCGGATGTTGGAGCCGGCAGGGGTCTGCATGTCTGACCACCCCGTCTGCTCAGCTGCTCATCGAGACTCAGATGAGGGCGGGTGGATGGCCGTTTAGGTTCAGAGGTTGTGACAGCTGAGGAGGTGGGAGAAGAAGAGCTGGCTTGGCCGAGACCTTGAGGCCCCAGACGTTCTGGGCCTCCTGCTGAGAAGGGGGAGGAGGTGGGCTTGCCCCTCGAGGTCCCCTGGGCTGCATGTGACGTCCTCCTCTTGCTGCTGCTTTCCCAGGTTGGGGTGACTCAGTAGGAACGCCGTCGGAGCGGGGCATGACGTACGACGCACTCCATGTTTTTGACTGGATCAAAGCGCGAAGTGGAGACAACCCTGTGTATATTTGGGGCCATTCCCTCGGCACTGGGTAAGAATTCCCCGCGTGGCCTTTGCAGGAGCAGGTCTTCACGGGCAACTGTCCAGCCCAGGCTCTCCTAGGGGCCCCGGAGTCCTCTGGAACCTGTAGCACCGTTAGTGCTATGATGGGGGCAGGGGATGAAGCACCGCAGAGACCACGAGGGGCTTGAGATACTTCAGCTCCTCAACCAGGAAGTGACGGGAGGCACAACAGCAGTCGTGGAGGTGCCGTGCCGTCTCCTCCGCAGGGAGGATGCAGGCGCGCCTCAGCGGGACTGTGCCCTGAGGAGGTGGGTCCGAGCAGAACGGGACAGGGCACTCGGGCTTCCCTTGGCCTGGCTGAGGACATATATGCTGCCCAGCAAGCCCAGGAGCCAGGGCCTTGGTTCTGTTTGCAAATGGTGGGCCCCTTAGCCCACGCTTGGCGTCGTCACCAAAGAACTTGGGTAGGCAGCAGCGGTGGTTCCCTTCCTCCATCTGCCAAGACAGGAAGCACTTCGATGTTCCACGTGAGCCGCCTGCATCGCTTCCACGGGCGTAGGGGCCAGTGTTTCTAAAGGAGCCCAAGACCAGCACCTGCTGTTTTTCTGCTGCCTTTCCTTTGGACGCTGTGGCTGCAGGCGGGTTGGGGCCGCAGGCGGGTTGGGGCCGCAGGCTGGGCAGTGCCTGGGACAGGGCCTCCTGGCCTGCCCTCACGGGGGGACTGAAACCTGGACAGGAGAGCAGGCCGTCCTGCCCTGGGTGTCTGCATGGGACCCACCCAGGTTGGTCCCGGGAAGGCAGGAGGCCCCCAGGCCTGGCAGACTGCAAGTGCTGCCGCCCCCAGGAGCTGTGCAGGCAGACTGCAGCCTCCTCCCTGCCGACGGGGCGGCCCTGGGCCCTGCTGTCCTCCTCCCACCCATACGGACCGGGTGTGAACTGGGGCGCCGCTGTGTGGCCTGAAGGGGCTGCTCCAGGTGAGGTGCATGCCTCGGGGACATGGAGGTGCCCTGTCGGAGGGGCTGGCTGACGGCTGGGGCATCTGTGCTCCCCCCGCCCAAAACCCCACTGGTCACTTCGCAGACCCCGGCTTCCTCGGTCACCTTTGAGTATTAGGAGGATCTCATCTGGAACAATTTTTGTCATAATTCAGCTGAACTTTTTTTTTTCTTACCAGAGTGGCCACAAACCTGGTGCGGCGCCTCTGTGAGCGAGGTAGGGGCTCGTGTGGGGTCACACGTCATGGGGATGGCCCGGCTCCCGTGGGCGGGTGGAGCGTTGGGGAGCCGGCTGTGCTCCAGGCCCTGGGGCTTCTCGTGAAGTGGGTGGTGGTGGACGTGCCGTGCAGTGAGACGAGAGCAAGGCGCTGAGGTGGGGGCCTGAGCAGACCCTTGAGGGCCTTCCCCCGATCCGCCAGCGGCTGGCGGGGCCTCACCAGGGGCCGGGCTCCGCTGTCCTGTGGAGGGTGCGTGGATGGGGAGTGGAGGACTGTGTCTCACTGGGGTTTCTTGCTCACCTCCCAGTTCCCCGTTTGTTTATCTAGAGACACCTCCAGATGCCCTCATATTGGAATCTCCATTTACTAACATCCGTGAAGAAGCTAAGAGCCATCCATTCTCAGTGGCAAGTACAGATCTTATTAAAAATGGACTTATTTTTATAATGAAAATAATTGCTATAAAATATAAAAATGACTAAGTAAATATGTATAATAAATAAATTTAAATATCATAAAATTATTTAAATAGTCTAATGAATACAAACTTTATTAAAAGTTAATTCTCATTTAGTTCTGGTCACTGGCCTGACTACAGAGCCGCTCAGGATGTTTATAACTTCGTGCCAGGTAGAAGGATGGGGTCACTGCCAGGTTGCCTGAGGGTGGCTGTACCCACAGGAGGCCTTGCCCCCGGCACGGTTTGCCCCCCTGGCATTGCTTGCCCATGGGGCTCAGTGCAGGCTGAGGGCGCTGTCCCGGCTGCCTCCCCAGGAGTGGAGCTGGTGGGCACCCCAGGGAAGCCCTGGTGGGGATTACATGCTGTTGGGCCGTCACTGGCCAGATTCGAGGCCTTGGACCCTCCATTTACAGGCCAGGCCCAGAGGAGGGTCCTCTGTACCCTATTTCTTCCTCTTCCTCCTCCCACTGCTTCCGTGTGTCCAGGGGAGCCGTGTTGGCCCCACCCGACCTCATGCTGCTCCGTTGCAGACAGAAGAGTCCTTTGTTGGGTCTCCTTTGATGTTGCTCTTCTCCCGAGCCACACGGACCCCATTCCTTGGGGGTGGCAGCCTGTTGTGTGTGGGAAGCCTGGTCTCCTAGTCTGAGGTGTGGGAGCCCTGTTTGCGGGCAGCCCCCCTGCAGCCGGTCTGGGGGCCTCTTGAGCAGGGAGTCTGAGGGCGGGGGTCAGGAAGGGCAGGGGCGCCCCCCCCCCCAGCTCCAGGGGGCCCACAGGTCAGCCTGCTCAGAAGCAGGAGTGACCCCTGGGCACACGGCACCTCTGTCTGGACCCTCAGCCCTGCAGGGGGTGTTTTAATTGATCCTCTGCTTGTTGTCTACATGTTGCCTCCAGATCTATCGATACTTCCCTGGGTTTGACTGGTTCTTCCTTGATCCCATCACAAGCAGTGGAATTCAGTTTGCAAATGATGAAAAGTGAGTACCATGGAAGAGAATTTAGAAAAACCCCAAGAACCCCCAGAATAAGTGTCTTGAGTCACGTTAACCAAGTAGGATAGGATTCTGAATACATAGGGATCTTTTCTAAGCAACACGTCTCTGTAAAGGGAATGTCAGTTAGAGAAGGAGAACCAGGAATGTGGAAAGACTGTAGGATTAGATTAAAGAAATAGGAAGACAACATATTTTTGGTCCATAAAGCTGTTTTATTTGAAAATTATGTCAAAACCAGAACTCCTAAACAGGTATTAAAGCAGTAATAGTAACTGTTATTCAAAAAATGACTTTGCCTCAGCCATTGGTTTTGTGTTTGGTTATGGAAAGATGTTACTAAGTTTAATATTAAAAGTATTTCTCTGAGGTGAACCAGCAGTTACATGTTCTATTTAAGGACTGTTTCTTTGAACAACGTTCAGATTCTGCTGACATTATCTTTGTGATATCTTAATTTCATGGGGTTTAATTTCTTCAAAAAAAAGAAAAGGAAAAATCCTTATCTGAATATGCAGTTAACATTTAAAAATCTACACTTTTTAAAGAAGAGTTATCTGAGTAGACTGGGTTCCCTCTAAAAATGACAACGGTGAGAAAGCCACCTTTGGCTGCCCCGCCGCTGAGCCTGTGTGAGTGCTGGTGGGCCGGCCGGCCCTCACCCACTGGAAGTCAGGAGCCCCAGCTTGGTGGGCAGGTCTGTTCCCAAATATTTGGTAAGGTGACAGCATGTGAGGGGGGCCTCCAGAGTCAGAGAAGCTACGAAGCAGCTTCGTGGGTGGAAGTCCAGAAAACATGTCACCCGTCAAAGCGTGACTCGCACACCAGCAGCCCTGCACCCTGGGAGTGGAACGTGGTGGGCGGGTGAACTTGGCGAGCCGCTAGCAGCAGTTGCAGACTGCCAGAGTTGGGCCTCTGAGGGGCGGTGCGCCCCCAGGCCTGGTCCTGCCAGGTGCCAGGCTTGCCCCGGGGCTGCCCTCGTGAAGTCCCCAGATCAGCATGGGATCGCCAACAACAGGTATCTGCTGCATCCAGCAGCTCCCCGTGAGACCCCAGTGAGGGGCGCCTAGGAGACCCCGGGCCCATCCAGTCCTTCTGTTAGGTGGTTTGCTGAAGGACAGGATCCTGTGAACCTGTTGAGAATGTTAATTTACTCGAAACTCTCAGGAGTGACCTTAAATGTCATTTACACGAAAGATGAATTAGAGGGTGGCTCTTTTGCCAACAGATGTCCAGTAAAGTTCATTTGAGTGAGTTTCCTGGCCCACCTAAATTACTTAGTTTGTAAATGTTGTTTTGTAACTTTTTAAGAATAGTCTACTAGCAAAAAAATAATTTTTAATTTCCAGGAAATATTCAGGGACCCGATTTGGTGAATGAATTGATCTCTAGATTTGACTGACACCTGTCATCTAGAATAGATATTGATGGAAACATCTAAGAAATCAAATGCTAGTTCTCTATTAAAATGCCCAGTTTGAGGCGTTCCACACCACAGTGAAGCGCTCTCTAAGCCAGGTCCCTGCTGTGGGCAGGACTGGGAGCCCAGGAGACCCCAGCTCCTCCTGGGGGCCAGTCCAGCGCCTTTCTCCCTCCCTGCAGTGTGAAGCATATCTCCTGCTCCCTGCTCATCCTGCACGCCGAGGACGACCCTGTCGTGCCCTTCCAGCTTGGCAGAAAGGTGGGTGTCCGGCGGGCGTCGGGTAAACTCATGTTCAGTCCAGGCTAGGCCAGGCAGGTGTGGAGGGTCCTGCTGCTGGCAGGGCCCCTTGTGAGGGAGAGGGCAGAGGTTGGCAGCAGGGTCGGGGCGGGGCTGGACAGCTGATGACGCCCCAGAAGGAAATGTGAAAATAAGCAAACGAATATCTCCTGGGTCCCCCGTACAGGGGACTCAGTCAGGAGGGTTTGCCAGTTACTGGCTGGAGGGAAAGAACCCTTCTCCCCCAGCGGCTGGAATTGGTACAGAACTCTCACCTGTTCTCTTGCCTCTGGGATGGGACTGACGACAGAGGGTGCCATGTTGCCTCTGTGTCTGCTTTTGCTGTATTTGCTTTGCCTTTGCTGCCAGGAAGCCTGATTAAATTTGTAGGTGGGGGTAGGGTGGGAGAGAGCACTGTCTGGCCATGGCGCTGGCCTGCTAGAGGGCGCGACGCCCAGGCCACATCAGACCAGGCCTGAGGCAGGTGTGCGAGGGCCAGGTCCTTTTCTCCAGCTGGTTCGGGCACATGACCTGGCCATCCCGGGCTGCGAGGAGGGGGCTGAGGTGGCATAGGTCCTGAGCCACCTTGTTGGCGGGCCTTGACCCACGCACACGGCAAAGTTTGAGGCACACAGCCCACCCAGCCCCAGGGACTGAGCCATCGGGGCTGCTTCTGGCACTCAGTCCACCACCGCATCCCGTAGCAGGTGGTTCTCTGTGGTGCTGCAGGCCCCTGAGGAAGGGCAGTCTGCAAGACGGGCGTGAGGATGGAGAGGGTCTTGAGTGGTGGCCCTGAGGGTCCCTGCTGTGGGCGAGGCAGGCTGCAGGGCGCTGTGCATGGGGGGCTTGGGCTGCTCTTTGGAGACAGTGGCCATGGGCTGCTGTCTGTTGCAGGGGGAGGCCAGTAGGCAGGTCACCCCCAGGCCCCGGTCGCTGACCCGCCTCTCCCTCCCCCAGCTCTACAACATTGCTGCACCGTCACGCAGCTTCCGAGACTTCAAGGTTCAATTCATCCCCTTCCACTCAGACCTTGGCTACAGGCACAAGTACATCTACAAGAGCCCTGAGCTTCCGCGGATCCTGAGGTGAGGCGCTCTCCTCTCACCTGCGACGCCGTCCTGCGTGGCGATGGCTCAGGCAGGCGTGTGCGGCCGCAGCTACAAAAGCCATTTCGGGGCCGAGTCACAGTGAGGGGTCAGGAGTGTCAGCCCCCGGGCCGTCCCCACCGTCAGGAGGGCTGTGATCGCCCTGTGGTGCAGGTCGTGCAGCAGACACCACAGCTGCTTTGGGTCAGGCCTCCATCCCTTCCCACAGGCCCGTCAGGTTGCTGCTCCTGTGTGGGGCACGGGGGTGCAGGTCTGGGCCAGCTCCTCAAAGGCCTGTTTGTCCCCAGCTGCTTCTGGAAGGGAGGCTGTGCTCCTGGCGGCACTGCGCTGGCCGAAATCCTGGGCCAGGACGTGGGCTGCCACCCCGGGCACCCATCTCGAGCTTGGGCGCAGAGGCTGAGGATGAGGGGTGCACTGGTGGCACAGCAAAGGGTTTGGATGGACCAGGCGCTCCCTGCCTCCCGCTGGAGGGTGCAGGCGGCCCGCACGTCCTGGCTGGGGGGCCTCTGATGAGCCCGGGGTGCTGGAATCGGCCCTCGGTGAGGTGTGTGCCGAGTGGTCACACTTCGCCCTTGAGGTTCCAGGGGCGTTCTTTTGCAGTTTCTTGCCTCACGGATGTGGGTTGCTGCGAGGGGACAGTGATGAGTATGGGTTTGCTCTGGGACTGTGGTGTTTCTTCATAAAAGGAATACATTACATAAAATGTAGACCAGAGAATGGCTCCAACATCGGGGTGCAGTTAGTGACCCCATCCTTGCTCCTGTGTGTCGGGACTTAACTTGGGCGCTGCCCTTGGCGCCCTGCTTGTTTAACTCACGGGGTTTTCTGAGCGGAAGTGTGGTCCTCCAGGCTCTTTTGCGGCCTCCCCAGGTGGGCTGTAGGAGGACCACAGAAGGTGGGGTCTCAGGTTTGGTCTCAAGAGGTTTGGCCGACAGGTTTCCTCCTCTGGTCCAGGGAATTCCTGGGGAAGTCGGAACCAGGGCGCCAGCACTGAGTGTTACTCGCCACCTGAAGGAGCATGAAGATGTCTCCCTTGTCCCCCCCTTCCTCCGGCCAGCCCGGCACCCTGGAGATGTGCCTGGAGAGAGAACTCGGATGCCAGCGGGCCAGGCAGAGGAGGCCCTGGCAGACCTGAGGCGCCCGCCCCCGGTGGCTGGGAGCACAGGTTTCTGTGGACAGCGTGGGGGGCGGGCATGTGGCCCTCTGTTCCTCTTGCTGCCACTCAACCTGAGGTCTTGCTGGGAAGACAGTGACAGAGCTTTCTGGCCATCGGCTAGTTGATCCCACACTTCCTGAGCTGGGTACCAGGAGCCTGGGGCAGGAGGCGTGGGGTCTTGGGACCACGTTGAGCTTTCTGGCACCACCCTCGAGAATGTGGGGAAACTTGGGTTCTTTCTGTCCCTTCCCAGAACGGACTCTAGTGGTTCCATCAGCCCCTCCTGCCCTGTGCACCCTGCTTGCCTTCCTTGGTGTCCCTGCCTCCCTGGGCGGCCCCACTGCTCTCAGCGGGGGAGGTGCCCGTGGTCTGCCTTCCTCCGATTTCCACCCACCTGTCTACCTAACCTGGCCTTAGACTGAGCATTTATTTAAGAATAAAATCGTGGTGGTGGTCTGTCTGTTTTCTCAGTGACGCCTCCAGCCCAGGCCCTACCCACAGTCCCAGGCCACTCTCAGGACCCGACCATATGGGAGGTGGTGTTGGCCAAGGATCATGGGCCCTTCTTTCCCACTTCCTTCCAGACACTGAGGCCCAGCACGGAGGGGCATTACCTCTGGGGAAAGGCATGTTCACGGTGGGGAGGTGGAGATGGCTTCTCCAGGTGGAGCAGATGGCATTTTTCTAAAAACCAGGCCTACGCAGGTGACCTTTCCAACCTTATAGTTAAGAAGCTCGTTGACTGTTGCCGTGTTGATGGACAGGTGGTGGGGTTTAGGCTGCTGGAGTCCAGGGACCCTTCTGGCCCGCGAGCATTGCCCTGTTCACTCACTGGTGGTGGCGCTTCTGTTGTTTGGCTTTTTGCGAAACCAGCCTCCCCTGCACGTGTGCCGCTCCCAGCCAGCGCCTGCCAGCTGTCCCACTTCTCACCTCCCCGCTAAGTGCCCTCTCTCGCAGGACAGGGTGTGTGGCTTAATAAGGGGGCTTCGAGCTGTGCAGTACAGGGTTTGTCCCAGGTCGGAGGACTTCAGTCCACCTAGGTCTCTCCTGATGGCAGGCCTTCCTCCCCTAGATCGTCAGGCTCTGGCACTTTCCAGTCTCAGCAGTGCAGGAATTCCCCAGGGTGGGGAGGGGCTTGTTTACCTGCCCCCCTTGTGGCCTGTTAGCAGCTATGCCCTGGCTGGAAGCCCAGAAGCAGGTTACACCCTCTTTCTGAAGCACCTTAGAGCTGCCCACGGTGATTCTTATATCTGGAAAATCCATGTCTTTCTTAAACCGGGTTTGAAACGGAACAGACCCTCCTGAGGTCAGTTTGTCAGTTATCTTCTACTGGACGGGTTTGCTCTGCACTCCCGGTATCCAATTCAGGTGTGAGCACGGCCTGCAGGGCCCCACCCCGTCCCCCAGCTTCATGTCTCCTTGGACTTCCGTCACAGCTGGGACACCCATCCCCACCTGACACCGTCTTCATGTAACTAAAGCATGAAGTGCCTGCCTGGCCAGGGCAGCCCCTTCATGCTTTTCTCAGTCACTGAGGCTCCTGGAGGCCCTGCAGCTCAGAGCCACATCCCCAGCTTGTCTTGACCAATGAGGCCGTCTAGACCTGGCCTGCTCTGCCTGGGCTCAAGTCTGCATCTTGTTTTTCTTAAAATTTTGTCTATGTAAGTTGCTTCAGATTTTTTTGGGGGGTGCGGAATAAGGTAGGCTATAAAGTAAAAATACAAGCTGTTAGTGTTTTTACAGGTGTCTGACCGTCTGAAGATAAGGAAGCATAAGGGATCATGGGGCTGGTAGCTGCCGCCCTTGTCAGCTGTCAGGTAATTAGTAATCAGGTCCACACATCTCTGCCTGGTGGCATCTCAGCTTATTACCTCGGTCTGAGCGACTAAGCTTACACTGTGGGTTAGGACTGACCCTTTAATGGGTCACAACAGTCGGTGGTCAGGAACAGCAAGAGATGTGCACAGCTGTGAACTGTGGTCGTCAGATGCATGTGTCCCAGGAGCTGCCCCAGACCTGAGACCAGGAATGTGCATCTCAGGTGCCCCCAACCAAGGGGCGGCTCGCACATCCCACCACCAGCAGGGGTCCACGGCGTTCTTGGGTACTTTGGGTAACAATGGCCCCGAGTCACATCCCTCTGGGTTCTTGATTTAACCTGCAGCCATACAGTTTGGGGTCGGGGGGAGGAGTTTTGGTCCCCAGGGCGTTCCACTTCCCAGGACCAGGAGTGGGTGGCAAAAGATGGGTGCAAAAAACAGTACAATTCACACCAAAAATGCCAGCACCCAGGAGACAGTTTTCCAAGTGGCTGGGTTTGACGGTTCAGGCACTCGTGGCTCTAAGCCCCACATGCAGTTGGGGGTGAGAGAACTTTCTGTTCTCAGTCCCGGAATGATGGACCATAATTTAGCCCGGCTGGGACATGGACTGCCCTGGGCACAAGAGTGACACACAGAGGCCAGATCAACTGAGCACAAGCAGGAAGGTTTAATCCGTTTCTCACATGAGGCAGTGACAGTGAGGGGCACAGTGATGGTTACACTCGGCCTAAGGGACGGGCAGCAGAGGGCGCTGGGGATGCAACCACAGACCCCCACGCCTCTGGTGAGGTGAGCAGTCAGGATGGGGATGAGGGCAGGACCCTGTGCCACCCAGGTCCAGCATTTGAGGAGACAGCCTCCGGAAGCTTCCGCCCGCAGCTCCTGCCTGCTCCCTGGCCCTGTCCTTCCCACCTGCTCACCCGCCCTCCCCAGCACCAGCCTGCTCTCTGGGCAGAATGGAAAGTGGGCTCCTCTCTGGGCCCACTCAGTCCTTTTCCAGACCAGGTTGTCATGCTGCTGGGAGGAGGGAGGCCGGCCTCCTGTGAGACCGGAAACGCACCCTCCTGGACTCGACAGGCACAGATCTGCAGCGGGGCTGGGTGTTCAGCTTCAGCCAGCAGAGGTGGGGACCCCACCTGGGTGCCCAGGGCCAGGTGAGAACATCCCAGCATTGCCTCCCCAGGCACTAAACTTCAAAAGTGCTATTTTTAGTTGCTAAAACAAGGAAAGGCTTCAGCTAGTTTCATTTCCTTGTGAAAAATCTTATGAAGAAGCAAAACCAAACGAATTCTGCATCAGCCAGCCTTGTCCCAGCCAAAGCTCCCTAGACACTGGACACAGGTGTTGTCCCCAGTGTCACTCTCAGTTGTCCTGGGGCCTCTTTATCTGATCGATCTGGAAACCCCGGGCTGGGTGCCCACACAGCAGCTATGAGGACATGGCCTAGCACAGTGGACCCTCCCTGCATGGCCAGGAGGCAGAGCTGGGCCAGGGAGGACTGGGGCCACACTGGACGAGGTGCTGCAGAAACACACACTGCCCCAGGCTTTACCACGGCTACCTGGCCGGACCCCAGAATCCAGAGGCTCAGAACTAAAAACGAGCTCACGCAAGGCGTGTGCAAGGCTTCGGGGAGCCCAGCAGACAAATCCACCTTCCCCCACCTCCACGGGACAGGTGGGCAGAGCAGCAGGCCAGCTGCCCTGCTCAGTGCTGTGGGCCCTGCTTGCCTGCAGGAAACGGGGGAGCATCTCACCTCAGCATCTTCCCCCAACCCAACCCCCGAAAGCCACCACCCGGATCCCCATGGCCGTCCCGGAAACAGCACTGAAAAAAAGCAGGGTGCTCGCAAAGTGCTTGGAAACGGGCAGTCAGCAAGAAAACAAACGCCTCTGGTCCCGAGGGGGAGGGCAGAGGCCTAATCCCTGGGGAGGCTGGGGGGCGGGGTCTTCAGGGCAGAGGGCTCCACGCCCCAGATGTCCCGGGCGTACTCCGTGATGGTCCGGTCACTGGAGAACTTGCCCGAGCAAGCGATGTTCCTGATGACCTTTTTGGTCCACTCCTTGGGGTTCTACAGAGGGAAGCGGTGCTCGGTGACCTCGGGCTGTTCCCAGATGCGCTTAGGCCCTGGGTAACCAACCAAGAGTTCACTGGGAAGGGGGCCCACCCACCAGGAAAGTTTCCAGATGACGAGACAGAGGTCCTGCTGGGGTGCGGCGCACACACTGCACAGACACCCCACCAGAGGAGTATGCGCCCCCAGACTGCAGCCAGCACCAGGAGGGGCCTCCCCGAAAGGAAAGCAGAGTTCCTCCCGGAGCCCGGAAGATCACTCGGTTTCTAGGCCCCCTCCTGTTCTGTCATAGGAGGGAACATCAGGGGCTGTTTCCTCGGGGGTGGGGGGTGGGGTGAGACGTGGGCAACAACTCAGATACACAAACCCCTCAGGCCGTGTCCAAGAATCTGCTTGAATGACCTGGCCAATGAACCATCTGCCCCAACAACTGCACAGTCACGCCCCCATCGCCAGTGTCCCCTCCTGCTGCCATCCTTGGCTGGGTGCACAGGGTGGAACATTCTCCTTTCCCTCCCCAGGTTCAGGAGCTGAGTCTTCCCAGGAGACCCCACTGGACATGCACACTCTCTGTGGGCCACACCGAGGCAGGGACACAGGGCCGCGGACTGGGGAGCTGGCTCCCGCAGCCCCACCTTAGAAACTCGGCTCCTTAGAGCTACAAGTCCTTGTTCTACTTGCTGTCAGATCTGTCACTTTTACAAGGAATCGTTTATCTTCTCATTTTAAGCACAGAAAGGCCTTCACTGCTCACAAGGCCCATCCCTCACCTCAGGCTCTCCTGATCACACCCACGTGGGCGGTCAGATCGCGGGCTAGGGTGTGCAGAGCCTCCAGAAGGAAACTCCTGCCCCGCTCACCTGCGCTCTGTGGCAGCTGCCCAGAGGCTGCAGGGGAAGGTGCGCTGGTGTGGACAGCAGCCTGGGCAGAGGGCCAGCCGAGTCAGTCCCTGAGCAGGAAATGAGGAAGCCCAACCTGCTGTGGGCCACTAGATGAACTGTGACCTCCTGGGAGTGGCCCGAGACAGCAGGACACAGCCACACCCTGCTGCTTCCCTGCCAGGGCCCAAGGACCTTACCCGGTACAGCTGGTCCACCCGGGCCTGGCACTCCATGTATGCCTCATAATCCGCAAACACCTTGAACCTGAAATGGGAGACAGGAAGCTGGGCTGGGTGGGTGACGAGTGGGAGGTCAGGAAACGGGCCTGGCTGGCTGTGTCCTCATGCTCTGCAGGACAGGGGTGGCCACAGGGACCACTCTGTGAGCAACACTTCTGTCCTGGGGACGCTAGTCTAGAAAAACTTTATTTTAACCCAGTGTTCTTTAAAGAACCCGTGCACGTGGGTTAGAGCTGCACAGGCTGAGGCCTCCCTCCAATTTCACCTCCAGGAGAAGGGCACAGGGTGACCACAGGCTCCATCACCATCTGTTCTCAGATCTCATGGGCTGACAACTGGTGGTGCAGGATTTATGGACACAGAAACACGTTTTGTTTACGATTGAGTCAGAAACACAATTCATAAAACTCTGTAAAGTCTCTCCTTGATCACAGACCTCAGCAGGGCCAAGCTCCCAGCCCCGGGCGTGTGTGGAGTTACGATCGATCGGGTCTAACAGAAGCCAGCTGACAGCATTCATCAAAAAGTGACAGACTAAACCAAAGGAACTGCAAGTGGAATAGAGGTCGATTCTCAGCCTTTGACAGACTCAGCTTTTACCACCTGGGTGGAGAAGAGGCCTGTCGTCAGAGGAGAGAGCACTGCCGACCTATAACAAGTGCTGTGCAAGGCTGTGCCCTGACACGGCCTCGTCGTAAAACACTAACCATGTGGTAACTCACGGCCTCACAAGCTCATTCCACCTGAACCACTCTTGGGCTCCCCATTAAACCCAGGCTCCCTCTACCCCGAGGAAGTCGCCTCCAACCCACCCAGGCGACGCTTGTCACTCCCGTCCAAGGAGGTCAGCTGGTGCCGGGGGCCTGGGGCTGGACCTGGCAGCTGGCAATCCCACCACCAGGCCCCCAGGCTCGCTGAGCACCGTCAGAAGCCCCACAAACCCCGGCCCCTGGGTGCAGCCGAGCCTCTGGCCGTGGGCTGAGGTGACGGTGAGCCTCACCGAGGCCCAGGCTTGGCCCCAAAGAACGTGCAGTTTTCAGCCTGCCAGGGGGACCCTTTGACCCATCGGTGAGGGACGAGGGGCCTGTCTCACCTGTCATGGTTCAGCAGCATGTCGACGACACCCTTGAAACAGTCGGGCTCCCTGGGGGAGAAGAAGCCGCTGCTGATCTGGTCCACGGCCTGCCGCAGCTCAGGCAGGGAGTCATAGTACTCCCAGGCGTTGTACCTGTGGGGAGATGGCGGCCTCATGGGCAGATGCTGGGGCCGTTTGTGCCCCGGGCCCAGGACAGCCAGGTGGGGTTGGCAACTGCAGGCACTGGGAGGTGGACATGGGCTGTGAGCACATCAATTCCACCTCCTCCTTTTACTGTTACAGACACGTGGTTGCTAGAGGATGTACAAGTCCCATGCATGGCTCTGTCGCAGTCCTCTGAGAGGATGCTCAAGCAGCCCCGCCCCCGCCCCCAGGGCCAGGATGCTGCAGAAGAAAATGACATGTGAAACCAAGCTGGAGAGACACCCTGCGACCATTAGGGAGTCCGGGGAGAGGGAGGTGTGTGGCAGACATGGGACAGGGCCGAAAGGGCCAGCGCTCACAGGCTGACAAGGTTCTGACTGTTTGGGTTCAGCAGCTGGTGCCTGAGGCCTCAACAACTCCCCTGAGGGATTTTAGGCAACTAGGCAACTTCAGTTGCACAGGATTAGGCCGGGCTGGGACCCCTCACAGTATCCAAGGGTGTGAAAAACAAGTAGAGGAGATCTGAAGTCTTCAGAGGGACACACACCCTTTCTGGTCCAGGGCTTCCACGTCCTCCACCCGCAAGCCAAAGATGAAGAGGTTCTCGGCCCCAGCTTCCTCAGCCATCTCCACGTTGGCTCCGTCCATGGTGCCGATGGTGAGGGCCCCATTGAGCATGAACTTCATGTTGCCTGTGCCCGAGGCCTCGGTGCCCGCGGTGGAGATCTGCTGTGACAGGTCGGCAGCGGGGATCACTGCAAGGCGGCGAGAGCAAGACCCGTCAGCCATGAACCGCTCAACACGAGAGCAATGGGAACAGCACAGCAACACCACACACTGACCACACCACCTGTACGGCTCCCTTTTTTGACCCAGGGCAGCCTGAGGCAGAGGATCCACAATGGAGACGCCTGAGAAGCCCTGCAGGTGGCAAAGGACCTTTGTTCTGGAACCTTCCGCGGACCAGGGCCAAATCAAAGCCTGGTGTTGTCATCATTCCCTTGTATCCTGACATCACTGGTGTCTTATTCAATCAGCCCCACAGGCTCCTTAAATGGCTTGAAGAGGAATCTGACTCACAGCACCAGAGGACTGGGGACAGCGGGGGGACAATCTTCTTGTGGCCACACACACCTAAGTCACTCTGTGCCGTTTACAGCGGCCAAGACACGACCCCATCCACGACCCTGCAGCTTCTCCCAAGTGTGGGTTCCCTGCGTGAGTTTCTCCACATGGCAGCAGGAACGCAGCCTCCGTCCTGCCTGCCTTGGCATCCCTGCTCCCACGTCCTCAGCTCGTTCTCAGAGCTAATGCTGCGTCCCTAACCCAGCTGAAGGGCACTCGGGGTCAGCCAAGACCAGAGCCCAGCCCCTTCTTCAAGGTCAGGTCCAGGTGCCAGGATAGAGACACAGGCACCCCCGGCCCCTCAGGCAGAGGGACATGGGCAGACGGGATGGTGGACACGTTACCACAGCCAGTCCAAGAGCTAGGGGAGGGTGCGGGGCCCAACTCCAGGCTGGCTGTCCCCAAGGTCAGTTCTAAGGAAGCACAGGAACTGGCCTGGGAGTGCCAGGCAGTGGCCATAAGTTGCTTTAGAAGCTCAGCGAAACACTAACCCCAACCCAACCCCCGAGCCACACATGGTCCATGGCAGTGGCAGGACCACAGGGATGGTCCTGATGACCCGTCCGCAACGGAGGAGGAGGGAGTGCGTGAGCCTGCCCTTCACTCAACGCCTGGAGGGCAGCGCACAGTCTCATGGATCAGAGGGGCTGCTACTCGGGCCACAAGTCCAGGCTCAGGTTTCCCAGCACTTCCTGCCAGGTCTCCGGAAGTGGCCGGCTCAGAGAGGCCTGTCCAGCTCAGGACAGCTATGCTCCGAGGCACATTTGGCCACAGGCCCTTCTCCAGATGGTAACACATACCCAGTACCCCCAAAGTGGAGTGGCCCCAGGCTGAACCCTCCCAGAGCAGGTGCAGGACGCCAGGCCAGAGTGGACAGGTGGGGATGAGCAGAAGCAACCTCTGGGGGACGGGGAGGGCCAGCAAGAGGGAGCCCTGGGGCAGAGGAGCGAGGAGGGGCAGCAGCGGGAAGTTCAGAGACCACGGATGTGTGAGACCGAGGACGACCCAGAGCCAGGCCAGGGGTGGGGGGCCCTCTGGCTGGGCAGCCTGGTGTTGGGGCTGTTAATCTGTCTGAAAGCAAGACAGGCCCTGACCATAGAGGACCACTGACTGCGCCCAGGTAGGGCAGGCTCACCTTTCTCGGCCAAGGACACTCTGTAGTTCTCCAGAAAGATCACTTTGAGCCTGTCGCCCACAACCGGATCGTGGTTGACAACGTCGCCGATGGACGTGACCAGCTTGATGATCATCTTGGCCATGTGGTAGCCGGGCGCTGCCTGGAAAGGGGGAGGGGCGCTCAGCAGACACCCTGTGCTCAGGGGCATGGCAGGGTCGCTGGAGCCCGGGCTGGACACGCCCAGCCAAGTGGCTCTGCCAGCGGGGTTCCCACGGCAGGGGAGGGGTGGGCTGAGGCCGTGGCATCCCTGCGTGTCCTGCCCTCAACCTGGCAGACGGACCCACGGAGCGCGGCGCCCCACCCGCTTCCTCGGCTCCAACCGAGTGCCTCTCATGACGGCACCTCACCCACGTGCACAAATCTGTCAACCTCAAGCTTGGTTTTCTGATTCTAGTTGTTTTTTTCAAAAATGGAGAGAGGGAACAAGGACCTCTGAAAACTGACTACCGACTTATAGGAAACGCAGGGAACCAAGGAAAGTACTGGGAGATACCAGAGGGACGTGGTTTGGGAAAGACACACAACCCGATTTCTGTAACAAATTGCAAGGGAAAAAAAGAGGGGGACGTGAAGAAAAACCTACAGATGAAGAGATTTAAGAGACACAGCCGCCCGTCACCATGTGAGAACTTTGCTGGGTCCTGATTCAAACAAGCTCAAGGTATTTGTAGCTGTCACAAGACCGCTGCGTGTGGCCCTGGCTGGATATTTAATGATGTGGCGGAATTCTTGTCAAGTGTTTTAGGTGTGATGGTGGCGCTGTGTGGTTTTGCAGGAAAACATCACTGTGAAGACAACTGATTAAGTTCTTAGGGTTGAAGTGTTATAATGTCTGTAATCTATCTACTATGAAATGGTTCAGCAAAAGTCTGGGGGACAGGTTTGTCATGTTCTACACTTCTTTTTTTTCTCTTTTCAAAAATGTTAATTTTTAAAAAATTAACATTTTTTAACTTTTTGAAAGTCCACATCTCTAAAATGCATACGGAAATACTGACAAAAACAGCATGCTGGGGTGGGGTGGTGGTGGGATGAATTGGGAGATTGGGATTGACATATATACACTAATATGTAATGAAATAGATAAGTTAAAAAAAAAAAGAAAAGAAAAAGAACCCCAGCATGCTGTCCGGAGTCTGCTTTAGAAACATCAAGAGTCGGGGGGCCGGGGGACGGTGGCAGAGACAGAACAAGACGGGCCTGCCTGTGAGGTGCCTCTACCTTCATATGTGCTCAAGTAAGAGGCGAGGACAGTCCTGGGCCCACCTGCAGCCCCTGTGAAGCAGCTGTGCCCAGGCTTCTGGGAAAAGTGGCAGAGGGGTGGGGACGCGGGCCCTAGAGCGCGGAGCCGGATGATGGGACCCACTGATGCCTGCCGGCGATACGCTGGGACTCTGAGATCCCACGTCCAAAAGCACATATAAATAAAATGAATAAGGCCAGGCTGAGCCAAGAGCAGGCGCACATCTGGCTGACGAAGCAGCCAGCGACTCACGTCTACTTGGCACACCAGTGCAGGGGAGGCGTGGAAATCCGGCAGTTACACAGAGAAATGGTGCTGCCCCATGAGAGCCCAGTAGAGACTGGCCCTTGGGGCTGGGGACCCCACTCCCCTGGGCCGGGCAGGCAGGGGCCCCATCCAGCTCCCTCCTGCGGCTGAGCTGATGGAGCCTGACCTGGCCCAGAGGCACACCTGGGGCCAGGACCTCTGGGCTGTGTGTGCAGGTTGGCGCCCGGCCACCCGCAGCATCCAGCCCTGATGCAGAGACACTGCTTGAAAAGCACGGTGGTTTGTGCATCCCCGACCAACGCCAAGCAGGAACCAAGAAGACGTCCCCTCACCTTGCCCCCGATCATGACAGTCCTGGGCACAAAGGCCTGGGCTGGGTCCTTCTTTATTCCTGCAGGACAAACAAAAAGAGAGCCACGTGAAGCCCCTGGAGCCAGACGTGCCTGAGCCCTGGGACAGGCCTCAGTGACAGTGTCTTCAGAGGCCAGCCCGACACAGGTGCTGCACTGCCAGGAGCTCCCGCTTACAGAATTCTACACTTGGTCCAGGTTGGTTTGGAAGGCCAGCCAGGAGCAGACTCTTCCAGAAAGTTCAGTGGAAAAGCTGTGCCTTTGTGTCCAGAACAGCTCAACACAGGAGCTTCTCTGGGTCTGGCATGTGATGGGTACTCAAAAATGGGGTGACCTTGGGATGGTGGTGATTCACCATCAGCCTGCGAGGGGTGTCAGTGAGACCCCAAGCCCCCTCCATCACTGGGACAGAGGGTGAGAAGCCCCCCAGACCTTTTCTGCACAGGAGCAGACAGCTCACCTCCAGCCCCAGCAGAATGAGATGTCCTCACCAGGCCACTGGTTTCCAGATTTCAGCTGGGGGGTGGGGGCAGGGAGTGTCTACAGAAGTGACAGGCTGCCCTAGATGGCATTCACCAGAGTCAGGAATCGGCCGCAAGGTTTACAGGAGCCACTAAAGGGTCGCGGCTGATCTGTAACCTGTCTTCAGGTTCTAGTAGGAACATGACCGTCCTTTAGTTCTGTATCTTCCCGCTTCCAGATTGTGGACAGAGTAACAAAGAGAACAGGAAAAAAATAAAGCCAAAACCCCACAAACTACATTTTTACTAAAACTAGTAAAAAAGAAAAATACGCTAACTCCAGATCATTGAGCAAGTCCTGCTGGGTCATGGGATAGGTGGGAGGCAGAGCTGTGAACTCAGGGTCTCAGGAACCCCAGTCTCCCGGGGGCTGTGAGCAGGGGAAACGGAGGCAGGAAAGAGCCCCAGGGGGCTGGGCGGGCAGACCCTGTCGGCACCCCTCCTACAGAGAAACCTTGGAAAGGGGGTCTGGACATCCTTGTGGACAGAGGCCCACAGGGCCATGACGCCTCCTGAGCCAGCCTTGACTTGGAGCCCCAGAGAGGCGTCACAAGCTGGGGAGGCCTGCGGCTGCCTTGAGCTCACGAGGCCCCGGCCAGAGTCCTGATGCAGCTCCTCAGACACGAGTGACCAACCCTAACACAGAGCTTTGCCACAGACAAGGGCAGTGGAAGCAGCCTCCCTGTGAGTCTCCAACCTGTGAGGACTGTCGACGCAGATGGGAGACCATAGCGCCGAAACGCAAGACCCCGGGAGAAGGCAGAACACAGGCGACAAGGCAGAACTGCCCCACAGAGTGCAGCCCGATCACAGAAGCCAGGAGGGCGGGGAGATGCGCAGAAAACACAGTAGACACACAGAGCGTGGAGGCGGGACCAGCAGACAACATGGAACAGAAAAGGAGGGAGTGCTATCAACAGGCAAAAAGAAGGTGGTGGAAGAAACCAACCACGTCACTGGAGCCCCAGGAGAAAAAAGCCAAACACATGTTTTAATGTATTTCAAGGAAACTTCCTAGAAATGATATAAGTTATCAACCACCATCCTCAGAGTGCCCGAGCGTCAAGAAAATTGACCCACAACAGCCGGCACCCAAGACACAGCCGAGTAGAATGAGCACAGGCCAAGAGAGCAGCTCACTCCGGACCCACCCTTCAGATGGCGCTGCTCAAGGAAAGAACGGGAGACTGAGGACATCGCTTCAGCGGAACCACCCTTCCCGCAAATGGCCACAGACTACTGTGGACACGGAAGACCTCGGGGCACAGGAGCTGGGCAGAAGGGCGACCGGACGGCCCTGTAAGAGGACTGGGCGTCTCATCGCAGACGGAAACCCAGGTCAGATCGAGGCGAGGATGGCAGAGCAGCACCACGTGCGCTGCATACATGCAGGTGGACGAGCGGGCGGGGGGCGGGTGACACGTGCCCTGATGGCCCCATCGGAATGCCACAGGCGCCCCGGACGCTCACAAGCCGAGCAAAAGCAGCACCCTGGGCAGTAGGGAGGCACCGGTCACAAGAGGTGACGGGAGGAAGGGCAGGCCACCCAGCGACTGGCCCTGCCGCTCACAGGCAGGGGATTCGGGGACGCCGCTGGGGAAACGACAAAGAAAATGCAGAAAAATCACAATTGCAGAAGAAAACCACAGCAAAGAGCACAAAACAAGTCTCCGTGAACTGCTGTTTCTGGCCCAGGAGGTGCGCCCTTCCGCCAAACACACAGGAGGGCCCTCACCTGGGCCTTTTCTGAGGGTCGGGTCAGAACCATTCAACCCAAACTAGCATCCGTCCTGTCACTTCACTGTCGCACGAGCGAGCAGATCTCTCAAGACAGAGTCTCCCTCACTGGCAACTGGAGAGCTGATGTTCTCCAGGGGAGCTCTGCGTCTTGGAAAGTATTTGGTTCCTTTATTTTCAAAATTAGTATCTGCTTTACTACATTACAAGATCTTAAGAACCACGTTTTGGGCTTCCCTTGTGGCGCAGTGCTTAAGAATCCACCTGCCAATGCAGGGGACACAGTTTGAGCCCTGGTCCGGGAAGATCCCACATGCTGCGGAGCAACTAAACCCGTGCACCACGACTGCTGAGCTCACGTGCCACAACTAACTGAAGCTGGTGCGCCTAGAGCCCAGGCTCCGCAACAAGAGAAGCCACCATAATGACAAGCCCGCGCACCACAATGAAGAGTAGCCCCCGCTCGCCCCAACTAGAGAAAGCCCGCGCACAGCAACGTAGACCCAACGTGGCCAAAAATAAATAAATTAAATAAATAACTTTTAAAAAAAACCAGATTTTTCCTTGAGGCTTTATTATCTTATTTATAGAAGTAGCAAATGGTCATAGTTACTTTTAGGTGGATCTTTTTTTTTTTTTTTTTTTCGATATGCGGGCCTCTCACTGTTGTGGCCTCTCCCGTTGCGGAGCACAGGCTCCAGATGCACAGGCTCAGTGGCCATGGCTCACGGGCCCAGCCGCTCTGCGGCATGTGGGATCTTCCCAGACCGGGGCACGAACCTGTGTCCCCGGCATCGGCAGGCGGACTCTCAACCACTGCGCCGCCAGGGAAGCCCTTAGGTGGGCCTTTGATTCACACGTGCTTCAAGATCAAATGCCACTTAAATAGTTTAAGGTGTATAGATGTAACATACTATTTCATCTTCTATGGGTGTACTTCAAATGCCTCACCTGCTAAGGATAATCTCTCCAAATAACTTAAGAGGAGTCTAATAACGATAATAACTAAGTATGAAAGAAATGCTGCACCAGACCTAAAACCCAGCCTCTGGAGGAGGTGCGGCCCCTGCGCCTCGAGCTCCCCAACCTCTGAGCTCACGTCTCACTCCTTGCAGCTGCTCTGTTCTGAACACAGAAAACCAGAAGGTGCCACTCAAAATGAATATGCCACGTCCGCCCCAATGGCCACGTGAGAAAAAGGCCCGGTGGAAGGGGGGGTGGGGCGCAGGGGCGGAGCACTCACGGTTGTACAGGGTGACCACGTGCAGGCAGTTGAGCAGCTGCCGCTTGTACTCGTGGATCCTCTTCACGTGCACATCGAACATGGACGAGGGGTTGACCTTCACCCCGTACTCCTTCTCCAGGAAGGCAGAGAACTTCACCTTGTTTTCCTGGGAGAACAGAGGTAAAGATGGTGGGATGTTCACAGGGCTGAGCCCCCAGGGCTGGTGTCAGAGACGCAGCAGGGAGGGGATGCCCAGGACGCGCTGCCACCCCAGGGAAGACACAGAGGGACACAGGTGGTCACCGGAGCCTGGTGGGCAGAAGGGGGAAGCGTGATCCTGAAAGTGGATCCGCATGAGAGCATGGAGATAAACAGGAAAGTAGATGTGCAAACCCAGGAAGAGGAGCAAAGGATGAGAAAAGCAGAAAATGGAGACAAGGAGACCTGGGGTGGGGGGGCGAGACTCCAAAATGAAGACTACATCTGGGCCCCCGAGGCCAGGCTGTTGGCACAGTGGAGGGTCAGTCTCGGTCTTCAAAGGCCGCCCAGCGGGCCAGGCCGCCTGGTGGTGAGGTGGCCACAGGGAGGCCCAGGGGTGCGGACAGCATGTCAAGTGCAGACGCGAGACCTGCATCGATTCCCACTGCTTCCCTCCCGACGAGCTCTCCTCCAGACCTGGGGCGGCGGTGCGCTCAGGGTTCAGCGGGGCCCCCTCTGCAAGGCTGAGTGGGGGGATGGGCCCCCCACCAGGCCTACCTGCTTGACCTGGGCCACGTCCCTGATGAGTGCCTCGTCACTGAGCAGCTGCAGCAGTTTCTTCAGTTGGCTCAGGTCCGTCAGGAAACCCTCCCCGATTCTCTGCCGAGTCATAAGGGAGACGCGGTTTCTGCACCTCTTCTGCCCACCTCAGCCCCAGGCCCCCTCCTCTCCCACGACACCCCCTCCCAGGAAACACCGCACACCCGGCGCCGGTCAAGTCCCGACCACTGAAACGTGCCCTCAAACGCACGCGCCTCCCCCGGCTCCCCACAGGCCTGAAACCTGGGGGCCCGTCTCCGCCCACCCCCAAGGCCCGCACCCGCCAGAACCGCAGATGGACGGAGGCCTTCCGGCCGCTCCCGCCCAGCCTGGGCACCCTACCCTGCCCCCCACACTGCAGCACAGTGCTGTTTCCAAACAAACCCCAGCTTCAGTCTCCCTGTTTCTAATTTAGGACCGAGAGGAAAACTCCTGGCCTCCAGACACCTGGGCCGTCTCCGTGGCCTTGCCCTGAACCGAGGCCGCACCAGCCAGGCTGCGGGTGGTCACGTCCCTGCAGCGCTGCTCCTGGGCCCTCCCGGTAACTGGGCAGGCAGACCTCAGCTCTGCCGTCCCTTTCCAGAGAAGCCTCCTTGGCACACAGCCCGCCCCCCAGCACCCCCATGTCCAGCACGCGGCCGGGCCCCTGCGTGACTTGTCTCCTTCCTCGCTGAGCGCGTGAGCATGGGAACAAGTCAACAACGACCGCGTCCCCGGCTCACAAACCTCTTCGCGGGCAGCTGGGCCTAGCACTTCCCCTCTGAACTCCCGCACAGGCCGCCAGGGCTGCTGGCCGACCGCCCGGCCCCCCACACCCAGGGCGACAGCGGGTCCCCACCGCCCGCACCCGTCCAGGAGCCGTCGCTGTCCACACGCTGAGGAGCGGGTCACCGCCCACACGGCCCCAGGCAGCTACCGCTCGCTCTGCCCGCCCACAGCTCCGGGTGGACTCAGAGGCGCTGGCCTCACCTCCACGATGATGTCCGCCAGCCCCGGGTTACACAGAAGCAGCCACCGTCGGGGCGTGATGCCATTCGTCTTATTCTGGAACTTCTCTGGCTCCAGCTCATAAAAGTCCTTAAAGCTAAAAACAGACAACGGGCAACTGTCACAAGCGCTGTTTCAAACGAGGTGAGCGAGAGGCACAGGGCCCTCTGAAGGGAGCCCCTGGGCGATCCAGAGCCCAGCCTTTCTGTTCCATCCCCCAAGGAGCCCAACTCCACGCCGGCATGTGGCTGGAGCCTGGCCACCTCCCAGTGGTTGTGCCAGTGGAGTGTGGACGGACAGTGGGGATTAAACAGTACACCACACAAAGCCTCAGGCCAGCACCGAGGACCCGGAAGCCTCCACACGGACAGACCCGTCCAGGGCTTCCGGGCGCCCACACGAGGCGCTCCACAGGTCTGCGGCGAGGATGGAAAGGAGGAATTCCAAGACCACATCCCACAAAGAGGGGGCAGAAGCAGGGAATCTGACCTAAGAATTCCTCCTTCCTCTCGGGGATGAGCCCCAGCCCGTCACACCCTAACCTCCACCCGGGGGGGGCCCAGGACTCTTGTCCCCAGGCGGGGCGCCAAGGCCCACAGCCAGCAGCACGTGCTCCAGGAGGAGAGCCTCTGCCTGGACAGACCGAGAACGCAGACGACGGGAAGGGCTCCTGGTGACAAGAGGGCTCGGTCCCCCAGCGTCGTCCACTGAGGCAGGGCCTCACCCTCCCACCGCCACGCTCTGGGCAGTTCACGCGCCCTGGCGCAGGCCAGCGCAGGCCCCACTCACACTGACTGCTTCACGATCTCCGAGTGGATCCTCGCCACGCCGTTGACAGCGTGGGACCCGATGACACACAGGTGGGCCATGTTGATCCGCTTGCAGTCCCCTTCCTCGATCACGGACATCCTCCGCAGGCGGTCCACATCCCCGGGGAACAGGGCGGCCACGTGCTGCCGAGACAGAGCAGTGAGCAGGAGGGCGGGGGGCTGCTTTCCCCAAGAAAGGCCCAGGGCGGCTGCAGCCCAGCCTGACTGGGCCCCGGGAGAAGGTCTGCCTCGGCCTGGGGGCGGCGGCCCGGCCCGTGGGCTCGGAGGAGCTGAGGAGGTGCCGTGTGACGTACAGGAAGAGATGGGGATGCTGTCCCCGCTGGCCCAGGCAGGGTATAACCGCAGTCTACCAGTGGGAATGGCTACTCTTTCACCAAAAGATTAAAAAAATGAACTATAATCACACCTGAATTCTAAGTTCCCCTGTGCTTGTACCACTTTCCTTTCTGTGGGGGACAGAGGAAAGACAAAGGTGATTTGTTTCCAAATCACCCGAATGCTGCAGTGATGTCGCAGGACAAAGGCCTCTGGCATTCCAGGAACAGACACTCACACCTGAACCTGCTCAGAAATGAGAAGACTCCCCCCGACGCAGCAGGGGTCCAAGCGCGGGGAACAGGCAACAGCTCTGCCAAGTGACAGCCCCAGACCCCAAAGTCCTCTTCTTGAACGGCTATTCCCTTCAAGAAGTAAAGCACCTGTCCCGGGCCAGACGATCTGACGTGGAGGGCAGAGGAGGGCCCGTCAGAGCAGGGCAGCCCTCTCCCCTCCCGCATCACCACAGGAAGGGCATGCTCACATCCAGGTGCCTCTGGTTGATGGCGTAGACGATCTCCAGGTGCCGTGGCAGCAGCTTCTCAAACATGGACACAGGCCAGCGCTCCAAGGCCTCGGGTAGCACCGTGTGGTTGGTGTATGCACAGGTCTTCCTTGTGATTTCCCAGGCCTACAACATTCCAGAACACCCCAATGTTTTATTCAGAAAAAAGCAGCTCGTGGCCAGATGCCAAGGTGAGGGGAACGTGTAGGGTCAGAGGCAGGTGTTCAGATGCCACCAGGAAGGGCCCCGCACGTCTCTGCTCTCCGGGGCCCAGAACTTCCTAAACCCACAGTGAGCCCTGCGCCCTTCACTGTCCTGACACGCCCCATGTGCACCTCACATCCTGACCCAGAGCACACGCAGAAATGAGCACCTTACCTGCTACCTGGGAACCACTGCAACTTTCCTCTGTAAACCAGACAGAGCTCCAGGCAGCTTTGCTTTATTTCCACCAAACCGACTTCACAACCACAGTCCAGAGGAAACTGGTCAAGTGTCTGGCCCTGCCCTCCGCTGGCCAGGTGTGAACAGGGTCTGCCCAGCCCCACCCAGAAGTGCAGCCCCAAACCAGAAAGGGGCTCTGGTGCTAAAAAATGGGGTAAAAATGGTTTTATATGTTGATTTAAGTAAATGAGATCAACAAAACCCCACTAAAGAATCTAGGACCAAATAAGTGAAGCAGGGAGAAGGAGCCTATAAATGTGTAAACGATGTATTTCTTTAAACCGAACACTTCTGAGTTTTTTGCCACAGTTCTAAGATGAAAAAGTATAGGTGAGAAGCTCTCAGAAGTGTCAGAATCCTTTTCTTGTCTTCCAGAAAACCACCCTTCTCTGGCCCTTAAACTGCTGGGCCCACTCACTGTGCCCTGCCCTTGGGAGAAACCCCAGACCCGCTCCTGGAACGTCCTTCTCCCCATAGCCCCGTCTTCCCAGGACAACTTCCTTCTGTTCTCCCGAGGCCACCAGAGAGGCCTCCCTCTGTGGACCAGCTCAGTACTCACCCCTGCTGTCGGGAGAGGCGGGGAGGTCGCCCCGTGCCCAGGTGTTTGGGGACACTGTGCTCGGGCCCTCGGTGCTCACCTTGTCCCAGTCGACCTTCTCCACGTCCACCAGAATCCGCATGAGCTCAGGGATGGCCAAGGCCGGGTGGGTGTCATTCAGCTGGATGGCCACCTGCGTTTACACGGGGTGACCCCTCAGTCCCTTGCCCGCGTGTGCAGAACCGGGGTCCTCGGCTGCCCGCCCCGAGGAGCCTGGTCATAGGACTGGCAGCAGGAAGTGGACGGCACTGCACGGGCTCCAGGCCCAGCACGGAAAGCCGCGGAGGTGCAGGGAGCAGGTCAGGGTGGAGGACCCGCAGGCCAGCCCCGCAGCGCGCGTCCAGAGCCCTCCCGTCTTGGAACGCTGCTCCTGCCTGACGGACGCTGGCCGGTTGTGTTCAGATTACTGAACTGAGCCTGCAAACTGGCCGCTTTGCCCGACAGAGCCTTTCACAGCGTTCCCTGCTGCCTCGACGCCTCCTGAGGCCCAGGGCAGCCCTGGTGGAGGAGGAAGGCGGCCTGGTCCCCGGGCACGAGGAGGCCCAGGTTGGGGGGCGGCTTCCCGCCCAGCCCCCACTGCAGCTGGAAGGAGGAGGCCCAGCCCGGGAACAGCCCGTCTCCGGCACGGCGCTCAGCACGCTACACACGCACCTTGTCTGGGAACGTCTCGAAGGAGGTCCTTACGGGGTCGCGGCAGCCGAACTTGGATGACTTGAAGCGCCGGATGATGTCCTGGAGGGTGGCGGCCACCACGAAGTATTCCTGCTTCAACCGCAGCTCCTTCCCCTCAAAGAACTGAGGACATGCCCGGCTCAGCCTCCACTGCATGGGCCCTTGGGGCCCCCAAACCCAGGACAGGGCCCAGGCTGGGGTGCGGCCCAGGGGTGCCATGCCTCGATCCCCGGTGCTGGGGCCGAGGCCAGGAGGGCAACCTCCCCTCCCGGGTGCCTCACGTTCCAGGAGGCCTCATGCCTGAAGCATGAGTCTCTTCGGAGTCTCAGGGGCGCTGGGGGAGGGCGTTTGCTTATGAGCCTTTCAGCACAGCGCCCTTTGCTGCTACGTGCATGTATTTCCCTGATGAAATACGAAAAACCCACAACCCACAAAGATGGGCAAATCCTAAGGGCTCGTTTGGTGGCAGTGGATCTTGTGGCTGAGGCCCCCGCCTCACAAGTGGGGACACCTGCTAAGAGCGTTCCAAACCATGACCACGTGACGTCTCAAGGCGTCCCTGCAGGATAGGGACTGCTGGCCCCACGCGCCAACGCGCCAACCAACTCTTGGGGAGCTGGCACCAGGTGCTAAAGAGCAGAAACGGCTGGACGTGAGGTCTGAGGTCTCCGCGGCCCTGCACTCGGCGGCCGTGTGCTTATGGGGAGCGTAGGTGTGAGGCCAGGAACCTCCTAAGAGCTCCCCTGGGCAGAGGGCAAAGGAGGGGCTAACAGCACACAGGTGCTCCTGGGCCCCGTCAGGGATGCCGTGTCCACCCTCACTCTGAGGAGGTCACTCTCGTGGCCTCACCTGACAAGCCTGAGGCCAGCACAGGGGTCCTTCTGGAGCCCAGCCCCGCGGGGGTGCTTCCTACACTGGAGGAACGGCGCGGACGAGGACCACCCGCAGCAGCTACTCACGTTGTCGTTGGGATACAGGACTCTGGAGATGTTCTCGGCCAGGTTCCGGTCCAGGACCGCCTCGATGTAGCCGCCCACGTTGACTGAGGGCAGAGAGCGGAGTCAGGACCCGCGTGCCTGCCGAGGCTCTCACGTGCCCTGATCGGTCTGAGGACAGCGTTCCCGAGCAGAAGGCGTCCCACAGCTGCTACGCCGACCGGCCCACACCCCGCCCCAGACCCCTGGCTCTTTCCGGACGGCGCAGGGTCCCTGGGAAGTCCAGGGCTCACAGGGAAACTGCCCTCAGCCCTCCCGCAGTGGGGAGCCTCGTGGGCTGTGGGTGCAGACGGGGTCGGTCTGGGATCAGCCACCGGATGGGGACAGGAGGGGACGCACAGTCATGGAGCTTGAAGTCATTGGGCGCCTTGGCGGACCACAGTCTCATGGTGTTGACGGTGTCGTTCTTGTAGCCCGGCACCGGGGTGTCGTACGGCATGGCCAGCACCACCTGCCGAGGGAAGACACGGTCCCCAGGCCTGGGCCACCTCCCCCCACGGGCTGGGGCAGCTCGGCCTCGCAGGAAGCGGCCCACCCTCCTCTGGCTTCGCTCCTTCCTCCTCAAACACACCCAACCTGCCCCGTGTCCCTCGCACCTGCAGCCCCGGCTCGCACATGTCCTGAGCCGGGAGCACCCGAGGCCACCTCCGGTGGGCCCTGACCACACGCCAGGCCCTCTCTAGCTTCACCTTCGACACCAGCGTCGACTGTCACCTGGCTCCTCGGTAGCCCCTCCTCCCGTGTCCTTGGCCTCCCCCTCCACACCTGCCCTCTTCTCACTCAACTCTGCGTGGGCGATTTCGGGACTCACCTAACCTCTCCCCACAGACAGCTGCTATTTCAGACCATCTCCCACGTCTGCGGCGAGGCTCCTCCTGTTGCCTTGACCTCGAACTTCAGCAAAACCAAAGCAGCCTGCACACTCCCTCCCGACAGAAAACATCGGACCTGCCCTCCACCCCTGTCCCAGTCCCCATCTGTCCAGAAGCACCAGCTCTGCTCTTGCCAAGCACAGGAAGAGGTGCACAAGCCTCAGGTCACTTCCACCCGCAGACCCGCCCACGGGCTTCTCACACCCAGGCCTGCTTTCGGGGGCGCTTCATGTGCGGCCTCAGGAGCTGAAGGCAGCTCCAGTGGCCACAAAGGACTACGGGGGGCGGGGGGCCCGGGTTAAAGCCCCAGTATCACCCTTCCCTTCCCGTCTCCCCGCAGCCCTACTCCCCAGCCCTGGCTGGCCTCGACAAGCCCTGCAAAGCATCTGCAACCTGCTCCCTCCCTCTCCACGGCCAGTCCCCCAGGGGAAGGCCCTCACTGCATGGCGCCTGGGGTGCCGAGTGGTCTCCAGGCCTTTCATTCATCTTCTACAATCACACCTAGAAAACCAGACCCCCTTCTCTGCTTTTCCAAATTAAATACAACTTATTCTGGCATCTCAGGCCGCCAGCCTGCCCTGGCTCCATGAGCCCCAGTTAAGACTTGAGTCTGCATGACTCACTTGACCCCTGTGACTCACGGGCTTGCCCTGCTTACGCTCTACTGCCCACACTGCTGCGGTGGCGTCTTTCTTACGTACTGCGACCACCACCCATCCCCACCCCAACAAGCTCTCCTCCGCCTCCGCGGTCTCTGAGCCCGGGCTGGACTCCGCGTGTGCACCCGCCGGTACGGCACCGCGTTCCGCCAAGCACTCGGTGCTCCTGCCCTGGCCCCCCAGCCTGGCCCCCCAGCCGCCAGCATCCACCCAGCCGCCCCACATGCCCAGAGCTCCGACAGCTCAGAATAACCAGTGAGCTGCACTGAGAGCCGGGGCCACACGCGGGACCGGGAGCGAGGGGTGAGGGCCTGCCCCACAGGGACGCGGGGCTGGTCCTACCCCCTCTACTGGGGTCGCGGCGGGGGTGGTCAGTGCCCTGCCCCTCCCTGCGCCGACCTGCTCACCACGAGACACCGCCAGTCTCAGCCGACATGGCTCCCGTTAAACTACAGAGTGTGGCTTCACAGTTGGTGTCTGGACAGTCCCGACCGAGTGTGGGGAGGTGGGTCCCACAGGGAAGCTCCAAGGGGAGCCGACACGACAAGGCGAGTCGAGGGTCCCCGTGCTCAGCCCCCCACCCACCAAGAAGCGCCCGTGGTACCTGTGTGTCCAGCCAGCACACGCCCTCAGGGCTGTGCTCCACTCGCCCGTAGAAGTGCACGGGCAGCATGTACTCCGGCCGCGCCTTCTCCCAGGGGTTCCCGTAGCGCAGCCAGTCATCCGCCTCCTCCACCTGGAAGGGCGGCAGGTGAGGGCGGGGGAGACGGTCCCGGGCACTGGCAGACCCTGCCCTCCGCCCACACTGACCACGCCATCCAGACGATGCTGCCCGGCACGGAAACAAAACTGTGGCCTATTTACAGCGCAAAGGTTTCCAATTCTGGTCAAGGCTCTGTTTAAAAATGAACACTTTGAACTGTTAAAGAAAAAACTCATATAAAATTAGAAGAATAAATCAAAGTAAAAAGACGTTAAGAATTGCTTGAATTCAGCAGTAAAAGGAAGAAGTCCCGGGGCACATCAACAAACCTCGAGACGTTATGCAGAGTCCACACACCGCATGACTCCATCCACGTGACGTGACCTGACCAGGACGGCCAAGTCACAGACAGAAGGATGGCCCCGTCTACACCACACGTCCAGGACGGCCAAGTCACAGACAGAAGGATGGCCCCGTCTACACCACACGTCCAGGACGGCCAAGTCACAGACAGAAGGATGGCCCTGTCTACACCACACGTCCAGGGCGGCCAAGTCACAGACAGAAGGATGGCCCTGTCTACACCACACGTCCAGGGTGGCCAAGTCACAGACAGAAGGATGGCCCTGTCTACACCACACATCAAGGGCGGCCAAGTCACAGACAGAAGGATGGCCCTGTCTACACCACACATCCAGGACGGCCAAGTCACAGAGACAGAAGGAGGTCAAGTCCCCAGAAGGAGCATCTGGGTCATGCTTTTAGGACAGTGACGTGGCTGAGGTTACTGCTTCACTGTGCCCATCTCCACAGAACTCCCCGCAGGACTGTTCTGCCTGGTACAGGCAGGTACTCATCACAGGACCGGTCCCGCCTTTGACCTCCTGTATGTGAGTGAGATTCCAACATCAGAGCCTGGCTGTCTCCACAGAGCAGTTCAATGAGCTGTCTGCAGAAGCAGCAACTTCCCAAGTACGTGAGGCGAGGGGCTCTCCCTTCTGGAGCCCCTTCTCTGATAGGAAGGCTGGTCTGTGGCCCCCGCTGGCCACCACTGCTGCTTTGTGACCACTGCCCACATTTACTTGGGCTACAGCTAAACTCCGTTAAAAGCATTCTGACTGAGCAGCTCCCTTGACAGAAGCGTGGGAGTTGGCAAGTTTACCACCGGCCTATCAACCTAGGACTGTCTTTAAATTGTTACGCATGGTGGCAAGAGGCACAGGAACAGGGAACCAGAAGGAAGAATTGTCTGTGGTCAAACAGACAGAGACAGAAACCACCACCAAAACCTTCCTCCTTACGACCGTAACACCCACCAGGCAGGGAGGAGCCTCAGAGTCTCTGTCTTACAAACACACACATCGCCTCGACCACGAAAGAGCTAGAATGGGCCACAGACCACACGTGTACAAAGGCTGGCTCACATCTGACAGAAACACTCACATAAATAACTGTGACTAGGGAATTCCCTGGAGGTCTGGTGGTTAAGACTCCGCACTGCCAATGCAGGGGTTGCAGGTTCGATCCCTGGTTGGGGAACTAAGATCCCATATACAGCGAGGTGTGGCCAAAAAATAAAAAAAAGAAAAGGAAAAAAAAAGCACAAAAAGAACTGTGGCTAAAATCACCCAGAACGTGGCAGGAGGAAAAGTGCATTTCTCCTTTCAAGGTCATAGGGAATATTTCTATAAATTAACCAGTGGCTACAAATCTGTTTTGTTTCCTTTTCCTTTTGGCCATACTTTTCTTGGCTAACGTTTTATTATGAGCGTTTTCAAACACATAGAAATGCCAAGGAATTGACAGTGAACTACACACCCTCCACCTAGGCTCTGTCACTGCTTCCATCTTGCTATACTTGATAACCACGTCTCCTTCCATCCATCCATTACTTTTCTGATGCATTTCAAAGTGAGCAGTTCATCCCAGACATCTGTCCACTCTTCCCCTGAACACTTCCGCAGGCATGTCATTAAGGACAGTCCATCACAGTGTTTATTTTTTAGGCTAACAGACGCACAGTGAAATGCATAAATCTTAAGGCCGACACTGGTGAGTGCCGACAACTGCACACACCCGTGTGACCCAAACCCCATCAAGACAGAGGACACTTCCATCACCCCGATCATTAGCTTCTTCGTTCAGACTGTACGACTTTCCTGTTACCAGCTTTTTGATCCTAACTCCAGCCCTGCTTTATCTGTGACTTATAGACCCCAAATTATTTAAACTATTCCCCACCCAAGTGGAAGAGTGCTGCCTTCCTTTCTGAAATGCCAAAGTGAGGGGAAACGCCCACCTCACTTAAGAGAAGGAAGGTGGGACTGCGTTTTGAGTCCCCCCGTTTACCAGCAGGGTCTTGACCGTGTTACTTCTCTGCCTGACGCTTTAGAATTGAGGCTCATTCTTCCTAAGAGCCACATTGCTTTGCAGAGTCCAGCCCCTAACCCCACAGGACGCCACCACCTCGCTGGTGTCAGCGAGGGCAGGTGGGAGCAAAGCCTGCAATAGCTGTTCTCCTAGCGACTCCAGGCCAATCCTCCTCTGCGGTGGGGTTGGGCTGGGGGGTGCCTTCGCTCTGTGAGAGACGACAGAAAACAACACCAGCTGGTGGCGTCCTCAACCCACAGTGTCTCCTGTGAGGCCCAGCTGGGCTCTGGCCCCAGCCCACCAGACGTCCTGTCGCCACACAGAAGCCGTGTGCAATGAGCACATGTAGGCAACGGGCACTGCCGGCCGTGGGGACGAAGTGGAAAGCACGGAGTGCCCAGAACTCCCAGCACTGCCCACCTGCCCCCCTCTGCCCTGCCGAGGACCGGCACGCAGCCTCACCAGGAGGAGCAGCAAGTCCAAACACAGAACTGACGGTGCCTGGCTATTTTCTCATGTGCATGAGAGCCGCAAGTGAGCAAAGGAAGGAAATGGCACCCACCTGCCAGCCATTGACAATCTTCTGGTTGAAAATCCCAAACTCATAGCGGATTCCATAGCCGTATGCCGCCAGGCCCAAGGTGGCCATCGAGTCAAGGAAGCAGGCTGAAAGTCCAGACACAAAGAACTTCTTGGGATCAAAGACGATCAGTAGACCCAAGGCCTCTGGAGCCAAGGCCCAGACACCAAGTCAAGTAGGCGCCGGAGGGCTGGCCCCCAGGGCGTCAGGCAGTGGCCCAGTGGTGACCGGTCACCTTCAGGTCTCATGAAAAGGAAAATGGAACCCCACTCTGATGCCCTTCGGCCTGAGAGCCCGGGGCCCGGACAAGACAACATCAACATGGGGGCTACCTGGGGGTGTGGGAAGAGGGACGAACCCCACAGAGGACACTGCCAAACTCAGCTCATCTCAACACACTGTCCCCTCCTGCCAACGTTCTCTTAGGGACCCTCACTCAGGCTGCAGGCCTCCCCACCCTCGCACGTTCTACTTGAAATCCAAGCAACGTCACAGAACATCTGCCCACATACTGGTAAAGATGACACAGAAGTGGGGCCTGCAAATGTACATTTCAGCACCCACAGCACCAAATACCCAGGTGCCAAAGTGCCACCAGGGCACCGGAAGGTGCCGCCAAATGGAGCCCTTGTTCCGATCAAAACGTCTTGAAAGCAAACCACCATGATTTGAATAAAGATTCAGAAGGCAGCCTTATTAAACTTGTGGAGTAAGAAGAACACAAAATTTAAACGACGAAACACCAGCACATAAGACACATGCCAATTTACCAAACATGCACAGACCTGGGGGTGTCAGGCCCTCTGCTGAGGAGCAACAAGAAGACCCACAAACCAAGGCCTGGGCTCTCGCTCTGAGGAAATCATTCTCGCAGGAGGGACGCCACACACGAGCTACCGCAGGCTGGGGGTGTCCCGGGTCTGCACGGCGAGGGGAGCCGTGGAAGCAGAGGGGCCCAGACGAGTCCAGGGGGAAGGCCGGTGGCGCCGCCCAGTGGCAGGAAAGGTGCCTGGAGTGGATGCGAAGCAGCCTGACGCGGCCTGAGGACTCGCGGGGGCGGGAATGGCCCACGAGCTGACACGCCGGACTCAGGGCGGGCAGCCTGGAGCTTCGCTCGAGCTTGGGTTTTTACTTCAGTTTTTACTGACTGAGCAAGGACTAAGTGGGGAGATGACCACACTCAACGGAACGCCGTCAGGGCGAAGGGGACCGAAGCCCGAGGGGCTGCCCTCTGCCTGCCGGCCTGGATGCTGTAACGCCGTCTGCAGCGGGAAGCGACGGCTTAGCGTGGTGCGTGTGACCTCACCTTCGCAGGCCACACAGAGCCCACACCCGCCAGTGGGGCACACACGGCCTTTCCCCTGGTGGCGGGGCACACCTGGCCGAGGGTTAACCTAGAGCCGGGTGCTGCTGTGTCGGACAGGAACATACGCTGCGCTTATAATTTCTGAAGAATTTAACTTAAATTCTGAAAACATAAACACTTACACACAACTCACCCAGATAAATTTTAGGGCATTCGCTCCCTTTACAAAATGACAGCTCTCAAAAGGGGCAGTAATGCAAAGTGTATCACTTTAGGGACCCGTACACACAAGGGCAGCACAGAACTTGATCATCTCTGCTCCAGAAGCACTGTGCCCAAAAGCCTGGAAGGACACAGTGACATCAACTCTCACCGTGACTGCTGTTTCCACTTCCAAGTTCTTAACCCAGCTCCTTCCCCCTCATAAAAGCTGGCGAAAATAATTAAAACAGAAAAAAACCCACAAACTTCAAACTGGGTATATTCTCAAATAGCGTGGCCCAAAGGAGCAGCAGGTCCAAGAGAAACAGCTCTGCTATTTTAGAGCAATCTGTTTACTGTAGTAAAGCAGGAACAGTTGCTTTACGCTGGGCTACACTCATAAACTGTGCGTGTGTGTTTCTAGCCCTCTGTCTTTCTCCCAGTTACTGGCTGTGGAGGTGGTTGGTATATTGCAAACCCCTCCTGGCATCAGTTCCCCAATACTGGCAAGCCTGGTCACCATAATTATGAAGCGCCCTTTGTGTGAAAGAGAATATATAATTTGCATTTTTTTCCCCTACTGGTGGCAAAGATTTTGACCCAGAGGACACACTGTCCCATCCACTCTGAGGGACCAATCTATCCCCACGGACCAGTGCTGGGAGCATGGCTGATCTTGGCCTTGCCATGTGCTGCTCTCTGACCAAGGCACTGTGTCAGGAAAGGTCTGTCCTGCACAGGAGCCTGGGGTTACCTGCCAGCCTCCCCAAGCCTCCGTTCCCCAGGCCGGCATCCTCTTCTATTTCCTCCAGTTCTTCCAAGTCTAGCCCCAACTGTGAATAAAAACAGAGGTAACATTTTAATATTACTTAATATTTTCCCTCAGCGATAGGTGAAAAGATATTTAAATCTTATGAGCTTATATCAATCAAAGGTTAGAGTCTGCCTTCTTTTAGACTTGCAAATCCAACATTAAAATCTGGTGTTAGGATGCGGAGAAAGGGGACCCTCCTACACTGTTGGTGGGAATGTAAATTGGTGCAGCCACTGTGGAAAACAATATGGAAGTTCCTCAAAAAACTAAATATAGAGTCACCATATGATCCAGCAATCCCACTCCTGGGCATATATCTGAAAAAAACTCGAATTGGAAAAGACATATGCATTCCAATGTTCATTTCAGCACTATTCACAACAGTCAAGACATGGAAGCAACCTAAATGTCCATCGACAGATGAAGAAGATGTGGTATATAATCTACTATGGAATATTACTCAGCCATAAAAAAGAATGAAATAATGCCATTTGCAGCAACATGGATGGACCCAGAGATTATCATACTAAGTGAAGTAAGCCAAACAGAGAAAGACAAATGTCATATGATATCACTTATCCATGGAATCTAAAAAATAGTACAAATGAACATATTTATAAAACAGGAACAGACTCACAGAAATAGAAAACAAACTTATGGTTACCAAAGGGGAAAGTGGGGAGGGATAAATTAGGAGTATGGGATTAACAGATGTACGCTACCATATATAAAATAAACAACAAGGATTTACTGTGTAGCACAGGGAACTATATCCAATATCTTGTAATAACCTATAATGGAAAATAATTGAAAAAAAATAAAACTGAGTCACTTTGCTGTACACCTGAAACTAACACAATATTATAAACCAAGTATACTTCAATTTTTAAAAAATCTGGTGTTTAATCAATGCATGAAAATGAAAGCTTCCAGGTATTTCAAAAGCTGCCAAATGACTTAAGAATTAACAGTCAAAATGAGACATGGTTTAATAGCCAGAGATATTGACTGCTGCATTATTAACCTACTTACAGTGGACAGATTATAACATGTATCCTAAAAAGAAGCCAATGCTTTTAGTAACTCTCTACTTTCCCACGGTCTAATGATATTTACATGACATCTTTTTTTTTTTTTTTTTTTGCGGTACGCAGGCCTCTCACTGTTGTGGCCTCTCCCGTTGCGGAGCACAGGCTCCGGACGCGCAGGCTCAGCGGCCATGGCTCACGGGCACAGCCGCTCCACGGCATTTGGGATCTTCCCAGACCGGGGCACGAACCCGTGTCCCCTGCATCGGCAGGCAGACTCTCAACCACTGTGCCACCAGGGAAGCCCTACATGACATCTTTTAAAGCCAAAACCTAAAAGCACTTTTCCTATCTATTCCAACGGCATTCAAACAATCTTGTGAAACAGATATGTTAGGTTAAACATCAGAGAGAAAGCATCTGATTTGAAACCATTCAAAAATGCAGATCTTGGGGCTTCCCTGGTGGCGCAGTGATTAAGAATCCGTCTGCCAACACAGGGGACACAGGTTCGAGCCCTGGTCTGGGAAGATCCCACGTGCTATGGAGCAACTAAGCCCGTGTGCCACAACTACTGAGCCTGCATGTCACAACTACTGAAGCCTGCATGCCTAGAGCCCATGTTCCGCAACAAGAGAAGCCACTGCAATGAGTAGCCCACGCACCGCAATGAAGAATAGCCCCCGCTCAGCACAACGAGAGAACGCCCGCGCAGCAACGAAGACCCACCGCAGCCAAAAATAAATAAACAAACAAATAAATAAAAGAATGCAGATCTTAAGGCTCTCAATTAGGATAGATGGATAATTGTTCCATTAATCTGGCTTTAGTGTATTAAACTTGACAAATTGCTTATTAATTACTTTTTTTTTTTTTTTTTTTGGCCACGCCACATGGCTTGTGGGATCTTAGTTCCCCGAACAGGGACTGAACCCTCACCCTCCACAATGAAAGCACAGAGTCCTAACTGGACTGCCAGGGAATTCCCTCATTAATTACGTTGATCAGTGGTTTCTAAACTTTTTGATTTCAGGAAGACCTAAAGAGTTACTGTTTATTGAGATTATATCTATCAATATTTATCAAATTAGAAATTAAAATGGAGAAATTTTTTGAAGTATATATGAATTCATCTTAAAACAACAACAAACCCATTACATATTAACACAAACAACACTGTTTAATGGAAAATAACTACATTTTTAAAGACAACCAAAAAAATAATGAAAAGGGTGGCAGTGTTCTACATTTTTATAAATCTCTTTAATGGCATTCAATCTGTTAAGATATCACACACATAGAGGCTCTGGAAAGCCTACCGTACATAGACTCATGCGAATAAGAATAAATAGTTCTGCCTCAGAGGACCCCTTGAAAAGGTCTCAGGGACCCCGGGGGGCTCCAGACCACACTTTGAGGATCTGACAAACTGCAAAGGGTGGAAGCTAAGTTGTGAGAAAATTAAAAACATTAGTCATAAAGAAATGATTTAGTATCTATTAAATCAAGTGGTGTTAACACATAACAACAATCTGATTAAGATTTCAAAACACTGACTTCCGAATTTCCAATTTGAAATTTCAAAATACTGACTCCTACAGCAATTTCAAAGAGTGTGTTCCACCAAAATATTTTGGGTGTGTGGGGGTTATAGGATGTACCTAATAACACGTTACCAGCTCAACATTAAGAAACGTGTTTAACTGCCACATTTTCCAAACCTGATGCTGGAACCTCTTACTTCTGACACGTCTCTTAGCTCAGAGACCAGACACTCAAGGAAGACAGGCCCAGGGTGCATGTGGGCAAGATGTTTTGTTCCTTTACATTTTTACCTGGAATGTTGTAGGCACAACTCAGCCTAGGAAGGCAAATTTTGCCTTGACTTTGAGAGCATTCAGAAGAGGCACAGAAGTAGCTAATTGACATAAAGTCTAAAACCTTCCTGGGACTTCCCTGGTGGCGCAGTGGTGAAGAGTCTGCACTCCCAATGCAGGGGTCCCGGGTTAGATCCCTGGTCAGGGAACTAGACCCCACATGCATGCTGTAACTAAGGGTTTGCATGTCACAACTAAGAGTTTGCATGCCATAACTAAGGAGCCTGCCAGCCACAATTAAGACCCGGCGCAACCAAATAAATAATAATAAAGGGAAAAAATAAAAACCTTCCTAAAGTGGGCTTCGGAAACAAAGACGAAAACTGAGCACAACAGAGCTCTCTTAACAACCTGACTTTTTCTTATTGAGTCATAACCCACAGACCACAAAAGCGAACAAGTTGATGGTTTTTAGCATATTCACAAAGCTGTACAACTATCACTACTATCCAGTTTTAGAACTTCATCTCCCCCAGAAAGAAACCCCCTACTCAGTAGCAGTCACTCCCTATTTCCCCCTCCCTCACTTGTCTACTTTTTGTCTGTACAAATTTGCCTGTTCTGGACATTTCTTGTAAATGGAGACATACAATATGCAGCCTTTTGTATCTGGCTCCTTACAATTAGAATACTATTGTCCGGGTTTATCCATGTTGTAGCCTGTGTCAGTACTTTTATCACAGTGTAGTAGTCCACTGTATGGCCATGCCACATTGAAAGACACCTGGTTGTATTCACCTTTTGGCTATTATGAATAATGCTGCTATGAACATTCATGTACAATTTTTTGTATAGATGTATGCTTTCTTTTTTTTTTTTTGTGGCACGAGGGCCTCTTACTGTCGTGGCCTCTCCCGTTGCGGAGCACAGGCTCCGGACGCGCAGGCTCAGCGGTCATGGCTCACGGGCCCAGCCGCTCCGCGACACGTGGGATCCTCCCAGACCGGGGCACGAACCCGCGTCCCCTGCATCAGCAGACGGACTCTCAACCACTGCGCCACCAGGGAAGCCCTCCTTTTTTCAAATTTATTCGTGTATAGTTGATTTACAATGTTGTGTTAGTTTCAGTTATACAGCAAACTGATTCAGTTATACATATATTCATTCTTTTTTAGATTCTTTCCTCATATAGGTTATCACAGAATATTGAGTAGAGTTCCCTGTGCTACACAGTAGGTCGTGGTTGGTTATCTATCTTATGTAGAGTAGTGTGTGTATGTTCATCCCAAACTCCTGATTTATCCCTCCCCCCCTACTAGAAGTATGTTTTCATTTTTCTCAATACAAACCTTGGAGTGGAATTGCTGGGTTACACGGTAATTCTATGCTTAACTTTTTGAGTAGTTGCCAGACTATTTTCCAAAGTGGCTCCACCATTTTACTTTCCTACCAGATGTGATGATTACAGTATGACAGCCCTGCTCACATTCAGAGTCTGGGCATTTAGATAAGGACTCAAGCTGAGGATTCCCAACCCATGTTCCCACTTTGCTTTTCCCAGTAAAAAATAACCTTTTAAAATAGCCACTTAGAATTGGGCCTGAAACCACCTTGTAAGTACTAAGTGCTTACTGCCCTGCTCTCTATCTCCTGCTTGCCAGCAACCTGTGACAGAGGACTGCTCTTCCCCCCAGCCCCCATTTCTGTAAGCAACAAGTCTTGTAACTTTACCTACTGCATGTGGGTGTATTGCAACTGCACCTTCAATCAAAGTGATCCCAGGGTGTGTCTTTCCCCAAAGTGGGAGCATGGATGCCGACCCCACGTGGGTGGCTTGTGCCTCCTCTTTCAGCTGGCCATAATTTGCATATTCTTAATTTAATACACTAGCTTCTCAACGTAGCAGCATATGAGGGTTCCAGTTTCTCCATATCCTCACCAACACTTGTTCTCTGTCTTTATGATTAGAGCCATTCTAGTCGGTGTGAAGTAGTATTTCACTGTGGTTTTGATTTGCATGTCCCTTATGATTAATGACGCTGAGCAACTTTTCTGTCTGTCATTCTGTTATTTGGATGTAAGAGTTCTTAATACATTTTGGATACTAGACCCTTATCAGATTTATAATTTACAAATATTTTCTCTCATTTTGTAGATTATCTTTTTTTTTTGCAATACGCAGGCCTCTCACTGTTGTGGCCTCTCCCGTTGCGGAGCACAGGCTCCGGACGCCCAGGCTCAGCGGCCACGGCTCACGGGCCCAGCTGCTCCGCGGCATGTGGGATCTTCCCGGACCGGGGCACAAACCCGTGTCCCCTGCATTGGCAGGCGGACTCTCAACCACTGCGCCACCAGGGAAGCCCTGTAGATTGTCTTTTAACTTTCTTCATTATGCCCTTTGATGTCCTTTGTCCAATTTACCTATTTTTTTATTTTGCTGCTTGTACTTTTGGTGTCATTTCTAAGAATCCATTGCCAAATCATGAAGATGTACTTGTATATATTTTTCTAAGAATTTTATATTTTTAGCTCTTACACTTAGGTCTCTGATCCACTTTGAGTTAATTTTATATGTAGTGTGAGGTAGGGATCCAACTTCATTCATTTGCAAGTAGATGTCTAAGCGTCTTAGCACCGTTTATTTATTCTTTCTCTATTGAATTGTTTTCGTACACTTTTCCTTTAAAAAAAAAAATCAGTTGACCATATATGACACCAAAACCACAGGCAACGGGGACTTCCCTGGTGGTCCAGTGGTTAAGACTCCGCGCTTCCAATGCAGGGTGTGTGGGTTCAATCCCTAGTCGGGGAACTAAGATCCCACATGCCACACAGTGCGGCCAAAAAAAATAAATAAAAAATAATAATAATGAAAAAATTTTTATTAAAAAAAAAGCACAGGCAACAAAATAAAACTGGACTTCATGAAAATTAAAACCTTTTGTGCATCAAAAGACATTATCGCAACTTCCCTGGTGTTCCAGTGGTTAAGACTCTGCGCTCCTAATGCAGGGGCCCCACGTTCGACCCCTGGTCAGAGAACTAGGTCCTGCATGCCTTAACTAAAGATCTCGCATGCTGTAACGAAGATCCTGCACGTGGCAACAACGATCCCTCATGCCGCATCCAAGACCCAGCACAGCCAAATAAATAAATAATTTTTTAAAAATCTTAACCATTTTTAAAATTAATTAATTTATTTATTTTGGCTGTGCCGGGTCTTAGTTGTGGCACGAGGGATCTTCATTGTGGCATGAGGGATATTTAGTTGCAGCATGCAGGATCCTTTTAGTTGCAGCATGCAGACTCTTAGTTGCATCATGCATGAAGGATTTAGTTCCCCACCAGGGATAGAACCCAGGCCCCCTGCATTGGGAGCGCAGAGTCTTACCCACTGGACCACCAAGGAAGTCCCTAAATAAATATTAAATAATTTTTTTAAAAAAGACATTATCAACAGAGTGAAAAGGCAACCCACAGAATCGGAGAAAATATCTGCACAAACTACATATCTGATACGGGACTAATATACAGAATAGATAGAGAACTCCTAAAACTCAACAATAAAAACACCAAGCAACCCAGTTCAATAATGGACAAAGTACCTGAATAGACATTTCTCCAAAAGAAGACATACAGATGGCCAATAAGCACATGAAAAGACACTCAACATCACTAATCTTTAAGGAAATGTTAATTTAAATCACAATGAGATATCACCTCACACCCATTAGAATGGCTACTATTAAAAAAAAAAAAGAAATAAAATGGTAAGTGTTTGTGAGGATGTGGAGAAACTGGAACCTTTTACACTGTTAGTGAGAATATAAAGGGGTGCAGCTGCTCTGGAAGACAGTATGGTGGGCCCTCAAAAAGCGAAACAGAATCACCTTATGACCCAGCAATCCCACTTCTATATATACACACAGAAGAACTGAAAGCAGGGCTCTGAAGAGATATTTGTATACTCACGCTTAACAGCATTATTCACAGTAGGTAAAAGGTTGAAGCAATCCAAATGTCCAAGGACAGATGAATGGATAAACAAAATGTGGTCTATACATACAGTGGACTATTATTCATCCAGCCTGAAAAAGATTCTGACATATGCTACAACACAGATGAGCCCTGGAGATATTAAGCCAGTCACAAAAAGACAAATATTGTATGTTTTCACTTATGTGAAGTACCCAGAGTATCAAATTCAGAGACAGAAAGTAGAATGGTGGTGGTCACGGGCTGGGAGAAGGGGAGAATGGGGAGGTAGTATATAATGGATATAGAGTCTCAGTTTTACAAGATGAAAGAGTTCTGGAGATGGACTGTAGTGACGGTGGTACAATGATATAAATGTACTTAATACCACTGAACTGTACACTTAAAAACAATTAAGACGGTGAATTTACACTATGTGTATTTTACCTCAATTCTTTTAAATTGGGAAAAAAATCAATTATAAATATGAGGGTTTATTTCTTGATTCTCAATTCTATCCCACTGCTCTGTCTGTCCTTATGCCAGGACCACACCTGTAGCTTTGTAGGGAGTTTTGAAATTGGAAATGTGAGTCCTCCAACTTTGTTCTTCTTTCTCAAGATGTTTTAATTAATCCTGATCTGTTGCATCTGCATCTGGATTTTAAAATCAGCTTGTCAATCTCTGCAAAGAAGCCAAATGGAATTTTACTGGGGACGGCAATGAGTCTGTAGGTCAGTCTGGGGAGTCTCGCAATCTTTATTTTTTTGGCAGTGTGGGTCTTTGTTGCTGCACGTGGGCTTTCTCTAGTTGCGGTGAGCGGGGGCTGATCTTCGTTGTGGTGCGGTGGCTTCTCTTGTTGCAGAGCACAGGCTCTAGGCACGCGGGCTTCAGTAGTTGCAGCACGTGGGCCCTAGAGTGCGTGGGCTTCAGTAGTTACGGTGCATGGGCTCAGTAGGTGCAGCGCCTGGGTTCTAGGGCACATGGGCTTCAGTAGTTGTGACACACAGGCTCAGGAGCTGTGGCTCGCGAGCTTAGTTGCTCCACGGCATGTGGGATCTTCCCAGACCAGGGATCAAACCCGTGTCCCGTGCACTGGCAGGTGGATTCTTAACCACTGCGCCACCGGGGAAGTCCCTGCAATCTTAACATTAAGTCTTCCAAGCCATTAACGGGGGATGTCTTTCCATTTTTAGGTTTTCTTTCTCTCAACAATGTTTTATAGTTTTCAGAACATAAGTCTGTGTCTCTTTTGGAAATTTGTTCCTAAGTATTTTATTATTTTTGATGCTATTTTAAATGGAATTGTTTTCTTAATTTCATTTTAGGATTGTTCATTGCAGGTATACAAAAATACAACTGATTTCTGTATATTGATCTTTATCCTGCAACTCTGCTGAACCCATTCATTTGTACTAATACATTTTTACTAGAATCCTTAGGATTTTCTAGTTCATGTCATCTATAAGTAGAGATAGCCTCCCTCCTTCCTTTCCAATCTGGATACCTCTTATTTCATTTTCTTGGCTAAATGTCCCAGCTCCCTCAGTACAATGTTGAGTAGAAGTGCTGAGACATCCTTTGGACAAAGCAGCAGGTTAAACTCAAGCTGGGGACACTCGACAGAACAAACCCAGTTTCAACAAATACACTGCAAGGCAGACAAATTAAAAAAGAGGAAACGCTCATAGATTAAGAGAGATTTAAGAGATATATTAACCAAATGCAACTAAGTTTCTGAACAAACTATTTAAAAAAATTTTAAGGCGATTTGTACACTGCCTGAAAAACTGATATTACAGAATTGTTAATATTTTAGAGGTCATAATGGTATGACCCTAATCTTTAAAAATATCCACTGAAATATTTACAAATGAAATATATTTGACATTGGCTTAAACAATCTGGGAGTGGTGGGGGCATAAGGGAAACAAGACCAGCCAGGACTCGGGCTTGAGGACTGGTGAAGCCAGGTGATGGTATGTGGAAGAAGTTCATCGTAACAGTCATTCAATTTCCATATATAAAGTTTTCTACAATAAAAAAATTTTAAACGTGTCCTTGATAGCTCAATCAGGAGACACTGGCTTCTTCTGAATTTCTAGTTTTTAGTGTAACCCGCTCCCAGAACTAGCCCTGGGTGATGCAGTGGCAGCACGTTTCATTTTTGACACTGCACTGTAACTGGGGAGCCTGGAGGGAGGAGGCCTCCAGCCCTGCATCACTGACAGTCCCACCCACAGCATCTGGTACCCGCCTTGTGCCTGGAAGGAAGGCCAGGCAAACGTGTGCCTGAAGATGCTCAAGTTCTGTCATCGTGGAAACTTTTCAAACACAAGCTTAATTAAAAGATAAATGGCAAGTGAAATACCATTTTTACGGAAAAAAATGTACAATGTTTAGAAAGATATATGTCTCCTTGTATTTTCTAAGTTTCTACAACTAACATCTTATTTGTGTAGTGAAAATCATAAACAGGGAATTCCCTGGTGGTCCAGTGGTTAAGACTCTGTGATCTCCTTGCCAAGAGCCAGGGTTCAATCCCTGGTCGGGGAGCTAAGATCCTACAAGCCTGCAGTGCGGCCAAAAAAAATTGGCTTCAGGAATAATAAACAACCATTTTAAGTAAATATTTTAAGAACATTATAAACAGATAATGCATATTTATGGTATAAACATTCCCTAAAATATTTACTATCTGTAAGAAATATACAGAGAAAATGTTTCAAAAACTGAAATGCTTTATACGACTGTAAACTCCACTGTTCTGTGGTCCTTACAGACATGTTCTAACATTCACAGTCAGTAAATGAAACTCAAATGACAAATCACCTGGGAGCATAACCTCCATCTTTTTAGATAACTTGTGAGCCTAAGGTTCTTATCTGGGGGAGTCAATTTTTTTTCCAAGTTTTTATTGTGCCAACTGAAACTACTTGTCCCAGATGCTTGGCTCCCCTAAGTCCTGGAGGGGAGACAGGAGCCCCTGTGATGTCAGGGCCTGACAGCCACAGGAGGCTCACACCACCCTGCTTCCAACAAAGCCCCCAGAGCACCTCCCACCCCAACACCAAAACCAAACAAAAGCAAAGGCAGGGGCAGGTGCTGGGGGAAGGAACGACTCTGGTGAGGACCCTTCCACATACGTGCAAAGGGCAGGAGTGCTGCCTATTCACACTCTAGAAATCCTACACTGAGCGTCTGGTGCGGGAGGGAGACAGTGTCCACAGAGGGGGTACACACACAGTAAACAGACACGGCCTATTCCAGCTCTGCCCTAAAACTGCAAATCAACCGTGAAAGGGTGAGGCCTCTGAGTGAACAGCTGTCAAAGACGAAGTTCAGGCACAGGCAGTGTTTACTCTGAGTAGGGGAGAAAGGGCAATTTTATAAGTAGACGGCAGGACCAGTGTCTTGGGGTGGGGGAGGGGAGCTGGCGGTGGGTCACTGGCTCAATAAAGTGGAGAGAAATGGGACGATACCAGCCATTTCTGCCACGTGGTAAACCCGCCTGGGGTTGGGGTACGGAGTGCAAAGGTCTAGAAGCGTCAAGCCTTGGCATCACAATGCACCCAGTCCTTGCCCTCCAATGCATTAGCTCCCATCCACTTGTGCTTTCTCCCCTTGAGCAGAAGTGTCGCCCACCAACCCATTCTCCCCGACGCCCAAGCCATTTCTCCCGTCCCAGATGGCAGCGCTCACCTCTGCAGGGCCTGGATTAAGACTCAGTGCCCACGAGAGGCCACCTAGCATCCTGTCCCCAAGGACCCATACCTGATAGATGGCTTCGTCACAGGCGTTCTGAAGGCCCAGGTTCACCATCGTGTTCTGTAGTGTGCGGCCCATGTAGAATTCCAGGGAAAGATAGTAGATGCGCTGAGGAAGCAAAAGGAAGCATCTTAGACTGTGCATTCCACCCCACACACGAGAAGAGTCCGGTGCCGAGAAGACCTTCTTAGGGGCTTCGCTCAGTCAATCCTGCACTTACCTGCACATCCCTAAAATGGGTTCACTCTCTTCAGCCTTGGCCAACCTCAGCTTTCCAGAGGCAGCCCCGTAGCGGGGGCCCTTCGAAAGTAGTCTGTTCACTGCCCTTCTGGAGTCCCCAAGGGGATGGAAACGAACCACTGCCTGAGGTAGGGAGGCAGGGAGGGGCAGTAGTGGGGAACAGACTCCCAGGACAGACAGAGTCAGGTCTGAGCTTGGCGGGGCCTCTTTCCAGCCACGCCCTCGAGGAGGAGACCACATCGCTCACAAAGGGGTGAAGCAGCCCTGCAGGATGAACAGCTTCTGATACCTGCACTAAGTACTCAGTGCAAACAGCACAGTCAACACAACGGGATAGACAGATGGACATGTCTACTTCCACCTGCTGACTGTTTGCTGGCTTTGGGGGACTGAGAGGTAAACCTCCATGTAAACGAGGTGACGACCACCAACACTCGCTGGGGGCCACGCAGGGTTCAACATTTCCCGCGCCTGGTGCCATCTGCCCACACGACCACCCAATGGGCCACGGGAGGCAGTGGCAGAGCTGAGATCTGGCCCGCAGAGTCCTGCTCTCATACAGGGCTCCATGCTGCCTCCAGCTGTCAAGAGTAAGGCCTTGGGACTTCTCTGGAGGTCCAGTGGTTAAGGCTCCACGCTCCCAGTGCAGGGGGCACGGATTCGATCCCTGGTTGGGGAGCTAAGATTCCTCATGCCGCACAGCACGGCTAAAAAAATAAAATAAAACTAGAACTCTCAAAAAAAAAAAAAAGAGTAAGGCCTTGATGAGAGAAGGGAAAAACGCTTCCCTACAGAAGAATTCTGATTAACAAACGCAGAAGGAATGGGAGGAATGGAAAACCACCATGAGAACAGCACAGGAACAGCTGCGCAGGTGACCACCGTGGCTCTAGGGACTGACTGGATATTCTGCACAGCCCTCCAAGTGTCTCCCCCCAAATAATCTTAATCGCCGTGGTGGTTTTAGCAGATGCCCCCCAATTCTCTGATAGCCTTCACTCCAGGAGGTGGTGTGGTATTCAACCCCCTCCCGCTGAGGGTGGGCTGGTCATGGCAACTCCCTTCCGACAAATAGTCTGGAAAGGGAAAACTGCAAATTCACAATTTTGGATTGTGACGATACCTTCCCCACACGATCAAGGTTAACTTCCCCAGTAACAGGTCGGGTGATATGCTGTCATGAGAAGGGGACCTCGCCTCCACGGTTTTCTTTCCAAAACTCCCAACCCCAGACTGACGGTGAGAAGCATCGGTCAGACCCAAAGTTAGGGACATCTGTGGAACTGCCTGACCAGCACCCGTCAGATCTGTCAAGATCACAGAGGACAAGGAAAGACCAACAACCACTGCAGATAGAAGACTAAGGAAATAGGACGACTAAATGGACCCTGGATTAGGTCCGCGACAGAGAAAGGCCATCAGAGGAAGAACTGACAGGAAGTGCTGAGCCAGCGCTAACTTCTTAGTTTTGATACCTGTGCTGTGGTCACTCAGGATGTTACCATTGGGGGCAGCCGTGAAGGGCACGTGGGCATGCTACACTCTATTTGCAACCCTCTGTCAACCTAATATTGCCTCTAAGTAAAATGTAAAAGAGCAAAACCAGGCCTTGAAAAGGTGTGTGTCTGTGAGCTATGCACGTGCAGGATGATGAGAGAGCACTTCTCGGTCTCCGGTGTGAATCCAGGGGAGAGCGCTGGCTGCGCTACGGTTTTACCTTTCCTATAAAATTTCCAAAATATACAATCTAAAAAATCTATTCCCCTATGGGCTGCAGAATGCAGGGAGAAGAAAGGCCTGGATTCCTTCTCCTCAGGTGGCGATAGGGCTGCTGGGGCCTGTGCACTTCACGGAGACACCTGCAGAGGGCAACCTGCTAAGCCCCGCACCAGCAGCTTCTGGAACCTACCATGTGGCGCCTTCTTATACCTTGTTTAGAATTCTGACCAGCAGCTGACCAGAAACATCTGAGCAAACCTGGTGACCATCTGCCAGCCAACAGCCGTTTTAGTGGTACTGCCCTTTGGGTTTTTCCAGCAGCATTCACACCATCGCTTCACACTTCACTGTAGTTGTTCTTAACCTACTCTCCTCAGAACCAAGAAGCAGCCAGAAAGGATGGGCCAGGTTGAAAGAGGCTCCCAACTTGCAAAACACACAGGCAGGGGACCTATGTGTATGGAGAGACATCCCATGTCAATGGATTGGAAGGCTTAACGCCGTGAAGATGGCAATAATCCCCAAATGATCTACAAATTCAACACGATCCCTGTCAACATTCCAGCTGGCTTCCTTGCAGAGTGACAAGCTGATCCTAGCGTTCAGATGGAAACGCAAGGGGTCTGGAATAGTCAAAACGATCTTGAAAAAGAAAACGGAAGTGGAGGACTCACACAAGTCTCAAACCTTACTACAAAACTACTGTCAGCGAGACTACCCTGGCATAAAGAAGGACACACAGAGCAATGGAATAGCACAGAGAGTCCAGAATAAACCCTCACATTTATGGTCAACTGATTTCCAACAATAGTGCCCAGATAATTCTGTGGGGAAGAACAGTCTTTTCAACAAATGGTGCTAGGACAACTGGATATCCAGAAGCAAACGAATAAAGTTGGACTCCTCTTTCATACCATATGCAAAAAATTAATTCAAAATGGATCAAGAACATAAATGTAAGGGCAAAACTATAAAACTCTTAGGAGAAAACACAGGGGTAACTCTTTGTGACCTTGGATTAGGCAATGGTTTCTTCTGACATGACATCAAAAGCACAAGTGAAAAAACAGATAAACTGGACTTCATCAACATTTAAAACATTTGATACAATTAAGAAAGTAAAAAAGACAACCCACAAAAGGGGGAAATGTTTTTTAATTGAAGTATAGTTGATTTACAATATTATATTAGTTTTAGGTGTACAACATAATGATTCACAATTTTGATAGATTATACTCCATTTAAAGTTATTATAAAATATTTCCCTGTGCTGTACAATATATCCTTGTAGCTTATTTATTTTATACATAGGGGTTCATACCTCTTAATCCCCTCCCCCTATCTTGCCCCTCCCCTCTTCCCTCTCCCCATTGGTAACCACGTTTGTTCTCTGTATATTCAAGCCTATTTCTGTTTGGTTATATTCATTCATTTTTTAGATTCCACATATAAGTGATAACATACAGTATCTGTCTTTCTCTGTCTGACTTGTTTCACTTAGCATATAATACCCTCCAAATCTATCCATTCTTTTGTTATGGCTGAGTAATATGCCACTGTGATACACATATCACATCTTCTTTATCCATTCATCTGTTGATGGTCACTTAGGTTGCTTCCATATCTTGGCTATTGTAAACAGTGAAAATATCTTTTCAAATTAGTTTTTTCATTTTCTTTGAATATATACCCAGGAGTGGAATTGCTGGGTCATAAGGCAGTTATACTTTGAGTTTTTTAACGAACCTCCATACTGTTTTCCGTAGTGGTTACACCGATTTACGTTCCCAGTGTAGGAGGGTTCCCTCTTTTCCATATTCCTGTCAACATTTGTTATTTATGGTCTTTTTGATGATAGCCATTCTGACAAGTATGAGGTGACATCTCATTGTGGTTTTGATTTGCATTTCTCTGATGATTAGTGATTTTGAGCATTTTTTCATGTGCCTGTTGGCCATTTGTATGTCTTCTTTGGAAAAATGATTATTCAGGTCTTCTGCCCATTTTCCAATCAGTTTTTTTTTTTTGATATTGAGTTGTATGAGCTGTTTATATATGTTGGATATTAACCCCTTATTGGTCGTATCATTTGCAAATATTTTCTCCCATTCAGTAGGTCTTGTCTTTCGTTTTGTCAATGGTTTCCTTTGCTGTGCAAAAAAAACTTTTAAGTTTAAATTAGGTCACATTTGTTTATTTTTTATTTTGTTTCCTTTGTCTTAAGATAAAAAAAAACTGCTAAAATTTATGTCAAAGAGTGTTCTGCCTATGTTTTCTTCTAGGACTTTTATAGTATCTGGTCTTACAGTTAGGTCATTAATCCATTTTGAGTTTATTTTTGTATATGGTGTGAGGGAATGATCTAATTTCATTCTTCTACATGTAGCTGCCCAGTTTTCCCAGCACCACTTGTTGAAGAGACTGTCTTTTCCCCATTGCATATTGTTGCCTCCTATGTCCTAGATTAACTGCCCATTAAGTGGGTGTGTTTATTTCTGGGCTCTCTATTCTGTTCCACTGATCTATGTGTCTGTTTTTGCGCCAGTACCATACTGGTTTTTGTTAGTTTGTTTGTTTTTTTATTGGAGTATACTTGATTTACAATGTTGTGTTAGTTTCAGGGTGATTCAGTTATATATATATATATATTCTTTTTCAGACTCTTTTCCCTTATAGGTTATTACAGAATATTCAGTAGAGTTTCCTGTGCTATACAGTAGGTCCCTGTTAATTATCTATTTTATATGTAGTAGTGTGTATATGTTAATCTCAAACTCCTAACTTATCCCTCCCCCACCCCCCTTACCCCTTGTTAACCAAAGTGTGTTTTCTATGTTTGTGAGTCTGTTTCCTTTTTGTAAATAAGTTCACTTGTATCACTTTTTTTTTTAGATTCCACATATAAGTGATATCGTATATTTGTCTTTCTCTGTCTGACCTACTTTACTTAGTATGATAATCTCTACGTCCACCCATGTTGCCGCAAATGGTATTATTTCATTCTTTTTTATGGCTGAGTAATATTCCATTGTATATATGTACCACATCTTCTTTACCCGTTCATTAGTCAGTGGACATTTAGGTTGCAGTATCATACTGTTTTGATGACTGTAGCTTTGTGACTGTAGTCACAGCATGATACCTTCAGCTCTGTTCTTCTTGGAGAAAATATTTGCAAATCACATAGCTGGTAAGAGATCTGTATCAGGAATATATGTATACAATTCAATAATAAAATGACAGCCCAGTGGTAGGTTGGGCAAAGGATCTGCACAGACATTTCTACAAAGAAAATACAAATTGCCAATAAGCACATGAAAAGATGACTAACATCATGAATCATAAGGGAAATGCAAATCAAAAGCACAATGAGATGCCACTTCACATCCACTGGTACAACTATGATTAATAAGCCAGCAGATAATAACAAATGGTTAGCAAGGATCTGAAAACTAGCTGATGAGAATGTAAGATGGTACAGCTACTCTGGAAACCAGTCTGGCAGGTCCTCAAAAGTTAAACAGTTTACCATTTGGTCCAGCCATTCCACTCCTAGACATATATGCAAAAGAAATGAAATCCTGTGTCCACTAAAAGACTTGTATTTAATAGTCAAAAGGTGAAAACAACTCAGATGTCCACCAACTTATGAATGGATAAATAAAATGTGATATATCCATACAGTGGAATATTATTCGGCCATAAAAAGGAATCAAGTACTGATAAAGCTACAATGAGAATGAACCTAGAAAACATTATGCTAAATGAAAGAAGCCAGTCACAAAAGACCACATATTGTATGATTCCATTTATATGGAATATAGGTAAATCTACAGAAACAAAAAGTAGATTAGTAGTTGCCTAAGACAGGCGGACAGGGAGTTTAGGGTGGGTAACAGCTAAAAAGCGTGGGGTTTCTTTCTCGGGTAATGAAAATGTTATAAAACTGACTGTGGTGATGGTTGCACAATGGTTGCACAAAACTCTGAATATATCAAAACCACTGAATAAACTGTATACTTTAAATGGGTAAATTGTATGGTATCAGAATTTTATCTCAATAAATATTGTATGTAAGATAGAATACTTCCACTTGTAAAGGTGGTAGGATAAAAATGTCTCTACCCACTTCTCCCTAAAACTCACTGACCCTAGGAAAACAGAGGTGGAAACTGAGGGAGGCAGAACTCAGCCAGAAACTGCCCCTTGTAACACTTCACCACCAAGCTGCAGGAGAGGGATGAGGGTGACTGTCCACTGCCGGTCTCTGCCTTCTGAGGCCGATGAAGGGACAAAGCGCTTTACACTTACATGTGTGCACACATGTCTACACCCACACGTGTACATGCATTCACACCCACGGTGCACACTCACACCTGTGTGCGCACGCTCACACACACACACACACACCACAAAACTGGGAACCAGGAGGGGCTGCTCCCTCCTTGCTGCACACAGCAGGCCCTGCCCCATCATCCAGCTGCAAGCAACTGGCTCAGGAAGAATCCCCTCCACTCAGAGATGGAGCTCAGGGTCTACAACCTGAGAAGAAAAACAGAACAGACAGGAAATACAACAGGCAAAGAACACCCAACATTTACCAAGGGCCACATGAAATCCATAAACACAGACCCATCTAAGACATCAAGAAACACTGATAAGGTAACAAAGAGACTCAACCAAGCACGGGAAAGAAGTAAAATAAATAAGAGATAAAACCACCACAGAAATGGAGGCAGCACTGAATGCAAAACAGCGGCACAGCTGAAAACAAAAAGCTGGCTGGAAAAGTGAGCAAAGTGGGGGAAAAGCATGAAGAGGACTGGAGAGAAAAATACCCATACAGAAGACAAAGAATACTTAACATCTGCATAATCAGTGTTCCTGAAGAAGGAAAATGAATAAAATGTTAAAAAAACTTTTCAATATGTAATTTAAGAAAACTTTACATATATATTAAATCTACAAATTGAAAGAACATGCTTACGTACAAAAAAAATTCCAGTGTCCTTTAAATCACAAACACGTCGCAGTGTAACGAGTGATTCTGCAGAGCTGCCCTCTGCTCCACCACCGCTGTCACTGCTGCTCACGGCCCACTGCTTCCTCCTGACTTTTCACTGTCCTGGACACTATTTACTCTATACTTGAACTGATTTATTATTATATGGGGTTCCCAAAGCACGGTACCACACCTCCCTCTAGACGGGGCTTAGTAATCAACGTGAAAACACACTGAGATGACAACACCCAGCTGTCCGAGAGAGTGAGTGAATGTTTTGAGCAGCCATTCCCTTCTCCTAGGCACACATGAAAGCCATGCCTATTTATGGGGTTCTCCCAAGAGGTTTTATAAAAAGTTGGCAAGGCGTGGAGCAACAAAGCCTGTGAGCCACAAGTACTGAGCCTGCGCATCTGCAGCCTGTGCTCCACAACAACAGAGGCCGCGACAGTGAGGTGCCCGTGCACCGCGATGAAGAGTGGCCCCCACTCGCCGCAACTAGAGAAAGCCCGCAAGCAGAAACAAGGACCCAACACAGCCAAAAATGAATAAAGAAAGAAAGAATGAAAGAAAGAATGAATGGATCAGATTCATATTTAAAAAAAAAAAAAAAGTTGGCAGGGGACTTCCCTGGTGGTCCAGTGGTTAAGAATCCACCTTCCAGGACTTCCCTGGTGGCGCAGTGGTTAGGAATCCACCTGCCAATGCAGGGACAAGGGTTCGAGCCCTGGTCCAGGAAGACCCCACATGCCACAGAGCAACTAAGCCCGTGCGCCACAACTACGGAGCCTGCGCTCTAGAGCCTGTGAGCCACAACTACTGAGCCCTTATGCCATAACTACTGAAGCCCGCACGCCTAGAGCCCATGCTCTGCAATAAGAGAAGCTACCGCAATGAGAAGCCCACGTATCGCAATGAAGAGTAGCCCCCGTTCGCCACAGCTAGAGAAAGCCCGCGCGTACCAACGAAGACCCAACGCAGCCAAAAATAAATAAATTAATAAATAAACTTTTTTTAAAAACCTTTAAAAATAATTAAAAAAAAAAAGAATCCACCTGCCAATGCAGGAAACACGGGTTCCAGCCCTGGTCCAGGAATATCCCACATGCCACGGAGCAACTAAGCCCGTATGCCACAACTACGGAGGCTGCGCTCTAGAGCCTGAGAGCCACATCTACTGAGCCCATGAGCCACAACTATTGAAGCCCGTATACCTAGAGCCTGTGCTCTGCAACAAGACAAGCCACTGCAATGAGAAGCCCGCTCGTTGCAACTAGGGAAAGCCCATGAGCAGCAACGAAGACCCAAAGCAGTCAAAAATAAATTAATTTATTAAAAAAAAAAAAAAAAAAAGAATCCGCCTTCCAATGCAGGAGACGCAGGTTTGATCCCTGGTCAGGGAACTAAGATCCCACATGCTACGGGGCAACTAAGCCCGTGCACTGCAACTACTGAGCCCACGCACTCTGGAACCTGCGCACCACAACTAGAGAGAAGTCTGCGCGCCACACTGAGAGATCCCGAGTGCCACAACTACTGAGCCCACGTACTCGGGAACCTGTGCACCACAACTAGAGAGAAGTCTGCGCGCCACACTGAGAGATCCCGAGTGCCGCAACTACTGAGCCCACGTACTCGGGAACCTGTGCACCACAACTAGAGAGAAGTCTGCGCGCCACACTGAGAGATCCCGAGTGCCGCAACTAAGACCCAACACTGCCAAAAATAAATAAATAATATTAAAAGAAAAAAAGTTGGCAGGTCAGGGATATGATCAAGATGTTTTTATTTTGCCTTTAACCATAATATGTATTTTAAAAGTTGTAGTTCGATCTTTCTGCTAAAGTTTCCAACTTTTAACTAGCACTATGAAAATAGCTTGATTATCTCTTTTTCTAAGAGATGGGTGCTGAGGGATACAATGTTGGGCCCAGTCTTAAAGCCTCTGAATCTCTTTCATTTTCCTCCTAAGTTCAACATGGGTGTCCAGGGTTCAGCTGTGTATTTAGTTCAGTAAACCTGCCTGGGCAGCCTCCTGCGGCATCCTGAACAAGAGGGCAGCAGGAGCAGCATGGCATCTAGGGTCCCCCCCAGCACTGCCCACTCAGAAAGGACCGACCACGGTCAGCTCTGCGCCAGGCACCGCTGCAGACTGTGCTTGGCTGGAGCTCTGGACTCAGGGTTTGTGCCTTGTTTTCTGTTGCTGTTTTTGTCTGTGTGACTTGAGAACTTTTATTGTTTCCTCACATATGTTGGTTTTGTTTTCCCCAGTTTCCTTAAGATGGTTCAGCGTGAAACCATCAAACTGAAGAAGGCGCTTGAGAAGCCGGCCAATGACATGCACAGATTTTGAACCACGCGGACTGGGTCCCATCCCGGCTCCTGCAGCGGCCGGTGGGGCGACCTGGTCACTTTATGTCTCTGATAGCACCATGCCTACCTGGGACTCGGCAATGCTGGTCCCCTCACCTGGCCAGATTTTCAGGGAGGGGTGTGGAACCTAAAGAACAGGGTGACAATCCTGGAAAAAAAACACCTTCAAAGGGCCAGCTCCTTGCCAGGCGCAAACTCTGCCGCTTGATGACCAAGGCCATCGCAGGCCCGGCCCAGCCCCTTCCCACCTCTCCAGCCCCTCCAGCCTCCCCGGCGCCATCTGTGCAACCTTGGACAGGGCCTCCCAGCTCAGGGGTGCCAATAGAGAACCAGATGTTCACCTGCTTGAGCCTGACAACAGCAGGGACCCCTTAACCTTGCCACACAGCTCTGGGGGGCCGCCTGCAGGCCTGAACTAGGCCACTGATCTTTCTTGCAGAGTCCCTTCTTTGCAATATGGCTCTAACAAGTGTTAAATGGCCTAGAAGCAGCCTTAAGTTTTTTATAAACTGAGTTTATTTATTACATGCAAAGCCCACATCAACAGGTAACATCACAGAAAAGCATAAACAAAGCTCTTTGACAAAGATGAAAATATGATCAACACAAACATTATACAACATATTACTCTCCTAAAGAATCTTAGGAGTTAATGAACTCTGTGAAAATGGAGTTTAATGTCAATAGGTAGAGCCTCATTTTGCTCTCTATACAACCGAGATTAATACATAGAACTGGACTTTCAGAGACCTCCAATTTCTTTTCCCTCTCCTAAAAGTGTGTTTAGAGTCCTTGTTTAACAGAAGGGTCTGAACACTCTGCAGGAAAAGGAAAGAAATAACTGTCAACACTCAGGGCATTGAGGCACAGACTGGCGCAATCGACTTCACCACCAGCAAGAACCTGATTCTACAGGCAGATCTGGCCAGGAAGGTGTCCGCCCGCGCCAGGAACACGCAGCCTCACTCCTCGTCTATCAGATTCTGTCGGTGCCGCAGCGGCGTCTTAACCCACGAGCTGCCCTCTCGCAGCACAGCATGGCTCCCGCCAGCCAGAGCTGGCCCTGACATGACACAGGGACACTGACCACTGACCCAACACAGAAGTCAGCTCCGCTGGGCCCCCCAGCCTCTACAAAGGCACTGAGGTCACCTCCAGCCTGCCGCCCTGCCCGGTCAGCTCAGCGAGAGGAGGGCTGCTGGGGGGAGGGGCCCTTCCACCCCTGTCCTCACTGAGCACGTCCCCGTGTACACGCCACTGCGTCTGAGGGGCTTTTTGGAGGAAACAGCTTTATAAAACCACTACAGTGCTTGTGTGAGGATGCTGAGCGTTATCTACCACACCTCTTAAGGCCCAGCCTATGAAGTCACACTCATACTTTCTTTCAGAGCCAAGTGCCGGGGAACCTTGGCTTCCCCTAACTGGTGGGTTGTGTCTCAACGTGGACCACGAATGTCGTTTTTTATATTTTAGGTACTGGTACCTAGGAGTAGAACACAGGTCTGTTTGCACAAAGTCAACTTGGAAAATGTAAAATATGATAAAATTACAGTATTTTATCCCTGTAAAATCTACAGGGATTTTACACTCAGAGATCGCTTAGTTCTGCAGGAAACAAATTCACTTTGTGTTACATGATGTCAGTGTCACAGTCCTCTGCCTCCCACCTTATGTGCCATTAAGCTCTACAAAGCGTCTACTCACCCCATCCCAGAGCCAGATAATCATGGAGGCCACCTTGTCCCTGACAGATAGCCAGAGCCTAATCAACTTGTAGTAAGTGATCTGGACCATGTCAAACTACACTTGTGACTCAGTGTTATAAGTCAGTGTTTTCAACAGAGCTACTTTCACCTTTAAAAAAACAATGGTGTTTCAAGGCTGAGAAAAGACACTCAGCTAAAACTGAAATTACATATAATTCCTATTCCAGAAGATCCTGTTGAAGGCACTGTTAACCAGACTTTTTTTTTTTTAACATCTTTATTGGAGTATATTTGCTTTACAATGTTGTTAGTTTCTGCTGTATAACAAAGTGGATCAGCTATACGTATACATATATCCCCACATCCCCTCCCTCTTGCGTCTCCCTCCCACCCTCCTTATCCCACCCCTCTAGGTGGTTGCAAAGCACTGAGCTGATCTCCCTGTGCTATGCAGCTGCTTCCCACTAGCTATCTATTTTACATTTGGCAGTGTATATATGTCAATTGTCAATGTTGCTCTCTCAGTTTGTCCCAGCTTACCCCTCCCCCTCCCCGTGTCCTCAAGTCCATTCTCTATGTCTGCATCTTTAACCCTGTCCTGCCCCTAGGTTCACCAGAACCTTTTTTTTTTTTTTTAGATTCCGTATATATGTGTTAGCATACAGTATTTGTTTTTCTCTTTCTGACTTATTTCACTCTGTATGACTGACTCTAGGTCCATCTACCTCACTACTAACTCAATTTCATTTATTTTCATGGCTGAGTATTCCATTGCATATATGTGCCATATCTTCTTTATCCATTCATCTGTTGATGGACAGTTAGGTTGCTTCCATGTCCTGGCTATTGTAAACAGTGCTGCAATGAACACTGTGGTACATGCCTCTTTCTGAATTATGGTTTTTTCAGGGTATATGCCCAGTAGTGGGATTGCTGGGTCATATGGTAGTTCTATTTTTAGTTTTTTAAGGAACCTCCATACTGTTCTCCATAGTGGCTGTATCAATTTACATTCCCACCAACAGTGCAAGAGGGTTCCCTCTTCTCCACACCCTCTCCAGCATTTATTGTTTGTAGATTTTTTAATGATGGCCATTCTGACTGGTGTGAGGTGATACCTCATTGTAGTTTTGATTTGCATTTCTCTAATGATTAGTGATGTTGAGCATCTTTTCATGTGTTTGTTGGCAATCTGTATATCTTCCTTGGAGAAATGTCTATTTAGATCTTCTGCCCATTTTTTGATTGGGTTCTTTGTTTTTTTGATATTGAGCTGAATAAGCTGCTTGTATGTTTTGGAGATTAATCCTTGGTCAGTTGCTTCGTTTGCAAATATTCTCTCCCATTCTGAGGGTTGTCGTTTCACCTTGTTTATGGTTTCCTTTGCTGTGCAAAAGCTTTTAAGTTTCATTAGGTCCCATTTGTTTATTTTTGTTTTTATTTCCATTTCTCTTGGAGGTGGGTCAAAAAGGATCTTGCTGTGATTTATGTCATAGAGTGTTCTGCCTATGTTTTCCTCTAAGAGTTTTATAGTGTCTGGTCTTACATTTAGGTCTTAAATCCATTTTGAGTTTATTTTTGTGTATGGTGTTAAGAAGTGTTATAATTTCATTCTTTTACATGTAGATGTCCAGTTTTCCCAGCACCACTTATTGAAGAGGCTGTCTTTCCTCCATTGTATACTCTTGCCTCCTTTATCAAACATAAGGTGACCATATGTGCATGGGTTTATCTCTGGGCTTTCTATCCTGTTCCATTGATCTATATTTCTGTTTTTGTGCCAGTACCATACTGTCTTGATTACTGTAGCTTTGTAGTATAGTGTGAAGTCCGGGAGACTAATTCCTCCAGCTCCGTTTTTCTTTCTCAAGATTGCTTTGGCTATTTGGGGTCTTTTGTGTTTCCATACAAATGGTGACATTTTTTGTTCTAGTTCTGTGAAAAATGCCATTGGTAGTTTGATAGGGATTGCATTGAATCTGTAGATTGCTTTGGGTAATGTAGTCATTTTCACAATGTTCATTCTTCCAATCCAAGAACATGGTGTATCTCTCCATCTGTTTGTATCATCTTTAATTTATTTCATCAGTATCTTATAGTTTTCTGCATACAGGTCTTTTGTCTCCTTAGGTAGGTTTATTCCTAGATATTTTTGTTGCAATGGTACATGGTAGTGTTTCCTTAATTTCTATTTCAGATTTTTCATCATTAGTGTATAGGAATGCAAGAGATTTCTGTGTGTTAATTTTGTATCCTGCCACTCTACCAAATTCATTGATTAGCTTTAGTAGTTTTCTGGTAGCATCTTTAGGATTCCCTACATATAGTATCATGTCATCTGCAAACAGTGACAGTTTTACTTCTTCTTTTCCGATTTGGAGTCCTTTTATTTCTTTTTCTTCTCTGACTGCTGTGGCTAAAACTTCCAAAACTATGTTGAATAATAGTGGTGAGAGTGGGCAACCTTGTCTTGTTCCTGATCTTAGAGGAAATTTAACCAGACTTTTCAGTTGTCCAATTACCTTTCTAAATTTCTGTGTTCATTTCTCTTCCCTTTGCCATATCCTAAGAGCCCCATCCTCTACAAGGTAGAAAAGAGCCAGCTATCTGCTGCCTGCTGTTTACCTGCTTCATCTCTTAAAATGTGTGGGTTTCCATATGGGTTAGAGCCTGCTCTGTTTAATGGGCGGGAGAAAAGGAGGTATATCTGGAAAGATGTGTGAAGTTATCTCAGTTTTCTTCCTTGTATTTCTTATCAGCAGCACAGCTGACAAAGCTGGGTAAGGTCTGCAGTTGACAACACCGTGTTGGTGTGAACACCCTTTTTTCCAAATGCTCTTGTTGTATAAGGGAATCTACTTGATTTTCCGAGTTACACATTTGAGTTTTCAGGGGTAAAGGGGTATCAAGTCTAAAACTTACTTTCAAATGGTTCACAGAAAAAAAGTATCTATACAGAGAGAAAGACATAACAAACGCGTTAAAAATGTTTCATGTTTGGGGAATCCAGATAAAGAGCATATGGGAATTCTTTGTATCATTCTTGCAACTTGTAAAAGTCTGAAATCACATAAAATAAACGTTTAAAAAGTCATCTATAAAGGGCTAGGATGCAGAAATGAGATCAGTTACAATATTTCACAAAGATACAAAGGGTTAGCCATCCACAGCACCTGGGTATAAGTCAGGGTTCCCCAGAAAAACAGAATCAACAGGATATATACACAGAGATTTATTTTAAGGAATTGGGTCACATAATCATGGGGGTCCAAGACCAAAATCTGCTGGGGTGAGCCTGCAGGCTGAAGACCCAAGAAGGAGCAGCATTTGGAGTCCAAAGGCCTTCTGCCAGCAAATTCCTTCTGGCTGGGGAGGGATGTGGAGAGGAAGAGAGGGGAGGTGGGTATGGTGCGGGTATCAGTCTTTGTTCTGTTCAGGCCTTCAGCTGATTAGAGGCCCATCTACATTACAGAGGGTAATCTACTTTCCTCAAAATCCACTGACTTTAATGTTAATCTCATCTAGAAAACACCTTCACACAAACAACCAGAAAAATATTCGACCAAATATCTGGGCACCATAGACCAGCCAAGTTGACACCCAAAATTAACCATCACAGCCTGCAGGAGCAGAGGCTAGACTGTCTTCTAAGAAAAATCACGGCACACACCCAAAGCTTCCTAATCTCATAAATGACGGCTTCGGCCTACCTTCCATTTGGCAAGCTGTCAGGGTAATCAGCAACATGAAACATCTGCCCCTCCCCGGCTTCTGGCCAGAGAAAGTAACTCTGAGCTCTCTGCTATCAGGGAAGCTTGCCCATGGGATACAAGGTCAACTTCACACAGATGAGGGCAAACACTTCAGAACAGTTGAGTGGGTCAAAAAGATCCCAGTGCTGGACCCACTCCTGCCTAATTAAAACAAAATTTCAGAAGTAGGGGTTGTGTGCAGCCAAGGCAACAAAAAACTGCTCTAGATCATCTTCCTTTAACTCCCAGATCCAGCCAAACCATAAGATTAATTGTATTCATCATGATTAACTTACTAGAAATATTTAGGGCAGCTGTTTGGACCCAGTGGTAGAGCTCCTTTCCTTAGTCCACCATTATGGTTATGCCAAGAGCTCATGGGGAAGAGCCATGGTAAACTGGCCAGTCCATCCACTACAAGGATGCAATCAGGCCAGCTGTCCACATCGTACAACATCTCCTTTAAAGACCCATGGAAGAAATCTCGCATCTGCTCATTCTGGAATTTACTGCAGAGATGCCATGACTGCCATAACTGGGCATGACCTGCAATTTGCGTTGGTTGCCAGACTTACATCTGCATTTTGTCTCCTGACCGTGTATCTGAACTTAACCCACTTTCCTACCCTTACTGTCTTGCCCCAACTTTCTCTTTGAGGTCTTCTATGAAGTTGAAACTTTTGCAGCATATCTTGCTTAAGCATTCTCAAATTCTTTTTGGATGGAATGTTAATATAAAATGGAAACATTTTATCAGCAAACACAAAGCTGTAATGTTTTAGGACGGCAAGGTACTCAGGGATGGATTACCTAGCTTGACCTTCCTTATTTTAAAGATGAAGAAACTGAGACCAAGAAAGGTTAAGAAATCCACCCAAGCCCAAGGGTCAAACAGGCCAAATGGTAAAGCTAGGATTTGAGGAGCCTGGATTTCTGTGAGCCATCCCTCACCACCCAGCTCTTTTCCGTCCCTGAGTTTGCAGTGGAGTCCTGACCTTGCCATCACTTCAGAGACTCCTGGAGCCGACTTTAGAACTAAGCCTGCCTCCTGCCAAGAGCAGACTTCTTAATTTTAGCCTGATTTTTTGACTTGCTGATTTGCCAGCTTACTTGAAAACTCTTCCTCTGAGCACTGAGCTTCAACCGTTTCCACTATTACCAAAAATAGAGTGCTTGAGAGTTATGAAACAATAGGTGCAGCATAGCACTATACTAGTTTGTGTAATAAAAACAAATGTTTCTACCTGCACAGAAAAAAAGATGTGGAACACAAGATGTTTGTAGCATTTACAGTGTTACCACTAGGTGGTGAGATTACAGTTAATTTTTTCCTTTTGGCTTATCTGTGTTTTCTAATTTTTTCTCCAATAATCACAAGGACTTGCATAACTGTTTTAAAGTAAATAAAAATATTAAATAAAAGCACTTTAACTTATTGTTCAGATCGTCAGGCTGCCTAAGTCTGCAGTGCAGTGGTACACGGCCTTGAAGCCGTTCTTAGGCTGGGGACGTGGCTCTGCAGGATTATTATTGGGAGACCTTCCACGTCCTCTCAGCTCTAATCCTCCTGGGGCTTGTTTCTTGTCCTTTACAAGCAAACATGTAACTTTTGCAGAAAAAGGGGATGATGAGCTTATTTTCAACATGAATTAGCCAGACTGAAGCACTCAAATTCCAAGTTTCCACTTTCAAATGACCTTCCGATCCAGGACAAGCAAACAACCTTCCATTTACAGGCTGTGTGGCTTTAAAGAAGAGAAAGGTTTACACCTATAGCCACCGTAGCAATCAGTGAGGATGAGCAAACCTGTTTTGTTAGAGGGATTTAATCCTGTTCATGAAAGGTTATTTCTGTAATCCCTGAGCCCATCACTAGCCTTTTCAGGATCTAAATATAAATAAACACTCTAATGGGACCCCACGGTGTTGCGGTGTGTTCTGGTCCAGCTGCAGGGAAATACCCTTGAATATGCTGCCGGAGATGTCATCTGCTACATGAATAACAATGATATTGCAAATCAGAGCTCTGCCATCAGCAGGGAATTCTGGGGGAGCCACTGCCTGTTGGCCAGTTTCCCTGGCAAAGTCATCCCAAGCCCTTGTTGAAATAACCTGTTTCAGCCATTTGGTGCCATTTCTTTCTTCACCGTCTTGCATACTAAATATGAAGATCCTAGTTGGTATTCTAACAAATCTATCCTTTTTACCACCTCTCTTTTAGAAAAAAAGAGTGCCCCAGAAAGAATAAGTTTGGAAAAGCAACCAGTCTCAGACTTAGCAATTATTAAACATTTCTTAACGCCCTACAAAAATACTGTAAAATACTATCAACAAAGCAACTGCCCAGTGCTCAGGTGTACACTGCAAGTCAAATCTTTGCAAATTGGCTTCAGGCCTGAAAGTGTGTCCTTTCCTCACCAGTTTTCACTCTACATTAGTATAGTAGAAAGGATAAAACTTTCCATGGTCAAGAGGAAAAAAACAAAAACAAACAAAACTGGTAGCAGGGGCCTGGCCAAGCCCATACCCATCAAACCGAAAACTACCACTTTGGAGAATCGTATTTACTGACTTGGAAAGCTGTTGAAAAAGCTACAAATGTTGATGAATGAAACAGAAGAGCCACAAAATTGTATATACAACATGCTTTTTAAAAGTGTGCATATATATTCAAGAACAGGAAAACATGTAGAAGGACACGCACCTATATTTTAACACAGTTAAGAACGGAGGTGATGAGCAAATTTTCTCTCGTGTATTTTGTACTTTTCTACCATAAACCTACATGTGTGTAAAATGTAAAAAGAATAAACAATTCCTTAACGTCGGCCAACCTTAAGCTAAGTGAAGTTCTTCAAGGCAGGTGTGAGCGCCTGGAAGGCAGAGCCCATCACTGCGGGCTCCTTCTCCTCAGCAGGCTTCCCAGTGACGCCCCCCATCTCTGCCCGCCCGGACAGCAGGCCCCAACCACAGGGCTCCACGCCGCCCAGTACGCAAAGCGAGGGTTAGGCGACGCCGTGTGCGGGGCCATCTCACCCGGTGATCTCTCCTCAACTCCGGGAGGGGGGGGGGGGCGGGGGGGGCGGGGTGTCGCTCCCCATCTTAGGGGGTCTCTCCTCACGTGGGTCTATCCTCACTTGGGGGGGTCTCTCCCCATCTCGCGGGGAGGTCCTTCCTCACCGGGGGTCTCTCTCCACCCCGGTGCAGCCTCACCTTGGGGTCGCGCTCGTAGTAGTGCTGCTGCGTGCGGATCCAGCGGCCCACCAGGTGGTCTCGCACCGTGTGCGCCAGCGCCAGGTAGTAGTCGCGGCGCGTGGCCACGTTGCGGTCCTTGACGAGCGTGAAGTGCAGGTGCCGGTTGAAGCTCTTCCGCACCTCGGCCACGTCGCCCAGCCCCGCCAGCCCGCGCACGCTGATCTGCTTCCGCCTCTCGCCGTCCGTCAGCGGCTTCGCCATCGCGCCGGCAGTCCGAGGAGGACGAGGAGGAGGAGGGCAAGATAAGCCGCGGGGACACGCCCGCACGGAGGATGCTGCAGCTTCGCCGGCTGCCAGGCCGCGCCTGCGCACTGCGCTGCGGCGGCGAGGAAGGGAGGTGCAGAGGGTGCGCCTGCGCGCTGCGCCGGACCACGTGAGGGGCGGGGCCTGAGGAAGGGCGGGGTCGCAGGATGGGAGGGGCCTGCTGGAGGGGCCGCGCACCGACCCCTGGGTGAAGGAGTATTGCTGAGTTTCTCAACTTCCAGAACTAAGGATGAGGTCCTGGGCTTATGGCCCATTACTGCCAGCAACTCTCTTCATGTCCACTCCCTGAGACGGTGTCTCCTCCTGCTCGTCCCCCTCCCTAAAGCTGCTCACCTGGTTCCTACCTGCAGGTCCTCATCTGGGGCCCTCTTGCTGACTCTCACCAGCAACCCTCCAGTCTACACCCACTAGCACCACCGCTGCTGTTCCCCAGGGCCGTCTTCGCGTCCCCGGCTTCAGTGTTGCTCCCACTGCTCCTCCCTGATCCTATCTTGGCCTCTGGGGTCTCTGCATCAAGGAGAGTCCTTACAGGTTGGTTTAACATTGAAAAACTGGCAGTATTCACTGAAGCTAAACAAACACCTACTTCTGACCCAGCAATTCTAGTCCAGAGAAAACACCCAACAGGAATGAATGCTTATACCAACCAGAAGGCATGTACAGAAATGCTCATAATACTCAAATATTCAAAACAGTCCCAAACTGGAAACCACGCAAATGCCCACCAACGCTGGACTGATAAATAAACTGTGGCATATCCCACAGTTGCACGGTCCCCAGCCGTGAGAATGACAGACCACATCCAATACGCAGACGAACAAGTGCTGAGTGAGAGTGGGCAGCGCTAAAGAGCACAGCCTGAAGGATTCCACTCACGTGAGTTTCTAAGACTGGCCAATCTCTGGGCCTGCAGACCTAGGATGGTGCTGAGCGTTAGAGGTGGACATAGCTGGGGGGGAGGGGGAGTGGGTGAATCCGTGGCATCTGGAAAAGCTCTGATTACATGTGGTGTGCAAGCTCATCACTGCACACATGGGAGCTACCCCATGTGGGGAGTGTCTGTGGGTGTGGTCCTGGGGCAGGGCCCCGGTGGGAGGGGCAGGTCACAGGTGCAGCCCAAGGCCTTCCACCATCTTTCTCTACAGCTCATCCTGTTTCCTTGCCCTCCCTCCACACCCAACGGGGCTCCAGATCCTTCTTTAGGCCAAAGCCTTCCTGCTTGCTCACATATCCAGTGCCAATAACATCAGGCCTGGTGGGCCTGCCTTCTCTCCCAAGCTCCCAAGGACTCTCTTTCAGGAGCCGGTCCTCCAAGACGAAGTATGGGTCCTCCAGCCATTTTATTCCCTATGTATCTAGTCCATCCTTAGCTGCTCTTTTGGGTCCTCTTGCTGGGATTCCTGTGGTAGTTTCCTCATGGGCTCCCCCGCCTCCCAGACACTCCCCAGAATCATCCTAGCCAGGCTACAGACTGCACAGCCCCTCAGCAGAGGGCTGAGCCCAGCACAGCTCCTGCAAACCACAACCCCAGCCAGGTAAGCTTGGTAAACCAGCCTCAGCCCCTCCCTAGCAGGTCCTCAGGCTGGGCCTGGGGGACTTGAGGGGACAGGTGAAGGCAGGCACCCGACTGCAGCGGGCAGGCATTCTCATGTGTCCCATCCCAAAGGGACCAGGCAGAAGGGGAAGTGGTCAGAGCTGGGGTCAGTGAGAGAGCTGGGGGTGGGGAGAGAGAAGGAGCCCCCGAACTGTGGAGCCTGTGGGGCTGTGACGGGTGGCGAAGGACACACAACCAACATCCACAGGCCTCCCTGGTCTGGATCTTGCCTTCTGCAGCCCTCACCCCTGGGGAGTCCCTCACTGGAGGGGCGGATTTGCAGTGAAGGTCCTGTGGCCTGGTTTCGAGCTGCATCTCGGGGGACTGCCTCTGCCCACCCACAGCCCAGGCTGGCCTACCACCTGTTTTTATATGGCCCTCAAGTTAGGAACGCTGTCTATGTTTTTATTTTTTATTATAAATTTATTTATTTTATTTATTTATTTTTGGCTGTGTTGGGTCTTTGTTGCTGCATGCGGGCTTTCTCTAGTTGTGGCGAGCGGGGGCTACTCTTCGTTGTGGTGTGCGGGCTTCTCGTTGTGGTGGCTTCTCTTGTTGCAGAGCAAGGGCTCTAGGCATGCGGACTCAGTAGTTTTGGCACATGGGCTCAGTAGTTGTGGCTCGTGGGCTCTAGAGCACAGGCTCAGTAGTTGTGGCGCACGGGCTTAGCTGCTCCATGGCATGTGGCATCTTCCTGGACCAGGGCTCAAACCCGTGTCCCCTGCATTGGCAGGTGGATTCTTAACCACTGTGCCACCAGGGAAGCCCTACATTTTTAAATGATTGAAACAAGTGAAAAGAAGAATAATTCATGGTGTACGAAAATTACATGAAATGCAAATTTCAGTGTCTACAAATACAGCTACACTCATTCCTTTATATTTTCTCTAGGGCTGCTTTCACACATCCACGGCAGAGCTGAGCATCGTGACAGAGACGGTATGGCTTGAATCTTCCCCTTACAGAGGGTGCTGCCCCTGACCTGGAGTGTACGCTCCTGGGGGAGGGCCCCATGTCCCCAGCACTGCCTCACACTCGCAGGCCCCATGAATATACCCCGAATAGAGCGAATCCCCATGGTTCTACGTGCCGCATTCCAGGCGAGGGTGGACTGAGGTGTGGGAGGTGGCTGGCCTGGGCAGAATTCTTGAAGCCTCTTTAAAATTCACTAGATCACATTGGGAAAACGCACATTAAAACCCCAGCAGGCAGCAGGACTTACCTGCTACATACAATGGTCAACATGAAAGTGACCGACAGGGACTTCCCTCGTGGTCCAGTGGTAAAGAATCTGCTTTCCAATGCACGGGACGCAGGTTCGATCCCTGGTCAGGGAAGTAAGATCCCACATGCCACGTGGCAACTAAGCCCGCGTGCCACAACTGCTGAGCTCGCACGCCTCAATGAGAGAGCCTGCGTGCTGCAAACTACAGAGCCCACACGCTCTGGAACCCGTGCGCCACGCTAGAGAGAAGCCCACGCACCGCAAGGAAGAGCCCGCACGCCGCAAGGAAAGATCCCGTGTGCCTCAATGAAGATCCCGCGTGCCACAACTAAGACCCAATGCAGCCAAAAATAAACTAAATAAATAAATGCTCTTTAAAAAAAATAAAAAGCAGCCTTTAAAGAAAAGAAAGCAAAAGAGAAAGTGACCAACAGCACAGAGTGGTGGTGAGGCAGTGGAGTGCTGCTCAAGGGAGTGTAACCATTACAGCCACGTTGGAAACAGTGTGGCAGTTTCTTGTAATAAAATAATCAGTCCTTAAACATACCCTTACTACGTGGCCCAGCCATTCTACTTTTAGGTATCCGTCCAAGATAAATAAAAACCTATGCCCACAAAACAACTTGTGCGAGGATGTTCACAGGAGACTTACCACTAATGCCCCAAACTGGAAACAGCCCAGGTGACTATCAACAGGAAAGTGAAGAAACAAAGTAAGATACTGAAATAGTGGAATACTAACTCAACCATAGAAAGGAATGACACCGGTGAGTCTCACAAACATTATGCCAAGTGGAAGGCCAGACACAAAAGAGCACATATTGTACAATTTCATTGACATGAAGTTCCAGAATTGGCAAAAGTAATGTGTTGTGATGGAATTCAGAAGAGTCCCCCAGGGGCCAAGGGTAGGGGGATTGTCTGGGGAGTTTCTGGAGTGACAGAATAGGGATATGGGCTATATGAGTGTATCTGTCACAGTGGTTTGAACTCTATTCTTAAGATCTGTGCATTTTACTATATGAAAATACCTCTATAAAGATATTCTTTAAAAAAAAAAAAACTCACTAGGTCAGAAGTAAAAGCTAGAAAGAGCTTAAGTACCAAAAACAGCCTCCATCAAACAGGAAGCCTTTGCAAATCCAAGCCTCTAGGAAGCAACACTGAGTTCCTCCTGAGATTCATTTTGTGCAGAGACATTCCAGCTGAAGCTTTGAGCTGAGTATGAAGGGTCCATCCAAGACAGAAGTGAAGGAAGTCTTCTTGCTGAAAGCCTATTTGCACTGCTAACCCAGGACACTGACCTTCCCTCTCTGCCTCCCAAATTTCCTGTGGAGCCAAATATCCTCTTGTTTTCCCAGTGGGAGTTCCTGGTAGGACTCCACCCAAACCAAACAGCATGAAATATCTTTCCATATAGTTTGCAGCGTACAAGTCTTTCAAAAGCTTCTGCACAGCAAAGGAAACCATCAACAAAATGAAAAGGCAACCTACTGAATGGGAGAAAATATTTGCAAATCACATATCTGATAAGGGGTCAATATTTAAAATACATAAAGGACTCATACAACTCAATAGCAAAGCAAAAACAGAAACAAAACAAACAACCTGATTAAAAAATGAGCAGAGAATCTGAATAGACAATTTCCCAAAGAAGACATACAGATGGCCAAGTGCATGAAAAGACAAGTGTTGGCAAGGATGTGAAGAAAAGGGAATCTTGTGCACTGTTGGTGGGAATGTGCAGCCACTATGGAAAACAGTATGGAGATTCCTCAAAAAACTAAAAAGAAGGACTTCCCTGGTGGTCCAGTGGCTAAGACTCCACGTTCCCAGTGCAGGGGTCCTGGGTTTGATCTCTGATCAGGGAACTAGATCCCTCATGCCCCAACTGAGAGTTTGCATGCCACAACAAAGATCCTACATGCAGGAACTAAGACCTGGCACAAAAAATAGAACTACCATTTGAACCAGCAATTCCACTCCTCAGTATTTATCCAAAGAAAACAAAAACACTAATTCAAAGATATATGCACCCCTATGTTCATTGCAGCATTATTCATAATAGCCAAGATATGGAAACATCCTAAGTGTCCATTGATGGATGAATGGATAAAGATGTGGTATATGTATACAAGGAAATACTGCTCAGCCATAAAAAAGAAGGGACTCTTGCCATTTGCGACAACATGGATGGACCTAGAGGATGTTAAGCTAAGTGAAATAAGTCAGACAGAGAAAGACAAATACTGTATGATTTCACTTGTATGTGGAATCTAAAAAATGAAACAGACAAACCAGAAAACCAAGCTCATAGATACAGAGAACAGATTGGTGGCTGCCAGAGGTGGGGGGTGGGGGTGGGTGAGATGGGTGAAGGGAGTCAAGAGGTACAAACTTCCAGTTATAAAATAATAAGTCCTGGGGATGTAACGTACAGCATGGTGACTATAGTTAATAATACTGTATTGCATATTTGAAAGTCGCTAAGAGTGTAGATCTTAAAGTTGTCATCACAAGAAAAGAAAAGGAAAAAATTTTGTAACTATGTAAGGTGGTGGATGGTAACTAGACTTGTGGTGATCATTTCACAATGTATACAAGTATTGCATCATTATGTTGTACATTTGAAACCAATATAGTGTTATATGTCAATTAAATTAAAAATGAATGAATTAATTTAAAGAAATCAATTTTTTAAAAAGCCTAAGAGTTGAAAAGGAAGAAAGTTGTGCTTTCAGACTGGAACAAAATGATAAGATGTGGTTAAGCATAAGGGGAACTTTCTGTGGGGAAACCTACTGTTTTAGGCAGCTCCCTTCCCAGAGTTCCAGTCCAGTTTTTAAGCTGCTTTATTAAGATGTAACTCACATACTATAAGTTACCCACTAAAGAGCCTGATTCAATAGTGTTTAGTATTTTTAGAGTTGTACAACCATCACCATAATCTAAATTTAGAACCCTCTCATCACCCCCCAATACCCTGTATCCACCCCCAATTAGCAGCTACTCCCAGTTCTCCCCCATCCCCACCCAGAGCCCCAGGCGACCACCAGTCTGCTTGTTGTCTCTATGGATTTTGCTTCTTCTGGACATTTTCTGTAAATAGAATCAGGCAATATGTGATCTTTTGTGTCTGGCTTCTTTCACTTGACCTAAAGTTTTCAAGGTTCATCCATGTGATAGATTATGTCATTTTTACTGCCAAATAATATTCCGTGGCATAGAGAGTCATTTAAAATAATCATTAGAAATCTCTTCCTCCCCAGAAAGCTGAAAACTCTGGTTTATATTCCCCTCTCTCCTTGTTGCTTTAGAACAAGTCCCTGCATGCCTCTGAGCTCTGGCATTCTCATGTGCAAACCCATCTGATCCTGAGCTGTCCTCTGGGTGGGTCTGGAGAACCCCCAGCCATATGTGCTGAGCACCTCGAGCCCTGGAAGTTACATTTGGAGCCATCCCACTGCCTGTGTTCTGTGCCACAAACATGCAGCTCTGGCGCTCTCCTGACCTTCAGAGAGGCCTCCGGAGAGAATACCTTATAGGGGGATATCTGCTTCTGAGCCACATCAATCTGAGGCAGACACTAAGGTTTACAGGACTGCACTTAAGCTCTTAGACAGAAACCTCTATCCGCCAATCAATAACACAGAAAAGCAAGACATCGGGGACTGTCAAAATGATAGAGGCAGTCAGACCTGAAGCTAGTTTTTATTTCTCTTGACTCTATAACTATTTTTCTAAATATTCCACACTTGGACTTCCCTGGTGGCGCAGTGGTTAAGAATCCACTTGCCAGTGCAGGGGACACGGGTTCGAGCCCTAGCCCAGGAAGATCCCACATGCCGCAGAGCAACTAAGCCCGTGCGCCACAACTACTGAGCCTGCGCTCTAGAGCCCGTGAGCCACAACTACTGAGCCTGCGTGCCACAACTACTGAAGCCCGAGTGCCTAGAGCCCGTGCTCCACAAGAGAAGCCACCACAGTGAGAAGCCGTGCAACGCGATGAAGAGTAGCCCTCGCTCACTGCAACTAGAGAAAGCCTGCGCAGCAATGAAGACCCAATGCAGCCAAAAATAAATAAATTTATATATATATATATATAAAAGTATTCCATGCTCATTACGATCGAGATGATTGATTCTTCAGCAGAGAAACCTGCTTTTGATAAATAGCTACATGCAAGGTCTGATGTGATGGAAAATTTCATCTGGAGACACTCTTAGCTTGGGAGGTACACCAGCTTGGGGTTTGGAAGCCTCCAGACCTGGGTCCTAGTGGGGCCCTTCATCTCCTCAGCCACTGACCTTCAGCTCAGACAGTCCCAGCCTCTGGGCTGTGTGACAGAGATGACGGGTACCTGCCTGTGGCTGCTGTGATGATGAAATCACTGGCTCCATGCCTGACACCCAGTAAGCTCTCCATCAACACAAGCCATTGTCGTTACTGTAGCTCAAAATAGAGAGATGCTACATGTGGTATGCTTATCCCGCCACAAACTCAACGTAATTTTCAAGGCGAATCCAAGGACCTTGAGTGTGAAGAGGCCTTGGAGGTGCCCGATTCTGACCTCTCACCCCAAGCAGGGACCCCTTTCTCGGGCACCCTTGAATGCTGACATGTGTGAATGAAGAGCCGTCTTCTTTCAGGACATCTTTCCTCATCAGCAACTTCCCTGTAGTCTGAGCTCTGGCCTCTGGAGCCACACAGGCGGGGCCAGGCTCTGATAATTCTTCCAGTATTTTTTTGAGGGGGGAGGGCAGGCGGATTGCAGGATCCTAGTTCCCTGACCAGGGATCGGACCTGCGCCCTAGGCAGTGAAAGCGAGGAGTCCTAACCACTGGACCACCAGGGAATTTCCAACCCTTACAGTATTGAGGAGGGCTGTCGGAACCCCACCCACCTAAAGCCTCTTTCCAGGCCTGTGATGTCATGAGTTATAGTATGAAATATATGTTTGGTCTTCATCCCTGCTCCTGGCTCACAGCTCCCCGAACCCTTGGGATTTCCTAAGCACAAGCGCAATGGGAGCATCTTTTGTTGCATTTGGTCTTTTGTCCTCAGTCCTATTAGCCCTTTCAATCATACTTGAATTTGCATTAATGAGATGATTTTTGGAAAGCCTCTAGGTAACCACAGGGTGGGGGCTGGTTGCCAGGGGAACCAACCAAGTGATTAGAGGGCTCAGAGATTCCGCCTATCCTAGGCCCAACCTCTGGGGTGGGGACAGGGGCTGGAGATCAATGACAATCAATCAAACCTACGTAATGAGGCCTCCATAAAAACCCCCAGAGCACAGGGTTCGGAGAGCTCCCAGGGTGGGGAGGAGTTGGGAGGGTGGTGCGCACGGGAAGTGTGGGAGCCCCGCACCCTCCCCGTTGCCTTCCCCTCGTGTCTCTTCCGCCTGCCTGTTGGTTTGTATCCTTTGTGATAAACTGGCAATAAGAACTAAACTGTTTTCCTAAATTCTGTGAGCCTCTCTAGCAAACTACAGAATCTCAGAAGGGGGTCATAGGAACCTCTGATTTACAGCTGGTCGATCAGAAGCCCAGCTGACCACCTGGACTTGAGAAGGGCCTCGGGAGGGCGGGCAGTCTTGCAGGACTGAGCCCTCACCTGTGGGGTCTGACGCCGCCTCCAGGTAGATGGTGTCAGATGCTGCGCACCCAGCTGGTGTCTGAGATTTGCCTGGTGGGAAAAGCCCCACACGTCTGGTCTCAGGGTGAAGCACTGAGAGCAGAGTGAGGGGTGAGTGGAGTAGAAGGAGAAAACAGAGTCTCCTCTACAAGGATGAACACTCCTCACATTTCATGGTCTCCAGACAAGTCATTTAAAAACAACTTTACCACAAGTTGCACACCCAAGTGTGTCTTTTCCCAGTTCTTACCTCGGGAGACTCTGTATTTATATCACTGACCTGTGATGATTCTGCACCCTTCTGAAAGTTCCCTTTGGGAATGCCTTATGATTTTATTGCCATCCTTGATTTTATCCAAAAATGGTATTATCCCAGTTCGAATATCATATTTGCCTTCCAATGATTCTGAAATTGTTCTAAAAATCATATCCACCCCGAAACAATGATTTACTGTGCCTGAGAGTATTCAAAAGCATGTGTGGGGGGTTCTTAAAGTAATGTTAAAACTATATTTTAGGGCTTCCCTGGTGGCGCAGTGGTTGAGAGTCTGCCTGCCGATGCAGGGGACACGGGTTCGTGCCCCGGTCTGGGAAGATCCCACATGCCGCGGAGCGGCTGAGCCTGCGCATCCGGAGCCTGCGCATCCGGAGCCTGTGCTCCGCAACAGTGAGAGGCCCGCGTACCGCAAAAAAAAAAAACAAAAAACAAACAAAAAAAAACTATATTTTAAAAACACTGTTTTGTTAACTTTTAAAACTGTCTCATTGGGGAAGCCTTTCTAATTATGACACAAACCCCAGAATTCATCAAGTAAGATAAATTGTATCAAACTGTAATAAATTAGATACATTTAGGAAATTCTCTGGTGGTCCAATGGTTAGGACTTGGTGCTTTCACTGCCGGGGCCTGGGTTGAAGCCCTGGTTGGGGAACTAAGATCCCACAAGCCTCACAGCACGGCCAAAAAAACCCCCAAACCAACAATTAGGTATATTTAAATACATTAACATAGTAAAATTGTGTATTGAAAAAATATTGTAAAGTCAAAAAGTAATAATAAAATGGGGAAAAATCTGCAACACATTCTACCACGATAGCTAATTTCCTTAATATATAAAAATCTCTTAAAATCAGTAAGAAAGTGACCCTACTCTTACAGAATAATTGGCAATGGACACGTACAGATGTTTCACAGAAAAGGAAATACGCAGACACACGCACACAAGATGAATTAGATCAGTGCCTAGTAAAACTATCAGTTCTCATTGTTTACCTGACAGAATGGCAGAGCAAACAGCTTGGCCATGGCTGTGTTGATGAGGGCTTGGGAAGCAGGCACCAGAGCTGCCAGTGGAGTTGTAGGGAAATCTGGCAAAGCAGCCACAATTTAAGATGTTCCTGCCCTGCAGAGCAAAGCAAACCGTCAACAAAACAAAGAGGCAGCCTACTGAAGGGGAGGAAATATTTACAAATCATATCTCTGAAAAGGGGCTAATATCCAAATTACATAACAAACTCATACAACTCAATAGCAAAAAACAAAACAATCTGTTTAAAAATGGGCAGAGGATCTGAAAAGACATTTTCCCAAAGAAGACATACAGATGGCCAACAGGTACACGAAAAGACACTCAGCACACGCATCATCGGGGAAATGCAAATCAAAACCACAATGAGATATCTCACGCTTGTCAGAATGGCTACTATCAAGAAGACAAGAGAGAAGTGTTGGCAAGGAGGTGGAGAAAAGGGAACCTTTGTGCACTGTTGGTGGGAATATAAATTGCAGCAGCCACTGTGGAAAATGATCTGGAGGTTCCTTAAAAAATAGAAAATAGAACTACCGTATGATCTAGCAATCCTACTTCTGGGAATATAGCCAAAGGAAATGGAATCACTAATTAGAAAAGATACATGCACCCCAATGTCCATAGCAGCATTATTTACAGTAGCCAAGAGATGGAAGCAACCTCAGTGTCCACTGCTGGATGAATGGATGAAAAAATGTGAAATATTATTCAGCCATAAAAAAAGAATGAAATCTTGCCATTTGCAACAACATGGATAGACCTAGAGGGCAGTATGCTAAGTGAAATAAGTCAGACGGAGAAAGACAAATACTATATGATCACACATGTAGAATCTAGAAAACGGAAGTCATAGAAACAGAGATCAGACTGGTGGTTTCCAGAGGTAAGGCGTGGGGGTGGGTGGGTGAAATAGATCAAAAGGTACAGACTTCCAGTTATAAAATAAAAGCCCTGGGTACGTAACGTACAGCATGGTGGCCATAGTTAATAATATTGTACTGTACATTTGAAAGTTGCTAAGAGAGTAGATATCACAAGAAAAAACATTCTGTAGCTATGTACGGTGACAGATGTTAACTAGACTTACCAGTGATCACCTCACAACACATACAAATGTGGAATCATTATGTTGTACACCTAAACTGATACAATGGTATATGTCAATTGTACCTCAGTTAAGAAAAGAACAGTTCAAGACATGATGTCTTGCCTAGGGAAGCTGTTCCCGTTCTGCATGAGGTGGCATAACGGCAGCAGGCAAACCCTTGGGGGTATTTCAAGTGAAGTCCTTCTCGAAGCTCCTCCAGGGGTCTCACAACTCTGTCTTCTGGAAAAGTGTTGCTTCTTAAAGGACTTTGCTCCCACCAGGGCCTGATCTTCACAGGTGCTTGTCACCTCGAGCAGTTCCCTAGATCAGCAAGGCTGCCCCTTCAACCACTCCATTTATATCACCCTTAAGACTCGTCCATCTCCTCCAGGAGGGCAGGGAAGATAGACCCCCAACTCCACACAACACCCCCTCAGAACTGGACCCCAGAAGTCCAGGCTGGGTCTCCCAGTGGGACGCCTCAGTGAGTCACCTAAGACACAGAGCTCCCGGCACATTTTCTATTTTCTCAAGATACTTAACCCCGTGAAGACAAAGGGGAAGTAGGTTGAACTATTCTGAGTATCGAGAGGGGACATTTCATATAGGGAGTAAAAATCAGTTTAATTCCATTATTTTCTAACTTATGTTGATCCAAGCCTCTCCACCATCATTCAGCTTAAGCTGGGTCCGCGATGTCAGGCCAGCTCACGCACACGGGGGTGGGAGCGCAAACAGCTGGACACCGTGGGGTTGTCATCCAGACAGGGCAGCTGTTCTGAGTGAGGGCGGGAAGGTGGGGTGCGGGAAACACGGGCAGGGCATGTGGGTGGGAGCCTCTTGCTTGTGCATACACATCACTCACGCGTTGGGGTGTGCACTTGTAGCTGTTTTTAAAAAACAAGAGCCTACTTCATTATCACAAAGACACTCAGTCAATGACTTGCACATTCTGCTCAGCTCAGAAACATTCCATGACTTACTTGGGAATCTCTTGGGAAAAGTCCAGTTGTCTGTTTTTTCAGGTGTGAGATCACCAACCTATAAACAGACCAAATCAATGTTCACTTCTGCCTTCATGCATTTTTTGATTCCTTGCCTCTGGAGTCCATTAAGTATCTAAACTGTAAGGTATCATGGAAGGAAGGGGCTGGGAGGCCCACCAAGGCGGGGGTGCTGGGTGGAGGGGAGCTGGTTTTCATGTCCTTGTCAAGTCGAGCCTGGAGCTTTAGTGCTGACGTGACTAAGCATCTTCCTGCTCTGTCCTTTCCTGCTGTGTCGCATGCAGACCTCTGCCCCCCACCCCAGTATTGACACTTCAGGCAAACCACCGGGCAGAGGACAGCTGGCTCCAGTTTCCAGTGCTTGCATCCTGGTGGCCTCCCTCCAGCCCTCTAGGGTTGTGATTGTGGCAACGCCCCAACCCAGACTGGGTCAGGACACCCAGGAGGGGGTGGGGACTCCCCATGTGGCTGTCCTGCAGGCTTAGCGCTTCTCAGGTTGTACACTTGCATCCCTCTCCTGGGCCTGCCCACTCCAAGGTCAGGGATCCGTGTCCACAGGCCTAACACGTGGGCTTATTCAGCAGTCACGTCACTCTGGACCCGCTGCAGCCCTGGGAGGGGTCTGTCCAGTCTTTGTCTGGCCCGTGACCCACTTCCGACTGTCCTGGATTAAAGCCAGATCCTTGCTGAACACACTGCAACCTGGAGCTCGGCGCTCGCTCCAGACCCCACGGCCGCCGGAGGTGATGAGCCCGGATCCTCACCCGGCAGTGCCGCGAGTCACAGTCAAGGGGGCTCTGCCCTGCCAGACCCCAGAACAGCCTGGGCCGCCACAGGGCCAGTCCCGGACAGGGGACGCCAGGAGGGCCCGACGGGGGCTTCTGTGTGTCCGTCTGCTGTCGTCTCCCCAAGATGTGCCGACAGGATTTAATCCTGCCATCACATGTCACCCACTTGGGCAGGTTTTTGTTTATACTTTGGTGAACAGGGACCACAGGTGCCTGACACCCGGGGTGGAGGGACACGGCTGGCGCTCACCGAGAGGAATCAGAGGAGCAGAAACCCTGGAAAACCCTTTATTTCAAGTGGAACACGTGAGGTTCAGCTTATTCCGTGAAGAGTGCACATGCCACAGGAACGGCTGCGAGCCTGGGACACACAGCCTCCTGTGCACAGCTCAGCCAGCATCCTGCGAGCCTGCGGGGACGGGCCGTGAGAGGGCGCGTCTGGGGCTCCAGCCCGACTGACACCGCTTGGCTGCAAATGGCTCAGGGCAGCGATACATCCACTGGGCTCAGAACACAGCTGCTACACGGGCACGCAGCACCACACAGACATCACTCACTCACAGACACAGATATCTCACAGCAGCTCACGCTCACGTTTAGACCGCTTCGAGAAGCCAGGGCACACGGGCCACAAAGAGGCATTTCCTCCAGCCCCTCTTTCCAGTCTCAGCGCCAACCCGCCAGCTAACCCTGAGCCACCCGAGGACCCAAGGAAGCAGCTTCTGGATGACGTCACAGTCTATACCCACAGAGGAGATGCCTGGCCCACCAGCCCAGGGGGCTCCCGCTGGGGGCAGCGGGACAAAACAAGACTCCCGTCACCGGACGTGTGTCACAGCCGCCCCAGCCCTGCGATGGGACAGTGGGGACAGCGGCTGAGCCACCCTGGCCTCAGCCTGTGCCCCTTACCCTGTCTGGTCACTGGCCACCGGGAAACAAGTCCTGGGCCGTGTTCCAGCACGTCCAGGGGCCGGTCTGTGAGGTCACGGGGAGGAGGGTCTCAGCCTGTGCCATGACCCCCTCCCCACACACTGGGGGTCCCAAAGGGGCCTGTTCTCGCAGAGACAGTGCTTCTACGGGGATGGCTGGCAGCTGGGCTGCTACAAGGTGGGGCTCTTCTGTCGGCTCAGGGAGTCGATGTAATGAAAAGTGGCCCCCAGAGCCCAGCTGGTCTCCACGTTGTCAATCTTCCGGGTCAACTTGAAAAGACAAGGGGTGGGGGGGTGGAAGGGAGCACGTGCGTGTGAAAGGCGGGCATGTGCTTGCGATGGGTGGGGGCTGGGGACACTGGGGGAGTCCCCACCTTCAGCACTTTGTCCCCCGGGAAGCCGAGTCCGTGAAGCAGCGAGCTGACGTAGGTGAGATCCAGGCACAGGAAGGGGCTGCGCGGCGGCTGGGTCTCCGCCGTCCGGCACACTGAGGGGAAAAGGGCTCCTGGGTGGGGGAACGTGGAGGGGGGGCAGTGCGAGCAGCCAGACTCCACCCCCCTGGGGCACCCACCCCCACCACCACCACCCCCGCCGCCAGGCCCTGTGCCACCCGGGGCCTCACTGCTGGTCAGAGCACAGCACAGGCAGGGACTTGAGGCCAACTCAGTGCCCACTGCCTGCCTCCAGGCCCCATCTCTGCACCGTGACCCCCGACACCTCTCCTAGGCGTGGACCTGGGGCTTCTGGGGACTGGAAGCACCCACCAGGCTGGCACAGAACACCCCACCCCTGTTCACGACGGGGACGGACAAACCAACCCACAGCCTCTGCTCGGAACCTTTTCTGGCTGGTGTCTGGGAGACAAACCCAGAGGTGATGAGAACGATTTTTAAAAAGCCTTTTCTGACGGGAGGGAGAGAAGGTCTTTCTATGGAGAAACATACAGCGTTTAACCCCTTTGACCCGCAACTGGGAAAGGCAACCAAAGAGCAGAATCTACAAGCAGCCCGTACACCCGGCCATGGAGGAGTGGGGGGAGTGGCAGCCACCGGGCACACCCCGGGGGACAGCTCTCCGTCCCCCACACTGGACGCTGCAGTGCAGGGGTCCCTGGCAATTGTGAATCTTCTGGGACACTCTGGGGAGTTGAGGTCACCTGAGTCACAGAGAAAGAGTCAGAAAAAGTGAAATCAAGGGAGTCTGTTCCTCACAACACTGGGACTAGAAACGCCTGCCTCCACTGCCCAGGCCACACAGGGCGCGGTGGGCCTGCGGTCTGAGCTAGCTCAGCGGCCCCTACACACTCTCACACCCCCGAAGGCTCGTCCGGTCGACAGTCAGGGGCCGACCAGGAGCTCTGGGGCCAGCGCCTGCCTCATGCCTGGGCCAGCGTCCTGCCTCCAGGCCACTCACCGTACTTGGCCGCAGTCTCAAAGTCTCCGACCACAAGGCTGCCTCCCTTCTCTGCATCTGTGGAGGAAATGGGGCACCCAGTCTGCACCAGCGCCGTGGAGCCTAGACGGCACTGAGGCCCCCAGGTCCGCGCCTGGGGTACCCTGGGGGTGGGGGGTCAGATGCAGGTGGCCGCACGTCTGGGCATCGGCGTGCAGACGAGGGTGCCCTGGCTCCAGCTACAGGGAACCTGCAGACCAGGCGGCCGAGGGGCAGCTGCTGGGGTGCCCCAGAGTGAAGGGCCTGGGCCTAGGTGAGGGGTGAGAGGTCACCTTCCGCCTGGACCGGCTGGCTGCCATCCACACTGGGCCCGAGAGTGTAGCCCAGTGGGGCCCAGCGAGCCGGAACCTGACGGCTTCGGTCTCTCCAGGGCGGCTTTCTGTGGACATTAACGTTCTCACCCTTGCCACGGGCAACACGTTCTAATATCCTCAATCTATTTCATCAAAACACATGTCCGGTCATGACCCACTGAAGTGACCTCACAACCCTCTCGAGGGTTTCCAGTTGGTCTGACCAGCACCGGTCCCAGACTCACGATACCGTCTTCTGTCCTGATGGCACCGCGGGCTGGGGAGGGGTCAGGGTGATACCCCCAGGCTCCTGAGGGCAATCTGAGGGGTGGGCTGAGCCCTCCTGCTGGCCTGGGTGCCAGCGGCTGACGATTTGAGAATCACACAGGTGAAAGGAGAATAAACCAACAGCGAGGAAGCCTTCCTGCACTGAGTGGCTCAAAGAACTGACTTATTTATAAAAAGGGGGCCTATTACTCTCTACTCAGTGACACGTCCCCCGCCCTCCCTCTATTTCTATCACCCTGATGTGACTGACGGGCCCTCCACCCGGGGACCCACACCCAAGTCCCTGCACAGCCCAACCGATCCCCACCCTTACCTATGAGGCCCACATTTGCGGCAAGGTCATAATAGTAGGAAAAGGCATAAAAATCCACGTCCTTCACTTCCTCCGTCCTGTGCACTTTGTTTCGGAGGATCTCGGACACTCGGCGGGCGCACAGCTGGTAGAGGCTCCCCGCTGGAGCGAAGGGAGAGCAGACTCAGCGGTCAGTGGGCTCTGGGCGCCTGACCACATAGCCCAGGGTGACTGTGACCTGGGGGTGCTCACCAGCAACTTTTCAGGGGCCACGTGCTGCGGCCAGCTCAAGGGGAGAAACCGTGAGCACGAAAGGTGGCCCGAGAGTGTGGGCTGACCCTGAAGATCACGCGCCTCCAGCTGCCGTGACGCAGCCCAGTGGGTCCACCCCACGCTCACCCTGCCAGCCCTGTGCTGAGCTCGAGTGTGCACTGTCCCACCCCATCTCACCAGCCGCCTGGGTGGGGCCTGCACCTCCCTCCTGTCACAGATGAGGAAGCTGGGGCCTACAGGCAGCGTGCCAAGCTCACAGGGCTGCTCACTGACTCCTTGCTCAGAAGGAGAGCGACAACACAAGACTGAGTCAGTGGACATGGATGCCCACAGCCCACACCTGGACCCAGGTCTGAGCTTGCCCCAGCCCTGCTCCACGTCTGACGGCAGCTCCATTTAGCTCTCCCAGGGCCCTGGGAGCTGCACCCTTGCACTTGGGACCTCATCTCCCTGCACTCTCCCTCGTCTGACCCGTCACACCACCTCTTCCATGTTCCTTAAACATAGCAGCCGCCTCTGGTCCTTTGCATGTGCTGCTCCCTCGGCTTGGCGCTCACTTCCCATTTCTTCATGTCTTGTCTCAGGTATCACCCCATAAGGCCTTCCCTGGTTGTCTTTAGACCGCGATCCCCCCTGGTACCCACAGCCCCCTTCCGTTTATCACTGGATAGTAAGGAACATGCATTTGTTCTCCACCCTGGGTTCCTGGCACAGAGATTGCAAAGCCTTGTAAGACCCTGAGTGGTGAGAGTGAGAGAGGCGTTCTGTGATTCATAATAAGCCCCTTTCAATCCACCTGGGTTGTGCTAATGAGGTGACTCGGGGTGGGTCCTGATGGCTTCAGGATCGGAGCTGGTGATTAGAGGGCTGAAACTTTCAGCCCCACCCCTAAGGGAGTGGGCAGGGGGCTGGGGATTAAGTCAGTCACCAGCAGCCACTGAGTTAATCAGTCCCTCTGCCATGAGCCTTGTATAAACCCTACACAATGGGGCTCAGAGAGCTTCCGGGTTGGAGACACATGGAGGTGCTGCTCCCAGGGAGAAGATGCTCCCGGGGGTAGGGTGCTCCCAGGGAGAGGGGGTTGCTCCCGGGAAGGGGGGCTCCCAGGAAGAGGGGGGCTCCCGGGGAGAGGGGGGCTCCGGGCGCCCTCCTGACATGCCTGCCCTGTGCCTCTCTCCCGTTTCACTGTTGCTCAGCTGTATCCTTGATAAGAAACCAGTGATAGGAACATGTTCCCTGAGCTCTGTGAGTGCTTCCAGCAAATTATCAAATTTGAGGAGGAGGCCGTGGGAACCCCTGATTTGTCGCCGGTCGGTCAGAAGAATGGGAGGCCCAGCACTTGCAAAGGTCGGGGAGGGCCTCATCTGATGGGGGCTGCACTGACTCTGGAAGTCAGAGTCGGAATGAAGTGAATCGCAGGACACCCTGCTGCTGCCAGAGAACTGGCCGCTGTGGGAAAACCCCCACACGTTTGGCGTCAGAAGTGCTGTGAGTAGCAACAGCCCTGTCACCAGAGGCAAACCTCACGCCCACGTGCCCAGCTTGGACACAACGTTTCAGCATCTCTTTTAGAAGAAACTCAGAGCACAGAGCCACGGGACCCTGTGGGTGAGACAGGCCTGGGGCTCTGCGGCCTCTCCTGCCCTCGCTGGAGCACAGGCGGCGGGTGTGGGAGGAGAAGCCATTTCCCACAGAGCTGCCAGGCCCACAGCCACGCCTGGCTGTCTGCTCGAAGCCGAGGGACGTCCAGATCCTCCCTCACCGGAGGCTTGCTGGGAAATCGGGTCCCTGGAAGAGCAGCAGACAAGGGAGCCCTGTGCAGGGACCCCGCAGGAGCCGGGGGTTCCAGAACCATATCCGGCTTATGGGCAAGTACACACTTGTCTGAGACGGAGGCTGGATGGTCCCCCTGCTTCTCTGAGGTGTCCGGAGGGAAGGGGCTGCCGTCGACCCTCACGAGCCACCCACGGAGGAGAAACGTGCCGTACCTGCCTCCTGTCCTGACACCCTGTACGTTACTTCAGCGTGCTCCCACTCTCCTCTGAAACCGGGAGACAAACAAGGGCTGACCAACTCTGCTCCATCCTCAGCTGAAACGGAAAGAGACAGAGGCGGATAAAGAGCACTGACCGTGGTGGGGTGAGGGCAGGCCTGGAGCTGAGACGGGGCCCGCTGAGGGGAGGCCGACAGCACTGAGTGTCTCAGGTCAGCACCGAGGGCCTCGGAGGGTCAAGGGAACACGCTTCCTTTTTGCCGCGGGATGGACTTGCGGAAGCGTCCCGAGTCAGCTTCGGGAGGCGGAAGGCCCAGCAGAGCCACTCCCAGCTCACGGCCACAGAGGGGCTTCGGGGTTCCAGGCAAAGCTCATGACAACCCCAGTGGCTCCCCGTGGGGCAGCCTCCAGGGCCCCAGGACGCCAGTCCTTGGGGACACGCCTCCTGGCGTCCTGCAGAGTGGGTCCCTGTGCCCGCCTGATTCTGGCCTGGGCCCACCTGCACCAGCGGAACGTGCAGGACACAAGGCCGTGGGACTTCAGGAGGCTTTCCTTCCTCTGGGCAGCCAGGGAGAACTGCAGGCTGCTCTTCGGGGTAGAGGCCAGACACATGCCCAAAATGCCACCTCACAGGACCCCGGGGACCCCAGCAAAGGGACCGCCGAGTGGATGCCTGTGCAATCCTGAGATAAGATGACTGCTGTTTGCAACTACTCAGGGCAGTGGGTGGTCTGCTGAGTGACAACGGCTCACACGGTGGGAGACGCCTCCCTGGGGCAGCGAGGGGTCTGCACCCCTTCTGGCGGCTGTCACAGCCCCACATGAAGACACACAGCTCCCCGCCGCTCTGCCGGGTCGGGGTGCAGGAGGGACAGGACCCTGAGGCCGGCACAGACGGGCAGGTAGGTGCCTGCCATCCTCCACTGGCTAGCAAGTGTTTTCTGGCCCAGAGTGTGGTCGTGGGTGTTTCTGAGACATGGACGCGTTTCTGGTTTGCAAAAAAGGGGCCACTGTTATGAGGTTAAACAGCAGGATGTGTGTGGAAAACAATTCCAGTGGAACAGTCCCGCTCTGTCAGAACAGCCAGGCCCTGGAAGAGGCAGCGGAAGTGCTGGGCCGGGGGTGTGCGTGGCCGAGAACATGCTTGGGCTTGCGCACGTCTGACCGAGGTCTTCGAGGGGACAGGCCGAGGCGGCCTCAGAGCAGGGCCCCCGCTCGCCTCGGGCATGTGGTCCCCTGAACGTCCCAGGGGCTCGAGCGCCTGCCAGCAACACCTGGCTTGTCCCAGGCCAAGCACGTCAGGGCAGGATGGTGCAGAGGGCCTGGGAACAAACACAGGCTTCGTCCCCAAATGCCACGTCTGGAGGAAGGCAGAGCCCGTTCCAAGTCCCCTCGAGAGCAGAAGAACACAGGGGACATTCTCAGGAGCCAGAACCTCCCCTGAAGCCCCCCTCGGAGCCCCCCCACTGTGCGCCCAGTGATAAATCCTCACAAACAAGCCAACTCCGATCACACCCAGTTCCTTGGGTTCCTAAGAACCCCCTGCAACTCGGTGATTCAGAAACCGCTTCACTAGCATCTTTCTTTAAAAGTAACTGAGAAGGTCTTCAGGGGCCCACCAACAAGGTCTGGGGGGGGTGCCCTCTGGGGCTCCTGAGTCCTGCTGGCCGGGAGGGCTCTGAACACTGCACCCCACTCACCAGGCTTTCCCTCCTCGCCGCCTAGAACCGCCAGCCGCGCCGACATCAAGCCGAGCCCCAGGTAGCTGCGGAGAGAGAACCCAGGTGAGCGGAGGCCTCCCTCAACTCCGCCTGCAGCACGTTCACCAGCCTGGATCCAAAATGTGGGGGGAAGGAGGAAACCAGGGGCAAGGCAGCAGCTTCCTGCTTCTTCCAGGAGCTCCCTCAGTGGGGTTCAGGGCATCCAGCTCCTCAGCTCGACAGGGAAGGCTCTTACTTGGTGGGAGCTCGTCCAGGAGCTGTGGACACCGGCAAGGGCGACACACAGGTCCCCAGCTTTATGGTGTGGACGGGCCTCACGGAAAGAACCTATTAAAGGCGCCACGTGGCAAAAAAGACGGCCCAGAAACTTCCTGCACCATCTGTGGACCCTTCCCCACTTTCCCAAAAACCTCTTCCAAGGCAGAAGAGAATAAGTACAAAAGAAGAAATGTAATCTTACTACAGGTGAATTAAAAAAGGAAGAGGAGGAGGAAGAAGAGGAAGAAAGAAGGAGGGAGGGAGGGAGGGAGGGAGGGAGGGAGGGAGGGAGGGAGAGGCTGCAGGGGGGTCCACAGCAGGGATTTTGGGACCAAGTCTATGGCCCAGCACCCTGGTCGCTCCCCAGGCAGGAGGCGGACGCTGGGGGAGGCCTGCAGTGCTAATCTGAGCCACATGCCTGGACAGTGGACCTCTCCACGCTCAGTCCTGAAAACAAACCTGTAGGAGTAGAGCCTGTAGGTCCTATTAAACATCTGGAGGGACGTGAGGAAGCCGGGTGGGGAGGTCTGAAGGGTGTCCTGGGGAAGAACACAAGGGTTAAAGCACCTTTCCTGCTGGCCTTTATAAAAAATTGTCCCCCACTCCCTCAATTCATTTGAAAGAACAGGGATATTCACAGATGTATTCAATTAAATTAGCCTTTCATCAAATCACATGCTGTGAAACAGCTTGGAGCAAGCAGTGAAACACTTTGTCTTTTCTCTCTCTTTTTTTTTTTTTTTGGCTGCACCAAGAGGCCTGTGGGATCCTAGTTCCCCGACCAGGGACTGAACCCACACCCCTTCCAGTAGAAGCATTGGGTCTTAACCACTGGACTGCCAGGGGAGTCCCGTGTCTCTCCTCCCTATGAGTAACATTTACCCATTCTGGGAAATATGGCCCAACCAGAAGAGTTATGCGTAAATTTAAGGCTATTCCATTAATGCTAAGTTTTATATTTATATATTTATTTTTTTGGCCATGCCACGCGGCATGCGGGATCTTAGTTCCCCAACCAGGCATTGAATCCATGCCCCTTGCACTGGAAGTGCAGAGTTTTAACCACTGGACCGCCAGGGAAGTCCCAAGGCTCTTCCATTAAAACTAAAAATAATAGTAATAATTTAAAAAGTGGCAGTAATAATTTAAAAAGTGGCAGATGAGGAAAGTACTTTTTAAAAACAGCACGCAGTCTCAACTGGAAATGTTTTCGTGTTGCTTGGAACAGCGGTCCCCAGCCTTGTTGGCACCAGGGACTGGTTTCGTGGAAGACAAGTTTCCCACGGACAGGGAGATGGTTCAGGCAGTAATGTGAGCGATGGGGGGCGGCAGATGAAGCTTCGCTTGCTGCCCGCCGTTCACCTCCTGCTGTGAAGCCCGGTCCTACCACTCCGCAGCCTGGGGGTTGGGGACCCCTGCCTTGGAACATCCGTCCTGAAAAGGCCTGAGGCTCTGTCCCATCTGAGTCAGACTCTGGCTCGTCCCTGGAAGCCCTTGCGGGGGTTGGGGAAGAACCCACCCCACACCCTCTGCCCCAAGGTCTCCAGGTAGTATCTAGTTTATCACCCCGCTGAAGACCAGATTCCTATTTTCTTTTTTCCAGGCAGAGTTAAAATCAAACTAAGAAGCATTTACCGCGGGTGATCTGACCCTCAGGAGAGAAGCTGAGTGCACAGACCTCCCCCGGGGCTGAGGCTCCCCCCACGGTGCAGGTGGCCTTTGGGGCGGCGGCAGGTTACCTCGAATCTCGGGAGGAAGGTGATCTGGGTGGACCCTCCACCCAGGTCCAGCATGCCCACGTTGCTCCTCCCGGGGGTCTTCAGGCTGCCTGCAGCACCGAGAGTAAAATCCACACAGCAATGCCCGTTAGTAAACAGAACAGCAGAAAAGGGGAGGATACAAGCCAGGCCCTTCCGTGGAAAGAGAACAAGACAGAGAGAAGCTGTGGCCACTTGAAAATGTCCATGAGCATTTGGGGGGCATGAAGGACAGCTGCCCCGGTGGTGGCTTTCATCTGAATGAAGGACAACCTGTGCTCCTGGGGCCTGGGCTCCTGATCTGTCATCTGACATGGCTCCCCATCCCCGGGGCGGCAACTCCTACAGGAAACTTCCTTCTTTCTCATCCGTCAGACACACTGGTCTTGTCCATAATTACAACAAAGGGACAAAAATCCACACCCTGAGAGTAATCTAAGAAAAATGACTCCTTGCCACCTGTTCCCTGTTCTACCTACAGCAGGACTTCAATTATAAGGTGATCAGCATTCGCGTCATATCCAATATTGACTAATGTGACTCAGGGCTTCTCTCAGGAATGAGGACGGTGGCCAGGGGACGCCGCCGTGGGAGCAGAGGCAGAGCTGAGCCTTTGGAGAAGGACCCCCTGCATCTCCAGCATCAAGCTCAGTGCCCGCCCCACCCATCCCGACACCCTGCTTCGGGTCAGCAACCCGAAGGGGTTATTTTAGAGTGGAAATGAGGCCGCTGCTCTAAAGACCTGTGTCTGTGAACTGCTGGCTTTATGATGAAGGGAACCCACCTGTTAGGAAGTTCACGGTGATCCACGCGGAAACACCTGCAAGAGAGGGTGACAAACAGCATCTGAATCACCTGAGATGCTGTAAACAGCAATGGGGACTCACGACAGCTTTCCGATTTCAGGAGCACAGGGAGGCCACTTCCTCACTACTCTCATCCTCCAGATCAACTACAGAAACGGGCATCACTCACAGAACCATCCAGCTGCTTCTGGCAGACGGCACTAGAAGACACCACACTAAAAATCAGCGTGCTCAGCCAAATTGTCACAACTCTTGGTCACACTCTTTATCAACTGCCTCTTTCTGGAAGAGGTGGGATGAGAAACAAATGTTCCCTTTCCCTCCGCCCAAACAAGCTCTTAAGGTCATTTTTAAAATCAGGAGCTGGTAAGGAACCTTATGAAGTGACTCTCCCTTAGAATTAATGCAACAGCAACGTTCTAACGCATCAGCAACTGGGGATTCTCTCTAAATGCTCTTAAAACAGAAAAGATGGGATTTCCCTGGTGGCGCAGTGGTTGAGAATCCACCTGCCAATGCAGGGGACACAGGTTCGAGCCCTGGTCCGGGAAGATCCCACATGCCGTGGATTAACTAAGCCCGTGCGCCACAACTACTGAGCCTGCACTCTAGAGCCCGTGAGCCACTACTACTGAGCCTGCACACCACAACTACTGAAGCCTGTGCGCCTAGAGCCCATGCTCCACAAGAGAAGCCACTGCAGTGGGAAGCCCGCGCACTGCAACGAAGAGTAGCCCCCACTCACCGCAACGAGAGAAAGCCCACGCGCAGCAAAGAAGACCCAACACAGCCAAATTAATTAATTAATTAAGTTAAAAATAAATCCGAAAAGATGACTTGTTTTCAGAAACGCGATATATGCCAGGCTTGGAGCCAGTCATGAGGAGAATGTCTCTATCACTGGCCCCAAGAATACAGTGCTCTGAGACGGTCAGACTGCGGACTGGGGTGGGACCGGCACTTTGATGTCTGTGCCTCCAAGCAGGGAAGGCTCCCAGCGCACTGCTGACAGCAGCCCCGCACGCAGCCCGCCTTGAGGGGCAGCCTCATGGCACATGGCGCTTCCGGCGACTACCTTCGTCCGTCCCGTTCATGATGGAGACACAGTCGGCCCCTACGAGGAACGGCGACGCCTCAAACACTTCTTTCACCTAAATGTAAAGAGAGACAAGCCTTTATCGTTTAGAATCTAAACTCACAGTCCCAATCACTGCCCTGCTTTAGGACAGGACACGAGGGGTGGGAAGCCCCACAAGGCGGATCCCAGCCCTGGGCTGCCACGTGGCCTGGTGGGCACGTTCCTGGGAGAGGACCTGGCACAGGGGAAGCGAAAGCGGTGAGCAACTGTGTTCGGCTTTATTTCCTTCTCCATTTTTTTTTATAGCAATTATTGATACATAGAAACTTCAGTACGTCTGCACTTGTGTCCCACAATCCAACTTGAGCATGTGAAGGTATTCAGTAGTTTTTATAAGGGACCTTGACAAACCTGCAACAGTCTGTCATTTAGCAGCTAACAGGTTCAGAAACAGTGCGGAGGAGGACTACTTTGCTGAGAACACTTTCCCTGATTCCTGATGGTAAGAACCCTGCAAGCACATGTCAAAGACAGGCTCCAGAGCCGCCTGCAGGGAGGTGCAGGGCTTGCGCAGGCAAAAAGGGGCCTCCTCAGCAGTCACATCTGAACATCAGACCAAGAGCGGAGCCTGCACTTCCCACGGGGACGGCTGGCTTGAGCCGAAATGTCAAGAATTCAGGTCCCACAGCCTTAGACTCTCGGCAAGTTCTTGGATGGAAGGAAGCCCTTCAAAAACACAATATATTTTTAACACCAACTTGTTCTTTTTATAAAACAGATTCATTCTAGAAAACATGAATAGCTTTAAACATCCTGAGAAAGAAAGCATCATTCATCCACAACCCCTCCACCGAAGGCGACACTGCTAACATTTCGACATGCTTCCCTCCTTGGGGAGCTTCTCCGTGGCCTGTCTGCCTGCTTGGACGCGGGCTGATGTTCCATGTTTTCAGTTATCTCAAGTCACCCGCCCCGGGGTAACTGGATGAGCTCACCTTTCGCAGTAACTTCTGAGCCTTTTCTCCTGGTAACAGACGTAAACCAGCTGTGGCCTTGAGGACCAAGGGGGTGGCCTTCCAGAATTCAAAGGGTATGTCCTGTTTAGCAATGTCCAGTAACTCCTGAATTCCCGGGGTGCTCTGTGAACATGGTGGGTAGAGCAGGGTTTGCACTCAGCGTGCAGGGGTCACAGGTGCTCCCCACCCTTTCAGTTTTATTAATTTATAAATGTATTTTTTCTAATTTTCCAAATCAGCAGAAACAGCGACTCAAGTGGTGCAGGCAGGAGCGTGGGGCGGACCCTCGGCAGCGGAGCGGGCCAGGGTTCTACGCGCCTGGCAGCCGGAACCCCGCCAGCCCTGCCACCAGCCCCGAGCAGCCTCAGACGAGCTGCGATGCCCCTGGACACCATGAGTGAATTCTGGGGTCCCTCACGGCACTAAAACCCATGAAGAGCTACACCGAGGAATCACTTCACCTGCCGGAATGCTGAGCTCTCCATGCTGGACCAGGGCCTGTGGGGGGCGGGCTGGGCAGGGCGGGGGACGACTGCCGTGAAGCCTCGCCAGGCCTGTGGAGGGTACGATGCTGGGGGGGGTGTTTAGAAATGCCTGTGGGGGACACGTGTGCCTCTCACTCAGAAACCCCCCAAGAGTTCACCCAGGCGACGCCCTGGCATGTGAGGGGAACGAAGTGCACATGAGATGACACAGAGCAGCCTTTCCCAAACCGTGAGGAGCGAAGGGTGGCGGGGGTCACCTGCAGGCCCTCCGGAGGGGCTGGCTCTCCAAGTGCAACGTGCACACGCACGGCAGGACAGAGCACTCTACTTCCTGACGGGGCACTGTCTCCAAGGCACGCTGCTCAGCCCCGGGAGCAAAGCGCATACAGCGTGAACGTGCTCCACTGTGTGTGTAAATAGAGGGGACGAGAACACAGAAGGACAGTGAGAAACCAGGGACACTGTCCTCCTGGAGGAAGTGGGAGGAGTTCGCTGTCCGCTGGGAAGCTGTACCAGTCATCCCACCTGAATGTGTGCTGCCTGCCTGAACGAGTAAGACTTAAAAAGCCCCATGAGGGGCTTCCCTGGGGGCGCAGGGGTTGGGAATCCGCCTGCCAAGGCAGGGGCCACGGGTTCAAGCCCTGATCCGGGAGGATCCCACATGCCGCGGAGCCACGACTACTGAGCCTGTGTTCTACAGCCCGCGCGCCACAACTACTGAGCCCACGCGTCACAACTACTGAAGCCCGTGTGCCTAGAGCCTGTGCTCTGCAACGAGAAGTCACCACAACGAGAAGGCCACACACCGCAACGAAGAGTAGCCCCCTCTCTCTGCAACTAGAGAAAGCGTACGTGCATCAATGAATACCCAATGCAGCCAAAAATAAAGATAGATAGATAAATAAATTTATAAAAATAAATAAAAAGCCCCATGAGTTTATTCCAAGACATATCATTTAATCAGGTTTAACCTCTAGAGTCACTCATTTCGATTTGTTTTCAATTTGTTTCTTAACCAAGTTACAGGAAAGCAAGGCCACGACCTCACTGTCTGGGATCAGGATGCATCTGTGGCAAGAATGCTGCGTCAGCTTCTGATTTAAGACGTGCCGGGGGGGGGGCTTCCCTGGTGGTGCAGTGGTTGAGAATCTGCCTGCTAATGCAGGGAACACGGGTTCGAGCCCTGGTCGGGGAGTATCCCACAGGCCGCAGAGCAACTAGGCCCGTGAGCCACAACTACTGAGCCTGCGCATCTGGAGCCTGTGCTCCGCAACAAGACAGGCCACAATAGTGAGAGGCCCGCGCACCGTGATGAAGAGTGGCCCCCACTTGCCACAACTAGCGAAAGCCCTCACGCAGAAACGAAGACCCAACACAGCCAAAATTAAATAAATAATTAATTAAGACGTGCCGGGGCCAAAGGAACCGACAGCTGCATGAGGGGCTGCTCTCAGGAGCCCCCTGGAACACAGGTGCCCTGTGTTCGTGCAGCTCAGAAGCGTAAACGCCACCAACTTACCAACGTCACCATTTGACGGTTCAGCTAAACTTCTTTTACACTTATTTGGTTCTGTGGATTTTGCATAATACATTTTTTTTGACTTTAATTTTTTTAGTAAACATTTGTCATCTTCAGAGAAACCGAAACAAAAAAAAGTTAAACTTTCAAATAATGCTTTTTCTAAGTTTGTAGCGTTTGTGCTTTTAAATCACACCGTAACTTCTGGGCGGCATGCGGGCCAGCTGGGGGATATATGTGGTGTGTGTGTGTGGTGTATATGCATGTGTGTGCTGTGCATGTGTGGTGTGGTGTGTATGTGGCGTGGCTGTGTATACACGTGTGGTGTGTATGTGTATACATGTGCAGTGTGTGTGGTGTGGCGTGTAGTATGTGGGGTGGTGGTGGGACCTCCCACGGGTGCCAGTGTCCTCCATAGACTGTCCTATGCAGTGAAATGTCCCAGGTCGGCACAGCAGAGACGCTGCTCTGGGAGGACAGCTCTGCATCTGAGAGAAAGAGAGTCACTTTAACAAATCGACAGAAGGCAAATTTGATGAGCAAAGAGAGGCGAGAGAGCACTGTTACCTTATCAACGTCATCAGCATAAGCAGAAAGGCCTGGCTTCAGTGCTTTGAAGGTTTCATGGGTCAAGGTGGGAGTTTCTAAAAGAAAATCATGTTTTAGAACAGGTACAAGTGTGAATACAAACACAAATACATGAATCTATACAACTATGAGGAACCACACTTTCCAGGCAGACTTCTGAAAACAGACCTTCATTGTTTCTCATCTAAACTCTGCCTCTTTAGTTTGGCTACACAATGAATATTCTACTTAATATTTTGGCCAGAACTTTTCCTATTTAAAAAAAAAAATCAACTTTATTGAGGTATAATTTAAATACCAAAAACTACCCATTTAAAATGTTAAATTTTAACATAGTTAATTCTTGCTGATTCAACAGATAGAGAAGCAGGGAATTCCCTGGTGGTCCCACGGTTAGGACTCTGTTCTTCCACTGAAGCGGGCGTGATTTGATTCCTGGTTGGGAATTAAGACCCTGCACGCAGCAGCGTGGCCAAAGAAACAAACAAACAAAAAAAACAAACAGAAAAAAACCCAACAGAGGAGCGGGGCAAATGATTCCAAACTGCAAATGTGAAAATCATTTTCTTAATTCTAGATAGGACGCGTTATACATTCTAATACATTCTATTCTATACATTCTATTCTTTTTTTAAAAAAGAATATTTCAGCCTTCTTTTTAAAAATTGAGTGTTTTAGATTATTAGGGGTCTGGACTCATGTGCTTACAGCAAGGGAGAGTATTCCCAGGCACACCGAGGCCAAGGGGTGCTGTCCGAATGCAGACACATAGACCAAGGAGGAAAAATCAGCAACAAACTTGCTGTAAGGAGGTCTCTCCAAAGAAAACACGCCGGTTCATGGCTACTGAAGGATTACATGCCAACACGTTGCCTTAAACTTAGCTTCAAAACCAATTTTGGAGGTAGGTTAAGTCCAGCATATAAATATTTAACTATTATAACAAGTTTAAAAATAAAGCAGATGAAAAGTAGATAAACGTGCCATGAGAGGTTTGAAGAGACCTACTAAAGGCATCCGGAACACCAGCTCAGTTAAACGCCCAGAAGGGTCAGCGCCGAAGCAGAGGGGAGGGACCCCAGCTGTGAACACCGACCCACAAGGGGTGGAGGGGGGACTGGGCGGCGCTGGGGGTCTCCCCAGGGGAGAAGCCCGCTGGTGAAGATGCCCAAACTCCACCCTCACTCCTCCTCAGCAGCCCCCTGGGAAGCCAGGCCCACAGGCTCTGGTCCCAGCTTTACTCTCACTGAGGCCACTGCCATCTGTCACCCTTGTTGCCTGGCCCCACTGGGCAGTTCTGTGTTGGCCTGGACTCCGGGTCTCTGATCATGTACCTGACTTTCCTGGACTCCCCGCTCCCAGTGGTCTGAACCTGGGGCTACTTCCTTCCTTAAACTCACCCCTGGCCTAAGTCATGGTCCTAGCCACCCAACCGGCCTGGGACACTGGGAGGGGACAGGCCACCCCAATGCCTTCTGGGATCTCAGCTGCCCTTAGGTGGTCACCAGATGCCAGTGCGAATGAGGACATCTGGGACTCCTGGGCAATGGCACTGGCGACAGGCTCCCCGGGGAGTCCCAGGCCGGGGATCCAGCCCACCCTGAGGGCCCATGCTTTGCTGTGTGACGGAGGACAGGGGAGCGCGGCCAGGGCTTCCTAGCCGGTACCTCCGGGCTGCTGGCTGAACTGGAAGACGTGCACTCGGGTGCCAGTGCTCCCCGCGTCGAACATGATGCCGTAGAAGACCTCAGGCCCGCGGGCAGCTGTCCCCGGGCGACTGCGGGACTGCTGGCCCCTCCGGGCCCCCGTGGCCACCTCGGGGATGCCGAGGAAGGCCTGGGGGGCGGAGGCCCAGTGCCACTTGATGTAGGCGACGCAGATGAACAGGCACACGAAAAGCCCCAGCGGGTACGCCACCTTCGTCACCCTCAGGTTCCCACTGTTTGGTACTTTTCTCATTTCCTTGTCTGCTGAGGACCGTGCCACAGAGGCTGGTGGAATGGGAGGAGAGGCAGGAAAAACCCGTTAGGCTGCGAGGTTCTAGGGCAAGTCAGACATCCCTGCGCCCAGGGACGAAAAGTTCCTTCAACCAGAACTTTGTCCACAGGTCTGCATTTTTCCTGTGGAGTCAGATGTTTCATTTGATCCTCAGAATGCTTCTGGAAGGTGGAATCCCCATTTTGCAGAAGAGGAACTGAGGTTCGTAGAGACTAGACAACCCGTCCAAGGCTGTCGGTCCTGCAGGTGCTGACCTGGGCCACAGCCCCACAGCCCGAGCATCCCCTCTAGGTGCTGGTCCAGGCAAACGGCTCTAAACTCGCTGCTATTTTAAAAGCCACGTGGGCATGGTGTCCCCAGACCTTTCAAGGTAACCGAGATGTATATGCAGTCCATTCTCTCCACTCTCCCTTTTTCTCCCATGTTGGTAACTTATATTTAAAGGTTTAAGATCCTGTCCCTTGGGGACTGCAGAGCCACAGACAGATCAGAGAAACGGCTCATTCTCCTGGGAGTTTCACAACAGATACCTCTTGTCATTCATATACATGTTCCTGCCGAGAAGGAAATAATGCCCGTGTGCTTTCAAAGCCCAGAGCAAAATAAATCAATTCAGCACCCTTATTTTTGGTTCAATGCACCCCAAAATGGAGGCACTTGCTCAGCAGAGGCACTGGACGGGAACCCAAGACTTCAGAGGACGAGAAGCGAGGCGCCTGGTTCTCGGGGCTCCCCCTACCCTTGGGGACGTCCACCATCTGTCCACAGTGTGGGAGGTGGAGTGGACCGTCCCAGGGGGAGGGAGACAGGCACGTGCTGGGTGGGAAGCAGGGCGAGTGTCTGTAGACCAGAGCCCTGGGGGTGTGTGGGCCTTGCTCAGGACACAGGGATGGTGGCGGGGAAGGAGGGCTGGAGGACAGCGAAAAGGCCCTCACAGGGGAGGGGGAGCGGGGGCCGGGCCTAGAAGCGTAGGGGCAGCCTGTGGTGGCCTCACGCCAACCCCAGGCTGTCTGGGGGTAGGAGAGACGGAACAGTGGCCCTTGGGGGGAATCCAGCCCTACAGCCACACCTGGATGCCTGCAGCCCCCTGGAGCACTGTCCAAACCTTGGGCCAACCCTGTGCCCCTGCCAGGGGAGAGGCCCTCCCAGAGGCTCACCATCCAAGCCCGGACGGGGTTGGGGGACAAGACAATGCACCCCTCCCTGAGCACAAGGGGCCTCAGGGAAGGCTCTCTCAGCAGCTCCCTCCCCAAGACTCGTCCTCCCCAGCCCCAGCTCAGCCTCACTTCACTCTCAGAATAGCATCATACCCCTGCCCAGGCCTGGCCCCCATCGGCCTCTGTGCTTAGTCTCTACCTCCCTTGGCTCTGCTCAGGTGGGCTGACCTGGTCCTCATCCCTAAGCCTCAGCTGACAAGCTGTCATCCCCACCTTCCCTGACCACCTCCACCCACTATGTGCTCCACGACTCCCCGCCCCCTCCTGACCAAGCACCACCATTATCTGTGATGATGATGAGTCTGTGGGATTTGTTCCTGAAGGTCTGTGTCCCCTCAAGGCCATCAGCCCCCGAGCGCAGGGACTTAGCCTGTCTTGCGCGGCTACAGCAGTCTGGAACACAGGCCTTTATCTAGGACAGCCTTAAATATTCTGGTTTTTTTTTTTAAGCATCCTATTTCTTTGGTCCTTTATCCACACCCCTGCAAAACCTACCCAAAATGCTATGCTCACTGCCGCTCTGAAACCTGCAGCCGGAGGCTCCTCCTTTGTGTTCCTTGGTGCTCTCCACTCTCATTCCCTGAGTAAGCTGCATGTGGAGTTGTTCATTTGTGTCTCCCTTCCCTCTGGTGAGATGGTGCCTCTCTGGAAGCAGGGACCAGCCCAGTCATTCTGGTCTCCCACCCATGACACAAGGCCAGAGCCCAGCAGCTGCTCAGCCATCGCTTGCTGGTGAAGAAAGCGAGCTGATGACATAGCAGTTCACCAAGAGGCATGGATGATGCTTCAGGACCCATGTGATGGCCATGTGGGATGGGGCAGGAGACAGCAGTGACCAGGTTTTCTACACGTCGAGTTTGAAATGACAGCGGGACATCAGTCAGAAACAGAACTGAGCCTTGTGAAAGATGACAGGTTTGGGGCTGGTGCTTGAGGAATCCATCCCCAGGCAGTCAGCTCTCACCCGGCAACAGGCCCTGTCAGAGGTCCCCTTTGGTTAGGTTATAGTAACCCAAAGTTTCCCACTGCTAAATGATCATTTAACAAAAACGTATTTCTAGGGGAAGTTCTAAAGCTACTATTTCCAAGGATGATTAGTGAGGACACAAAAACAATACTAACATCTTACAACTCTGAAAGCGTTTTATAAAACTCTTTTACGTAGTCAAATTTTATCACGTCCTATGTTAGTCTAAGAAGCATAACATACATGATCAGACTAACAGGTAGTATATTAAATTTCGAGGCAAAGGTTGCTCTTCATTAAATTTGTCTACCTATTTAAAAAATACCCCTTTAAATATGCTAGTTCCTGTTACCAGAGGCCCACAGGCTGGCACTTATATACCACACGACATATGATGACTTACGTCCATACAACAGGACCAAGGCCCGGGAATGTCTGTAAACGGACTTGCCTGGGATCACAGAGCTGGCACGCGGCAAGGCAAAGGAGTTTCTGGCTTCTGTCTCCAAATCACATGTGCTTCATCACTTCACTTTCCCTATTCATACAAGACTACTTCAGACGACCGAAAAACACTCATGTGAAATTACATACACATAATCATTCAGGTTACACACCAAGTTCAGGGTGACATAAACAGAGGCCAAACTGAACACAACCCTGAGGGGGCACAGAGCCAGGAAAAGCCTGGCCCACAATCACCTCCATGGCCCTGAGGCCCGAGCCTAAAAGCCAGTTTCATTCCATGGGGTAAGGTGCTTGTCCAGAGCTAAGGAGGGGCAGATCACATTTCTGTGACACCACTAACACCACAGTGGCCCTCCCCAGAGGATCACCAAGGAAAACATTTTAGATGAGTTTTGTTCTTTAAAGGAGAGTCTAGAACAAAGCTGTAAGGAAAGGTAAGCCTGGAGGGAATGAGGAGTAGGCTGGGGGGTGGGGCAGGATGTAGGTGCACAAAGGCAAACAAAGGTTTGGCTGAGCTAACCTTGCTCTCAGCGGGCTCCTGGGGCCGGGGTGCCTCCCTCTGTCAGGGGGAGACGGGGTCAGAGAGGAGAATCTCGGTGTGAGGCTGTGGCAGTGATGTACGGACGGGCCCCGCCCCATCCCCCTCCCCCGACTAGCCTTCTAGGAGCTGGGGATGGCAGCTCGGCTCTCGAAATACAAGTTCTATCCCAAGGTTAAAATACCCAAAAACGGCCGTGCGTGCAAATGACTGCCGCACATGCTTAAAACCTATACAAAATTAAAGCACATGAACAAATACTAAGTCTCCTGGTAGGTTTAAACGGGCTTTTCTCCCCTGCCTGTCCTGCCCCTATTGGATCTCCTGAGCCCAGCACAGAGCTGGGAGCGGGTCAGCAGACCCTGGATGAATGAATGAAGACAGCAGTGCTACAGGCTCCCTGGGGGTGGAGACTCCGACTGTCTTGCCCACCCGGTGCCAAAACACCGGCCACGCCCCTCACTGGTCAGCTGAGTCCTGGCTGCCAGTGACCCTGAGGCCGCCTCCAGGCGCTACCGCTGAAGACCGGGTAGTTGCCAGGCGCTGGGTCTGAGCCCCGGAGGCCCCCGGCCCTGCTCCGCCCCGGCCCTTCTCCAGGGCGCAGCGCACAGTGCCCGAGGGGGCCCACGTGCATAGATATCCCGGGCCCGGCGGAACCCGCCGCTTACCCTGCAGGGCCCTGTGCCCCACCCACGGAGCGAGGTGCCAGTCCCGGGGGAGTGCGCGGGCCCCACCGGCTTCAGCGTGGCCTCCACCCGCGGGTTGCGGGAGGAGGATCTGGAGGCGGGGCCCCGCCCACGTGCACCGCGCGTCAGCCCAGTGCGCAGGCGCGGTGGTGCGGCCCACTGCACAGGCGCCGTGACTCTTCCCGCCCGGGTCCGGTGGCGGTTCCCTTTATCCTGGAGCCTGGCCGGTGTTGTGGGGGAAGCGGGGTCTCGGCCTTGTGGCCCCCGCTCCTGGCCCCGCTTATAGGGTCCCCCGCGGCACGGCGGAGAGGGCCATCGTCGTCCCTGGCCGAGGAGTCAGTCCTGCAGCCTCACAACCTTGACCAGCTGAGGAAATTTTGGTTTTCCTTGGGCTCTCCCCCCGCCCCGCCCACCTAAAGGCTTTCTTTTCCCTTAAGGTAACGCACGATAGAAAATGCCACCGCAACAGGACAGGCAGTGCCACCAAGCCCCTCCTGTACCTGACCCCCATTTTCTCGTCTCTTCCCAGAGGCCGCCAAGGTTGCCGGCTCCTGCCTGGGTCGGTCGTCCATGCAGCCCCGTTTACTCGGTCCTGCTGGCAGGACGGCCCACATGTCCCCTCGGTCAATCTCCTCTCCTCACCAGAAGGCAGCCCGGCTTCCAGCTTCCCTTGCTGTGGGTGTGTGCACGTGATGGCGTCTGGCCAATGGGGTGTGGGTGTGCCCCTTCGAGGCCTGGCCCTCGGACCCTCGGAGAACCTTGGTGGTTCTTGAACCCCTCCCCACCCCTCCCCGTGGCCCGAGTTTATTGTTGAGACAGGGACACCTGAGAGTGAGTGGGTGCCGACAGGTGGGATGTAGGGACAAAGTACTAGGCCAGGACTGGGCAAGGCGAGTGTGTCATCACTGCCAGCACCTGGTGGGACTCTGGCCTCGTTTATCAGGTTGCTTGGTGAACACTGGCTCTGTTTGGTCAGCTCCACCTTGGGCCCACAGTGCTACCGCTTCCTTATTCTGGGTGACTGAACTTTAGCCCACTCACAAGGAATGAGCCCAAGCCAGTTAAGCTCCCATCAACTTTTACCCTGGCCTCATCTGGTGTGAAAACTGGAAGAGTGCCTTTTGCTGATGCAGACGGTTAAAGGTCAAGACCCTCCACCCCAGCAGGTTAAAAACCTCTGGTTCCCATCAGTGTGGATGTGCTTCTCTCCAGTAGTCAGATTCTATTTTTAACTTTGGTCCCTGTACGCCTTTAGCAACGAGTGCAGCTGTGAATATGCCTCTGGATCGTCCCTCCACCCATCTGCCTGTGTGTAAGTCACCCACAATAAACTCCATAATGGCACCATAGAGCTGCCGCTTCATCTTTCAGTCTCAAGGTTCCTTCTCAGGTCGGAGGATGTTATTCAGTGTCTCTGCCACCCAACACAGGCCAAACCGGGAGATTTGGTTGTTCAGGTAGCAGTTAGCCAGCACCGTCCCTTGTTCCACAAGTTTGCTGTCATGAATAATGCTACGGGATCCCGAGGACTGTCTCTATGCACGTGTGGAGGTGTATCTGTGGGGAAAATGCCTAGAAGAGGAATTGCTATGGTAAAGGGTGCGTCCTTTCCCTTTTTTTCTTTTAAATATTGGATCCATATGGCTAAATTGCTCCTTACATATTGTACTAATTGACATGCCCACAGTAGCGTATAGGAGCATGGGTTTCCGCATTCTTTTGTTTTGAAATCATTGCGGAACTATGATGGCTCTGCTTCAGTCTACCTCACTCACAACATCGCTTTCACAATATTTCACACTTAGAATTTGTAGAATTAGTTTTACTAACATAGGCTTTGCATATGCTATTTGCTGCTTGGAAATCTCTTCCCCCAGGTCTTCCCTTAGTAAAATGCTATGGTCTGAATGTTTGTGTCTCCCCAAGTTTATCTGTTCAAATTCTAACCCTCAAGGTGATGGTATTAGGAGGCGGGGCCTCTGGAAGTTGAAAGGCAGTAGTGCCCTCCTAAAAGAGCCCCCAGAGAGATCCCTCACCCCTTCTGGCACGTGAGGTTGCAGTGAGAAGCCAGCCCTCACCAGACCATGAATCCTTGTTTTATATTTCTAAATTTCTCTCATCTTCATTATTTCTTTATTTCTATATCTTTAAAGTGTATTCTGTTTTTTGTTTTTCTAACTAATTATCTCATTAATTTTCAGCCTTTTTTTTTTTTGGCGTCACTGTGCAGCATGCGGGCTCTTAGTTCCCCGACCAGGGATCAAAATGCCCCCTGCAGTAGAAGCGTAGAGTCTTAACCACTGGACCGCCAGGGAAGTCCCTTAGCCTCCTTTTCTAATAAATGCATTTAAAGCTTTCAATTTCCCTTTAAGTACCACTTTAGTTTTATCCCACAAATTTGCATTATTGTCTTTTTTAAATTATCAATTTGAAGTTTTTTTCTAAATTCCATTATTATGTTTCTCTGTCCCATGAGTTACTTAGAAATGTTTTAAATTTTTGAATTAATTTAAAAAATTAACCAATTACTTAGTAAATTCTCATTTGATTGCATTGTGGTCTAGGGATATAATCTCTGTAACACTCATTCTTTGAAATTTGTTGAGACATGCTTTGTAGCCCCATCTGTGGCTACTTTTTGTAAATTTACCACGTGTACTTGAGAAGAATGTGTGTGTTTCAGCTCTTGGGTGAATAAAATACCCATTAGGTCACACTTGTGAAGTGTCATATAAACTAGGATAAAGCAAAGGGTTGAAACAACGATACCCCACCGTAGGTTTAAGCAAACAGAAGAGGATAGCTCCCCATCTCCCCGACCCAAGGCTGGGAGCTCCGCTCCACACCGTCAGTCATCCAAGGACCCAGGTTCATGGGGCTCTGCCACCTTCAACATGTGCTGTCGAAGGCCATCCTCTCAGAAGAGTCTAAACCTCAGGAGGGCAGGAATGTGTCTGTTTTCTTCACCTTTGTTCCTGCACATACAGGGTAAACATTCAGGAAGTATTTGTTAGGTATATGAGTCAATGAATGAAGAAAAGATGGCCTCCTTGTTAACATACTGAAATTTAATAAACAGATCTTTTTCTTTTGGACTTCATTTTTTTCAATTAGCAATACGTTATGACTCAAAATTTTAAAGGTATAGAAACAATAGGGACTTCCCTGGTGGTCCAGTGGTTAAGACTCCACGCTTCCAATGCAGAGGGTGCCGGTTCGATCCCTGGTCGGGGGAAAAAAAATACAGTGATAGTGTTCCCAGGCACACTGTCCCTCTTCCTGGAGACAACCACTGTTAACAGCTTGCTTGTATTCTCCAGAAGAATTTCGTACATACACAAGTATCTCTGCGTCTGTGTGGACTGATTTCCAATATAGTTTTCAATTATAATAAAACGGCTCATTCTCCACCTTACTTATTTCAATACTTCTGAATTCGCACTTCTGAGAATGTGTTTGGTGTCAGTTTGTTGAGGGGACGCCAGGTGGCAGTACACTACCAAGAGATGGAGGCCAAGGGCGGGGGTGGGGGGTGGGGGGAAGGGGCTTCTCTTTCCAAAAATTAAAAAAATTAACCACGTGATTTCACGTGGTTTTCCTCTGCCTAACGGACCTTGTAAGCTCTCTGGCCGTGAGTGCTGTGTAAGTGTGCAGGTAAATGCCTGCCCAATTTCAACAAATTGAAGAGGACTCGGTTGAGTTGAAAAGCTAGGGCAAAACTGAGCTATAGGATCCGACCTAGGACTCAGTTATGTTTGGTTTATTGAAAAAAACACAATTTTGAAGCTGCCCCCAGTCCAGACTCCCTGAGCAGGCTTCCTATATCACGTATCTGCACTCGCCCCCTCCCTCAGACTGGGAGCTTCCAATGACTTAAACCCACACTACAACTGTCATCTGTGGGGTTAAAGTAACAAAGGAAGCCCCCTTAACTTCTCCATGCTTCAGATTTCCCCTCGCTTTAAAAGATTAATTGGGGCTTCCCTGGTGGCGCAGTGGTTGAGAGTCCGCCTGCCGATGCAGGGGACACGGGTTCGTGCCCCTGTCCGGGAAGATCCCACATGCCGCGGAGCGGCTGGGCCCGTGAGCCATGGCCGCTGAGCCTGCGCGCCCGGAGCCTGTGCTCCGCAACGCGAGAGGCCACAACAGTGAGAGGCCCGCGTACCGCAAAAAATATATATATAAGTAAATAAAATAAAGTAAAAGATTAATTGACTCCTTCCCCACGTGAGCACCCACCCCAGGCCCAAGGCCACCCGGTTCTCTCTTCTCCTGGAGACAACGCCTTACCCCTTTCTCCTTCCTTTCAGTGACAGACGTTCTGGGTATGAGTATATATTTCCTTTATCGAAACCCCTCCCCCCAGCAAGGAGTGCGTTCACTATAGCTTGTTCTGTACGCATTTTACATTTAACAATATACCCTTGGAGATAATTACTGATCAATAAATACAAAGAGAATATTTTTTGAAGCTTAAAAAAATTGACCTATAGCTTTTTACAGCAGGTGAGCAACACGAATCTTGTGTGAGACCTGATGCTTTTTTGCAGACGTTCACAACAGCGTCACCACCGACCCCTCATGATGGAGAGCACGCCTAGCTCCCAGCAGCGCCCTTGCCTCTTCCAGTCACACCTCCCTCCCAGTAACCACAATGGTGACTCTCAGAGAAGAGATCAGCCCTTTGGGCGGCTGCGTGGTATCCCGACGCACTGATGTGACGTGTTTAGCCACGTGCCTCCAGTCTTTGCGGTTAGAAATGGCGGTACCCTGACTGCCCTTGCACACATCACCTCACGTCTTCTCGCCTCTACCCGCAAGCCCAAGCTCATCTCATAAAAAACACACAAAAAGTAATTTAAACAGGGGCTTTGGATCTTGCTACTTCCTCCCGTCATTTCTATCTTCTGTTACTTCTTCCCGTCATTTCTATCTTCCTTCTGAACAGATTCCTCTCCCTCCTTCGAATTCCTTTTGTTCTTCTCATTTTACCAATCAGTGCCCACTCTTTGCTCGTCCCTTGAAGGCGTCTTTCAGCTTCTCCCACCAGAACAGACACCCTGAGGGCCTGGACCTGGACTCGACTCCGCAGTCCCAGCTTGGCACAGAGGCTGGAAAATCCAGATCTGGTTCAGCGTCTGTTGGATAAACAAATCCGTGTGCCACTATCTTAGACCTTCTGAGTGTTAAGAATACAGGAGGCCTCAAGGATGAAACCTCCGTCTGCTAAACAGTTAAGCAACGAAACTATCCATAGTAGGCTGTGGAGCAGACTCTAATTGCTTAGTTTAATAGCTGTAATTAGTCTCTTCCCAAGGCTCTTGCTAAGACGCTCTCCTGTGTAGCTACAGTGCACTTATCACACTCAGAAACTTAACACTGATTCTACACGAAATCCACATGGACCAAGGTTCACCGATTGTAGTAAAAATGAAACAGAACATAAACTCTCTCCTTACCTTCCTTCCTTTCCAGCCCACATCTTTTATGTACTGGTCTCTGTCAGTCTCTTTCAGTCTAGAACAGTTCCTTAGCCTTCTTGTATGTCACGACCCTGTCATTTATGAAGTGAACGAGCCAGTTACTTTGTAGACTGTCTCCCAGTTCGGGTTTGCCTGACGTATCTTCACAGCAGCTTAGGAACTTTGGGGGGTAACACCCCAGGTGATGTCATGTTCTTGTCAGTGCTTCACGTCAGGAGCCCATGATGGCTCACGATGGGTGATGTTAACTTTACTCACTTGGTTGAGATAAATCTGCTTGGTTTCTTCACTTTGGTACATGCACCCTTTAAGTGAATTCCTGAGACAATTATGATTATCTTCATTTTACAGATGAGGAAACTGAGGCACAAAGACATAGAAAACTTGCCCAAAGTCATACGAGCTGTTATGGCTCCAGAGCAAACACTCTTAGCTGCCACACTGGAGAGATCAACATGGGGCTGGAAGCCTGGATGAACTTGGCCTGTGGAGGACCCTCAGAGGACGGGGGATATTTGGATGGACAGAAGGTGAAGGGTAATGGGCTAAGTCTGGAGTTTCTTCATCAGCATGTCTGGCTTGGGGCTTGGTGCCTCTCTGGACACCAGCATTACTCTGTGGATAGTTTTGTTAAGAATGGCCCGAGGTGGGAATTCCCTGGCATTCCAGTGGTTAAGACTCCGCGCTTCCACTGCTGAGGGCCTGGGTTCGATCCCTGGTCAGGGAACTAAGATCCCACAAGCTGCGTGGTGTGGCCTAAAGAAAAAACAAAAAGAACCCTAAAAAAAAAAAAAAAAGTGGCCCGTTGTATGGTTTGTGCTGATCTGACCCTCCTTCACTGGAGTGTCAGGGCTGGACTTGCTGGAGATGACCTCCACTCCAAATGCTTATTCTGAGCGAAAGTTCCCTGTAGTTGTTTGAAGATCATGGTGTGCCCCGAAGCTTGAGCGTCTTGGCTACATCTGTGGCTTCATTGTACGCCATGGTGAGGAAGTGTCCATCATTGTTTAAAAAAATTTTTTAATTAAATTAAATTAAATTTTTTATACAGCAGGTTCTTATTAGTTATCTATTTTATACAAATTAGTGTATATATGTCAATCCCAATCTCCCAGTTCATCCCACCACCACCACCCACCCCCACTTCCCCCCCTTGGTGTCCATATGTTTGTTTTCTACATCTATTTCTACCTTGCAAACCAGTTCATCTGTACCATTTTTCTAGATTCCACATATATGAGTTACTATACAATATTTATTTTTCTCTTTCTGACTTATTTCACTCTGTATGACAGTCTCTAGGTCCATCCACGTCTCTACAAATGACCCAATTTCATTCCTTTTTATGGCTGAGTAATATTCCATTGTATATATGTACCACATCTTCATCCATTTGTCTGTCGATGGGCATTTAAGTTGCTTCCATGACCTGGCTATGGTAAATAGTGCTGCAATGAACACTGGGGTGCATGTGTCTTTTTGAATTATGGTTTTCTCTGGGTATATGCCCAGTAGTGGGATTGCTGGGTCATATGGTAATTCTATTGTTAGTTTTTTAAGGAACCTCCGTACTGTTCTCCATAGTGGCTGTATCAATTTACATTCCCACCAGCAGTGCAAGAGGGTTCCCTTTTTTTCACACCCTCTCCAGCATTTGTTTGTAGATTTTCTGATGCTGCCCATTCTAACCGGTGTGAGGTGATACCTCATTGTAGTTTTGATTTGCATTTCTCTAATAATTAGTGACGTTGAGCAGCTTTTCATGTGCTTCCTGGCCATCTGTATGTCTTCTTTGGAGAAATGTCTATTTAGGTCTTCTGCCCATTTTTGGATTGGGTTGTTTGTTTTTTTAAGGAAGTGTCCATCATTGAGTCATGAACAGAAAGAGTTGACTTGTGCCAGCTACAAACCTGCTTCACAGATAAGTCTCTGTGTGTTAGTGTCCACACTCACCTCAGGCTAGAGACCCCCAAGGCTTCGAGGCTTTGTCTGAGCAGAACCATCCTGCTTCTTTGCTCTTCCCTCTGATTCTTTGACCCCTGTCTTCCCCTCAGCCCTTGCTGACCCTTGAAACCCTCCTAGTCGCGTGCGCCTTTGCTCCCCATCGCTGCCCCGACAGTGTGTAGGGCATCCACTCGCCCACACCTGGCTCAGCTCCAGATCACTCAGCCAGGTGTCCTCTGCTTCACCGCAATATTTCCAGATTCACGCTACCTTAATTTGGGTCCCCCAGAAGAAGAGCTTGAGGCAGGAAGGAATTGGGGTGTTTATCTATCAGCTCCTATCAGCCATTGGTCGAGTGTTAATTCCCCTGCATGTCTGGCCTCCCGTACACGCAAACCTTGGAAAGAGCCCTCAGGCGTGGAGATCAGATACTGGCAGCTGGAGCTGACCATAATCTGTGCTGGAAAGATAGGGTCTGAGGGCTACGGGCCAGGGCATTGGCAACTTCATTCATAGAATTTTAGGGTTTTAGAGCAGAAAGGGAGTTCAGAGAGAATCTAGCCCACTCCTCCTCGCTGTATATATGAGCACTGTGTCCTCGGGTATGAAGAGAAAACTCAAACGGGAAAATTTCCTGAATTTCCTCAATTTCTCTGAGCTCCACTCTTATCATGTATAACGCAGGAATTAACAACAATATCTACCCCACCGGTGGCACAGAGTAAATGACAAATGTTAGATGTTATTTTGGGAGAAATAGGCTTTGCATACAAGGTAGCTATTGCCACAATAGTGCTATGTAACAAACCATCAAGGTGGTTTTTTTAAGGTTGTTCTCTATACCTCACAGAGTTTGAGAGAGTCCTGGGCCACTTTTATTTATTGAGGTTCTAGGAATATTAAAATGCAAGTTGCAAAAGTAAGTTGACTTTAGTGGGAAAAATCAGTAGTTGTTGCCTATGGGGTGGGGACGGGGGTGCGCTGGGCGTGGGGCTGGGTTGACTGGGAGGAACCAGAGAACTTATTAAGGTGATGGAATATTTTGTGTCTTGATGGGGGTTTGGCCATGGGTGCACACTTTTGTCCAAACTCTGGAATTGGGCGCTTTGGAGTCAAGAGTGACATTATATATGTTTTACCTAAAAACACCCACAAACACATGTTGACTTCTGGTTAATGACGCACGTGCTGAAGTGTCTGGTGGAAGGACATGGGTGTCAGCAGCTTAGATGTCAATTTAGATGGATTGATCCCTGGACGGAGGGTAGATTTGTGATGAGGCAGATGTAGCTGTTTTAATAACCGGGGAATGAACGTGGTGGCTAAATGGGGGTTCGCTTTGAACTTTTCTGTATATTTGAAACTTTTCATAATAAAATTTTGGGGAAAAATGGGTTACCAAAGAGTTATAGTATGTTTCAGTTGTTTGCATTTAACAAGTAGATGCCTTTTATATACCAAAATAAAGTGCAGTGGAGTGGTGCCCTTCACAAGGTAACTGTTGAATTCATGGAAAATATGAATTTATAGTGTAAAGATGTGGTCTCATAATGGGACACAAGTTAAAATTAGTATGGGGGCTTCCCTGGTGGCACAATGGTTAAGAATCCACCTGCCGATGCAGGGCACATGGGTTCGAGCCCAGGTCCGGGAAGATCCCACATGCCGCGGAGCAACTAAGCCTGTGCAGCACAGCTACTGAAGCCGGTGCCCCTAGAGCCCGTGCTCCACAACAAGAGAAGCCACTGCCATGAGAAGCCTGTGCACCGCAACGAAGAGTAGCCTCCGCTCGCTGCAACTAGAGAAAGCAAAGACCCAATGCAGCCAAAAAGAAATAAAAATAAAATAAATTTATAAAAGAATAATAATAAAAAATAAAATAAAATTAGTACGAAGGACTTTTTAACTCTTAACGTCTGACAGTGTAAGTCAGAATTACACTCTTCTGTAAAAAACTGAGACTTGTATACAAACTCCATCGATCTGTCCAAAGTCTGAATTTGCTGTGGCCTCAGATTACATGGCCTTTGTCTCCCCAACCCCAGAACAACCCAGTTGGTACCCATGGGATCCCTGACTTGCCTCCCCACAGGCCTCTGGTTCTCTACTGTGCCCGTGAATAACAAAGCTTTAACATTTACTAAGCAGGAGGTGACAGGTCCTTCCCATCTCTTTCTATTCATGGCTTCAATTAATAATTAGTCCCCCTGCAGAATGAGACAATCTGTTTTGTGGAGGGAAAGAGCCATGAGCCAAGCCAATTAGCATCTTGGTTCTGGCTGCCTTGGGAATTTAATTTAGTCTCACGGCCCATTTAAGTTCTACAAATATTGTTGCCTCCCCAAGATCGAAGTCATGATAGTTAAATGAGCAAAGGCCCTGGGGACCCATATGCTGAGGATGCCCCGCAAAGCGGGCTGGCCTGGGCACGGGGCCAGCGGCTTTTGTCCAGCCCACATGCCCGCGCCATTCTTCTCCCAGGACTCGGCAGCTGGCCCCGGGGCAGTGCCGACCTTAACCACCCGCGGAGGGAGTGGCGGCTGCCCCCAAACAGTTGCACACTTGAGTGGGTCTTTTGTCTGCTCAGAAGACATTCCAACTGCCCGTTAGCAGTTTGCCTGTGCACAAAAGGGGGTGACCGCCGGACAGGGCAGTCTGTCTGTGCAGCGTATTGTTGAGGGGCGGTGAGTCTGCAAACAGCCCGTCCCGAGTTGTCCCCTGCATGGAGGGTGTGTGGGGAACAGCCAGGAAGGACAGGCCAGGGCAGGGCTCAAGGAGCAGGATTGGTCAGACAATTTAATTAGGGGCTGTGAGGAATCATGGAATCAGGATGTTGAGGCTCCAGGGGGAACTTGAGGAACAATCTGTAACTTTTCTCTCTCAGGAACCACCCAAGCCCAGCAGCATGGAATCCTCTTAAAAGAAATGCCAAGGCCTCCTGCATTTCACAACTGTTGCTGGAAGAAAATTCTTTGCATCATGCAGATTTAAAATCTACTCTCCTTTCTTAATTTCTGAATGAATTTTAGAATAACTTTAATATATACACTAATAACAACAACAACAAAACCTGCTGGGTTTTTGGGTTTTGCATATAACCTATAATCAATATGGGAAGAATGGACACCTTACGATACTGAGACTTCTGTGAACAAGGCATATCTTTTCATTAATTTCGATATTTAACATCTTTCAATGACACTGTATTATTTTCTGTATAAAAGCTCTTATAGGGCTTCCCTGGTGGCGCAGTGGTTGAGAGTCCGCCTGCCGATGCAGGGGACACTGGTTCGTGTCCCGCTCCGGGGGGATCCCACGTGCCGCGGAGCTGCTGGGCCCGTGCGCCATGGCCGCTGGGCCTGCGCGTCCGGAGCCTGTGCTCCGCAGTGGGAGAGGCCACAACAGTGAGAGGCCCGCATACCCCAAAAAAAAAAAAAAAAAAAAAAAAAGCTCTTATATGTGTCTTGTTATATTTATTCCTAGCTACTTTTTATTTTTGATAATGTGAATAATAGCTTTACCTTTTTTTGCTTGGCTTTGAATAGATATTTTACTAATAATTTTGTGTCTGGCTTCCTTGCTAAACTCTTCCTTAGTTCTATACGTTGTCCCTCTTCTTATATTTGTTTTTCTTCATCTTCTTTTTGATTCATTGGGTATGTTTTTATAATGTTACTTCTCCCCCTTTACTTATTTAAAGGTTACACACAGTTTCCATTCTTTTTTTTTTTTTTTTTTTTTTTTTACCTGTACGCAGGCCTCTCACTGTTGTGGCCTCTCCCGTTGCGGAGCACAGGCTCCGGACGCGCAGGCTCAGCAGCCATGGCTCACGGGCCCAGCCGCTCCGAGGCATGTGGGATCTTCCTGAACCGGGGCAGGAACCCATGTCCCCTGCATCGGCAGGCGGACTCTCAACCACTGCGCCACCAGGGAAGCCCTGTTTCCATTCTTTTAAAGGTCGGCACACCATATTTAACTCATCAAAGCCCAAAGTTAATCATCACCTTTCCCTCTTCCCTAATGATTGGGGAACTTGGGACACTACTTCATTCACCACTACCACCTCTCACCTCCAGATTTATACACTATATTTAAATTTTTTAACCTATACTATATTACACAATTGGTGTTTATTTAGATTTGTCCTTTTTTTTTTTTTTCTTTCTTTTGGCCAAGCTGCGTGGCTTGCAGAATCTTAGTTCCCCAAACAGGGATTGGACCCAGGCCCACGGCAGTAAAAGCACGGAGTCCTAACCACTGGACTGCTAGGGAATTCCCCTGCCCTTATTTTTTTTTTACCATTTTCTGTGCTCTTCATTTTTTTTCTTGCATCTCTCTGCTCTCCTTCCTCAAGCGATACCAGTAACAGCTGGCTTTCTGCCTCAGAGGCATCGGAGATGTGAAAACGGTTGTAGATGAGCCTGCGGCCCTGATTGCAGGGCTCGCCCAGGTGGCTGTGCTATGAGCCTGTGCCTGGCTCCTTTCACCAACAACGGCCTGGGAACTTGATGTTATCACCCACATTTCAGAGAGGAGGGAACTGAGGCTTTGAAAAGATGAGGGCCCAGCCCAGTGGGGCTCAAGCCCGGAGGGGTCCATCCCAGGGAGCACAGGTAGGTCTCAGAGCCTCCTGGGGGCCTCGGGCCGGCGGGGAGCTGGGGTCTCCATCCGCCATAAATCCTCTGTGGGTGGCTGGGGGCCGCCCCTGCAGATGTTGGCTCCTGGGCCCCTCTGCCTGCCCTGATGTGGGCTCAGTAAAGACCTCACGGGAGTTCTGGTTGGGAGCTGCTGGGGCTGGCTGAGAGGAGGGGACAGGGCATCTCCTCCTCAGGACGGGCTGGATCCCACCTCCTCGACCAACCATCCTCTTGACCCCTCCTCTTACCCTTCCCAACTCTGCTTTGCCCAAGAATAATCTGGTGGGTCGGCCCTGGCCTGGCCCTGCATCTACCTTCTGGCCTGGGGCTCCCCAGGCACGGGTGTGGGTGCCAATAGGGAGGTGACATCTCCTCAAGGTCCCTTCAGACACGTTGACCAACCCAGTAATGCTCCCCAGCATCGGTCCCCTCCTCCACCAGCCCTCGTGCCTGCAAGCCGGGATCACTCCCCAGCCTGCATCAGGCCTTGCCTTCTGGGGACCAGCTGTCCACTCGAGGCTAGACTGAGGGACCCTATACACGCTTGAGGGTGGGCGGGCGGGCGGGGGCTTGGCTGTGTGGTCTGTCAGAAATCTTCATGGGAAGGATGGTGGTTTAACATGTGAACACTGGGCTGCAGGGCGGGCAGGCACTGGCGAGATGGTCAAATCTCTGAAACGAGTCAGCCATGTCCCCATGTTCAGAAGGGGGCAGAGAGCAGGGTAGCGCTGGCCTGCTGCTGGAGGGCGTTGCTTTCCAAAGGGCAGAGACGGTTCAGGCAAGTCTCACTCCTTTATTTTTCCTCATCGTCCTGGAATTCAGGGCCAAGGTGTGACATAGCCCCGGAGCTGCTGGCCATCCCTGGCAACAGCACCCAAGGGACTCCGGCATGTCCGGGGGTGGTGGTAGGGTGCCTTACGTGACAATGTTTCATTGTCAAAATGGGCACTACCACAGACTTCATTTGGATTTCACCAGTTTTTCCACTGATGGCATTTTTTCTGTTTCAGAATCCAGTCCAGTAAACCATAATGGAAAAGAATACAAAAAAAAAAGAAAAAGAATGTCTGTATGTGTATAACTGAGTCACTTTGCTGCACACCAGAGATGGGCACAACACTGTAAATCAACTATACTTCAATAAAAATTAAAAAATTAAAAAAAATTCAATCCAGGACTTCACATGGCATTTAGTCATCATGGGTCCTTAATCTTCCATCTGTGACAGTTTCTTGTCTTTCCTTGTTTATCATGACTTTTAACTTTTTTTTTTTTTTTGCGGTACATGGGCCTCTCACTGCTGTGGCCTCTCCCGTTGCGGAGCACAGGCTCCGGACGCGCAGGCGAAGCGGCCATGGCTTACGGGCCCAGCCGCTCCGCGGCATGTGGGATCCTCCCGGACAGGGGCACGATCCCGTGTCCCCTGCATCGGCAGGCAGACCTCTCAACCACTGCGCCACCAGGGAAGCCCCATGACTTTGAACTTTTGAGCAGTATGTTTACTAATGTTTTTAAAACGAAGCTGGCTGACAACTGGGGCTTGCAGACACAGTGATGGTTTTCGCCAATCCTGATCCAGGAGACCTGACTTTTCACCAGCTGAGGCCCGTGCAGTTCTCTCTGGGTGGCTGATCCTCGAAGCCCTTCAAAACCGAGTGGAATCTCACCCATCGCCTGCATGTGTGCTCTTTGGTGCACTCTTGTTGTTTCTATCGGAAGGGTGTTCTTGTGAAAACGGGCAGTAGTAGCCAGTGTTTGGACGTGGTCCTGACATTGTGTTCCTGCAGGAAGGGCAGCCTGTCCCGCAGGCCGCCTGCTCCAGCCTGGAGACGAGGCTCGCTCTGCCGGCACTTGCCTGGCCTGGCGCCTCACCTCCTCAGGGAATTCCCCAAGCAGATGTCAGACTCTGCCGGTGGTGGCTCCAGGCCAGTCTGAGCTGGGAGTGAATGTTCCTTGACCCTCTTTCCCACACAGGGCCCTCCGTTGCCCCTCGCGTATAGATGCAGCCCTGATGTACTTACAGAGACAAGCTCCTTGGGAAACAGATGCTCTGGACTCGGCCCCTCAGGACCTGTCTCTGCAGTGAGATCATACAGTATTTGTCTTTCTCTGACTTATTTCACTAACATAATGGACCTCCAGGTCCATCCATGTCCATGTGTTTTTGGTTTTGGTATCTAATTGCCATATTACTTTTGGGTAGGATTCAAAGAGATTCAAAGGCCCTTAAATCCTTGTGGATTTGATAACATAGGAGCATTCCTGAAAGCATCCCCAAGCTGGGACGGCTGCAGTAACTTAGCTACGACCAGAAGTGATTGCATCCTCAACTCAGCTTCCCCCAAATGCCTCTGACCTCCTAGCAAACTTGACACACAGGGCTGCGAGGGGGTCAAGTCGGAACGTCTTAAATGCCTGTGGTCATGGTAGTTGTCTGTTGTGGATTTTACAAAAACGTATGGCTACGTGAACTCACTGCTGGCCTTGGAAAGGGCATTTAAGGTCTACCATTTGGGTGAAGATTAAGTAAACCAGAGTGTATCCACAAGAACTATTACACAGCCAAGGGGAAAAAAACTTTTCAAATTTAAAAGTAATCTCCTCATAATAATAAATGTGCATTAGAATAATAAATGTGCAATGAATGTGTAGGAAATTAGACAAATTAGAAAAAAAATACACGAAATAAGAAAATAAAAACATCATATTCCTACCACCCAGAGGTTGTCACTGTTTCTACCTTGGCATATAACCTTCCAGATTTTGAAGCATTTTGACTGACAGTTAAAACTGCAGGTAAATGATGTGAAGTGAAAAACAAGAAATCAGTATGACAAACTGCATCTACTGTGACACTGAGTTGTAACATTTTGTATGCATGGAATATACCAAAGACATTAATGGGACTTATTTGTGAGTCACGGGCTTCGGGTGATTATTACTTGCTTATTTCCTACAACAGACATGAAGACTTTTATAATCAGAAAAAGGAGTCATTTCAGAGAGTAATTTACAGCCATTTCAAAAGTGAGATGGCGATTGTGAGTGTATGTAAAACAGGATAAACAGCTTATTTTGTGTCTGATGATTATGTGGTTTCAGGTTCTCCTCCCTCAAAAATAATCAAATCAGATGGTGATTTTGTTCCCTGACACTAACACGTGGGCGTTACAGGAGCGTGTATGTCATGTGGTCAATTCATCGGTAGAGGATTATGTCGTCAGGGGAATAAAGGCGAAATTCTCAAGGTACTTTGCTCCAGTAATCAGGACTTTATTTATCTCTAAGCTAAAAGAGGGGATTGAATTCTTCCACAATGATCAGAAAATGCTTTTAGGAAGATTCCTTTCCTATTAAAATTTTTCTTAAAGTTGCAGAGTGCACACAGCGTGACTTGCCATGCAGAGGGCTTGATGGGACCGTTTCCTCTGCCTTAAAGGCACAAGAAAGGATGTCACAGGATTCCCGCAGAGAAAATAATTTGGAAGAGGAAAAGGCTGAAAGCAAGGGCAGTCAACATTACTGGCAACGTTCTTGGCAAGGCTTCCTGGCCCAGTCACCTAGGGGGACTTTGATTTCCCAAGCAAGTGTCCCTTGGTGTTGAGACTCCCACCATGGGCTACCAGAGTGTCCCCTAAACTATTTGAGAAACCGAGGCCTTAAAGTAAAATCAGATTCAGCAACTTAATTGTATCTCAGCAGTTTGATAAGTACAGGTTCTGTGTTTGAAATGGGAGGGTGTTGGTGGTTTGGTCATGTAGGTGGGAACAGCTGGTACCCACGAGCTGGCCCAGCCCCTGGAGACCTGAGGCTTCCAATGAGAAGACGCTAGACCACAGCCACTTACCCTACCCTTTCTTTGGGGCTGCCCGAGATACCGGGATATTCCCCCTGACTATCATTGCACTTACACCATTGGAACGTGACGGCAGAATCACCATGCCCAGGCCACGCCCAGAGGAGAGGACCCACTCCCCTGGAGCAATGGCCACCTCCTCTCCCGGCCAGGAGGCCAGCAGGAGCCCTTGTCCAGCAGCGGACCTTAGCTAGGTGTCTTCTGTGCTCCTGTTCTGTGCTTCTGGAGGGGCTGGGAAGATGCGGGGGGCACTCCTTACCTGGGTCTGGGTGCAGACCCACTCGGAGGAGGAAGAATCTACTCACGGCTCCGTGTTCAGAACTACAGACCAAGACAGTGGACAGCTGCAGCTTTGACCTGAGAGAAAGCCTCAGTTCGGACATGAACAAGTATTACATGTGGTTCTCTTGACCCGTAAACCATATGGCATTAGCTAATGGTTTAATTAGAAAATTAACAATTTTCTGGGCACACTTGAGTATAATCTACCCCTTCCAGGTCACTGGGGAAAGCCTCATGGCTGAGAACTAAGTAAGCATTGAAATATCAAAGAATTTCCATGCAAATCTCACTAAGTCCTTCTGGTGTCCCAAGGATTTGCTCACATATATGGAACTTACTGGTTGTAAGAGTCTTTTACATCCTTTATAATATGATCCTGCCTGCTTTGTAAGGAAGGTTGTATGGCTGAAAGATCATGCCCTGTGGGGTTAGAGTGTCATGTGTTTGAATACTGTGTGTTCTTGGGCAAGTTACATAGCCTCTCTGAACCTTAGATGCACCCTCCTTAAAAAGAGGATGATAGAGAATTCCCTGGCCGTCCAGTGGTTAGGACTGTGCACTTCCACTGAGGGGGGTCTGGGTTTGATCCCTGGTCAGGGAACTAAGATCCTGCAAGCCTGCAATGCAGCCAAAAAAAAAGGATGATAAAATGCAGTCACATTGTATGACTTTTGTAAATACAACTATATAAGTTTGCAGAGAAAGGGAGAGAGAGAGAAGACAGAGAGAAAGATAGAGACAGAGACAGAGAGGGAGACAGAAAGGATCAGAAAGAACAATTTAAGTAGCGGTGGTCATTCAGTCAGCACTGCCCCTAATAATCATGTACCCCAGAGAGATGACGCTTCCCCTGGCTGTTCTCAGCCCCATGTCATTGTGGAGTATGAGTCTAACACTCCCATATGTGAAGCACACTGAGTGAATCCCGATTTTCTTAGACGGATGGTCTCCTCCACGGTTGAGTTTATTGAAAGGTGGTAGGTCAGTCTTCTACACAGTGGCTTCCTGAAAGATACTCAAGCACAGTCTTGACCATGTGAACATGGCCCTTTGCTCCAAGCCTTGGGCAGCCCGTCCCGCGGTGAGCCGTGGCCCCAGCACCGCCTCATCAAAGGCTGGTTGTGCAGAGGCTTGGCCTGGGAACACGGCTGGATACATTAGGTGCTCAATAGAGGCGTATTTTCCCTCCTAGGGGAAATAGTAAGTCTGAAGTCAAAGGATAATTTAACAGGACTGTGGGACGAGCACTTTGGGGAAGTGTTTGGGGGTATCCATGACAGCGGACCCAGGCAACCCCCCGCCACCCAGCGATTCTTCTGCTGGGAACCTGCGCTCACTGCGTCCCCTCTGGCGGTGCTACATGTAATAGTCCCAGCTGGAGAGGCCCCAGATGCTCACCCACAGCAGAGTGGATGTGTGGGTCGTGAAATACTACACGGCAGCAGCAATGAACACAGTGCACGTGGTCATGGGTGAACTCACAAGCGTGATGCTGAGTGGAAGAAGCCAGGAGGTAAAGGAGTTCACGTTGTAACTCTAAAGAACACTTTCAGTAAATATAAACTTTCCTGTGGCTCAGGAGGCAGAGTGTCATAGGAACTGGTAGCTTTTCCCCAAGTGGTGTGTGGAGTGAGGGCGGCGCTGAGGTGACAGCGGTGAGAACTCACGTCCTGGTGGCAACGTGCAGGCTTCGCTCTGGACTCGGCTCCTTTCCAGGGTGCGATCCAAGCGCCCCTGTGCCTTGGGTTTTTCACCTGAATAGCAAGGATGGTAATGCCTCCCTCCCCCTAGGCTGCTGTGAGGGAGAAAGGAGGTAATAACACGGGGAAAGGCCTCACCACTGGGTCTGACAACAGCTGACGGTGAATAAACATGAGTGACTTTTATATAGAAAATAAAAGCTGGACTTCCCTGGTGGTGCAGTCGTTAAGAATCCGCCTGCCAATGCAGGGGACATGGGTTCGAGCCCTGGTCCGGGAAGATCCCACATGCCACGGAGCAACTAAGCCCGTGAGCCACAACTACTGAGCCTGCACTCTAGAGCCCATGAGCCACAACTACTGAAGCCTGCGTGCCTAGAGCCCGCGCTCCGCAACAAGAGAAGCCACCACAATGAGAAGCCCGTGCACCGGAACGAAGAGTAGACCCCACTCGCGGCAACTAGAGAAAGCCCGCGTGCAGCATCGAAGACCCAACACAGCCAAAAAAAAAAAAAAAAAAAAAGTTTATAAAAAACAAAATAAAAGCTGACAGAAACACAAAGAGAAATTTAAAACTCCACTATCTTGTGTGAGGTTTTTAATGGACATTCTCAAAACTGACACAGATGGAGAAGATAAGGTAAGCAGAGCACTTGAACAACACAGATGACAAGTTTCCTATAATAGATAGTAGGTCTTTTGACCCATCAGAGAATATACATTACTCTCAATCACACATAGCATGGCCACAGAAACTGGGCATGGGTTAAGCCATAAAGAAGTTGTCAATAAAATAAAACAAAATAGAAATCATGATATAGATCACACTGATCACAGTACAATAAAATAGAAACTAATGACTGAAGATAATATAAATATTCTCAGAAATGATAAATTACACAGAAGTAAATGTACAAAGATGAATATACAAAGTTCATCATTGTTAGTAAAAGGAAAAATACAGACAAGCTAGCTCTCTTTCATTAGGCAAACAGTTACAACCTTGGTACATCCACAGTATGGAATCTTGAGCAGGAGTTACAAAGGATGAGGTGGACTTATGCACAAGCATGGAATGTCTAAGACATTTTGATAAGTGGAAAAGTAGTTTGAAGGGCAATGAGACACTGTGTGATATAATGTATGCAAAAGACCCCAGAAAATTAGATTCCATTTCTCGTGAAATTAAGTCCATTTCATACCTGCACACACACATCAGATGTAACGTAAGGAGAAAACTGGGATGTTACTTCAATGTGGCACCGTGACAGCCTCTGAGGGTGGAGGCAAGAGGGCATATGTCTTCATTACAAGGAAGACATATGCACTGTAATGAAGACGTATGTGTGCATTACTGATATCATTTAAAATAATTTAAAACGGGGGTCCCCAACCCCCGGGCCGCAGACCAGTACCAGTCCGCAGCCTGTTAGGAACCGGGCCTCACAGCAGGAGGTGAGTGGCAGGGGAGCGAACGAAGCTTCATCTGCTTCTCCCCATTGCTCCCCATCGCTCGCATTGCCGCCTGAACCATCCGCCACCCCCATCCATGAAAAAGTTGTCTTCCATGAAACCGGTCCCTGGTGCCCGAAAGGTTAGGGACCGTTGATTTAAAATAACAAAGATGAGAAAAGAAAAAGTTCTGGGTACCACTGTCCAATGGAAGTACGAGAAGGTTTTAATGTTTCTGTTCTCCTCGCTAATTCTCCGTCCTTTATCATCCTCTTCCGATATCTACAGAATCCATGGACCTGCTTTGGCCGCTCTCAGTATCCTGTTTCCAGAATGTCTTGGCTCACTTGGTCCGGGAGGCCAGTCTCCAATATGGCTGCCGACGATTCACACTCTTGTACCATCCTGCCCACACCGACTTAGGTTGGCCTCCAACTGCCAGGTCGCAAAAGCACTGCAGTTTGTCTTGCACGGCTCGCGGGGTGGGTTGCCAGCCACCGGGCCATAAGGGCGCTCAAGCCGCTGTGCAGAGACCCCTGTGAGAGCCACATAGGGCTCCCACCAACAGCTTCAGCGTGGGTGGGGGTCCTCCAGCCCGGTCAAGCTTCTAGACAATTCAGCCCCATGAGACACCCTGCACTAGCAGCGCCCAGAGAACTGACCACAGAAACCGTAAGGCGATAAGTGACTGTTGCTGTTTTAAACCATTAAGTGGCAGGGTAATCTGTGGCACAGCACTGGGTAACTAATATACTGTCTTTCTCATTGTTCAGAATATCCTTTCCACCTCTCTGTTTTTCATTTCCCCATCACCCTTCAATCACAAACGTCGGGTGATTTTGGTAGATCCGATGGTCTTTGAAGGCTCTGTTCTCCCAGTCAGCATTCCACATCTGCCTCACTTTCTCTCTGTTTGGTGCCATCTCAGGCTGCCTCCACCTCTTCTCTTCACCTGCCTGCCCACCTCCTGGCCAGTCCCCAGGCTTGCCCTCCAGAACGATGAAGGGTCAGCAGTCTGCCTGACCCTTAGGCGCTATCACAGTTATGACAGTTTTGTGGGTCCAACCTGGTGTACTTCTCTAGCTGGACAAGGGGTTCCAAGGAGGATGCCGTCTCTTTTGTGTTCAGGACCTAATTCTCTTTTTCTTTTCTAGGGGATGAACCAGCCTGGGGGGAGCATTATCCTGGCACAAGGGGACAGACCAGCTTTGGGGATAGGCAGCGGTAGTCCTTTGGGGTCAAGCGTTTTCTGGAGCGTGTTTGAGTATTTCACGGGGTCGGCTCACTCTCGAGTTTCCCACATTTGGTAACAGAAGCCTCCACCCCTTGTGTGTTAGCACAGCCATAGGAACAGACCCTTTTCAGGCTGATTTGCTGCTGAGATGCCATTCTGCTATAACCCGACCGTCCCAGGTCTGAGGAGAGGGACGGGCTCGTTTGTGGGAAGGGTCCCACCAGAGCACCTGTGAGGGAGGAGAGCCGAGCCCTCCTGCCGCCCACTCTGGGCAGGCTGAAGGCAGGTTTGAATGGACAACTTGGATTTTCAGAGCTGGAAGGAACTCTAAAAAACTACTTAAAATTATAGTGGGAGACCCTGCAGCCTTAAGAAAGAGAAAAGATATAGCATTTGCCTGCTGACGCATCACCATCTCCCAGGTGTGTTGAGTGAAAAGTGTCAGGTGTGGGAGGTTTGCATAAATAAAGTGAATGATGCATTTCTTAGGAAATGTGTAAACTGTCTCTGGGAGGAGCATGCAAAAGTAGGGTTGGGGTGGGAGGGAGATGATCACTGAATATCCTTCTGTAATTTTAAGCTTGAACCATCTGCATTTATTCCTTTTCCAAACATAAAGTTTAAACACACAGCACACAACTCTATCTAACCTAACCTCTAATCATCTTACTGATGATCAAAGTAGAGACCAGAGAAGCGCCAGACAGTAAGCCAAGGGGTGGGGCTGGATCTGGATCTCCCAACTCGTATTTCTCTTTTTCATCACTTTCCTGGACTTCCTGGGCATCTGCTGGCTCCTTGCACCCCATTTTCTATGGGGATGCCCCAGGTGGGAGGATGAGAAAGAAGGCTCTCTGGGGCCCCTCCCCATTTGTCTGCTAAGCCTTGGGCCAGCATCCAAAGGGAGTGTTGATTACACACACACACACACACACACACACACACACACACACACAGCAAATTCTTTATCTGCAGAGGTTAAATCTAACTGTGCTCTTAAGAAGGGTTTCAGATGTGATGTGGATTGCAGACATTTTTGGAGCCCACACCATTTTCATCTGACCATGATTTCCAGACTTTTTCATTTGCTTTCCATTCCCAGGGCAATAACAATTACTTGATAGATTCCGATGCTGCCTCTCTGACTGACTGTCTCCTGGTTTTATCTCTTGGGGCATCAACCTGGCCCTCTGGTCTCTCTCCCCGTGGGTCCCTGCCTTCTTGGAAGCCATTCTCCACACGGCATGAAAACCAGTAAATAATTACAGGGTCGTGATGGTGAGAAATTAAAATCTAGGCGTGACACCTCCCTGAGCTAGAAAGCTTTTAAACAGTTTCCTTCTCCGTTCTGTTTTTTTCAGCTTTTGCCAATGGGCGTCTTAGGTACCTTTAGGGGCTTGTAGTCTGTTCAGTGGTGTTTACCAGTCATTTACTATGTGCTGGCCACATACCCAGCATGCTAACTCCAACCCAATAGGGAAAAAGGGCACATTTTAGGGAGAAGGGAGCTGAGGCTCGGGAGGCGGAGAAAAGGGCTCGGGTGCTTGCAGCTGTTGTGGAGCATAAGCCCATGGCCCCCACAGGACATTCATGCCCCCAGGCACCTGCTAGAGGCGGCTCAGGTCACAAGGGGTCTCAGAGGAAGGTGCCTGGCTCATGGCTCAGCTGGGCCAAAGAGGCTTCCTGGAGGAGGGGGCCTTGGGCGAGGCTAGAAGAGGTGAAGAGTGGACCAGGGAGAAAGGGGGGTAGGAACAGTGTGTGCGGGCTGGAGGTGGGCGAGGAAGCGTCTTCTCGGAGATTGGGAGGGAAAAGACCAGAGGGAGGGGGCGCCTGGCTGAGGGGTCGGCAGGCAACAGCCGTAAAGGTCAGCCAAGTCCCAGGCCTGCAGGGAGGTCCCCCCTCCCACCATCACCCCACAGTGTCCCCGGGGAAGTCCCCTGCCTGTTCAGGTAGTTGCAGCTGCTCTGGGTTTCCCAGATAGCACTGCTTTCATGAAAGTTGACACTTTTCAGTAGACTGGGCGCATGAACTGTATAACTAAATGTGATTTATCTGTATGTAATCCTTTGTAAACAATGTTCCACGGGAACACAAGGATTGGATCAGACACTCTCCTTTGCTAGATCCTGCTTTGACCTTGACCCCTGGTCCTTTTGTACCTCCTGGCTCCTTGAACCTTCCGTACTGAGTCCTTGGACCAGCTCTCCCTTACTCTAGAGCTTTAGGCCATTGTAGTGTTACCAGCTGGGGTTTTAATCCGTAGAAATTGATAAGAGGCCAGACGAGGAATTCAGGCAAGGCTTTACGGGGGCTTGTGCTGCAGCAGGAAGGAGGGAGAACAACAGGTACCCTTGCTCACTCGCTGGGGGAGGTGCGAGCTGGTCTCAAGTCCAGAGGTCAGGCCAGAGGGGCGACTTGGGTGGTCTGCGCGCCCCCTTGGTGGTGCTGTGGGCAGTACCCTGCTTTTGCTCCTGCACCTCAAAAGTGGCAGCTGGGTTTTGGGTCTTCTTGTTCCTAATTTGTTCATATCTTGCTGTTCATAGTTTGCCCCAACCGCGTGCAGTTATTTTTAGTCCTTTATAGTTTCTTTGTATTTTGTTGCTTGAGGAGAGGTTTGTCCAGGTGCAAGCACTGCAGCAAAGGGTCCCGGGTCCCAGGTCCCAGCCTGAGTCAGTAGCAGATGTTTCCAGTGCTCTGCCCAGACGCCCCCCCCCATCCCCCTGCCCCGTGTCCTTTTCTGGTTAGAGGGTGTGTCCTCCCCAGCTGCTGAGGGGGCTGGAGCCCGCTCCTGCCACCTGTTCCTGGACCCCTCTGGGGAGGGGAAGCCACCTGGACCAGAGCTGCGGCCTCCACCCCCTGGCACCCAGCCGCCTGAGGCTTCTGACTGCCCAGCCAGGGTGAGGACCTCTGGGTACCAAGCCCCCGCCTCCTGTCTCAACAGGACAGTCCCTGCAGTGCCCTTGAGCTCCAGAACTCCTGCGGGATCCGGCTGGAGCCAAACTTCACCTGAAACCGCGTTTTTGCCCTGCTTCCTCCTTCTTCCTAGGTGTCGCCCTTCAGTGAACCAGAGCCTGTGAACGCCCGTCTGGGCTCGGCTTCTGTGGGCCCCAGACTGGGACCCCTATTCTGAGTATCCTGGCTTCTCCACCTCCCTGAGGACGGGGATGAGGACCGCCATTTTTGGCATCCCCTGGGGGTCAGGCACAGTGCGGGGCTCCGTGGAGCTGGGATCATGTAGACACAGTTAGACAGCGGCTGCCGCTGCTTGGGGAAAGCCCACCAGGACGAGACAGCCTCCCCCCGACTGTGTGCACAGCAGCTCTCCTGACGGTGGCCAAGGTAAGTGGGTTGATCACATGTGGTCGATTGGTGGCTGGGCAGGAGATGCCAGCTAAACGTGAAGCTGGAAAAAAAGTGGAGGCAACTTATGGGGCTCAGCATTGGTGAAGTGGGAGGTGGGGCTGGGACAAAGGAGCTACCGCCAAGTGTCTCTGCTGATGCCAGGACACCTGAGCAGGGGAGTGGAGGATGGGGCAGGCGGGGCATTGCCTCGGTGGGCTCTGGGGACTGGTGAGCACGGACTCGGGCCATCCCACCTGAAGGCCAGGAAGCTGGAGCCGTGGCTGTCAGCTCCTGCCCTTGTGGGTTGGGGCTGTTTTGGGGCATTGACGCTCTGGCGTTCCCAGCAGTCGGGTGGAAGGCAGAGCGACAGGCGTTCGCAGGAAGCACCCTTGGACGTGAAGGGGGCCTGGCCTGTGAGTCTCACCTATTGGACTAAATGCTCTCCCTGCCTTGTGTTAAAAGATAAACTGAGGCATATTAAAGGAATTCCCTGGCAGTCCAGTGGTCAGAAGTCGGCACTTTCACTGCCGTGGGCCCAGGTTCAATCCCTGGTCGGGGAACTAAGATCCTGCAAACCATGCAGTGCAACCAAAAAAAGAAAAAGAAAGAAATGAAGCATATTAAAAATTGTAAGAGTTTACTTGAGCAAAAAACGATTTCAATCACGTAGTGTTCAGTCCAGCAGATAGAAAGAGCTCCGAGGAGCTGTACCAAGTGAAAGACTTTCACAGGCAGAGGGAGCGGGAACAAGGAAGTTACTTGAGACAAAAAGCATGTTGTTTATAGCAAGGTCACTTCCCTTTAGGGGACGGCAGGGGTAGATCAGGCAGATGACCTCATTAGCGCTGATAGACACGGTTACGATTCCACTTCTGGGGGAGGCGAGACTGTAGTGAGGTGGGGTCTGGGTTTGGTGACACAGCATAAGCACCTCCTCGTGGGCCTGTTGTCTAGTTTTTTTGGTTTTGTTTTTGTTGTCTAGTTTTTAACGCCGGGTTCCGTCCATCCTTCCCACACCTGTGGAGCACACACTGCTCTCGCTTTACAGACGGGAGACTGAGGAGAGGCCAGACTATTGCTGAAGGTCGCACAGCTGCCAGGTGGCAGAGGGGGACCCAGGCCAGCCTGGCCCCAGGCTCTTAGCTGACCATCTGAGCTGCTTGGAGTCTAAATTGGAGCTTCCTCATGTGTTACGAAGACCGGGGCAGGTCCCCGTCTCCCGTGGGCGTCATCCTGTCCCAGGGCCCATGCATCTCCTGGGGCTCTGATCCCAGGCTGAGTGTCCCCAAGCCCTCGCCTTCCCCCCACTGGGTGCCAGGAGGCCCTCCTGACTCGCTGGCCTCACACACAAGCTGTGAATCTCACTTGGGTTTGGGAGCAGAGGCGGGTGACTGCAGCTCCTGTTCACGTCCATACAGGAGTGCAATGAAATTCCCCTCTAGGAATTTCCTCCTTGCCTCGGGGAAGGGGAAGACCAAACACAAAAGGGTTAAATGCTTTATTTCAATGGCTGTGCTTGTTCTGGAGAATTAATGGAAGATAAGCTAAAAGTTCATTTATAAGAGTATTAAAGGATAATTATGATGGAGTAAGTGCAGAGAGTCAAAGGGCATTATGATGAACAGACTTAAAACACAGAGCTGGGAAAAATAGGCTAAAATATATTCAGTAATGCAGTACCAACATTTCCCCACAAATTCCACTATCCGTGAAAATCCATCTTTCTCTCTCTCTCTCGCTCCCTTTTTTCTATTTTAATTAAAAGTATAGTAATTCAACCCTTGGTTAGGTCATCTATGAACTTATAATTATAAATTCATCCCAGGAACTTAGAGTTTGAGGCAGATCCACATAGGTGACCTTTTAATAGCAACAAAATTAAAAAGATTTTGTGCAAAATCTGCTTCCATCAGATTAGATGGAAAGTGGGTAAAGCTGATTACAATCCTACTAAAGACAGTATTTGGGCAGTATTTATTCTAAAACAATAGTATTAATTCTGCTTTAACAAGTATTATC